>NC_135722.1:90348611-90982205 GCF_964656455.1 Halichoerus grypus | reverse complement strand
TCCATCCCTCCCATCCCTCTCCACTCCAGCAACCCTCAGTTTGCTTCCTGAGATTAAGAGTCTCTTAGGGTTTGTCTCCCTCTCTGGTTTCTTCTTGTTTCATTTTTTCCTCTTTTCCCCTATGATCCTCTGCCTTGTTTCTCAAATCATTCTTTAGTAGGATGTTTTTTAATCTCCATGTATTTGTGGTCTTTCCAAATTTTTTCTGTGGTTGACTTCAAGTTTCATAGCATTGTGGTCAAAAAATATACATGGTATGATCTCAGTCTTTTTGTACCTGTTGGGCCTATTTGCGACCCAGTATGTAGTCTAGTCTGGAGAATGTCCCATATGCACTTGAAAGGAATGTGTATTCTGCTGCTTTAGGATGAAATGTTCTGAATATATCTGTTAAGTCCGTCTGGGCCAGTGTGTCATTCAAAGCCATTGTTTCCTTGTTGATTTTCTGCTTAGATGATCTGTCCATTGCTGTAAGTGGGGTGTTAAAGTCCCTTGCTATTATTGTATTATTATCAATGAGTTCCTTTATGTTTGTTATTGTTTTATATATTTGAGTGCTTTCAAGTTAGGGGCATAAATATTTGTGCTTGTTAGGTCCTCTTGTTGGTTAGACCCCTTTATTATGATATAATGCCCTTCTTCATCTCTTGTTACAGTCTTGGCTTAAAATCTCATTTGGCTCGGGGTGCCTGGGTGGCTCAATCGGTTAAGCATCTGATTCTAGATCTTAACTCAGGTCTTGATCTCAGGGCCGTGAGTTCAAGCCCTGTGTTGGGCTCCAGGCTGGGTGTGGAGCTTACTTTAAAAAAAAAATAAAATAAAATAAAATCTCGTTTGTCTGACATAAATATTGCTACGCCAGCTTTCTTTTGACTTCCATTAACATGATAAATGGTTCTCTATCCCTTCAATTTCAATCTGCAGGTGTCTTTAAGTCTAAAATGAGTCTCTTGTAGGCAGCATATCCATTCTGTTTTTTTAATCCATTCTGACACCCTATGTTTTTTGATTGGAGTATATAGTCCATTTACATTCAGAGTAATTATTGATAGATATGAATTTATTTACATTGTATTACCTATAAATTTGTTGTTTCTGGAGATTTTTCTCAGTTCCTTTCTAGTCTTTGTTGTTTTTGGTCTTTCTTTCCCACTCAAAGAGTCTCCTTTAATATTTCTTGCAGGGCTGGTTTAGTGGTCATAAACTCCTTTAGTTTTTGTTTGTCTGGGAAACTCTGTATCTCTCCTCCTATTCTGAATAACAACCTTGCTGGCTAAAGTATTCTTGGCTACATATTTTTCCCATTCAGTATATTGAATATGTCATGTCACTCCCTTCTGGCCTGCTAAGTTTCTGTGGAGACATCTGCTGCTAACCTTATTTGTCTTCCCTTGTAAGTTAGGGATTTCTTTTATCTTGCTGCTTTTAGGAGTTTTTCCCTTATCTCTATATTTTGCAAATTTAACTGTGTTATGTCTTAGTATTGGCCTGCTTTTGTTGATTTTGATGGGAGTTCTCTGTGCCTCCTGGATCTGGATATCCGTTTCCTTCCCCAGATTAGGGAAATTTTCAGCTATTAATCCCTCAAATAAATCTTCTGTCCCCTTTTCACTCTCTTCTTCTGGGACTCCTATGATATGAATATTATGTTTGATGGAGTCACTGAATTCCCTAAGTCTACATTTGTGATCTAATATTTTTCTTTCCCTCTTCTTTTCAGCTTCATTGTTTTTCATAATTTTATCTTTTGTATCACTTATTCATTCCTCCGATTCTTCCATTCTTGTGGTCATTACATCCAGTCGGTTTCAAATCTCAGTTATTACATTTTTCGTTTTGGCCTGACTAGTTTTTAGATCTTTTATCTCTGAGGTAAGAGACTCCCTCGTGTCTTCTGTGCTTTTTTCAAGTCCAGCTAGTATTCTTGTGATTGTTGCTTTAAGTTCTGGGTCAGGCATATTATTTATATCTGTTTCAATCAGATCCCTGGCTCTGACCTTTTCTTGTTCTTTCTTTTGGGATGAATTCCTCCATCTTGACATTTTGTCTAGGTCTTTATTTTGTTCTGTGTATTAGGAAAGCCTGTTATGTTTCCTGCTCTTGGGAGTAATGGCTTTATAAAGAAGAGGTCCTACACTGTCTAGGGACGGGTGCTTTAAGAAGCGTCTCTAAATGTTGTATGTACTCTCTGGCTGTATTTTGGCTGCTCTTTCCCTCAGGTTAGTCCTCTGCAGAGTTTCTCCTTGCCTGCAGTGGGGAGTATTTGGACCTTGGCCAGAGTGTGCTGAGTTTTAACTAGGTGTGTTCTGGTCTGCTTGTTAAAAGAGACCTGATGCTATTTCCACTAGTGCTGAAGCTCTGCAGAACTCTCTTGTCAGTAGCCTTGGTGCATGTGGGGGATTTGTGGTGGTCTTCTGAGGGAGCGGTCTGCTGCACCAGTTCTCAGGCATACTTGTCTGAGAAAAGCAGCACCTTCAGAGCACTGGGTGGGTGAGGCTTGGTATAAGCAGTTCAGGCCACCAGTGTTGGTGCTGTGCTGCTTACTGAAGTTAGTTTATGCTGAGGGGCAGGGGAGAGAAATGGCATCAGCCCCCTCCCTTGTCCCTGGAGAGGGGAGTTTGTACCCGCCACTGTCCTGGAAGCCCTCCCAGAAGAGCATGTGTTCCAGGCATCCCTCAGATTGCTTCCTTCACCCTGTCTGTGTCTGGACTGTCTGCCTGCCGGCATTGTAGTGCACCTGTGTTCTATCCCAGGTAGGCTGGCTGAGTTTTAAAACTCCAAACTTTAGGGACCTGGCATGGCATGGACCATAGGATATATGCTTTTTTAATGTGCATGTGGACTTTATTTTTCAGGACTTCATTTTATTTTGTATTTATAGTGTATAAAAACATTTAGGTTACTTAAAACTTAAAAAAAAAATTTAGGCATGGGGTGCCTGGCTATCTCAGTTGGTAGAGCATGCTACTCTTGATCTTTGGGTTGTGAGTTTGAGCCCCATGTTGGGTGTAGAGCTTACTTTTTTTTTTTTTTTTTTAAGATTTTATTTATTTGAGAGAGAGAGAGCCCATAAGCTGGCAGAGGGGCAGAGGGAGAGGGAGAGGCAGACTCCCTGCTGGGCAGGGAGCCCAATATCGGGCTTGATCCCAGGACCCTGAGATCATGAACTGAGCTGAAGGTAGACGCTTAACCTACTGAGCCACCCAGGTGCCCAGGGTGTAGAGCTTACTTAAGAAAGTTCAGGCATATAAAAATTTATTTAAAATACATGTAATATAATAAAATAAAAATACAGTAACTACCTGTGTACCAGTCTGGCTTAAAAAATAAAACATTAGGGTGCCTGGGTGGCTCAGTCAGTTATGTGTCTCCCTTTGGCTCAGGTCATGATCTCAGGGTCCTGGGATCGAGCCCAGCATCGGGCTCCCTGCTCCCCGGGGAGTCTGCTTCTCCCGCTGCCCCCTCCCTGCCCCCCTCTGCTCATGCTTGCGCTCTCTCGCAAAAATAAATAAAATCTTAAAAATAAAACAAAACACATTATACATATCTACATTGCTCAAAGCATCGGTGTTTATAATAGCAAAAAACTGGAAACAACCTAAATGTCTATTCTGTTGTTGATAGGTACAAGTAGTGAAAGTAATGACATGGATATGTTTCATAGAAGTATTCATACAAGTATGATTCTATTAAATGATGTTCAGAAATATGTAAAATCGAATATATCATTTAGAGATACAAATATGAGGAAAATCACAAAGAAAAGAGAGCATATTAAAACAAAAATCAGAATGGTGGTCTTCTGAGAAAGTAGGGAAGGGACTATATTGAGAGAAGTAATTATAGGGGATTTCAAAGGAAATAGAATGTTCTTAAATTGAGTATTGGATAAGTGGATGTTCATTATATTCCTCATATCCTGCATATTATATAAATATTCTTTTGTTCCTATTCAATATTTAACAATAGTTTTTTTAAAAAAGAAAACATTATGAATGTAGTCCAAGTCCTGTGTATTCCTTCACAAATGTATTCCCTTTTTCTCAGAGATAACCACAGTCCTCAATTTAGAATTTATTATATGCAGGTCTTTAACCTGACTATTATGTTGCAGACATATGGAAACAACAAAATACAAGGAATGTTACAGTTATTCATTAGCATTTTCACTGGTAACTTGGCACTCTTAATCTCAGTGGTTTGTCAAGATTGTGTCATGTATAGCTATTAAAAGGATAATTACAGTAGCTACCTCCCAATTCAAATGCAGGTAAACATCATCAGTGCCTTACATATTATATTGTGTGGATATACTTGATTTTCAAAGAATCAATCCTCTATTTTAGGACATTAAAGTTGTTTCTAGATTTAAAAAGTTAGAACAGCAATGTCTGTTCTATAAATTTGTGCACAGGCCCAATATAAAAATTGGGTCATGTTATAATGGATATTTGCTATGGCACTTGTCATTTTTTTTTCACTTACTCCCTATACCATGTCTGTACTATAGATAGATTTTTTTTTTTTTTTTAAGATTTTACTTATTCCAGAGAGAGAGAAAGCAGGGGGAGGAGCAGAGGGAGAGGGACAAGCAGATTCTGCACTGAATGTGGGGCGGACGCAGGGCTTGATCCCAGGACCTCAAGATCATGACCTGAGACACAACCACTAGTTGGACACTCAACTGACTGAGCCACCCAGGCGCCCTTTTTTCTTTCTTTTTTTTTTTTAAATAACAACTTACCAACATAGTTTTCATTGTATACATGTGCAGTAAGATTTTATCATTTCTTTATTGATGGATATTTAAGCTATCTACAGATAATATTGCTAGGAATATCCTTATATTTGTGAATTTTAGGGGGTATTTCTGTGTTTGTGGTCCCGGAAATGGAAATTGCTAGTTCAAAGAGTGAATATTTCAAATTTCCAGGTTGTCAGATTGCCTTCTAAAAAGGTTATACCATTTGACACCTTGGTAATAGGGGGACTTCCCTCACTCCTCAGATTAGATTAGATTCCCTTGCTATAAGATCTTATAATGCTTTGTATTTTTATAACTTTCGTAGCAGTTGGCTATTGTTAATCTTCAGTAATTTATTTACCTGCATTGGCTAGCAAAGTGTCACTCAGTTATGGCGGATATGCACTAAGGACAGGATAAGTTGAAGGTTCTGCCTGCAATTGTGTGTTAAAGATGGGAAGTTAGAGGAAATTTGCTCCTCTGGTTTATTTTTTGTGCAGAGTTCTCCTTCTTTTCTAAACTTAGCCGCTTAGACAAGAAGTTCTAGTGGTTTGTGGATCTTTAGCTTTGGTACATCTTTATGTATTTTCTTCCTGCCAGCTGGGTTTGTTTGCTGCTGAGAAAGTTATGCCTGTCATGTTATTGATGTCTCCTTCCTGCCGTCTGTACAAGTTGATGAAGGTCTTGGCTCTGCTTTCAACCTAAGACTAGAGTGTCCTTTTTCCAGAAGGGCAACCCCTTTTGACTCCAGTGTCTTTCTTGAACCTGGTCCAAACTGTTTTGTGTATTGATGATTTTTCTCTTAATAGAAGCAATGAGGCCTTTTTCTAGTTTTAGTTATGTGATGATATCTTTTATTTCTTCTTTTTTAAAATTTCTTTTTTGGGGTGCCTTGGTGGCTCAGTCAGTTAAGGGTCTGCCTTCACTCGGGTCATGATCCCAGGGTCCTGGGATAGAGCTCCGCTTTGGGCTCCCTGCTCAGTGGGGAGCCTGCTTCTTTCTCTCCCTCTGCCTGCCTCTCTCCCCCTGCTTGTGCTCTCTCTCTCTCTCTCTATTAAATAAATAAATAAAATCTTTAAAAAAACTTCTTTTTTGTAATTTTAAGGTAGAAAAGTGCTACACACTTTAAGTAACACCAGTGATTTTCCAATAAAACTTAATTACTTTAAGTATATCTATTTATAGAACATTTTTATCCAGTGCCATTCATTTTTCCTTTGGTTTAGATAACCTCAAAATCTCTGACTTTGGCTTGGCAACAGTGTTTCGGCATAATAATCGTGAACGTTTATTGAGCAAGATGTGTGGTACTTTACCTTATGTTGCTCCAGAACTTCTAAAGAGAAAAGAATTTCATGCAGAACCAGTTGATGTTTGGTCCTGTGGAATAGTACTTACGGCAATGTTGGCTGGAGGTAAGAGCTATTTAATTAATCATGATGAAACTCCTGTCCTATGGAAAGCCAGATTTGTTATACCAAAATAAATGAAACAAACCAAGGAAATCCATATTTATATGATAGTATTTTTTTTTAATTTTTTAAAGATTTTATTTATTTATTTGTCAGAGAGAGCATAAGCAGGGGAAGTGGCAGGCAGAGGGAGAAGCAGGCTCCCTGCTGAGCAAGGAGCCCGATGTGGGACTTGATCCCTGGGACCATGACCTGAGCTGAAGGCAGATGCTTAACTGTCTGAGCCACCCAGGCATCCCCTATATGATTGTATTTTAATAGTGAACTTATTTATAACTAAGTTGGAACTTTGAATCCCAAAACTTTAAAAATGAGGTGTGTATAGCTATTAAATGAAATATCACAATAGCAGTCTCTTAAGATTCATGTGAATAATTTTGGAAACAGTAGAGCAGAAGTGATAGTTTATCTTTGAAATGCCTCTGTTTCTGTGAGTTGGGATTCTTAGTTTGAAAACCATATTGAATTAATTTGGAGGAAACTTTTAATGGGTTTGTATCATTGACTATTTTCCTTTAAAACTTTACTATATAATAATGTGAACACTCAGAAAACCGGGACTTGTTTCTTTTTTAGAATTGCCATGGGACCAGCCCAGTGACAGTTGTCAGGAATATTCTGATTGGAAAGAAAAAAAGACATACCTCAACCCTTGGAAAAAAATTGATTCAGCTCCTCTAGGTAACTGGGTTATGTTGATTGAAAGTACTGATTTCTTGGATAATGAAGCTTAGTGATGTTTGAATTTTTTTCTTATATATATTTTTTTCTTTTTAACTTTTAAATAATCACATAAGTAATATGTGGTCCTTGCAGAGAGATTAGAAAATATTAATTTTTTTTAAAAACCAACCATATAATTCCAGCACTCAGAAATAGCTTCTTTTAATATTTTGATATGCAGTTCTACACTTTGTTGTAAAAATGTATAACAAATATATGTGTTTGTTATGTATGTATATTATTTATAAGTATGTATGTTTTTATAGAAAATGAGATCACAGTACACATGCTATTTTATAACCTGTTTTTTTGTCTTAATGCTGTAGTCATGGACATTTTTCCATGACTGTAATTGTAGGTCTACATCATTGTTTTTATTTATTTATTTATTTATTTATTTTTTTAAGATTTTATTTATTTATTTGAGAGAGAGAATGAGATAGAGAGAGCATGAGAGTGGGGAGGGTCAGAGGGAGAAGCAGACTCCCTGCTGAGCAGGGAGCCCGATGCGGGACTCGATCCTGGGACTCCAGGATCATGACCTGAGCCGAAGGCAGTTGCTTAACCAACTGAGCCACCCAGGTGCCCTACA
Organism: Halichoerus grypus; assembly: GCF_964656455.1. Lineage (NCBI taxonomy): Eukaryota > Metazoa > Chordata > Mammalia > Carnivora > Phocidae > Halichoerus > Halichoerus grypus. Next base: position 90,974,674 of record NC_135722.1, on the reverse strand, counting down.
TCATTGTTTTTAAAGGCTGTGATGGAATTTTGCTATGTGGTTATGTTTTACTATAGTCATCCAATTCACTTTTTTAGAGATTTATATATTTTTTTAATTTTTCACTTATGAAAGAGATATGGTGATCATCCACGTAATGCACATACCTTTAAATCATTTAATTAAAAAAAATCCAGAAGTGTCAGGATGTATGCAGTTTTTAATTATTATGGTTTACTTGGCCAAATTGCTTTTTTTTTTTTCTTGTGTGTTTTATAATTTTTTTTTTTAAATTTTATTTTATTATGTTATGTTAATCACCATACATTACATCATTAGTTTTTGATGTAGTGTTCCATGATTCATTGTTTGCGTGTAACACCCAGTGCTCCATTCAATACGTGCCCTCTTTAATACCCGTTACTGGGCTAACTCATCCCCCCACCCCCCCAAATTGCTTTCTTAGAAAGTTTGTACCATTTCATCACAATCTCATTAGTTAATATTTAAAAAAATTTTTTTTAAAGATTTTATTTATTTATTTATCTGTTTGTTTTTAAAGATTTTATTTATTTATTTGCCAGAGAGTGCACGCACCAGCAGGGGGAGCAGCGGCAGGCAGAGGGAGAAGCAGGCTCCCCACTGAGCAGGGAGCCTGATCTGGGGCTCGATCCCAGGACCCTGAGATCATGACCTGAGCTGAAGGCAGACGCTTACCTGACTGAGCAACCCAGGCGCCCCAAAGATTTATTTATTTTAGAGAGAGAGCACACATGGTGCATACATGCAGTGGGGAGGGGTAGAGAGTGTCTTCTGCAGACTCCGCACTGAGCATGGAGCCCAACATGGTGCTCAGTCTCAGGACTCTGAGATCACAACCTGAGTGGAAACTAAGAGTCGGTTGCTTAACCAACTGAGCCACCCAGGCACCCCTGTATTCACTGTTTTCTTATTTTTATTTTTAATTTAATACCAGTGAGGTTGTACATCCATTGCTAGCTTTTTATCCATTTTTGTGGATGATCTGTTTTGCTCACTTGTGGCAGTGAGGTTTTCTTACTACTCTGTATGATTTTTTTTTTAACATTAATGTCATTAGATCTTTGCATTTGTTACAAATATTTTTCACAATTTGCTGTGCATTTTTATTTTATGTTATTTTCACATGCAGAAGTTTTATATTTTTATTCAAATCTATTATTTTGTTCTTTGTGGTTTTCTGACTATATTGTTACGTTTGGAAAGGTCTTCCCTACCCCTAACTTTAGAAAAGAATTCCTTGTGTTTTCGTGTTTTTATAGCTTCAGTTTTTCATTTAAATCTTTGGTCCATTAGAAAATAATTTTGGCTTTCGGAGATGTATGAATTTTTTATCAGGATAATTAAGATACTTTAGGATGATAGTTGCTTACATTATTGTCTCTTAAAAAGTTACTGGAAAGTAAATTTTCCTTATAAAACTGTGTGAATGAGGATGTAACATGACATATTGGAACAATGAAGTTTGGTATTGAAAATGGATGAGGGTTTTTGTATCTTTTTGTTAATGTTGTCACATGGGGAGAAACATTTCCACCAGGCTCTTGTTCTACTTATTTGTAGACAGATGAGAATTAGATCTGAGAATGATCTTCTAAGATATAGACAGTAGCAAAGAGCAACTACATGAAATTAAAACAATAATGTAGTAGCTTTATTCTTTCTCTTGCCCAGAAATATTGGATATAAGGAGACTAATAGAGAATATGTTCCACAGCACAAGTTTCTAATCTGCATGACTCTTTTGTAAATGTTGTATTAATATTTTATTTTCAGCTTTGCTGCATAAAATCCTAGTTGAGAATCCATCAGTAAGGATTACCATCCCAGACATCAAAAAAGATAGATGGTACAACAAACCTCTCAAGAAAGGTAATATCATGAAAAATACAAGTATTTTTTTCTGTGAAAGAAAAGACACTTGCAGTCGGTATTATAAGTCAACAACACAAGATACCTGTGGTCTCAGTCCTCATGTAGGTTGGTTATAATGTCTAGTAGGGAAAACAGAAATACAAAAATTAATTTTGAAGTTTATTAATAAAGTGGAAAGTCAGAGTACTATAGCTAAGTATTTGACCAAGTCTTAAGTGGCAGAGAAAACTTGTCTTCTGAGGAAATCACATTAAATCTAAGGTCTGAAGGTTAAAGGGGAGCTAGCTAGATGAGTACTAGCAAGATGAGTGGCAGATTCTGAACAGAAGAAGCAGCATCTGGAGAGTCTTGGAATTTGGAAGGTGGTACATTTGAGGAACTTGAAAGAAGGCCAGTATGGCATGGACCGTGTCTGGCTTATTCATCACGGTTGTCACCAGAGGTTAGCATGGTGTGTTGTACATTGTAGGCTCTCAGTAAATGTTTATTGAATAAATGAGTGAATAAAGAAGGGGGAGAGGGAGAGAGGTTTGAGATGAAGGTGGAAAGGTAGACAGTGACCAAATTGTGGAGGGGGACCTTGTAAACCACATTAAGGATTTTGGGCTTTAACTTGAGGCCACTGAAGAAGCCTTTGAGAGATTTTAAGCCAGGAAATACATGATCATATGTTCGGTTTTAAAAGATCTTTCTAGCTACTTTTTTTTTCCCCATTGTTTTTGACATTTTTGATCCTGAATGTGAGAAGATGGTACCTTGGATGAGGTTAGTGGCAGTGGGATTGGAAGGAGGAAGTAGATTCCAAAGAAATTTACCAATTAGAGTTGATAGGACTGGTGATTGTTTATATGTAGAAAATGAAGGAGGATGAGGAGTCCAGGATGACTCCTTTCTGGGTTGACCAACTCAGAAAATGGTGGTGCCATTTACTGGAATATAACTCAGGAAAAACAGAATTGGGGGGAAATTTTATTTGATTTTGGACATGCTGAATTTGAGAAGTAAAACTGTCTAATAAAGAGATGTGTGTATGTGTGTAACTCAGGAGATAGGACCAGGCTTGAGATGTCGATATTTAGGTGTTTTCTGCAAATAGACAGTAATTTAAACTGGTAGATGAAATTGAGTGTATGAAACTTTAAGGAAACTTAAATCTCTAACATTTAAGAGATAGGTAGAGGCCAGAGAAACAGTGAAAAATAGCCAAAGAGATGGGAGGATTAATAGGAGAATATGGAGGAATTGAGGCTAAGAGAAGAAAACGCATGATACTAGCTAATACTGTTAAGTGAATTAATAACATGAACCCTAAAATTTCCCAATAGTTATTCACGATTGTGGCAGGAACAGGTTTGGTGGAGAGCTGAGAGTAATTGTTAAGTACAGTGATTATAGTCTAAAAGAGAGATAGTGAAGCGAGTGTAGACAGCTCATTCAAGCAGTGTGGCTGTGAATGGGAGGAGAGACGACAATGGCGAGAGATGAATGAGGAGTTTTTAACTCTTCTCTGAATGTGTTTTTTACTTTTCACTGTGTTCTAATAGGAATCCAACTCTCTCCTGAGAACACAGGCTTCCTCTTCAGTGGTAGATGTTTTCTTTCCCACATGCTCCTACCCTTGAAACATGGGGTGGGGCAGACATCCTTTTTGTTCTTCATTGCCACTTTTTCCCTTTTTCCCACATTTCTCCCCCGCTTCATTTTGAATCTCATATTATCAGATTACCACCCACAGTTCCATCCTTGTTACAGTCAGGTTCTGAACCCCCAATTAAAATTCCTGCCACATTGTCACTCTCTCCAACATGACTCTTGATGTACATTTTGTCATGGTTCTTGGTGATTTAAATATTCATTTGGATGATCCTTCCAATATCCTGATCTCATATTTCCTTGACCTTCTCTCCTCTAGTGATTTTCTCTTCAAGCATCCTTCTTTGATTACTGGTATATTTTTTTCTGGTTTCCTCCTCTAGTACCCTGACTCCAGCAATCCTTTGACCCTACTTGGATATGTAATCCACTAATTCTACTTCCTTTTCATTCTCTCTTATCTCCTCCCTCCCTAGGTCCTCATTTCCATCCTCACTACTTTAAATCCCAAGGTCAGTCATTATAATGACTTCTTTACATTCAGCGTCAGCTTTCCAGCCCTATTCTCTCTTCATCATGCTTACTGGTCAAAACCTAACCCAAGTTTAATCCAGTCTTCTGCCTACTCTACACTTAACACCTGCATAGCTGATCACATTTGGACCAAAATATATAACAGTGTTCACTTTAAATTCAGGCTCACTAATCTCAAGTGAGCCCTTAATTCTGCCAGGCAATTATAATGCATTTCTTTACTTCTTTCACAACCTCACTCTCCTAAATCACATTTGTATGCCTTTTCTTTTTTCTTCAACTTCTAATACCTCCTTCTCCATCCTCACTCTCAGTTGGTGACAGTACTTCCTGTTTCACTGAGAAATAGAAACAATCATAAGGAAACTTCCACAAGCTCCCATCACCATCTCTACTCACCTAACCAGTTGCCTCTGTGCTCATATACTCTGCTTTCTCCTCAGTTGCTAGGAATAAATTGTCTGCTCCAGATATAAGCCAACTTTGTCTTGTGCACGATGCCCAGTTCTCCTTTGCTTACTCAGGGACCTTGGCAATTATTCTGTCTTCCTCCTGCATCATTAATTTTTCTCTCTCTCCTACTTTCTCATCAGCATACCAGCATGATGTTCTTTCATCTTACTGCCTGATGCATAGTAGCTTTACTAAATATTTGGATAAATGAATTAATAAATAAAATGTTTGGCTAAATAAAAGTGTGTTTAAATGGTTTCGAGACAGTTCCAGTTGAGAGGAAAAGGCTGAAGGTCTAAGAGAGAAGGAGCATCAAGACCGCTGAAGAGAAAGGCGGGTATGGGGCTCACATACAAGTAGAGGGATGGGCATTGGATAGGAGCATGGAAGGGAAGGAAGGATGGGTAGTTATGGGAATTTCACAAGAGTATAGAAGTTTTGAAGTAATCATTTGGAGAAAGAGAGATGAAACTGACTAGAGAAACACAAGACTAACTGTCAGTGTTGAGGATCCAGTTAAGGATAGTAACCATGAATTTATAGTGGCATCATTTTCTATATAATAATTATTCTTGGTACCTTTTTCAGGGGAGCAAAGAATGTTGGATAGAGTAGATTCATAATGTTTATTGCCATTAACATAAATTATTTTTTATTTTAAAAAGTTTTGATTTTTTAGCTAGGTCTTTTTGTCTTCATAGGCCACTGTCTATTACTATAAATGGTACCATTAAAATTATGACCTTTATGTGAAACCCCACACTTGGAACATACTTACAAGTCAGGATTTGTGAAATGTATAATTTGACAAATGAGTCCTCCTAAGTTTATAATGACCACATTTCTTAGGTAATCATGTACAAGGAGCCACTATTTGTCATGCAACTATTTTGTTTTGGATAAATGGATTTAGATGTGGTTTTAAAACATTTGTATTTATGTTTTCTTTTTTAGGGGCAAAGAGGCCCCGAGTCACTTCAGGTGGTGTATCAGAGTCTCCTAGTGGATTTTCTAAGCACATTCAATCCAATTTGGACTTCTCTCCAGTGAACAGTGCCTCTAGGTAAGATTAATCAATAAAGATCAAATAGTTGTTGAATGTAATGTTCCCATAAGAAAGAATGCATGTATATATTTTTTCTTAATCGTGAATGTGATTTTTATCAGTGTGAGAATGGTAATGTCATATAAGAAGGGCCTGATTGATTTTATCTGAAGATATATTTTTTTCCCATATCTTAATGCCCCAGTGAAGAAAATGTGAAGTACTCCAGTTCCCAGCCAGAACCACGGACAGGTCTTTCTTTATGGGACACCAGCCCTTCATATATTGATAAACTGGTACAAGGGATCAGTTTTTCCCAACCCACATGTCCTGATCATATGCTCTTGAATAGTCAGTTACTTGGCACCCCAGGATCCTCACAGGTAAGGGAATTTAGTTTTTTCAAGTAAGTGATGAAAAACCTCTAGTTTTTGTCATAAAGCCATTTTTTTAAATGTATAAATCTTAGAAATATAGTATTAACACTTTAGTGTATACAGATTTTTTTTTTTAACAAGGAGGAGAGAATTAGAGGATGCTTTCCTGTATAAGAATCTTAAGTCACAGAAAAGAATTTTCAGAACGAATAGCTATGATATGACTGCTTTTGGTAATACCAGATTTATTCAGGTTTCCTCTCTTTGGCATGTAGAACCCTTGGCAGCGCTTGGTTAAAAGGATGACACGATTTTTTACCAAATTGGATGCAGACAAATCTTATCAATGCCTAAAAGAGACTTGTGAGAAATTGGGCTATCAGTGGAAAAAGAGTTGTATGAATCAGGTATGTTTCATTGATTTTCCTGAAGAAAAATGTAAATATTTAAGTAAAAAACGATCATTATCAGTATATTTTTGAAAAAGAAACAATTGGGAGATGCCTGGGTGGCTCAGTCGCTTAGGCGTCTGCCTTTGGCTCAGGTCATGATCCCAGGGTCCTGGGATTGCTTCCCGCATTGGGTTTCTTGCTCAGCAGGGAGCCTGCTTCTCCCTCTGCCTGCTGTTCCCCCTGCTTGTGTATTCTCTCTCTCTCTCTCTCTTCCTCTCCCTCTCGCTCGCTCTCTCTGACCAAAAAAAAAAAAAAATCTTTAAAAAAAAAGAAAAAGAAACAATTGAGATTGAACAGACTTAAGTAAAATGTTCTTTACCTTAAGAAATAATATTGAAAGTCTTCTTTAAGGTTATTAAAAATATCAAGAGAGGAAAATCATTATGTTCTTAAAAACTATATATACTTAAATTGTAACTGACAAAGATTCCCTTCTATGAAAGATGAATACATTAACAATCCCATATTTCTTCCATCTCCCCTGCTCCCACCTACCAGTTTTTGTTGTTTATATTATTATAGCATATTTGTAACATTGAAATTCTAATCTGTCTTTAGGCTTTTCAAAAATCTAATGTCATAAAAAACAATTAAAGGTGAATATTATTTATTAAAGAAGACTGATAATGTAATGCGTGATCTTTCACTAAATCATGGATTTAAAGAAAAGAAAGCTTTATAAAGGATGTTATTGGGACAATTGGGGAAATTTGAATATGGTTTTGTATTAGATAATGTTTCTGTATCAGTGCCAAATTTCTTGAGTGTTATAATATTGTGGTTTGTAGGAGAATGTCTTTGTTCATAGGAGAAACATGTTGAAGTGTTTGTCTTCTATAGCTTGGTTGAAAAACTAAAAAAAAAAAAGACAACCACATAAAAAAAGACAAGTGAACATATACTTATCTAGGTTGATAAGACCAGTGAAGGGTATATAGTTATTATTGTAGATTCTTTCAGGGTTTTTTTTGTAGATTTGTAAGCTTTCCAAATTAAAAGTTGGGGGAAATTGTTACTATGCAGAAATCTGAGGCCAGCCTCATTTTCCTCTCACTTGTGTAGGTAATTTATTTATTTTTTTAATCAGGTAGGTTTACTGAGGTGAAATTCATGTAACCTAAAAATCATCACTTTAACCATTTTAAAGTGTATAATTTAGTGGTTTTGGTATAGTCACAAGATTGTGCTACCATCATCATTTAATTCTAGAACATCCCATTGCCTCAAAAATAAACTATACCAATTAACAGTCGCTCCTCATTCTTTCCTCCCTTCATTTCCTGGCAGCCACTGATTTACTTTCTGTCTCTTTGGACTGCCTATTCTGGATATTTCATATAAATGGAATTATATAATATCATATAAATGGCCTTTTGTGTCTGTCTTCTCTAACTTAGCATAATGTTTTCAGGGTTAATCCGCATTGTTTATATTTATCAGTATGTCATTCCTTTTTATGGGAAAATAATCTTCCATTATGTGGATAGAAGACCACATTTTATTTATCCATTTACCTGTTGATGGACATTTGGGATGTTTCTACTTTTTGGCTATTATGAGTAATGCTGCTACGAACATTTTTGTACAAGTTTTTGTACGAACTTTGCCAGGGCTGTCATAACAAAATACCACAGACTGGGTGCTTAAACAGCAGAAATTTATTTTTTCACAATTATAGAGACAGAAGTCGAAGATCAAGGTGCTGGCAGGTTCGGTTTCTTCTGAAGCCTCTTTTCTTGGCTTTCAGATGGCTGTCCTCTTGCTGCCTCGTCATCTGGCCTTTGCTCCGTGCACATGGGTACCTGTTACCTGTCTCTCTCTGTATCCTAATTTTTTTTTCTTACAAAGATACCAGTCATATTGGATCAGGACCCACTTAGTGGTTTCATTTTAATTCAGTTACCTCTTTAAAGACCCAGTCTTCAAATACAGTCACGTTCTGAGGGGTTAGGGCTTCAACATATGAATTTTGAGGGAATACAATTCAACCCATAACAATATGTTTTCAATTTCTTAGGTATATACCTGCTAATGGAATTGCTAAGGCATATAGTAACTCTGTTTAACTTTTTGAGCTGCCAAGTGGTTTTCCAAAGCAGCTACACCATTGTACATTCCCACCAACAGTGTATGTGTTAAGCATCTTGTACTTTCCCAGAACATGAGGTTCCAGTTTTGCACAATAGTGGTATACCAGTGTATTTTTTAGTCATTCCTTGAAATGAGAAGTATTACAAATGTTTTTGTAATTTGGGCTAAACTTATTTATATTGTCTTAGGTTACTGTATCAACAACTGATAGGAGAAACAATAAACTGATTTTCAAAGTAAATTTGGTAGAAATGGATGAGAAGATCTTGGTTGACTTCCGGCTTTCTAAGGTACATATAACAACATGTTTTTGTTTGTTTGTTTTAAACTTTGTTTTGCTGTTATTAAAGAAGTATTACGTGTTCATTGTAGAAACCTAAAAAATATGAAAACATATAAAGGAGAAGATATGAATCAAGTTTAATCTAATCATCCAGAGAGAACAGAGACCTATTTTATACTGTATTTCATTATGGTAGTCTTACTACTTCTTTAGTATGTGCTATATGGAAATGCTCTTATATGTAGAGATTTTTTTTCAATGGCATTATATTTGTATATACATGGCATTTGTAAATATATGGTAACATTGATTTCATTCAATCTTCTGAACATTTGTTTTTTGTCATTATCCTTCTAAAACATAGTTTTTTCAAATGACATTTTCCTTAATATAGAAGTTTTTTTTGTAGAAAATGTAAATAAGTAAAAATAAAATAAAAATAATCCTAAATTATACTGTCCAACAGTAATTACCCTGAATATTTTAAAGCATTCTAAACTTATTTAATCCATATATATCTTTTTAATAACAATTACGTTTGTCCAAGTGTACAATATAATTAATGAACATTTATCTGTCATAAGTAAGTCTATGATTAATATTTATATACGTAGAGTCTTGTTCACATTTCTGGTTATTTCTTTAGAAATTACTGATTCTGAGGTTATAGTTTGGCCCTGGTATATAAGACCAAAATAGCATTTTATCTGTTTGCTGAGAGATTGTATATGGCTCTAAAGGAGGTTGGAGAAATAAGTCACATTCTAAAATTGGAAATTTGCTCCATTACCATTGTCTAGATGCTTAGTATGGGATTAAATTATTAAGATCCTAGTGTAATGAAATTCTTCTCATAACTGAATCACTGGCTTTGTTGCCACAGTATTTTGGCAAGATTTCAGTGTAGCCGTGTAGCTTAATTTTAGTTTACAAACCCCCAGTGCCTATGGAAAACAGTGACTTAGGTCCATAGATACCAATGCTTGAAATAGACAAGATGCCATTGTTTCTGCTCTCTGAGCCCAGTGTGGTGGGAACTGTGATGGGCCCAAAAGCAAGTTGGAATTACTTATGTAGCCATTTCTTCTAAGACATTTGGTCCTCAGAAGAGGACCTGAAGAGAATTGTAGGTGGACATAGCTAAGGATGTTTGTCTCTACTTACCACTAAAGAGAGTTTGATTTTATGGCAGTCTCTTTTTTGATATTATTTTTGGATATTATTCCTAATATAGGGTGATGGATTAGAATTCAAGAGACACTTCCTGAAGATTAAAGGGAAGCTGAGCGATGTTGTGAGCAGCCAGAAGGTTTGGCTTCCTGCCACATGAGAGATCCACTGGATTCCTGGTGAATATAGTGCTGCTATGTTGACATTATTCTTCCTAGAGAAGATTATCCTATTCTGCAAACTGCAAACAATAGTCTCTGAAGAGTTGTCTTCCCTCTAGCCAAACATTTTCCAATTCTTTTTGTATGTTCTTCATACAAATAATACCTATATCTTCATTGTAAGTAAAGCTTTGGGGAACGGATGGATAGAATTCATTAGATATTTCTTCATCCTGTGTTTAGTGTCTAAAGACCCATGTGATGGAAACCAAGCTTTGGGGATACATGAGCTTACCACCTTTTATACCAACGTAATGAAAGATGATATTCTTGTAGCATTGTTAACAAAACATTTGGTTTCATCCAAAAAGTAGGTGTTTCCTATGTTGATTTAATTACATGGATGGATTAGTAATAAAGCAATCCTGTGACTTTTGGACAGTAGATTTATCAGTCTATAAAGTGAAGCCAACTTCAAAAAATATATCCCCAAGATTTGTACTTATATTTTCACAAGGGCCTTACCAAGTATATAAATCTGTTTTTGAATTATAACTGTTACTTAAAATTGCAAGTAGGTATGTTTTCTCCATTGTAGTTAATAATATATAAAATACTGGTTGTCTTTCAAGTAGAAGTTGAGCATGGACTCTAGTCCTTAACTACCTTTACTCTAAAATTACTATTGCACATTTTAAATATTTTTCTATATTATTTTCTACTTTCACAGCCATATTTTAATTCTTTATTACAGAAATAAATTCTATTTTGAAAATGAATAGCTAACTCTGTGGACTTCTTGGTGACCAAGCTTCTAGGTAGTAGGGAATAAAAGAGGAGGGAGAAGAAGTAAGGAAGCTGTGATAGAAATAGATCTGATCCTAATTCTTTTACTATTAGATTTACTAAGACTTTGTTCTTCTGATAAAATTTATATTAATATTTGAACGTATTAGATTGGGACCTGTATTCCTTTTTCTTGGTAATTTATAAAATTAATCATTTTAGTCTGAAGCTAAGAACATGTGAAATTTTATGGTTAGAGTTTATCGCTTATTAGTATATACTGGTAAATTGTGTTCACTGCAGTATATCCATAGGAGAAATAAATTTGAAGCAATAGGTGACTCCTAAGAATTGAGCCAGTAAATTCTCAAATATGAAACATTTTGTTCTTGAGAATTGTGATTTAGTAACTCTCAAAAACAAAGTTATCTCAGGGTTTGACCTCTCTTGTGAGCTTTAGACCTTTACAGACACAGCCAAGCTGACATTTCCACTTGACTAATAGTGAACACGTGACCAAAACCAGCTTTTGGTCCCTGTCTTCCAACCTGTTCTTCCCTAATTTCTCCCAATCCCAGTAAATGCTATATTCAGCTCTCTAGTTCCTTAAGCCAAAACCCCAGGAATCCTCCTTGACCTGGTTTTCATATTGTACATTTAATTCAGCAAATCCTGTTCCATTTAGCAAATTTATCCACAATCTATCCTACTTCACACCTCTACTAGAAGCACTCTAGTTGAAGGCACTGTTACCTCTCTTTTCATTATTACTTACCCTACAACAGTGCAAAAAGACAATCAGAATGATCTTTCTAAAATGTGAATGAATCAGTTATCCTTCCCCTGTTCTCAACTCTCATGGCTTTTCATCACACTTCAAACAAAATTCAAAATTTTCTCTCTCACCTCCTGGCTTAATGGGATCTGCCTCTTACCAATGCCTGGGCCTCCTCTGCCACTCTTCCTACTTATCCTACCCTAGCTGCATTTGCTTTGCTGTTCTGCTCATGTTTACTTGAGCAGACACATTCTTATCTCAAGATCTTTTCCTTTGATGTTCCCTCTCCCTGGAGTGCTTTACTCCCAAACATTCATGTGGCTTGTGCTTCACTTTAAGTCCTTGCTTAAGTGTCACCCATTATGCAAAGTCTCCTTGGCTTATCTAAAATGTTACCCCACTTCTGTCATTCTTTATTTTTCATCATAACACTATCTGACATTATATTTTTATTTATCTATTAAATGTCCATTTCCCTCATTGCAGTATGTAATATGTAAGCTCCTTAAGGTCAGGGATCCTATATGTCCTGTTCAGTTCTGTGTCCCCAGCACCTAGAAGAGTGCCTAATGTATTACAGTGTGCAATGAATAGTTGTTTAATGAAGAAATAGACACTCCATTGATCCGGTCTATCCTCAGAATATATCTGGGAGCTGAAGACTTCTGTCCATTTTGATTGCTGCCATTCTAGTTCAAGCTCCTTCATCTCCTCCCCAAATTTCTTACTAAAAACTAATGTCTTCCCACTTCCACTCTTGCCATTTCCCAACCCTCTCTCCCTCAAAGTCTTTTCTTGACATAGGTCCTAACTTGTTTTTTTTTTAAAGATAAATTGTACTCTGACACTCCCTTGCTTAAAAACCTCCAGTGACTTTCCACTGCATCAAAAATGGAATCTGGGCGCCTGGGTGGCTCGTCGTTAAGCGTCTGCCTTTGGCTCAGGTCATGATCCCAGGGTCCTGGGATCAAGTCCCATGTCGGGCTCCCTGCTCTGCGGGAAGCCTGCTTCTCCCTCTCCCACTCCCCCTGCTTGTGTTCCTGCTCTCGCTATGTCTCTCTCTGTCAAAAAAATAAAATTAAAAAATCTTAAAAAAAAAAAAAAGGAATCTAAATTGTTTGCTTGGACTGCAAGATACACCATCTGTTCTCTTTGTTCGTCATACTATAGGCAGAGTAGCCTTCTACTTCTACTTCTTATATTCATTAAGCATGCCAAAACTCATTCCCCTTTCAGGCCTTTTATGTTTTCAGCTCCCACCACCTGGAATCCCTTCCAGTAGTTTGCATGACTTACTTAGCATTCAGATCTCAGCCCAAATGTTTCTACTATCCCCAATCACTGTCCCACTGTTTTGTTTTCTTCATAGAACTGATTACTATCTGAAATTACAGTCTGTCTCCCCCACCAAAATGTAAGCTTAGACTTCGTCATTTCTTTTCCCCTTTGTATATTTCCCCCCTCCTTCCTGCCCCTTTGTATATTTTGTATGTGGAACAGTACCTGGAATACAGTAGGCCCTAAATAAATATTTGTTGAATAAATGAATTAAGTATCAGATGAAGAAAATGCTACAGAATATTGTAAGGGGAAGGTGAATAGATGGATAGTAAACAAACTTTCTCAGCTATTGGAATTTGTGTAGAATGGGGGGGAAGTTCCATTCAGACTTGGACAGATTAGCTCTCACAGTTATAATTACGTGAGCATTGGCAACCGCCTCTGTAAAGAGACTGATAATAACTACATTTTAGAGTTGTTTTTAATCTTAAATGAGTTAATGTGTATAAGGAGTATAGTATACAGTGTTGCACAAAAGGCATTCAATAAACATAAGCTGCCATAATTTTTCTGCAGTGTTCATTATACTGTTGGGAGAATGTGTTTACTCCCATTATTAAAAGTAATGTTTGCTTAGCAATGAAAATTTGCAAAATGTAAAAATGGGGGGAATGGAATTATAACCCAAAGATAACAGCTAAAATTTTGATGGAAAGTCAATGCGTGCTGCATTGTGTGTATGCATAGTGTGGTGTGTGAAGTGGGTATGATTGTTGAGATAAATATAAATACGTACAATGTGTATGGCTTAACAAGCAGTTGTAAAGTTAATCTGTTTAACCAAACTCAGTTGAAGAAAGATCATTTCTGGACCCTCACAAGCCTTCCCTTGTACCCCTTCCCACTCAGAACCCATTCCTTTCCCCCAGAAGTAATCATAAAATTTATTTTTATAATAATCCTCTCCTTGGTTTTCTTTAGTTTTCTCAGCTATTTATGCATCTTTATTTTATTTTTTAAAAAAGATTTTATTTATTTATTTGAGAGAGAGAGAGCGTGAGAGCGAACACAGGGTAGGGGCAGAGGGAGAAGCAGACTCCCCGCTGAGCAGGGAGTCCGATGTGGGGCTTGATCCCAGGACTCGGGACCACGACCTGAGCTGAAGGCAGACGCTTAACCTACTCAGCCACCCAGGCGCCCCTATTTATGCATCTTTAAATGACATAGTTTACTTTTGCCTATTTTAGAACTTCATATAAATGAAATTATGCTGTATGTAATTTTTATGTGTTACTTTTTTATTTTCATTAGCATGAATAGCTTGCATGTATCGAATTCATTGATTTTAATTACTGTATAGGATGCCATTTATGAACATACCACTAAAATTATCTATTCTCTCTACTGCTAATGGATGTTTGCATTGTTTACAATTTGACACTATTATTAACACCTGCTAAGAACATTGTTCATGTCCATGAATTTCTCTAGGTCCTGGAGACTAGTGTGTATACCTACGAGTGGAATGGATGGGTTTTAGGGTATGCATATCTTCACTTAAGTAGAATAACGGCAAACTGTTTCAAAAGTGATTGTACCAATTTATACTGCCATGAAAGAGGATGCAATTGCTGGAAAAACAGTTTGGAATGATCTATTAAAGTATCAGAATTTTAATAGCAGAATATGTGCTTCTAGTATTTCAGACTTTCCCTCCATTTGATGCTGTCAGTCTAATTTTTGCCAAGTTACTGGTGTCATATTCTTTGGTATTAATTTGCTCATACCTAAGTTTAAATAAGGTTGAGTGTCTTATGATGTGCCTCCCCCAGTCTTTTCCCCATTTTTCTGTTGTCTTTTTTTTCTTAATGATTTCAGTTGTTTATATGCTCAGCATACTAGTTCTTTGTCAGCTGCATGTATAGCATGTACACTGTCCCATTCTGTGGCTTATTGTTTCAAATTTCATGGAGGTTTGTAATTTTAATGTAGTTCCATTAAGATCTCTCCTGGCTAGCTTTGTTTCCTATTCTACTTCAAGGTCATGAAGATTTTCTTGTATATTATTTTCTAAAAGCTTTGTAGTTTTGGCTTTCATGTTTAGATCTATAATCCACCTGAAAGTGGATTTTGTGTATAGTGTGAGGGAAGAGGTCAAGGTTCATTTTTTCCCCCACTTGGCTATCCAATTTAACATTGGTTAATTGAAAAGATTATCCTTTTCCCCCTGATATCCATTCAGTGTTCAGATTTCCAGTTCTTATTTTTTACAGGACACTTTTAAAAAAGATTTTATTTATTTATTTGGGAGAGAGAGATTGAGAGAACGAGTGGGGGGAGGGGCAGAGGGAGAAGCAGACTCCCTGCAAAGCAGGGAGCTAGACATGGGACTTGATCCTAGGACCCTGGGATCATGACCTGAGCCAAAGGCAGACACTTAACCGACTGAGCCACCCAGGTGTCCCATCTCATTCATATTCTAATTGGAATTTTTTATATTGGGTTTTGGAAATTCTTTATATGTCCTAGATACTAGTTCCTTGTTGGATATGTGGTTTGCAAATGTGCTCTCCCATTCCGTAGCTTGCCTTTTCATCCTCTTAACAGGTTTGAAAACAGCAAAAGTTTTAAATTTCAATGAAGTCCAGTTATTAATTTTTCATTTTATGAATGACATTTTTGGGATCTGTTAAACACAGAGTCTAACAATCCTTTGTCTAGACTTAGATCGCAAAGATTTTTCCTATATTATTCCTAAAAGTTTTTGTTTTTTCATTTTACATTTAAGGCTATGATGCATTTTGAGTTAATTTTTATGTAAGGTATGAGCCTTAGGTCGAGTTTAATTTTTTTTTTTTTTTTTTTTTTTTGCCTCTCAATATCTAGTTGTTCCATTGCCATATGCTGAAAAGGTTATCTTTCCTCCACTGAATTGCTTTCAGACCTTTGTAAAAACATCAGTTGGGTGTATTTGTAGGTCTCTTTCTGAGTTCTCTGTTCTGTTTCATTGTTGTGTCTGTCTGTCTGTCTGTCCAATAATACCACACAGCCTTGATTACTATGCATATATATTGTGAATTTGGTAGATTGATTCCTTCCAGTTTATCTTCTTCAAAATTGGTTTAGATATTCTAGTCCTTTGTCTTTTCATATACATTTCAGAATAATGTTGTCTGAATCTAAAAAAAGAAATTTGCTGGGCTTTAGTTTTTTTATTTATTTTTTATTTTTTTAATTTTTATTTTCTTTTCATAAATTTTATTTGACAGAGAGAGACACAGAGAGAGAGAGGGAACACAAGCAGGGGGAGTGGGAGAGGGAGAAGCAAGCTCCCCGCCGAGCAGGGAGCCTGAGCGGGGCTCGATCCCAGGACCCCGGGATCATGACCTGAGTCGAAGGCAGACGCTTAACGACTGAGCCACCCAGGCGCCCCTGGGTTTTAGTTTAATTGTGGTAAAATATATACAACATAAAATTTATCATTTTAATTATTTTTAAGTGCCGGTTCAATAGTGTTCAGTATATTCACACTGTTGTGTAATTATCACCATCATCCATTCTCAGAACTTGTTCATCTTCCTGCACTGAAACTCTTGTACCTATGAAACAGTAACTCCTCATTTCCCCTTCCCCACTAGCTCCTGACACCCACCATTCTACTGTCTATTTCTATGAATTTGAAAACTTCTAGTCCTTCATATTATAGAATAATATAATATTAGTCCTTTTGTGTCTGGGTCATTTCAATCAGCATTTGTCTTCATGGTTCACCCATGTTTTAGCATGTATCAGATTTCATTCCTTTTATTTATTTATTAAAGATTTTATTTATTTATTTGACAGAGAGAGAGACAGCAAGAGCAGGAACACAAGCAGGGGGAGTGGGAGAGGGAGAAGGAGGCTTCCCGCTGAGCAGGGAGCCCGACGTGGGGCTCGATCCCAGGACCCTGGGATCATGACCTGAGCCGAAAGCAGATGCTTAACGACTGAGCCACCCAAGCGCCCCTCATTCCTTTTAAAAGCTGCATAATATTCCATTGTATTTATAATACACATTTTATTTATCCATTTATCCTTTGATGGACATTTGAACTGTTTGTACTTGTTGGCTATTGTGAATAATGCTGCTGTGAACATGGGTGTACAAATAATCTATTTGAGTCTCTGCTTTCAGTTCTTCTGGGCATATATCTAGAAGTGGAATTGCTAGTTATATGGTAAATCTATTTTAATTTTTTGAGATAACTCCATATTGCTTGCCATAGTGGCTGTACCATTTTACATTCCTGCCATCCTAGAGTTATAACAATATATTTAAAATTAACACCATCTTAATTTTGTCATGAAAGGACTCTAGTCCTCCACAGCTTTGCTTCTACCCTTCCCCATTTTATTTTACTGATGTCACAAATTACATCTAACATAGATTTACAATTATTTTTATGCATTTATCTTTCAAATCATGTGCAAAAGTGGAGTTCTAATTGTTTTCTCCCTATACGTAGGCTTCATTTTTCTCTGGCTGTTTTTAATATTTTTTTTCTTTGAATATGGCGGTTCCTCAAAAAATTAGAAATAGGAATACCATACAATCCAGTAATTCCACTTCAGAGTATTTACCAAACCCCCCCCAAAACCCTAATTCAAAAAGATATATTCATCTTATGTTTATTGTAGCATTATTTACAATAGTCAAGAAGATATGGAAGCAACTTAATGTCTATTGATATATGAATGGATAAAGAAGATAAGGGGTGTGTGTGTGTGTGTGTGTGTGTGTGTGTGTGTTGGAATATTACTCAACCATAAAAAAAAGAAAATTTGCCATTTGTGACAATACGGATGGACCTTTATGGGTATTGCACTAGATGAAATAAGTCAGAGGAAGACAAGTACATGATTTCGCTTATATGTGGAAAGTAAAAAAACAAAAAAAGCCCAGAAACAGACTCAAAAATACAGAAGAAACTGGTGGTTGCCAGAGGAGAGAAGGGTGGGGGGATGGGTGAAATAGGTAAAGGGGGTTAAGAGGTACAAAACTTCCAGCTATAAATAAATCACAGGGATGAAAGTACAGTATAGGGAATATAGTCAATAATTTAATAACTGTCTATGCTGACACATGGTAGCTGTACTTACTGTGGTGAGCATTTCATAATCTATATAATTTTCAAATCACTATGTTTACACCTGAAACTAATATAAGATTGTATGTCAATTATACTTCAATTAAAAATAAAAAAATTTTGGGCGCCTGGGTGGCTCAGTTGGTTAAGCGACTGCCTTCAGCTCAGGTCATGATCCTGGAGTCCCGGGATCGAGTCCCACATCGTGCTCCCTGCTCAGCAGGGAGTCTGCTTCTCCCTCTGATCCTCTTCCCTCTCGTGCTCTCTGTCTCTCATTCTCTCTCTCTCAAATAAATAAATAAATAAATAATCTTTAAAAAAAAAAAAATATTGAAAAAAAAATAAAAAAAATTTAAAATATTTTTTCTTTGTTTTTAGTTTTTAGACATTTATTTATTTATTTATTTAAAGATTTTTATTTATTTAACAGAGATAGAGCACAAGTAGGCAGAGAGGCAGACAGAGGGAGAGGGAGAAGCAGGCTCTCTGCCAAGCAGGGAGCCCGATGCGGGGCTTGATCCCAGGACCCTGGGATCATGACCCGAGCCGAAGGCAGCCGTTTAACCGACTGAGCCACCCAGGCGCCCCAGTTTTTAGACATTTAATTATGATGGTTCTTAATGTAGATTTTTTTTTTGTTTCAAGTTTTTATATAAATTCTAGTTAACATATAGTATAATGTTGGTTTCAGGAGTAGAATTTAGTGATTGATCACTTTCATGTAATACCCAGTGCTCATCATAACAAGTGCCCTTCTTAATCCCCATCACCCATTTAGCCCTTCCCCCAGCCGCCTCCTCTCTAGCAACCCTGTTTGTTCTCTATAGTTGAGTCTCTTATGGTTTGCCTCCCTCTCTTCTTTTTTCTTCCTCTATTTTCATCTGTTTTGTTTCTTGAATTCCACATGAGTGAAATCATATGGTATTTGTCTTTCTCTGATTTATTTCGCTTAGCATAGTACACTCTAGCTCCATCCACATCATTGCAAATGGCAAGATTGTTCATTGTTTTTGATGGCTGAGTAATATTCCGTTGTGTGGGTGTGCATATATATATGTGTATTATATATATATATATATACACACACACACCACATCTTACTCCATTCATCAGTTGATGGATGTTTGGGCTCTGTCCATAATTTAGCTATTTGATAATGCTGCTATAAACATTGGGGTGCATGTGTTCTTTCAAATCAGTATTTTTGTATCCTTTGGGTAAATACCTAGTAGTGTAATTGCTAGGTCGTGTTAGGTTAACCCCTGTGATGAGGGGTGAAGAAGAGAGAGAGGGAGACGACAGCTCTATGGAAAACTCAGATGCTATTGTGGCAACAGAAACCTGCAGAGGGCGTCACCAGCTAAGGCTGGAGCCCGTGTTGCTTAAAGGCTTAGGGGTAGTTATAGGTTCCCGTTGAGGAGGTGAGTACTGCTGTCTTGGGGTGGGAAAAATTTTTGCAGCTAGCCATTGCTAGAGTTGCTAAGGAGGACTGCTTTGCAGTTAAACTGTTTTTTGTCACACAGGATGTACTCTGGGCCCCGGGTTTAGGTGGTAATTTTCCAGTCCAGTTGTCTGAGGTGGCAGCTGGTAGAAAATGGCGTGCCTTTGGCTAATCTTTCAGTCCGTTTTCCTTAAAAAAAGAAATGGGATTGGGTTGTTGAGGGCAATGTGAGTCATCTGGCTGCTTCCTGCTTAGTGGGGGC
Source organism: Halichoerus grypus (assembly GCF_964656455.1). Lineage (NCBI taxonomy): Eukaryota > Metazoa > Chordata > Mammalia > Carnivora > Phocidae > Halichoerus > Halichoerus grypus. The sequence goes on along the minus strand of NC_135722.1, from coordinate 90,954,948 downwards.
ATTGAGGTTATGGTGTTTTTCTGGCTTAGAAGATATCTCATTTGGCACGGGAGGAAGACGCTGACCATGTGTTTTTGGATAGCTGTCTGTTAAAAGGAATTTAGTTCTTGGGAGATAAGCTAGATAGGACATTAAGTATGCAACAAAGCCCCAACAACAGAATTATGCAGAAAAAGGCAAGAGGGGCCATAGCCAGCATAACTGTTGGCCGCATAATAAGTCCCACCATCCGTGAACCCCTTCCATTGAGAAGAGGTTATTTGAGTTACTTAGGTGAGTGATGACCTGTCCAGTCTTACTGATATAAAAGCAGCACTCCTCCTTTAGGAAAATATATGTTCTGGGGCACCTGGGTGGCTCAGTTGGTTAAGTGACTGCCTTCGGCTTAGGTCATGATCCCAGGGTCCTGGGATTGAGCCCTGCGTCGGGCTCCCTGCTCCACGGGGAGCCTGCTTCTCTCTCTCCCTCTGCCTGCCACTCCCCCTGCTTGTGATCTCTCTCTGTCAAATAAATAAATGAAATCTTTTAATTAAAAAAAAAAAAAAAGGAAAGTGTGTGTTCCCTCAGCATGGGTAGTTAGGAGATTTGGTGTTAGGCAGTTTTGGAGGGTCAATCCATGTAAAGGAGAAAAGATCCTGGCAGGTGGGGTCTAGGGGAATTGTAAAAAAAATGCATCTTTTAGGTTGAGCACTGAAAAAACAAGTGGTATGGGGGATGTGGGAGAGCAGGGTGTAGGGGTTAGGCACAATGGGGTAAATAGGAATTACAGCCTGATTAACAATTTGGAGGTCTTGGACAAGGCAATAGGACTTGTCCGAATTTTTGACGGCAGCTGGGATAGGAGTGTTGTAGGGGGATTTGGTGGGTTTTAGGATGTGAGCCTGAAGGAATTTGGAAATAATGGGCTTTAATCCCTGAAGGCCTGCAGGACTTAGTGGATGTTGTGGCTGATGAAACAGAGTGAGGGATTTTGGAGTTTGATTGTGACAGGCATATGGTGAGTGGCTATAGTGGGTTCCACAGTATATGGTGGGATCCACTTGGGGGAGGAGGGTGGATAGAGGAGATAGAGGGGAGGGAGAAGCGTCTAGGTGGCAAAGTAGGATGAAGGGGGTTGAATTGGAGGGTGCAAACTGGAGGGAGGCCTGGAATTTGCTTAGGATGTCTCTCCCTAAGATTGCAGTGGGGCATTGTGGGGTAGCTAAAAAGGAATGAAGGGAGTGCCAAACAGGTTGCAGAGTAAAGGGCCAGTCGTTTATGTGTGGAGGGTATCCACCCCAACGGTAGAGATGGAGGAGCTAGAAAACTCTGGTAAGACTGAGAATGTTGCCCCCGTGTCCAATAAGAAAGAGATGGGCTTACCAGATACTGACAGCGTTACCCTGAATTCTGAGGCAGTGATGGTGGTGGGGGCAACAGACCCCGGGCCCTGTCAGTCTTTGGTGGCCAGAACCAGTAGGTTCACCAGGCCTAGATTTGGGTGAGGGGGTTGGTTGGAGTTGGAAGTGGCTGGATGGGAAACAGTCTCGCAGAATACAATCCAACTTCCAGTGCCCCTTTTTGCCACAGATAGGGCAAGGCTTTGGTGGTGGTTTGGGGTTGGGGCAAGCTCTTGCCTGGTGGCCCTCCTGGCTGTATTTAAAGCGTGGTCCTGGTGGGGTTATGTGTGGGGCATTAGGTTTTTGAGGACCCTGGGAGACTTGCCTGATGGCAGCCACCAGTGTCTGATATTTTGCCTGATCTCTTTTGAGGTTTTTGGGTTTTTTGCTCCTCCTCTCTATTATCAAACACCGTAAAGGCCACCTTAATTAAATCCCGTTGTGGGGTTTGTGGGCAATCTTCCAGTTTTTGGGGTTTTTACAGATATTTGGGGCCAACTGTGAAATGAAGTGTAAGTGAAGATAGATCCTTTCCTTGTCTGTGTTGGCAGTGAGAGTAGTATGTCTCGTTACAGCTTTTGAAAGCCAGGAGTAGAAGGGGGCAGGGTTTCATCAGGGCCCTGGGTGACTTTTTATCTTTTTATAATTGATGGCCTTGAGGGCAGTGTTATCCATACCAGCCAGGACGTAGATAATCATGTGGCCCCTCCTCTGTTTATCGGGTGTATTGGGCAGGTAGTCCCATTTGTGATCAATTTTGGGGACAGTGATGGTGCCAGTGGGGTTGTGGGTGGCATCCCGTTGCTAGAGGGTGTCTGCATGAATTTGAGCTGCTGCCCAGATATGTTCCCTGTCCTTGGGGAAGAGCGTGGACAAGAGGGTGACATAGATGTAGTAGGTAAGATTATAGGACTGGTTGATGTATAGGAATTCTTTTCAGAAGGTGGTAGGGTTGGTGACGAAGGAGCCTAAGCACTTTTTAATTTGGGAAAGGTCAGCGAGGGAGAATGGCACATGAATGCGGACAATGCCTTTGGCCCCTTCCACCTCCCTGAGGAGGGGAGTATGTTGGCAGGGGCATGAGATTTTTTTTTGAGGGGGGTGGGGGAGGAGGCACCGAGGGATGGGCTAGAGATGGGGGCAGAGAAGTGGGAGGTGGTAATGGGAGCTATGCGTCTGCCTGAAATTGTAGGCAGAAGGTTCTTTTGGGAGGGAAGGGGGGAGGAGTGGGGTTTTCTTTTGAGGAGAAGGACTTGGCAGGGCAATAGGGTTGACAGAGAGAGGGAGGGTTTAGATTAGAGGTGGACAAAGGCCTGGATATAAGGGACCTCAGTCAGACCATTTTCTGTTGTGTTGGAGGAAGTTTCTGAGGTCACACTATATTTGGAAATTAGAAGTGCCATTTTTTGGCCAGCGATTATCATTATCTAGTTCGTACTGAAGCCAGGCCATATTGCAATCGAAAATGAGATGTTTTTGGCTTAATGCTGGAGGTCAGGCCCAAGGATATTATGGATAAGACATCCAAGAGGAATGTCGCGAGGGGGCTTTAAGGGGGTCTGACCCATGATGGAGGCTGAGAGAATGAGGATTCCAGTCCCCAAAGAAATGAAAAATATTAGATGAGAGGGGCATCCCCACAGACTTCTACTGTTTTTTGAAGGAAGGAGCAAGGAGGGCTCAGAGGGTGTCCCCTGAGGGCACACCGGTGTTGGAGCCTGGATGCCTGGCAGACAGAAAATATGAGAGGGTTCTGGGGATGGAGAAAGAAACTTGAGGCCTTGGGGGCAAGGTGAGGGGTTAGGGGAAGATGGCCCACTAGGGCCCCCCCTCTCTCATTGCAGGGTGGCTGATGTCCCTTCTTACCTGGCAACCTGAGTCCTCAGGACCATGTACTGTTTCTTCCCATTGGCTGAATCACTCATTCTTTCAACAAATATGTATCATCTATCTCGAATGTGGGAAACACTTGATCTTGGAGGCCACAAATCAGAGATCCTCTTTTCTTGTCTTTCTCTCCAGATGACAGTCTCCTGTATGGATACCAGGACCGTGGGGACCTCTCCGTGCCCTTCTTGAGACCAAGGGCTCAAACTGGTTTTGAATCCCACCATGACACTGTAAACGATTGTAGAGAGTTGGCCCCTCTTTGACCTGCTCAGTTACTCATTTAGCCCTTTTCTGTGCCCCTGTAGCCTCAAAGGATGGGGCCCCCCTGCCCCAGCATTGTTCAAGCCCTGAAGCCTGCTCCTCCTCAGCTCTGGGTATTGACATTTGCACAGCTTCACCCACCAGATCAAGGCTTTCTGCTTCCCATCGCCCTTGCTGCTCTTTGCCTCTGATTCCTGTCCCCTCCATTTCTCTCTCTGTACCTCCATCCCTCCCTCCCTTCTCCTGTCACTGGCCGCCATATAGCAAGCTCTCCCCACTCCCTCTTTTCCTTCCTTCAATGCATATTTTCTGCCAGCTTGACCCTGTAATTAGATGCTGATTTTAGAACAGTGAATAAAACAGACCCTCAATGTGCCTTCGTGTAGAGGCTTCTTTTCTGCCAGGCTGACCAGAGTCACAATGGCTCCAATATCTTTCCTCCCTCTTACTCATAGAACTTAGGGCTGGAGGGGACTCCTTCACCAGGCTTTCAGTTACACACACACACACACACACACACACACACTCTTCCTCAGTCTTTCCCCCTTTCTACTGTGTAGCTTTTTTCTTATAAATCCTGTATCTTTTTAGGTTGGTGTTTTGGAATTTTTGTTTTTATGTTTAAATTATATAAGTAAAATATTCAATTTAGAAAAAAGTATAAAATAGTGGCCAAAGTAGATCTCACTAGCAATCCCCTCCTATCATGCAGAGACATACCTTGTTTTAGGGCTTATGGTGTACACCTTTAATTTAACACAATTTACTTAAAGTGCCTTTTTCTCCTGATGTCTTCAAGATTTGCTCTTTCTCTTTGGTTTTAAGCAGTTTGATGATTGTGGTGGTGTTTTCAGTACTCATCTGTGTGAGATTCTTTTAGCTTCTTTGGATCTGTGTAATATAGTGATTCAACAGTTCTATACAGTACTCAGTGCTCATCATAATCCCCTTCACCTAGTTCACCCATCCCCCTATCCACCTCCCCTCTGGTAACCATCAAATGTGAGTGAGATCATATGGTATTTGTCTTCCTCTGACTGACTTATTTTGCTTATTATACTCTCTAGGTCCGTCCATCTTGTTAGAACTGGCAAGATTTCATTCTTTTATGGCTTAGTAATATTCCTGTGTGTGTGTGTGTGTTTGTATCTCACATCCTGTTTATCCATTCATCTATCAGTGGCCACTTGGGGTGCTTCCATAATTTGGCTACTATAAAAAGTGCTGCAGTAAACATAGGAGTGCATGCATCCTTTTGAATTAGTGTTTTCATATTCTTTGGGTAAAAACCCAGTGTGGTTACTGGATCATAGGGTGGTTCTATTTTAAAATTTTTGAGGATCCTCCATACTGTTTCCACAGTTGCTGCCCCAGTTTGCATTCCCACCAACAGTGCATGAGCCTTCCCTTTGTTACCGAGAGTGAGATGGAAACAGAAAGAAGCCTCGGTTCTTTTTACTGCCACAGTAAAGAATTACAGGACAGCGAAAAAAAAGTAAAGCAGAGCAAAATTTTATTAAAGTGTACTCCAAGGGAGGAACCAGCCAGTCAAGAGAGAAAATGGAAAACACTCCCCCACAGCCACACTTTTCTACTTTTATTTGAGTCAATCAATACTTTTTAGTATTCCATTTTAATTTTTCCATTGGCTTTTTAGCTATGCCTTTGTGTATTTTTTAAAATGATTTTTCTCCAAGGATTACTATATCTCTTCACAGTTGAATTAAATTCATATTGTACTACTTCACTTAAAAATAAGAAACTTTTGGGCGCCTGGGTGGCTCAGTTGGTTAAACGACTGCCTTTGGCTCAGGTCATGATCCTGGGGTCCTGGGATCAAGCCCTGCATCAGGCTCCGCCTGCTCTGCGGGGAGCCTGCTTCTCCCTCTGCCTCTGCCTCTGCCTGCCACTCCCCCCGCTTGTGCTCTATCTCTGTCAAATAAATAAATAAAATCTTTAAAAAAAATACTTTTTTTTTTAAGTTGGCTCCATGCCCAGCATGGAGCCCAACATGGGGCTTGAACTCACAACCCTGAGATCATGGACCTGAGCTGAAATCAAGAGTTGGATGCTTAACCGACTGAGCCACCCAGGCGCCCCCAAAATAAGAAACTTTTGAAAGTATAGTTCCAGTTACCTCCTCTTTCCTTTGTGCTATTATTGTTATATATATCTTTTTACATTAAAAATAATTTTAGCTTTAAGCAGGCATGGCTTTTAAAATTAGAAGAAATAGTATACATGTCTTAAATTTACCACATTATATCTGTTCTCCACATTTCTTCCTGTAGATCAGAGTTGCCTTGGCATCATTTTCCTTTAGCTTCCTTGAGCACGAAGAAATTACCTTAGCGCCTTTTTTTTTTTTTTTCCCTGTAGTACAAGTCCGTTGGTTGTGAATTCTCTTCCTGTTTGGGTATATGAAAATGTCTTTGTTACCTTCATTTTTGAAGGATAATTGTCTTGTTTGTAACATTTTGACTGACAGATTTTTTTCTTTTATGGCTTAAACATATAATTCTCTTGTTTTCTGCTCTCCCTTGTTTCTGATGAGAAGTCAGCTGACATTGTATCAGTGTTCTCCTATATACATATTACAATGTATCTTTTGTTTGGACCAATTTTGAGTTTTTTTTTCTTTATCTTTGAATTTTAGTAATTTGACTATTATGTGCCTATGTGGTTTTCTATTGTGTTTATCCTACCTTTAGTTCACTGAACTTCTTAGATGTGTAAGTTTATGTTTTTCACCCAATTTGGGAAAATTTTGGCCATTATTTTTTTTAATGCTTTTTCTGTCTCATTATCTCTCTTCTGTTCTTCTGGGACTCCAATTAATTATACGTTCTATTACTTGATACTGCCCCACAAGTCACTGAGGTTTTGTTCACTTTCTTTAATACTTCTTTTTCCTCTGTTTTTCAAATTGGATAAGTTCCATTGAGCTCTCTTCAAAATTGCTGACTCTGTGGTCCCCATTATGCTGTTAAGATCATCTAGTGATTTTTTTCAGTTATTGTACTTTTCAGTTCTAAAATTTCCATTTGGTTCTTTTTTATAGTTTTAGATTCTGTGTTGAGATTCCTTATCTCTTCATTCATATGACACTATTTTCCTTTAGATTCTTGAACACATCTCTAATAAGCAGCGCTTATTGCTTTTGTTCACTAATTCCAATGTGTGGTACATCTTGGGGTCATTAACCTTTTTTTCTTTACTATGGGTCACATTTTTATTTCTATGTCTACTAATTTCTTATTATATAGTGGACATAGTGAATGATGCATAGTGAATGATGCAGAGTTCTGGACTCTGTGTTCCTCTGCAGAGTGTTGACTTGTGTTCTCCTAGGTTGACTTGTAGGCCAAACTCTGTCTTCTTTGAGATAGACAGCAGCACACATCTCTGCTCAGTTCTTTCAGCTTCTAGTTGCTATTGTCAGACCTCCTGGAGTCAGTGATCAGCCAAGAATTTGGTCACAGTTTATACTCATTTTGAGGTTTAATTGTGGCTTCTTTCTTTCCAGGATTTCCCTAATTTTACAACTCCCTGCCTGCTCTAATCTTAGTTCTCTGAATCCTCAAACCAGTAAACTCTGGATTTTTGCGCTCCCTTGATATGTGGACTAAGAAGTCCTCTCAGGCATAAGGCCACAGACTTGCAAATCTCACTCGGCGCTGTTCCTGTCTTTTTAGGGGTGACTTCTTTCCAGTACCTTTCAAGGAACTTTCAAATAGTTCTTTCTTATTTTTCACCCTGTTTATAATTGTTATCTAAAGGAGGGTTAGTTCAACCAGACTCTTCCACTATTAATGGAAGCCAGAACTTCCCTTCTATTACATTTTAACCACATGTTTGAACTTATTTCCTCAACATATGTAGCTATATTTATAGAACAGATTTAGCTAATATTTATCCCCTTCCCTCAAAAAAATATGGCAATAATGTTAGTAGGATTTCATTTTTCTTCTTGCCCTCAGTAGACCTTTTTTTTTTTTTTTAAGATTTTATTATTTATTTGAGAGAGAGAGCACAAGTAGGTGAAGAGGCAGAGAAGAGAGAAAATATCCAAGCAAATTCCTCCTGAATGGGGAGCCCCATGCAGGTCTTGATCTCAGGACCCATGAGATTAGGACCTGAGCCAAAACCAAGAGTCAGACGCTTAACAGACTAAACCACCCAGGCACCCCAGTAGACCATATTTCAAGTTGAGAATTCTTTTGGAATTCCAAGGTTTGGGGCCTTTATTTTTGAATGGCAGTTAATGAAGGGATAGTACTGTGTATCCAAAATAATTTTCATTCAGAAATTTGAGAAGGAGCCTGAAGGAGTGTCTGGACCACCACCATTTATTTTGGCTTATGACAAAACTCTCCAGTTTGTCTTGCTTAGGATCCTGTAATCTTAATAATTTTTTTTTTTAAGATTTTATTTATTTATTTGACAGAGAGAGACACAGCAAGAGAGGGAACACAAGCAGGGGGAGTGGGAGGAGGAGAAGCAGGCTTCCTGCGGAGCAGGGAGCCTGATGCAGGTCTTGATCCCAGGACCCTGGAATCATGACCTGAGCCGAAGGCAGACGCTTAACGACTGAGCCACCCAGGCGCCCCTAATCTTAATAATTTTGTAAAATTGTTTTCAGTATTAAAAGAGAAAGCATAGGGGGGAGGAGCAAGATGGCGGAGGAGTAGGAGACCTGGATTTCGTCTGCTCCCAGGAATTCAGCTGGATAGGGATCAAACCTTTCTGAACATCTACGAACTCAACAGGAGATCGAAGAAAAGAATAGCAACAACTCTCTGAATAGAAAAGCGACCACTTTCTGGAAGGTAGGACGTGTGGAGAAGTGAATCCGAGGTGATATTTGGGAGGATAGACGGCGGGGGAGGGGGCCTCCATCGGCCGCTTCTGGCAAGTGATAGAGCAGCGGAGCACAAAATCGGAACTTGTAGAAGTAGGCTGCTGAGGGACATCTCTCCAGTGGCTAAGCGGGGGGTGGGACCCTCGCGGGACAGTATGGTCTCAGGACCCTCGGGGTCACAGAAAGACCGGGGGTGCCTGAGTGTGGCAGAGCTCCCAGGTATTGGAGCGGGGAAGCCGGCTGCAGAGACAGAGCCGAGCCGTGGGCTCTCAGCTCGGGGTTGCCATAAACCGTGATCCAGGGCACAGTCGGGCCACTGCTCCTCCAGCAGGGACCCAGCAAGCAGCAGATCCGGGGAGACTCCCCTTCCTCCCCCAGGAGGAGCGGCCCAGGAGCGCACTGCAGGGATCTGCTGGGTTTGGAGACTCCACCCGGGGTCGGGTGCCAGAGATAGAAACGCTCAGTCACAGGCCGGGTGAGCACGGAGTGCGGCCGGAGACCAGGAAGACGGGAGTGACTGACTGCTTTTCTCTGGGGGCGCACTGAGGAGCGGGGCCCCGAGTTCTCGGCTCCTCCGGGGCAGAGATTGGGAGGCTACCATTTTCACTCTCGTCCCCCAAAGCTGTACGGAAAGCTTGCGGGGAACAAAAGCTCCTGAGAGCAAACCCGAGCAGATTACTTAGCCCTGACCAGGCAAGGGCGGGGCAATTCTGCCTCCGGCAAAGACATTTGGGAACCACGGCAACAGGCCCCTCCCCCAGAAAATCAGCAAGAACAGCCAGCCAAGACCAAGCTTACCGATCAATGAGAACGGCAGAACTCCAGCGCTAGGGGAATACTGCACATAGAATTTCATGGCTTTTTTACCATGATTCTTTAGTCTTTCAAAGTTAATTTTTTTTTAACTGTCTTTTCTTTTTTCTTTTGTTTTTTTTTTTGAATTTTTCTTTTTCCCTTTTTCAGCCAACATCTTATCAATCCCTTTTTTATAAAAAACATTTTTTATATTTCATTTTTAGAGTCATACTCTATCCCTTCATAGTAGTTACCCTTATTTTTGGTATATATCTATAAGTTCTCTGTTTAAAATTTAGAGATACAGTTTCTTCTAACAGATCAAAATATACCCTAATCTCTAGTGTATGGCTTTGTTCTAGTCTCCTGCCTGATCACAATCTCTCCCCCCCCTTTTTTTTTTAAAACCTCTTCTTTCTTTTTTCAACCAACTTCTTATCTTATCAATTCCTTTTATAAAATCTTTTATAATTTTCATCTTTATAGTCATATTCCATCCCTTCATCATATTAACCCTTATTTTTGTACATATATAAGTTTTTCTTTCTTTAAAATTTTGGGAGGCACTTTCTTCTAACAGACCAAAGTACACCCAAAATCTAGTGTGTGGCACTGATCTTTGCACCAGCCTGATCATATTCGATCATATTCTGTTTTTTTTGTTTTTGTTTGTTTTTATCTTTTTCTTTTTCTTTTTTCTTTCTTTCCCTTTCTTTTCCCCCAGTTTCAGGTCTTTTCTGATTTATTTAGTGTGTATTTTCTGGGGACGTTCTTACCCTGTTAGCATTTTGTTCTCTCATTCATTTATTCTCCTCTGGACAAAATGACAAGACGGAAAAACTCACTTCAACAAAAAGAACAAGAGGCAGTACCGACTGCTAGGGACCTAATCAATACGGACATTAGTAAGATGTTGGAACTAGAGTTCAGAATGATGATTTTAAATATACTAGCTGGGCTTGAAAAAAGCATGGAAGTTATTAGAGAAACCCTTTCTGGAGAAATAAAAGAACTAAAATCTAACCAAGTAGAAATCAAAAAGGCTATTAATGAGGTGCAATCAAAAATGGAGGCTCTAACTGCTAGGATAAATGAGGCAGAAGAGAAAATTACTGATATAGAAGACCAAATGATGGCAAATAAAGAAGCTGAGAAAAAGAGAGATAAACAGCTACTGGATCACGAGGGCAGAATTCGAGAGATAAGTGATACCATAAGTTGAAACAACATTAGAATAATTGGGATCCCAGAAGAAGAAGAAAGAGAGGGGCAGAAGGTATATTGGAGCAACTTATAGCAGAGAACTTCCCTAATTTGGGGAAGGCACAGAGAACCCCTCTCAAAATCAATAAAAATAGGTCAACACCCTGACATCTAATAGTAAAACTTACATGTCTCAGAGACAAAGAGAAAATCCTGAAAGCAGCTCGGGATAAGAGGTCTGTAACCTACAATGGTAGAAACATTAGATTGGCAGCAGACCTATCCACAGAGACCTGGCAGGCCAGAAAGGACTGGCAGGATATATTCAGAGCACTAAATGAGAAAAATATGCAGCCAAGAATACTATATCCAGCTAGGCTGTCATTGAAAATAGAAGGAGAGATAAAAAGCTTCCAGGACAAACAAAAACTAAAAGAATTTGCAAACACGAAACCAGCCCTACAAGAAATATTGAAAGGGGTCCTCTAAGCAAAGAGAGAGCCTAAAAGCAACATAGACCAGAAAGGAACACAGACAATATACAGTAACAGTCACCTTACAGGCAATACAATGGCACTAAATTCATATCTTTCAGTAGTTACTCTGAATATAAATGGGCTAAATGCCCCAATCAAAAGACACAGGCTATCAGATTGGATAAAAAAACAAGACCCATTGATATGCTGTCTGCAAGGGACTCATTTTAGATGCAAAGACACCCCCAGATTGAAAGTGAGGGGGTGGAAAACCATTTACCATGCTAATGGATGTCCAAAGAAAGCTGGGGTGGCAATCCTTATATCAGACAAATTAGATTTTAAACCAAAGACTGTATAAGAGATGAGGAAGGACACTATATCCTACTTAAAGGGTCTATCCAACAAGAAGATCTAACAATTGTAAATATCTATGCCCCTAACATGGGAGCAGCCAATTATATAAGCCGATTAATAACAAAAGCAAAGAAACACATCGACAACAATACAATAATGGGCAGATCATCTAAGCAAAAGATCAACAAGGAAATAAAGACTTTAAATGACACACTGGACCAAATGGACTTCACAGATATATTCAGAACATTCCATCGCAAAGCAACAGAATACACATTCTTCTCTAGTGTCCATGGAACATTCTCCAGAATAGACCACATCCTAGGTCACAAATCAGATCTCAACCAGTACCAAAAGATTTAACAAGATTGATAAACCCCTGGCCAGACTTACCAAAAAGAAAAGAGAAATGACCCAAATAAATAAAATCATGAATGAAAGAGGAGAGATCACAACCAACACCAAAGAGATACAAACAATTATAAGAACATATTATGAGCAACTATATGCCAGCAAATGAGATAATCAGGAAGAAATGGATGCATTCCTAGAGATGTATCAACTACCAAAACTGAACCAGGAGGAAATAGAAAACCTGAACAGACCTATAACCACTAAGGAAATTGAAGCAGTGATCAAAAATCTCCCAACAAACAAAAGCCCAGGGCCAGATGGCTTCCCAGGGGAATTCTACCACACATTTAAAGAAGAATTAATACCTATTCTTCTGAAACTGTTCCAAAAAATAGAAATGGAAGGAAAACTTCCAAACTCATTTTATGAGACCACCATTACCTTGATCCCCAAACCAGACAAAGACCCCATCAAAAAGGAGAATCACAGACCAATATCCTTGATGAACATGGTTGCAAAAATTCTCACCAAAATACTAGCCAATAGGATACAACACTACACAGAAAGGATTATTCACCACGACCAAGTGGGATTTATCCCTGGGCTGCAAGTTTGGTTCAACATCTGCAAATCAATCAACGTGATACAATACATTAATAAAAGAAAGAACAAGAACCATATGATCCTCTCAATAGATGCAGAAAAAGCATTTGACAAAGTACAGCACCCTTTCCTTTTTTTTTTTTTTTTAAGATTTTATTTATTTATTTGACAGAGAGCGAGAGCAGGAACACAAGCAGGGGAGTGGGAAAGGGAGAAGCAGGCTTCCTGCCGAGCAGGGAGCCCGATGTGGGACTTGATCCCAGGACCCTGGGACCATGACCTGATCCGAAGGCAGACGCTTAACGACTGAGCCACCCAGGCGCCCCACAGCATCCTTTCTTGATCAAAACTCTTCAGAGTATAGGGAGAGAGGGTACATACTTCAATATCATAAAAGCCATCTATGAAAAACCTACAGTGAATATCATTCTCAATGGGAAAAAACTGAGTGCTTACCCCCTAAGGTCAGGAACGCGGCAGGGATGTCCACTATCACCACTGCTATTCAACATAGTATTAGAAGTCCTAGCCACAGCAATCAGACAACAAAAAGAAATAAAAGGCATCCAAATCGGCAAAGAAGAAGTCAAACTCTCACTCTTTGCAGATGATATGATACTTTATGTGGAAAACCCAAAAGACTCCACCCCAAAACTGCTAGAACTCATACAGGAATTCAGTCAAGTGGCAGGATATGAAATCAGTGGCATTCCTATACACCAACAACAAGACAGAAGAAAGAGAAATTAAGGAGTCGATCCCATTTACAATTGCACCCAAAACCATAAGATACCTAGGAATAAATCTAACCCAAGAGGCAAAGAAACTGTACTCCGAAAACTATAGAATACTCATGAAAGAAATGGAGGAAGACACAAAGAAATGGAAAAACGTTCTATGCTCATGGATTGAAAGAACAAATATTGTGAAGATGTCAATGCTACCTAGAGCAATCTACACATTCAATGCAATCCCCATCAAAATACCATCCACTTTCTTCAAAGAAATGGAACAAATAATCCTAAAATTTGTGTGGAACCAGAAAAGACCCCAAATAGCCAGAGGAATGTTGAAAAAGGAAAGCAAAGCTGGTGGCATCACAATTCCGGACTTCCAGCTCTATTACAAAGCTATCATCATCAAGACAGTGTGGTACTGGCACAAAAACAGACACATAGATCAATGGAACAGAACAGAGAGCCCAGAAATGGACCCTCAACTCTATGGTCAACTCATCTTCGACAAAGCAGGAAAGAATGTCCAATGGAAAAAAGTCTCTTCAACAAATTGTGTTGGGATAATTGGACAGCCACATGCAGAAGAATGAAACTGGACCATTTCCTTATACCACACACAAAAATAGACTGAAAATGGATGAAAGACCTAAATGTGAGACAGGAGTCCATCAAAATCCTAAAGGAGAACACAGGCAGCAACCTCTTCGACCTCAGCCTCAGTAACTTCTTCCTAGAAACATCGCCAAAGGCAAGGGAAGCAAGGGCAAAAATGAACTATTGGGACTTCATCAAGATAAAAAGCTTTTGCACAGCAAAAGAAACAGTCAACAAAACCAAAAGACAGCAGACAGAATGGGAAAAGATATTTGCAAATGACATATCAGATAAAGGGCTAGTATCCAAAATCTATAAAGAACTTATCAAACTCAACACCCAAAGAACAAATGATCCAATCAAGAAATGGGCAGAAGACATGAACAAACATTTTTCCAAAGAAGACATCCAAATGGCCAACAGACACATGAAAAAGTGCTCAACGTCGCTCGGCATCAGGGAAATCCAAATCAAAACCTCAATGAGATATCACCTCACACCAGTCAGAATGGCTAAAATTAACAAGTCAGGAAACGACAGATGTTGGCAGGGATGCAGAGAAAGGGGAACCCTCCTACACTGTTGGTGGGAATGCAAACTGGTGCAGCCACTCTGGAAAACAGTGTGGAGATTCCTCAGGAAGTTAAAAATAGAGCTACCCTACAACCCAGCAATTGCACTACTTGGTATTTACCCCAAAGATACAGATGTAATGAAAAGATAGGGCACGTGCACCCCAATGTTCATAGCAGCAATGTCCACAATAGCCAAACTGTGCAAAGAGCCAAGATGTCCATCGACAGATGAATGGATAAAGAAGATGTGGAATATATATACAATGGAATATTATGCAGCCATCAAAAGGAATGAAATCTTGCCATTTGCAACGATGTGGTTGGAACTGGAGGGTGTTATGCTGAGCAAAATAAGTCAATCAGAGAAAGACATGTATCATATGACCTCACTGATATGAGGAATTCTTAATCTCAGGAAACAAACTGAGGGTTGCTGGAGTGGTGGGGGGTGGGAGGGATGGGGCGGCTGGATGATAGACATTGGGGAGGGTATGTGCTATGGTGAGCGCTGTGAATTGTGCAAGGCTGTTGAATCACAGATCTGCACCTCTGAAACAAATAATACAATATATGTTAAAAAAAAAAAAAAAGAAGAAGAAGATAGCAGGAGGGGAAGAATGAAGGGGGGGAAATTGGAGGGGGAGAAGAACCATGAGAGACGATGGACTCTGAAAAACAATCTGAGGGTTCTAGAGGGGAGGGGCTGGGAGGATGTGTTAGCCTGGTGATGGGTATTAAAGAGGGCACGTTCTGCATGGAGCACTGGGTGTTATACACAAACAATGAATCATGGAACACTACATCAAAAACTAATGATGTAATGTATGGTGATTAACATAACATAATAATAAAAAAATAAATAATAAAAAAAGAGAAAGTATAAACAAAACTGCTAAATGCATCACACGGCATAGAGTATATATTCTGTAAGTGCTACTTACCACTCTCTTCACAATGATGAATGTCTTCATGGAAATAGTTATCCAAAGTCCCAGCCCATTTGGTTTTCAGCAAATAATACATACTTAAATCCATAGGTGAAAATACTAAATCAACCACAGCTTATATTTCTCTATTAAAGTACAAAAATGTTTAATGCGTTGTCAATTTGGATATTCCCATATAAAAACAAATAAATATGAATGTAATCGTCACTGAGTTATAGACAATGGAAATTAAAATTATATACTGAGAAAAATAATAATTGTTAAAAAAAAAAAGGAAATTTGGAAAGAAGTTCCATTGTCTTCTAGCCAACAGTTACTGCCAATGAAGAATCTATTACCAATGTTTTTGGGAGGTCCATGATATGTGTATGTGTGTGTGTATAATTTTTTAAATCTCACAAACAGAAAATCTGTTTTTTTTTTTTTTTTTTTTAAAGATTTTATTTGAGAGAGAGAGAGAGAGCACAAGCAGGGGGCAGGGGCAGAGGGAGAGGGAGAAGCAGGCTCCCGCTGAGCAGAGAGCTCAACATGGGGCTTGATCCCAGGACCCTGGGATCAGGACCTGAGCGGAAGGCAGATTCTTAACTGACTGAGCCACCCAGGCGCCTGTAAAATCTGTTTCTTGATGTAGTATTCCAAGAGTTCTTAAGCATGAAATCTAAAGCCCTGTCCATAAAATAAAAAATAAATTGGATTTTATTAAAATTGAAGGCTTTTGCTCTGCACAAGACACTGTTAAGACCACCGAGCTGGTTTCAGGCAGTTTTAAATAGAGGTGTGGGAGAGCAGTGGCTAAAAGGAGATGGGCTTGTGTTGGAAGAGAGGATTGATTTTGGTCTTGAAAGAACCATTCTGCCTAATATTTATCATGTGGTAGAAGCAACTCAAATTGAAATCATGCAGATTTGGTTTTGAAATCCAGCCCTGGCTCAATGTTAACTCTGTAACCATGGCCAGTTTGGAACAACATGGTATATTAATAAATAAATTCTATGTATTTGTAAACTAAGGATGATTCTGTCTTTTTTGTCTGCCTTACCGGGCTCTTTTCTGAGGATCAGATGAGACCATGTATGTGCAAATACGTTAAAGAATATAACACTAATACAAGGTGAGAGAGGGACTATTACAGTATTTCCACCTGCTCCTCTATACTGAGATGATCTGGTAACATTGTGTGAGGAAAAGATTTAAGCAGTATCACCTACTACATATTTATATAGCAAATAAAAAAGAGTCATTTATTGTTATAATTTTGTTAAGAGCAGACTCTTGAAGACTGAAAACTCAAGAGCCAAAGAAGGGGTGAGTTTTGGACACCATCATGGGTGGTAGAAGGGGGTAGGGTTCCTATTGGGATGGAAATGGGGGGGTCAGAGAAGGTCCCACAGTATTGTTTAAGCTACCCTGCATTTCTTCTTGTGATCTCTGCCCTGGGGGACCCCTCCATTTTGACGAATGTGGAGTGATTTAAAACACATCCACTTTAGTATGTGGAGGAAGCAGGCTCAGGCTGATCCTGCAACTGGCTGATGGGAAAAGAAGTCCATCTCCAGTCTGTATTCTTGACCATGCAGAATTTATTGAGAAAGCAAAGCATGTTGAGAGATGGGGTAAGGGAAGACAGAAGACAGAGAAGAATGGGTCACAGGGCATGGATAGGAGAGGAAGGGTGAGGTATTTGAACATCCTGTCTGACACTCAGGCAGAGACAGACGTGATTACTTATTGACTGGGGAAGAAACAAAATATAAATTAAGCCCTTTAGGGTGATGGAGAATTTCTGCTGCCTGAGTCAGGGCAGGAAGCAAAGGCACAGGCTTCTAGATCTTGTTGCAAAAAGATTGGTTCCGACAGCATATAATTTGCATCCTGGTTCCATGGGAGAAGAGGTTCATAGATGGGCACATGTTCTCACACCCCTGAACCATGAATTGGAGTTTTCCACCTGAAAGAAGCAGAGACAGACTGTAGTGAGCAGAAGGCTTCCTCCGACCTTCGCCTTCACCATGGTCCCCAGTGTCCCCATGCAGGCATGACCAAGACCTCCGGCTTGTGTATTCTTCCTCCCCCTCTCCTTCCATCTGTCTTTTCTGGGCCCTTCCCCACATCTGTTGCCCACTGCCTCTATTGAGGGACTAGACAAACCACAAGGGAAGTCAGGCAATGTGGTTCACGGGATGGCAGTAACCAAGATCCTTTATTTTGGGGATGAGGAGTGAGTATAAGGGTAGAGAGTATGGGAATATAGCAAGACACGTCTGGCAACCTGTGAACACTGACTGATAGACAATTGTTTATTCATTTATTCAGGATTTACTAAATGCCTACCATGTACTAAACATTGTACTAAGTGCTAGGAATATATAACCATGAACAGGACAGACACAGTCCTGAGCTTATTGTCAATGTCTCAACATCTCAAGGTGCAACTCATACATTTCTTTTGTAGGAAGAGAGCCAGTCTCCCTGTCTCCTTTTAAGACATCATAGGCCTGCTGGGAAGGACCTTTACCTCCCCATCAGTAGCTAGAATTCTGCTCTTAATTTAGGATAAGTTTCTCCTGAATCTCCAACTTCCCGGGAAATCACAGCTTGACCCCTCCTCAGGCTCCCACCACCCCAGCTGCTCCCAAGAGTACTTAAGTTAATTGATGTGTTTCTCTGGCAAAGACTGTATTATGAAGTCCCCACATACCTTCAAAGATCTTCTTTAACATGCACTGCTGGGAATTCTGAGTGGAGCAGACTCCCTCTCCACGAAGACATTTTCCATGATCATTCATATATGAGCATGTGTGGCAATTTAATATTGGGCCTGCAAATTTAAGAGAAGCCTGACGAAATTTCCTGATGGACCAGGCATGGAACCACAAATCACAAGGAGAGGAATGATGGGCCTGGATACAACACATTTCATTGTTTGGTTCTTGTTGGGCATTTGAGGGCCCTGCATCTGATAGAGCAGAGTCTCTCTTCTGGACCAGAGGAAATTCCTTCATTCTTACTGCTTCATCTATAATTTTCATTGCTGAAGAATCCCAAATTTCTCTCTATAATACTGATGTTTACTCCAATTCATATCCCCCACTGGTTTCTGCCATGTCTAACTCCATAGGAGCAAAGTAGAGCTTTAATCACATGACTGGCTTCCCTTTTTACTCCCCCATCATACCCACAAGGCACACTTAGAGTAAGAACTGGCTGATTAGTAAGCTATGTTAGAATGCTCTAATGTTGCAAACTCTGTAAAGAGTGATCGTTCTCCATTTTCAAGTTGACCTTCAACAATGGCAATTTGTCACAAAGGGCATTCTTTGTGAAATGCTTCTATGTTGCCTCTTTTACTATCTCCATTGCCAATTCCCTAGTTAAGGAAGCATAAAGAAATAGGAAGGATGTGGGCTTTGGAATCAGACCAACTTAAGTTTGAATCCAAGCATTGCTACTTTCTAGCTATGTGATGTCAGCCCCACTTCTCTCATCTGAAGATTTGGAATACTACTACTTAGGCAATGGGAGGAAATATGAAGTGCTTATGTCCGGTGATATCTTGAGGGGTCATCAAACTCTGGATCTTGTTGTCCTTCCTTGAACAACCCCTTTTTAGTAAGAGCCAAAGAATTGCAGTTGTGCTGGGAAGTTCTTTATGAATCTAACAGACAAAAGTGTGTTCATGCTTTATTTTCCATGTTCAAACAAACAAAACGGAGCCACCAGCTCGAGGGCTAGTCATCTCCTTACAGAGTTTGCGAGGCATTCTAACATAGTTTGTTGAGGCAGATTTAGCATGAAGCTCATGAAGGTTAGTGTCCCATGAGCCCCTTCCAAGGGAGCAGTGGGCATTTGTATTTATAATTTCTTACATAGAGTGAAGTTGGAGGCACTGCTGGCATTTTGTATTTGTGTTATTTTTTTAAAGGGCCCTCAAAATTGTTTAACCTTCAGGGCTACACAAAACCTATATCCTGCCTCCTGGTATTACTGTAAAGAGATGTAAAGAATGTCTTTGAGAGAGCTGTCTGTGAAGTGTTTGTGAACTAGTCTTTCTTCTATACGCTCTCCTTAAAAGTTGGGTTTCTTGATGTGTTCCCTATTTCTCCCCTGAAGTCAAGGACTAGCACCCATCCAGATGCAATTCCCCTGAAAATGTGCCTCACCTGAAAATGTGCTTGATGGTGGAATGCCTGAAGACTGTTCACCCAGTGGCTTTTCACCTGAAGCCTGTTCACTTGAAGCCTGTTCACCTGAAGCTTGTTCACCTGAACCCTGTTCACCGGAAGGCTTCTCACTGGAAGCTTGTTCACCTGAAGGTTTTTCAGCTGAAGCCTGTTCACCTAAAGCCTGTTCACCTGAAGGCTTTTCACCAGAAGACTGTTCACCGGAAGCCTTTTCACCAGAAGCCTGTTCACCGGAAAGCTGTTCATCTGAAGGCTTTTCACCAGAAGGCTGTTCACCTGAAGGTTGTTCACCAGAAGCGTGCTCACTGGCAATATGTTCACCTGAAGTATGTTCACCCGTAGCATGCTCACCTGAAGCGCGTTCACCTGAAGCGTGTTCACCTGAAGTGTGTTCACTTGAACCATGTTCAGCTGAAGTGTGCTCACCTGAAGTATGCTCACTTAAAGTGCTCTCGCCTGCAGAAGTCTCATATAAAGCCTCACCATCTGAAGGGTTTCCAAGTGAAAAGTACTCACCTGAAAATTGCTGAACTGAAGCTTGATGATCCATAGAGCCAGGAGGCTCATCAGGCTGACCTGATGCTCCTGGGATGGAGAGGAACAAAAGAGAGATAGGGAAGGTGAGAGAAAGAATGTCCGGGATAAAGACTGCTTTTCTTATGCAATAAGGCTAACGTGGGATTCCTGGGTTTCCTGTGGGCCTGGTCAGGCATCTGAAGATATTGCAGATGTTGGAGGAAATCAACTACTTACCCAAGAGACCATGAAGGGCAGAGGTGTTAATGAAATACACGGAGACCGCCTCTGGCATTTAAATTTTTTTTTTTTTTTAATTTTATTTACCTGACAGAGAGAGAGACAGCGAGAGAGGGAACACAAGCAGGGGGAGTGGGAGAGGGAGAAGCAGGCTTCCCGCCGAGCAGGGAGCCCGATGCGGGGCTCGATCCCAGGACCCTGGGATCATGACCTGAGCCAAAGGCAGACACTTAATGACTGAGCCACCCAGGTGTTCCCACCGCCTCTGGCATTTAAAGGAAGAATTTTAAGATCCACATTATTAAGAAATGTACAGGGGAGCCCACTAGCCCATGTACCAAAAGCATCCAGAGGGAAAATGGTGTGCCTCCCTGACAAAGCCAGCATCAGGAAATCAATATGCCATCAATCACAAGATCGGAAGTCTACCACAAGCCCTCCCTCCAGTTCCTCTCTGGGTGAAAGGCAGGAAGGATGAAAATACAAAAGGGGAAGAGAAAGCGACTCGGTTCAATAGCTAAGTAATTCTTGCTGAAATTGAAGGTAGAAGATTTTACCCTTTGGACAGGACAAATTTTAAACCAGAGATGACAAATATCTAATGAACCCACAAAAATGTTCGACGGGATTTAAGACATTTTTATTTGGCAAATTCAAGTTCTTTCTTACACTCAGTCCCCAATCCATGTGGGTTGGAGACTCAAAGTTGGGATCAGTTATTAAGATAAAGGCATTCTTTGCTTATTTATTTCTGAATTGAGATTCCTTGTGATGTACCATTATACCTACTTCATGTAGTTGCATGAGGTTTCAGTAACATAAATTGTGACGTGCCTAGTTTATTGCCTAAGTGTTCAATTAATTTTATTTTTCTCTCCTCCCCACTTTACACTGGGACTTAAAAAAACTCTTAGCCGGTCATTCTCTTCTGGCCAGTCCCTTCTACCTTTAATCCATCTGACCAATGACTACTAGACAAATATTCTTTAGGTAGTACTTTTCATTTTATTGAAGTAGCACCAAACAATTTGATTATTACTCTGTGATTAGACTGAGTAACCCAGAGTAGGGTGGGTAGACTACAAGAACTGAATTATTAATCCTAGCCAAAAGCTGAGAGGAATGACAAGATCTGTTGAGGACAAGGTAGCCTAGGGCTCCAAATTACCCTTATCTCTGTAAGAGTCCTACAATAGATATGTATATTCTGGGTGATTTGCCGTCCTTATAATCAATGACTTTCTGAAAGACTATGCTTAGAATATGTTGATAAGGAAAGGTAAGGTTTGGAAAGGCTATGGGGAGGTTTTTATTTTTAAAAGTTGTTACTGAATATTATTTGCTTGATTGATTCTTTAACAGTTAACAAGTTATAATAAAGAGATTTCTGATGTAGAAAGGTTTGAAAAAGCATACTCATTTCTTAGTCATTCTTAGAGTTGACAACTCACTGCTTCGCCACATGGCTGGCATATACTACCATTTGGTAGCTATGTATCTAAATTTCTGAGTCAACTTTTGAAAGTCTAAGAGAGCAAAAAACAAAATCTCGGACAACCAACATTATAGAAAACACTTTGTCATTTAGCCAACAGTTCAGAGCTCATGGTCTCTCTCTTCTCCTCTAGGAGGAATGAGGGAACACAGCCCACCATGAATGAGGACCCTGAAAGAGGAAATACAGACAACTGGATGGGTAGAACCTGGCCATGAAGGAGAGGCTCATAAGGTCTCTTGCCCATAGCCCTGCTGTGTTCTGAGATGGCTTTCTGGGTACATCACATTCCTATCTCCTTCTATCTTTCCTTGCTACATTAACTACATAAGGATCCCTTGCACTCAGTTCATTGGGACAAACCTTCATTGGACTTCCACAGAACCCTTAGACCTGTTTTCTCATCTCACAGAGCATCAGGTACAAATGGTGAGTGGCTAAAAAAGTAGTAGGAATGAGACAGTGCTAAGCCAGCAGGCTTCTCTGATGGTAAAACCATTACAAGGAGAAATCAACTGGCTCAGGAGTTCTCAGAGTTGAACTGGTTTAGCTATTCCTGATTCTGAGTTAGATTGGTTTGGGTAACTAATATTCTGGTCTTCCTTCTTCAAGGGCTCAAAGACCTGAAAGAAGTCTCCCAGAGCTAAGATAGGGGACTCACCTCTGGCACATCCAATCAGATAAAGACTCATTAGTAAGAGAAACTTCTTCATCTGGATTTTGGGAAAGAGGAGACCCTGGTGTAGGGCACCCAAGAGCTGTGAAGGAAAACTGTGAGCAGAAGCTCCCAATGCTAAGCTACAGCTCCTGGGAATTCTAGAACCTCAGAGACCACCCATGTGCCTCACAATGGGTTGAGCTCTGAGGTTCTCATACAGGCTGTTTGGGCAGGATGGCTCTCTAACAACTCAGGGCAAACGGTGCAGGTGAAGGCTAAATTTGCCATGTATAACATGGTGTATTGGGGCTCTTTGCCCTATCTATAAAAAAAAATCCTATTACCAAAATAACATATTCTCTTTGTAATAAAATTTAAAAGCTATTTATTCTCTTTTTGAAATGTTCTTGACAGTGAGGTATGATTGGCTGATTATTTTGTGTTTGGCTCTTTGTTTTTTTTTTTGGCCCTGTAGCCTAATCTCTGTTGACTTGATCACCTGAATGCTGGTTGTGTTTGGCTTCAGACTGGATTTAGCCAGTGGAAGATTGGAGGGGGAAACACACACACACACACACAGATTGAGATCAAAATATTTGCTCTATATTTATTCTACTTTCTTTCCTGCCATGGTTTTAACACTGGTTGGGTCTTGACATGACAAAGCTTCTGTTGGGTGTCCTATCCTCTGTGGCTCCTGTTCTCAACCAGGCTATGCTAACATGTTGGTTTTGGCCGGAAACAAATGACAAATGCATGATATGGGCCCAAAAAGGGATCAACAAGGGGTTGCTGAAAGCTGTGCCTTGAGCTGTAATTTCTCTCAAGGGGTAGAATGTGGATGCAGTGAGGCATCCACCTGGTAGAAAGCTAGAATTCTTGGGGGTTGCATGGCAGAGATGCTCTGGCCCTTACCTCCTACTTCTTCCCTGCCCACCTCCCTTGGACCACTTTGTTTCATGTAATACTGAAAGCTGGATCCAGAATAGATGCATTTATCACTCTTTTAATTATTTGTTTAATATTTATCTCCTCCATTAGACTCTAAGCTCCTTGAAAGCACGGTCCCTGTCTGTCTTGATCACTGTAGTATCCCCACTACCTAGTGGCAGTTTTGCTTTGCCACATAATACATACTTAATAAATGCTTTCTGAATGAAGGAATGGATGAATTGCCCTTTCTGGGCCTCTCTCTGCCTCACAGAGGAAAATTTATAGAGAGCTCTTAGAGTGGGCTGGCTTTATAAAGATTGTGGGTCAGCTGGAGAAAGTGGGATTTCCAGGGGTCAAAAAAAAGTTGCAGAGGGAGGCCTACCCTACTTGGCATGTGTTGGAGGACAAAACTAGGATTTGTGGGTCTGAGGCTGGGCTTCTGTGGAGTGGAGAAATGCATGAAGGAGCATGTTGTTGATAATTTTTTCTCCATGTGGAGAGAGTCTGGAGAAACAGCTGGGGGATCATACTGAGTTAGACTTTTGTTGATAGAAGCAGTGGAAATGCATGGAAAGGGAGAGGCACTATGTATACCACCCACCAGTTGTTTAAGTTTGGTGGCACCCTTTTTTTGCAACTTTCTGGAATATCGCAGCCTCACCCCTCCCTAGGAGTCACGGTATTGAAAGGCAGGACCTAAAGCCTGAATGATCACTCCTTAAACCTCAGCCTCCAACTTTTCCTCCCTCTTCTTCCTAAGGTTGGTGTTACGGGACTGTATCCGAATCCCACCCAGTCTGGCTTTCCTTAGGCTCTACTTTGGAAACTTTTTCCCTGTTTCCAGTGGTCTGGCACTTCGGAGTCAAACCTGCACTGAGTATCTGAGCACACTGTATAAAAAAAACATGGAGTGATGGAGAATTTGCCGTGGGACCAGAAGTGTTCCGGAGCTAAGATGTCCGGAGGTGCTCCAGTCCCTGTGTCCTTCTTCTGCCCATCTCTGCCATCCTAGATGAGGGGAAGCTCCAGTTTCTAACAGCCCAAAGCAAAGCAAAGACCCTGCTAGGTCAGCCCTGGTAATGTTTGCAGCCTGGTTTAAAAAGATGAGCTGAGCCAAACAGTCTTCTCCCAAGGGCTTGTAGTGGGAACACAGAAAGAGAGAGGCAGCTAGGCTCCCTAGGAATAGTCATATGTATAGAGAGCTGAGAACCTTTCACTGGACCAGCTTCTTTGCGTGGTGGTGACTTAATCCATGATGTACTGGGAACTGACTTGAACTGGCTGAGGGCAGCTGATTGGTAAAGTTTCAGGAATTCCACAATCTGGTTGTTGAACACAGATATTATTAAAATTAACATATAAACTGACAGATTATATTAGAAACAAAGGTAAGAAATACTCAAAACCTCATCACTTCTTAATAATTTTATGACATTTTACTATTTACTATCTGTGCTCATAAGGTTATTTAGTACTGCTGTATCTGTGTGCGAGAAATACTCTATAATGGTGGGCACATCTCTTCAATTCCCTATTCAGTGATGTCAGGATGGTAGCTGCAAATTGCCATTTGCACCGTGGAAATCTGCAAATCCTACAAATCAGGACTCTTCCCATCCAGCCTCGCCCCACAAGCCAGTTGTTAAACGTTTACCAGCACACCAGGGGGCTAAACCCATGTACTTGTAACCTGGGGAAGATGGCCAGCTTGTCAGGACGTTGAGACCTTGCACGCTTCTTCAGCATAGGAACTCCTGTCTGACCGGACGACAACTGATCAAACTAGCAGCCAGGAATTCTGCTGGGGTTGAACCCAGATAAAGAATGATAGTTTGGGGGCGCCTGGGTGGCTCAGTCGGTTAAGCGTCTGCCTTTGGCTCAGGTCATGATCCCAGGGTCCTGGGATCGAGCCCCACATCGGGCTCCCTGCTCAGCGGGAGCCTGCTTCTCCCTCTCCCTCTGCCTCTCTCCCTGCTCATGCTCTCTCTCTGTCTCTGTTATCTCTGTGTCTCAAATGAATAAATAAAATCTTTAAAAAAAAAAAAGAATGATAGTTTGAACTAATGATTGTATCCAATCTCTGCACTCTTTTGTCCCCAACGGTTATTATTTTTTTTTTTTTAAGACTTTCTCCTTTTTTGAGAGAGAAAGCAAGAGAGCACAAGTGGCAGGGAGGGGGAGAGGGGGAGAGGGAGAGGGAGAGGGAGAAGCAGACTCGGGGAGCCTGACATGGGGCTCGATCCCAGGACCCTGAGATCATGACCTGAGCCAAAGTCAGATGCCCAACTGACAGAGCCACCCAGGTGCCCCCCCACCCCATGCTGGTTATTGATAAAGGTTATTAGTGACCTTTATACAAGGGCCTGTTCTCTCCTGAAGCCTGGGAATTCTGCCACCTTTGTGCCAAGTATAGTGTCTTGCTCTGGAATGTTTCCAGAGGGTGGAACCCTGATGCCCAGGACTCTGCCTTCACTGTATGCACCCACAGCCATTCCTCCTCTCACTCCTTGGGACTCTGCCAGGGAACCAGGCCACCTTCTTATAACTGAGGGCAGGGAGGGATATTAGCCAATAGCATACAGACTCAATATCTCCTTAGGTTACCACCGTGTGTACCCATGCTTATATTTATGTCACAGAACAGAGAAGAGCATCACAGAGTCGTTTTATGGGCAACACCGGGCTGGCTGGGAGGATCCCAAGTTACTTGGTTCCCTGCATTCAGGAAAGAGGGAAGACATAAGGCAGAGATTTCAGAGGCATCCCGGAGGGGGGGCGGCCACATGGGGTTGTGGGGGTCAGGATCTGGGGGACACTGTCTACTGAGACCAGTGCTGAATGTCAAGCTCATTCCTACCTCTACCCCTTCATCCTTAACCACTCATTGAAAGCATCTGAGCAAGGTTTCTTTTTTCTTTTTTTCTAATTTTATTTTATTATGTTATGTTAATCACCATACATTACATCATTAGTTTTTGATGGAGTGTTCCATGATTCATTGTTTGTGCATAACACCCAGTGCTCCATGCAGAACGTGCCCTCCTTAATACCCATCACCAGGCTGACCCATCCCCCCACCCCCCTCCCCTCTAGAACCCTCAGTTTGTTTCTCAGAGTCCATTGTCTCTCATGGTTCATCTACCCCTCCAGTTTCCCCCCCTTCATTTTTCCCTTCCTACTATCTTCTTCTTTTCTTTTTTTTTTAAACATATAATGTATTATTTGTTTCAGAGGTACAGGTCTGTGATTCATCAGTCTTAAATTTGAGCAAGGTTTCTTAATCTTTAAAAAAAAAAAGCACATCATTTTTGGGTAAACATCTAAATTCTTACTACACCCTAAGGAGGCCTCCTTTAAACTTCCTTGACAATGATGGAAAGGGGGTTGACTGCTTTTTGATACCTCCATGTGCTGTGATGATTTTATCAAGCTTTATGTAATTTGTACCAAGAAAGCAATTAAGTTTTTTTCCCATCCCCCACCCCCCTCCCCTCCAGAACCCTCAGTTTGTTTCTCAAAGTCCATAGTCTCTCATGGTTCGTCTCCCCCTCCGATTACCCCCCTTCATTTTTCCCTTCCTACTATCTCTGTAATCATGAAGAGAGTATGGTACTGGCACAAAAACAGACACACAGATCAATGGAACAGAACAGAGAGCCCAGAAATGGACCCTCAACTATATGGTCAACTAATCTTCGACAAAGCAAGAAAGAATGTCCAATGGAAAAAAGACAGTCTCTTCAACAAATGGTGTTGGGAAAATTGGACAGCCACATGCAGAAGAATGAAAGCAATTAAGTTTTACTCACTTTTTTTCAAGTGTATTATGTTAACTATATTAATATATTTATGAAAATGATGCATGGTCTCCCATCCTAAGTTTCTGTCATTATCTGTCCCCCCCCCCCAGTTCAGGCACAATGCACAATGTTGAGTCCCTGAGCACCCCACAGGCTGACCAGGGTCTCATCCATTTTTTCCACTGCAGGAAGGACTGGGGAAGGGCAGCCAGGGGCACTCCCTGGCCTCAGGGAGCTTGGAAAACTGGAAAGAGGGTCAGGGATTAGCTTCAAGGAGTAGAAAGGAAAGAATCCCCTGGGGCTGGCCTAAACAGCAGGGCCCCCATCCTGCTCCAGAGCATTCTAGGATTAAGACTAAATGGGAGTCTCAGAAGAACCATTTAGTAAAAACCTTATGAGTAGATTACAGAAAATTATTTTTGCTGAGACATGTCCATTCTTGTGCATGATGTGGAACAGGGGCTGGGGGCCTTCTGCATCTGAAGGAGCCATCTCTGGCAGTAGGAATCCTGATTTCGGGTCCTCGGATATTAATGGGGCGGCTCTTGGTGATGTGTTTTTGGAGTAGTGATGTTGGGGTCCAGAGCCGATGGCCAAGAAAGAATTCTTGAGATGTGTTTGGTGTAAAAAGGTGGTTTTATTAAAGCTTGGAGATAGGACCTGTGGGCAGAAAGAGCAGCTGTTACCCTCTGCTCCCCGCTGCCCCAGGATTGTGAGGGGCAACTGATTCTACACTTTCGGGTGGGGGGGGGAGTAAAGATAAGGGAAGTTCCAAAAGGATTTTCATATGCTAAAGAAGACACAGGATACAGGAGGCCTTGCTATGGTCAAATTAAGGTTGTTTTTCCCTCTAGCAAGACATTAACATTAGGACAGTTGGGAGCTTCCTGGAGGAACATTATATCCGGCCTGCCTCAAGTATTTGTCAATGGGCCGCAGGTTATATGGACATTTAATTTTATCACCGTTTCCTTCTGCCTTGGTTTCCCACATCATACCCCCCTGAACAATTTTGACTCTTAAATCTTTAAGGTTGCTGAGGGTGGAAGGTCTTATCTTCCGTAACTTCTTCCTGCTGAATAGGCGTGTAGAGATGTCCCTACCTGTGGGTCAACATTGGTCAGTTGGGGAATTTATATTCAGGAGTTACCGAAGGCAGAGGCAGTCAATCCAAGGTAGACAACATAGGGATATTAGCACAGGGCATACAGACTAAATACCTCATTAGGTTACCACAGTACACACCCATTCTTGAGTGGAAAGGACCATCTGTCACCTGGCAGTTATGGCAGTGAAGGAGTCTTAGCACCAGGCAGGGGGACATGGGAAAAGACAACAAAATAAGGTTAATATTATGAGAAAGAGAAGCCCAAATAAAGAGACCTTTGGTAGTTAACTAAAATTTTCTTCCAGTCCTTTATTGTTCTTTGAAGAGAATTTTTTTTTTTTTTAAAGATTTTATTTATTTATTTTGACAGAGAGAGGCACAGCGAGAGAGGGAACACAAGCAAGGGGAGTGGGAGAGGGAGAAGAAGGCTTCCCGCCGAGCAGGGAGCCCGATGTGGGGCTCGATCCCAGGACCCTGAGATCATGACCTGAGCTGAAGGCAGACGCTTAACGACTGAGCCACCCAGGCGCCCCCTTTGAAGAGAAATTTGAGGTCTTCCACTGGCTCACAGGAATAAGAAGTCATGTTAGTTTGCTCATTGGTCTCCTGTGTGGGAGTTACAGGTTTTATTCTAGATATATGAGCCCATGAAGAGTGTCCCTCTAATTTTACTGCAGTGGGAGGACATAATATGACCCTGTAGGGACCCTTCCATTTTGGAGTTAAATCCTCTACTGTGTTAGACTTCCAATCTTTTAAATAAACCATGTCTCCAGGGTCTATATGGGGTGGGTTGCTAGTAACTATCAGATCAGGTTTAAGGAGGATATGGTTTGCATATTCATTTAGAGATTTATGAATTAACCCAGCCTCAAGTGAGTAATTAACAGAGCATTACAGTCTCCATCTATTGATAGGTCTACAATGAGAAAAGGTTTTTTATATAGTAACTCAAAAGGACTTAACCCTATTGGTTGTTTTGGGGCAATCCTCATTCCAGTTTTCTTGAGTCTCAATGCTTAAAATCTAGTATCTACAAAGATGTGTTATTGAAATATTTTCAGAGATAGCCAAATCAGGACTAATTTATTTATAAAACAAGTCCAATTTTAACAAACTTGGCCTAATTATTTACATAAGCTCAGCAAGAATAGTGCTTGATCATATAGATCTTTCAGAATCTGCTTTGCTGGAACTTTTTACAAGGAATCTCTAGGTTGAACTTTTAGTAGCCTCTCCAGGCCAGAAGCCAAGCCAAGTGCTTGCCAGACATGCCTGCCATACCTGTAGATTTGGGTGGATTCCTCTTCTCGAGGTCACCAAAATATCCTGAGGTTCTAGCACCTGCCAGGAAGTGACATTCTTTACTCACCTGGTGAGGCTGCTGGGAATTCTTTAAGCAAGGTATCAGGTCAACAGTTCCACGGGGCTTTCTGGCTCCAGGTTTCATAAAGTCAACTTTAGTTCCTTAAAGCTGTATGGTCATATATGAGTCTATGCAAGTCTCTCTCAAATATGACATTCCCGTCAAAGCCTTGGTAAAATAACCAGTATTTCCAATGGTGTCCTGTTACAAGGAGAACAGATTCTTATTGAACTTATGCCAATGACCATAATCGCCACAGAAGAAAGAACACTTATGGAGATTGGTTTTCTGGGCAGACAAAAGAGAAAAAAACCTGTTTACGTTGTATCAAGAGCAGACCAATAATTCAAGAAAACCTTGCCTTTTGAACAGGGAAAGAGGCAGAATTTCAATCTTATGCCATAGTATTTTTAAAATCCATTCATTTCAATCTTAGTCCATTCTGACCACACCTAAAATTCCTTTCCAAAAGATTTCCCTTCACAAACCTTCCACAGCTTTCCTTACATTCAGATTTTGTCCCAAGCCATTTCTCTCCAAACAACCAGTCTCATTTAGGACAAAGTTACTTTCTTTTACCTTCAACAAAAATGCATTTCCATTCCTTTTATCTTTCTTACACATACAGAGTTGCTTCCCTTATTTGCATCAGTTTTAATGACACTTAGAATTTCGCACTCGTAGAAACCTTAGTCTCCAGGGAAAACTAAGTAGTACCCAATTGTGAACTGTTACACCAAAACTTTTTATTTATTTATTTATTTTAAAGATTTTATTTATTCATTTGAGAGAGAGAATGAGAGACAGAGAGCACGAGAGGGAAGAGGGTCAGAGGGAGAAGCAGACCCCCCACTAAGCAGGGAGCCTGATGTGGGACTCGATCCCGGGACTCCAGGATCATGACCTGAGCCGAAGGCAGTCGCTCAACCAACTGAGCCACCCAGGCGCCCTGCACCAAAACTTTTTAGATGGCAATTTTATGAACTGGTTAAGCACCAAGCATGTTTACCAACAGGCCCAAATATTCTTAGTTTCTTTGCAATAAGAAGTCAAAAGCACAAACCTATGTCCAGTAATCAGTGTTTTAGCACCCTATCCTTGTAAAAGACCTATATTTCCAAGGAATTCAATCCCATTTATCATCCAAGCAAAACTTTCAGGTTTCAGTTTACCAAAGACTTTGGAAGCTGTCTTAACAATTACCCATGAAAACTTTGAGACAGGGGCGCCTGGGTGGCTCAGTCGTTAAGCGTCTGCCTTCGGCTCAGGTCGTGATCCCAGGGTCCTGGGATCAAGCCCCACATCGGGCTCTCTGCTTGGCGGGAAGCCTGCTTCTCCCTCTCCCACTCCCCCTGCTTGTGTTCCCTCTTGCTGTCTCTCTGTCAAATAAATAAATAAAATATTAAAAAAAAAAAAAAAGAAAAGAAAACTTTGCGACAATTAACCATCATTTAAGTCATATTTTTGCTAACAAATTGCAACAGACATAACACGAGCTTATTTGACCTTCAGCAAATCTCGACAGAATAAAAATTTCACATTTAATGTTGATACCTTTAAAGACATGTTTATCGGGGCACCTGGGTGGTTCAGTTGGTTAAGTGACAGCCTTTGGCTCAGGTCCTGATGGAGTCCCAGGATCCAGTCCTGCCTCAGGCTCCCTGCTCAGCAGGGAGTCTGCTTCTCCCTCTGACCCTCCCCCTCTCGTGCTCTTTCTCTCTCTCCCAAATAAATAAATAAAATCTTTAAAAAAATAAAGACATGTTTATCTTCATTAAACCAACAAACTTAAATTAGTTTAAATATCGAACTCTGTTTTACCTGGATCTGCTTTTAAAAGTCTGTTGTTCCCCATTGTCAATGTTTACCTGGGACACTGGTGTTAAGTCCAGGGGGTGTTCTTCTTGGCTCCTTGATAGAGAGGGGAGGAGGAAGATCCATGGTGCTGGAGGCACCGAGGATGGTCTAGAATCTGGTTATGCAGACTGAACCCAAGGGGGTGCAGAAACCAGAGGAGGGAGGGAGAAACAGAAGAGGCAAAGTGGCGCCAGAAGGCAGAGAAAGGGTTCCTATTTCTAGAGCTCATCAGCTCCGCAGAGGAGCAGACATCATGGTTTCCCACCAACAAAAGGAAATAGGCAGTCCATGTTAGGCCAAAGAAGACAGGGAATTTCCATGAAACAAAGGGAGTTTCAGCAGCTCCTGGGAATATTCCTTAAAGTCATCGTCCTGAGGTAGACTAAGCAGAGACAATTTTGATTCCAATTATAGCCATTAACCCAGGAAATGAATGAGGGAGAAGCCCCCACATACCACTGGGTCTATTAGGAGGAATAATGAAAGAGAGAGAAACTCAGAGTCCCCTTTGCTAGGGGGGGCTGTGTTTCCTCCAGCAACCTGGGTTTATTTGCAGGAGTCCTATTTAGGTAATTATCATCCAATATGTCAGGAGGGAGTTTACTAGCTGACACATTTAGGCAAACACATTCTGCAAGAGGCCCTTAGGTCCAGGTATAGAGCAATGAAGGCCTACGTATGAGCAATAATGAAGGTACCCTAGGTCCGTTTGCCCTCTTTCCTGCAGAAGAGATCTGATAGATTTTACTGAGGTCATGCAGTACCTTGGTTAAATTTTGCAATCTGAATTGTTTCCAGTGGGATAAAAGGCATCCCAAGGGAGAGTCCTTGGGGATTGAATAGAGAACGTCCATTATCAAGAAAACCAGCCCCCCACCTCCACTACTGGGTGGTGTCCCACGTGCAGGATATGTCAGATGTTTCTGGTGTCATAGCGACCTGAGGTATCCCTCGAATGAAATCGCTATGATCACCACCTGCCGTAAATGCCCTGTAGGAGAGAAGCCGGCCCTCCTCTCGCTTCCCCATTGCATTCTTGTCTACGATGGGTGCCAGGGTATGGACCAAGTTTGCCTTGCTGTGAAGGCCACGTGCGCCTTGGCTTGCCCTGCTGAGGGCCCCGCTGTGAAGGCCATGTTGCCTTGTTGTGAAGGCGACTTAGAATCCACCGTTTTTAACCCATGGAATACACTAGAGAAGTTTTACAAGAGGAAAGTACCCAATTTTGTAACTTAAGTAGTTAGTAGAAGACATTGACGGGAAGATAGAAATCCATCATGATCTAAGCAACATTCCAACCCATGTAGTCCTCATAGCCAACGTCCCTAGGAAACTGGTCCCCCATTGGGTTTTAATTCAGTCGGGTACTGTTTTCAGCCTGCTCCAAACTGAGATCTCCAGCCAGAAGTGGCTAGACCAGGGATGTAAAGGGGATCACATTAGACCAATGAGGAGGAAACCTCACACGGGAATCTTAGGATTGGCAGTCGTCCTGGTGACTTAGGTGGCTGTCCCGTGCCCAAGACAGACGATTTTGCATAAGGACAAGAATAAAGAGAGGGCACCAAGTTTCTGGGTCTTATTACCATCCCGGCCAGGGTACTAACTTCCAGCCAAAAGGCTGTCTTCTTCTCCCCATAGAGTAGCCATGGGCTAGAGGATTGCAGTCTGAGCAATGGGCATGAAAATGTTCCAATAAGACCGTACTCCTTGAAGGGCCCCTGAAATGAGAGTAAAGGACAAGAAGAGAAAGTACTCCCCAAGTTTGCACCAAAGCTCAGAGTTTAGATGAAAAGACTCAAAGGCCCCATGTTGGGCTCAAAATGATGTGGTTTTGGAGTAGTGTTGTTGGGGTCCAGAACTGATGGCCAAGAAAGAATTCTTTGGTGCAAAAAGGTGGTTTTATTAAAGCACGGGGACAGGACCCTTGGGCAGGAAGAGCTGCTGCCCCAGGGTTGTGAGGGGTGGCTGATTATATACTTGGGGGTTGGGAGTAAGGAAAAAGGATTTTCAAAAGGATTTTCCTATGCTAAAGAGGACCTACAAGATATTGGAGGATTTGCCACTGTCAAGTTGAGGTTGTTTTTCCCTCTAGCAAAGCATTAACATTAAGAGTGTTGGGAGGGGTGCCTGGGTGGCTCAGTTGTTAAGCATCTGCTTTCGGCTCAGGTCATGATCCCGGGGTCCTGGGATCAAGCCCCGCATTGGGCTCCCTGTTTGGTGGGAAGCCTGCTTCTCCCTCTCCCACTCCCCCTACTTGTGTTCAGTCTCTTGCTGTGTCTCTCTGTCAAATAAATAAATAAAATCTTAAAAAAAAAAAAGAGTGTTGGGAGTTTCCTTCTGGAAGTTAGGTTATTGATAAGAATGTTTTTTTCTTGTAAATCACTGAGACATTTGTAAACTGAGGGAGACTCCTGTCCCCCAGGAGTGTAATCTCTGTAAATTAACCATTTGTCTTCTCTTCCCTTAGCTTTAGGGCAGCAGGGAGTGCCTGAGGAATGTCACACATGTCCCACCTGGGGGGTGGGGCCTTGTGGGGTGTCAGCTTGTGCTTTGTCCTCAGCTTGCCT
This sequence comes from Halichoerus grypus, assembly GCF_964656455.1. Taxonomy (NCBI): domain Eukaryota; kingdom Metazoa; phylum Chordata; class Mammalia; order Carnivora; family Phocidae; genus Halichoerus; species Halichoerus grypus. The sequence goes on along the minus strand of NC_135722.1, from coordinate 90,921,192 downwards.
TCTGCTCCCTCATCAATATTGTTCAAGTATTCAGCAGTATGTCTGTCACATAGCAAGTTCTCTATCAATGTCATATGCTGTTTTGGGATGGCATAGTTGACTCAGCCTCTTCAGACTTCAGAGGTGGGCTGGGGAATAATTTTACCCCTATGGGGTAAGCCCTCCATTTCAGTGGGTTTCCTGTTCTTAAGTTGGGAGAGAAGGTTAATGCAGGAGGGGAGCAGATATGTTCATTCTTGAGGTCTGCATTTGGGTAAGGGTGGACCCAAGTTCCGGGGTGTGCCTAGGAGTGCAGTGGAGCCTGAAGCCAAAGCTACAAACTTTTTTTTCCCCCCAGATCAGTGTTTTGTTTTAAAAGATTTTGATTTAAGTAATCTCTATACCCAACATGGGGCTTGAACTCACAACCCCAAAATCAAATGTTGCTTGCTCTACCCACTGAGCCAGCCAGGCACCCCTCCAGATCAGTGTTTCGTTTTTTGGGTTTTGTTTTTTTAAGATATTTATTTATTAATTTGAGAGAGAGAGAGAGAGAGAAAGCAGGAGTGGGGGAGGGGCAGAGGGAGTTGGAGAAGCAGACTCCCCGCCGAGCAGGGAGCCTGATGCGGAACTGGATCCCAGGACTCTGGGATCATGACCTGAGCTGATGGCAGACACTTAACAGACTGAGCCAGCCAGGCGCCGCCAGATCAGTGTTTTTAAATTACATTTCTCAGCATATAAACAACCCAAAATCTCTAGTCTGGAATGCAGCCTTCATGGAAGATAAACTCCTTAGGTCAACACTTGTGACAAGGGATTGAGAAGAGAGAGAGAGGGAGAGGGAGACGGCGCCTCTATAGCAAACACAGGTGTTATTGTGGCAACAGAACCCTGCAGAGGGCATCACCAGCTAAGGCTGGAGCCCTCTTACAGCTTACAGGCTGAGGGCTAGTTCCAGGTTCGGGTTGAGGGGGTGAGTACTGCTGTTTTGGGGTGGGGAAAATTTGGGGGGCTAGCCCTTGCTAGGGTTGCTAAGGAGGAGCCCCTTGTTGTTAGACTGCTCTTTCGTCAAAGGGGATGTTCACTATAGTGGGTTTTTTTTTGTTTGTTTGTTTTTGCAACAGTAAAGGCACGTATCCATTTCCGAGAAATGAGATTTCAGTCTGGGCTCCCAGCATACTCAGGCAAGTGGCCAAAGGATGAGAAACCATTTGGTGGTGTGCCCCGCCCCTGCGAGGCAAGCAGGAAGGCTGGGCTCCCACCAGCCACTCTGCTCCTTCTATGTTGGACGTGCAGCCCTTTGCCTCCGCGCCCACTGGCGGCCCCTCCCAGCTGGGCTTGTAAAGCCCCGTACTCAGGGCCTGCGTGCCAGTGGCTCTGACTTGCCTTCTTCTGCGCCCTGGTCCTTCAGGCACAATGGGACCTGCCTTCCCACCACTGCTGCTCCTGCTGCCCCCGGTGGTGCTGTTGCTGTCCCTCCCCTACCTATTGCGCTGCTTTCAGCAAAGACGCCCTGCTGGACATCACGAAGGACGTTGGGAACAAACTCACGGTGAGCTGTGAATTGGTGGCCCCGGGGCGGTGAAGAGCAAGGCACAAGGGCCTAACCTTAACCTCAGAGGGCACCACAGCCTTCGCCCCCTCACTCCACTGGGTTTCCTCCCTCTCTGCCTCCCCTCCCCTTTGTTTCCTCCACTTTTGTCCCTGCTTTTCCCTTTCTCCTTCCTCTCCCCTTCCCAATTTTACTTCACCTCCTTCCCACTGCAGTTCTAATCCCTGACACTCCCCAGTTCCTCAGGCTTTCTTGCTGAGAGCCCTAAATTTGAGTTGAAAAGGAGCAAAGAAAGTTTTGTGGGTGGTGAAGGCAATGTAGGCTGCCTTTTGGGAAGGATTGGGAAGATGGTCATAGGGCCATATGAGTGGGGCTGGAGGAGCTACAGGGTAGGACCCGACTTTCCCCGGGCAGCACAGTCCATCCCTGGGAGGAGGGGGGATCCTGTCAGTACTCGCAGGTGTGAACCAAGCACCCAGAAATCCCCCGATTTCAGCCACCTCATCGGGCCTGGGAACTGGCCATTGTCCAGGCTGCCAGTGGCCCAGAGGGTGTGCACCCTCCTGACCTGTGGGAAGGCAGGGCCCAGACAGCCTCATTATGTCTGTTTCACTTTCCAATTCTAGCCTATTCCCAGAATGTAAGAGTCCACACCGGTGTGTCTTTCAACGCCGCAGTGGTTATCAATGAATATGGGGTTTCCAGGGATAGGCAAAGTGCCAACCAGACTGAAGAGCGCCAACAGAGCTCTCTGAGGACAGAACATGAAGGTAGGTGGGGTCTGAGTTGTCACCTGGGTGACCTTTACCTGATCTTGAGGGAGGTAGCTCTCAGGAGCCCTGGGGTCAATAGCAGAGAGATTGGGAAGGGTTCTTTTCTTCCTTAAAAAGTTACAAAAGAAGTCATGGCCAGAATGCATCATGGATTTCCCCGTGGGTGGTGGTTTTAACTAAATTACTATTATCAGCTTCCTGGAATTATAATCTGGAATTTCCTTACAGGGCTTGGCATTTGGCTCTTCCTTGCATACTCCACCCTTAAGCCCTGGGAAAGCTATCCCAGATTAGGGTTCAAGCACTGTTTGCAAAATTAATGCTTCCATTGTTTGAGCCAAGGGCTGAAATCAATGTAGCAGTATTTAAATGTCATCTAAGCATATATATGATAGTGAAAAAAGGGCTGTGAAATCCTTTGGGAAAAACAAAATATTGCACAAGCTTCCTGGATCTGGTGCTGGACTGGCCCTTGACTGGACCAACAGAGTTATCAGGGGGAAAAGGGCTTGTTGAAGGGCACCTGGGTCTTTGGGGAATCCCCATGCAGACCCAGGGATGGGAGGGACTGGGATGAAAATTGCAATGGAGTTTGTTAGTGGTAGTGCTTGTGGGAACTTGAGGCCTTGGGGGCAAGGTGAGGGGTTGGGGGAAGATGGCCCACTAGGGGCCCCCCTCTGTCATTGCAGGGTGGCTGATGTCCCTTCTTACCTGGCAACCTGACTCCTCAGGACCATGTACTGTTTCTTCCCATTGGCTGAATCACTCATTCTTTCAACAAATATGTATCGTCTATCTCGAATGTGGGAAACACTTGATCTTGGAGGCCATAAATCAGAGATCCTCTTTTCTTGTCTTTCTCTCCAGATGACAGTCTCCCGTATGGATACCAGGACCGTGGGGACCTCTCCGTGCCCTCCTTGAGACCAAGGGCTCAAATTGGTTTTGAATCCCACCATGACACTGTAAACGATTGTAGAGAGTTGGCCCGTCTTTGACCTGCTCAGTTACTCATTTAGCCCTTTTCTGTGCCCCTGTAGCCTTAAAAGATGGGGCCCCCCTGCTCCAGCATTGTTCAAGCCCTGAAGCCTGCTCCTCCTCAGCTCTGGGTATTGACATTTGCACAGCTTCACCCACCAGATCAAGGCTTTCTGCTTCCCATCGCCCTTGCTGCTCTTTGCCTCGGATTCCTGTCCCCTCCATTTCTCTCTCTGTACCTCCAACCCTCCCTTACCCTTTTCCATATCTCTGTGAATTGCTTTCCTTCCCTTTGAAGTCCCAGACCCCTACCCCTTCTCCTTAGTTCAGGAAAACATAAATATATCATTTTGCCTAACTGTCCTTGGAATCTCATGTTTATGTGAATTCCCCATATGTTCATCAGTAAATTTGATTTTTTTTCCCCTGTTAATCTGTCTCCTGTCAATTTAATTCTTAGACCACCTATAAGAATCTAGAAGGGTATATAAAATTTTTTCCTCCCCAACAGTGTATTTGGGAGAATGGGCTCTGTAATGTGAAATATTTATGATTAGCAAAATGAGTGGAGAGTTCTTCAAAGAATGACAAGAGCAGCTACATGACCTATGTGTGTCACTGGCAGGAAGCGCAGGGGGCCGAGGTGGGGACAGGGTGGGGGATGACCTAGAGATTGAAAATGATGCTGGTAGATGGCAAGCTTTTCCTCCACTTCCCACACAGACTTCCAGTATTTCCCAAAGGCCACCCAGCACTGGTCCCAGGAGCTCCCCCCAGGCCAGGAGGCTCTGCCCCGCCCAGGGGTGTCTGCGCAGCCCCTCTGCTCTCACTTGAAGATGGGAGACAAGCAGGGGATCTGCCAGCTGGCTGGTATTGCTTTAGGAAGCCCCCCTAAAACCTCTTTTCCTTTTGTGCAACATTCACCTTAAGGACAAAAACCATTTTGGGGCAGGATTCCTAGCTGACATACCAAACTCTTTTTGTTTTCCCTCTCTCCCCTTCTCAAAATAGCTCCCACTTTCTTCTAGGGAGTTTCCAGTCTATTTTGTGGCTGCCCTCAGGGCGAGTTTTTGGCAGGCACAAACAGAAGATGTTTGAGAACATCCTCCCCCACTTGCTGGTTTATCTTGAAGCCTGAAGTCCTTGGCAGGATTTCCTAGATAGTGAGAGGAGGAGAGGAGAGGAGGGAATGCCTTGGGGGCTGTGGGAGGATGGGATCATTTCTTTCCACCCTGATTCTGACAGCGCCCGAATGAGTGGGTGACCTCACAGGGACACAGTCTAAACAGAGAGGTGGCCCCTCTTCATGGATTTCAGACTTGGCAGGAACCAGTAAGGCCCCAAGTATGAAGCCAAAACAGGGACCAGGAGCTCCAGCAAAGTCAAATATTTCTGCTCTAAGTTCGGGCAAACATTCATGACGTGAATGTTTCAAACTTCCACTGATGTGTGTCTTTTTTAGAAACTCCTCTTGATGGTAGTGAGAGGAGGGGAGAAGCCCCTGAAATAGCAGAGATGGTTGTTTTAGCATCCGGGGGGGTGGGTAGTGGGGTGTCAGATTATGTATGATTTTAAGAGGATGAGAAATGAGGTATTTCTTGGACCCCAGATTATAGTACCAATAAATCCATACCTACTCCACCTATACTTTTTGCCCAAGAAAACTTTCAGAGAGCCCTCCAAATCATGTATAAGTAAATTATATTCAGTTCAGATGAGCTTGAGCCCCCTCCTGGTTTCTTAGGTCTTTGTCACAACTCCACTGAATGTTGGACCAATGTGCCATGCTATCCCTGGTCCTATATTTTGCCAAACAAGGCTGTGTAATGGGTCTGCGGGAAGGATGGGGACAGGCTAGGAACTTTCTCATGACCTGTACAACTCAAATTTTATACCTAAGGAGGGAAGGAAGGAGGTGTCATAAGTGCTCATTTTCTAGCTGATCCATCTGATGCCTCAGATACTAGGGGCAGCTGGGGTTAACACCTGTCTCTTGGTCAGAGTGTGTCTGCCGGCCTTGCTGCCCCTACACTCCGAGACATGCCAAGACTGGACTCACTTGTAGTGCAGGCTGCTGGGGGGCAGGTCTTCTTCCCAGACGGTCTACCAAAGGAAATACCATGCAAACTAGCTGCTTCCAGATGCCCCCACTCTCTGGGATGTTGAGCCAACTGGAGCCCAGAGGAGGAGGGGCCAGCAAGAAAGTGCTCATAGCTCTGAGTCTTTCCTAAGGATCGAAGCACAGGTAGATAGTGATGTTGGTCATAGTGTTCACCTGCTCGTGGAGGTAGCAGGATGCCCAGCTTCTCCTTATCTCCTCTTCTACCCTATTTCTCCCAGATGTGGAAAGGTCAGAGGGCAGAGGTTGGGGGGTTGGTCCTTGTGGTCTTGGTCTCTATGTTCCTAGTCCTGCTAGTTGGCACTCATGCTGATCTGGGAGGGATCTGAGCATAAATGTCCTATTCCTGATCCTGAGGGAGACAGAGAAGACTGAGAAGGGCAGAGGGTGTTGTAACTTGTGGGGCACAAGATGCCCTCGCTGACCAGAGACTCTGCCTCAGGGGAGAGCCTGAACCTCTCCCACCCAGAGGGAGGGAAAGAGGGAGGGAGGGAGGTAATGCAGACAGAGAAAGATGGGGGAAGGAGGGGAGAACAGTGAGCCCAGGGTTTAACTCACATCAGTGGCAGGTGAGGAGGAGGACAGGCTGAGGGAAGGAAAGCGTGGCATGAATTCGGGAGATGTACCTGCTCAGGGGAGGCCTGTTTCCCTGCTTCCCAGTGAGCCAGGGGAGAGACTGTGCTGTCCCAACTGAGGGGGGTGGCTGTGCACATGCTCCCCCCACCTTCAAACCCAGAGCCTTGGTCCCCTAGCTCTCTTCCCACCCAGAGAAAAATGATCTGACTGACACTCCGGAGCAGGGGTCACAAAGCAGAGAGCAGCCTCAAAGGTTCTCTTCCCGGCTGCACCTGAGCCAGAGAAGAGGTCATCAGATTTGAAGAGCCCCCCGTGGTTGTCAAAGCTGCTGCACATACAGGCCCAGCTGGACTCCTCCCTGCAGATCGTGGACTCGGAAAGGCTTCTGTGTTTGCTCTGCCAGTGGGGACGTGCAGACTCAGAGCATCAAGCACCGTCCTGAGTCACACTGCTTTACAGAGGCAAAATTATGACTCAATTTAGTTAAGACTCAGACTTTATCTGTTCCTATGGCCCTGGCCTGGCCCTCTGTACCCACCAAGGACTGTGCCATGCCCTCCCTCCCGCCGCATCCCCAGCATCCAGCTAGAAATGTCCAATAGTGCCCGTAGCCTTCAAGTTCTGGGTCACGTGGTTTTTTTTATCGTGTGTGTGTGTGTGTGTGTGTGTGTGTATTTTAAGATTTAAATATTTCTTTGAGGTGGGGGTGGGGCAGAGGGAGAGGAAGAGAGAGTCCCAAGCAGAACGTCGGGGCCCAACACAAGACTTGATCCCGCGACCCTTAGATCCCGACCTGAGCCAAAACCGAGAGTCAGACCTTCAACCAACTGTGACACCCACGCGCCCCTGGGTCACAGTTTTTAAACAAGAAAGGGCATGCACTAGTTAAAGAGTTCTTCTGGGCAAAAAGCAATGTGAACCACCCACATGTCCTCAGCCTCAGCTGGTACTAGTGATTTAATTATGTTGTCCCTGGCCACTGTCCCCAAACTCTACAGCAGATGGGCCTTTGGGGATATCCCCCTCCTGCCATATTTATATCTATATCCCCTCTAGCTGTCCAGACACTGTGTTTGCTGACACTCCAGCTCAGCTCCAGGACCCCCACCTCCACCACCACCTTGGCCCCTCTGTTCTCCCCTTTGCAGGGACTTCGGCCCCTACCGGGCCTTCAAGATCGAGGCTCCCTGCTTCCTTGTCTCCAGGGACAGCTGTCCTTCTGCCCTCACCTCCAGCTGGGGCCAAGGGAAGTGTCTGGGCATGGGGCTCACATGCTTATTTCTCCTAAAAACTTTGATATGAATGCTTCCGGCCACACTTCATCTGTGAAGGAAAGGTCATGGTTTTCTTCTGTGTTTCTCTTCCTGTTTGTTGAAGCTTGTGGTTTTACATAGTTTTGAGAAAATGCAACCATGTGATTTCACAGAACACTGAAAATTATAAGAAATCACACGATGGTGAGTTTGGAAGGTTCAGGAGGCAAGCAACTGAAAAGGGACACACCTGTGACCTCGTCGATCCCACTTGATTTATTTACTCATTTCAGCAGCAGGATGGAGACAAGCTGAGCTGTCCCTTGCATTAAATCCTTGGAAGTGCCAACACGGGGTCCCCAACACTGCCTGGGTTCCAGGGGACTCGCCAACACCTGCCCCTCACAGCCCGGGCTCCCATGTGGTGACAGTACGGGGAACAGCTTTACCAAAGCAAAGGGCCACCGATTCCAAGTCTTGAGCTGAGCAACACTAAACAAACAACACATAAATAAGTAAATAGCAATGGAGAGAAAAATCTTGCAGAGGATTTCTGCCTCTTCAACAAAGAATCAAAACGGAGAGAGTGGCGACCCCAGAGAAAATGGCCGTGTGGCCACCCCCGTCCTGTTTGCGCTGCCTGACTCACACCTGGGACAGCTGGAGAGCTTGTCCAGAGGCCTGGCCTGGGCCTCCCTTAGGAGCCTTCAGGAGGTGTCCATATCTGCGTGTCCCTTGCGGGTCAGCATCCCAGGCTCCTCCAGCTTCGGCTGGGGGGATTCTGCTCTGCTCCGTCCTGAGGGCAGCAGGGGACCTTGTCCCTGCCCCTGGCCGTCCTCACACGTGAGCTCAGTGACCTGAGGATTCAGGTGGGGCAGGCAGAGGAGTCGTGGCGCTTACACAGTCACAACATGCTGAGCAAGGCTGCCCCTGCAGGCAGCCTCTGCGGGGAGGACACACGTTCAGCCTGCCCCCTGTCCTCCTGGGGTGGGCGCAGGGCGGGCATCTGGCCCCATCGGGATTCAGGGGCTTCTCCTCCTTCCTGGGGGGGCGGGGGGGGAAGAGTGCAGCTGGTGACCCAGAAGACACAGCTCACTTAGATGGCCTGGGAGACTCTCCCGGCCTCCTTCCCCTGTCTCCCTCAGGGCCCTACGACTTCTGACAGGTCTCTCTAGAGAGGTGCAGTCACCTCAAAGTCTTCCTCTCTAGCCCCTGGCTCTCTCCTTCCAAGGAAACACCTGTTTCAGTGAGCACCGTCCTCCAGCAGGTGTTCCTGGGTGGAAGCCCAGTGTCCATGGGATTCTGTCTCTGCACCTCCAACCCACGAGGAAACAGGGGCTCGTCCGAGTACCTCTGCCCGAGGCCAGCTTTCCCCTAACTAGGAAAGCCCCCAGGGTATTTGGAAATTCTGCATCCATGCATGTGGCTATGACGCGCTTGACTCTCTCGCATGGTCACCGTGGGTTCCAAGGGCTAGCCCTCCCTGGACTCATGACCTCACCCTATTTCTTCCAGGGCTTCCCTTGTGCCTGGGCTGACGCCACCCCACCCTCCTACAAGGGAAGTAGCCCCTTTGCTGAGTTTCACACCTTTACCTTCAAAGTAACAAAGGGTATTTGTGCACACGGGGATTTTTCAATCTTTGAACTCCTACTCTGTAGGAGCCTTCCTGCAAATCTGAGGCAGGTGTATTTGAGGCGGTACAGGGCAGGGTTCCCCTGTTCCCACCGCAGGACAAGCTTGGGAGCCCAGTTCTGACCGAAGTTTGCTTAAGCTTGCCAGGCTGCTCTAAACTCTTGTCAGGCTCGAAAATCACATACAGGCAGTCCTGCCCCTGCCCCTCTGTAGCTTGCAATCAGTCTGTACTTCGACCACTAAGAGCGGACTCCCTGAGCTGGTCGCACAGCTGGGGCCAGACTTTGGTGCATCTCCTGATGTGTGAATGCTCCCAGACGTCACAAGGGGGCGCCACCGACCAGCTGCCCTGCCTTGATTTGGGAGGCTTGGGCTCAGTGGTGATCTCAGATGGATTATTTGAGAATTGTTCATTTGGCTTCTCTTGATTGCCAAATTAAGTGGAAAATAGAGAAGTTTCCATGGTGGTAGCAGAAATGAGAACTGTAGTTTGCATAACTTAGTGCTTGATCGCAAACAGAGAAGCAATAACTGCGGAACAGGTAGGATCTAGAGCTTCCGCTGAAGGCTCATGGACCTCAACTTTGTGACCAGTTGTGGGGATAACTGCACAGGAGGAGTGGGTTCGAAATGCTGAAAGGAACATATTATGGGTTGTGTTCAGGGGAGACGTGTCATTAGGAATTTTCTTTTTTTTGGTAAAGGTTTTAAATAGTCCCTACACCTAATGTGGGGCTCGAACACACAACCCGAGATCAAGAGTCACACATTCCACTGAATGAGTCCCCCAGGTACCCCAGGGATTTGAGATTTTTAGTTATCTAGGAATGGAAACCTGCTTATAACATGAAGCTAATTTTCCTATTACTTTTTCACATACATCTTCAGGATCCATGGTGCCCAGAGCCCACCTGAGCTGGCAGAAGGTTCTGCGCAACACTGAGCCCCTAGCCTTTCAGACCAGCACTGCTAGGTTTTTGAGTGGAAAATCCCAGCCCTTAATCCTGTCCCAATTCCAAGGGGAAAGAGTCAGGGGCAGTGTGCAGTTCCCAGACCATGTGGATGGGGTTGGTCATCTGGTTGGGTCCTTCCCCCAGTCCAAGGTCCATGGGAATTGGGGGTGGTGCCCCGGGGTCTCTCTCAGCCAGGACACAGTCACATTCTCAGTTACTGCCCATAGATCCAGCTGCACCTGTCTGTCCCGTTTTGTGTAGCTGAAGGCCCCTGCTAATGGGGCTCTTGGAGGCCAAAAAGCCACAAAAACTGGTGGGCCTAGCTGAGCACTGAGAACTGTCAGAGCACTTGCCACCAAACCCAAAGATGCCTGAGTTCAGGGGAGCTGGTCATGGAACCGGTCACATGGGCCCTGGGTCCCCCTCCCACCTCAAGAAGACTTCCGGGCAAGGAGGTGCATCGGGAACCACGGCACAATGACCCCGGGGCACGTTCTGTTTAGGTGATGAGTTCGGGTCTAAGAAACCCAGAGGATTAGCCAAAAGGATGCTTCAACTCTAAAGACTCAAAGGCGCCTCCTTCGGGCACACCTGCTTAATTTATGTCGAAAACCTATGGTCCTGGAAGCTGTAAATATCTACCAAAATGAAAAATGTTACTGTGTCCTGAAAGCTTGTTATGGTCAACATCAGGTTGGGGCCCCAAAATATGGTGCTCGGCACCCATTTGGGCCCCGATGTGGCCAGACAGAAGTGTGGGGGGACTGCATTTGCGGCTGAGCGTCGTCCTGCCAAACCACGGAAAGCCTTCAGGAGAACGACAATGGCCGTTACGAAGAACTTCCCCTTATATAAGAAAGTGTGAGAAGTGCACGTAGAAGTAACGGTTTCAAAATTAAACAAGCAGGATGGGATACCTATTTTAATTGGCATACAAAAGCCTCACAAAGTCTTCAAAATCCAAAATAGCTTCATTGAGAGGGTCCTTGCAAAAGGCCACTGAGAAACGACAGATAGGGGTTGTTCAATATGACCAGCAATTGTTGTTGTTTGTCCAACTCATAAACTACAAACTGGTTCTGTGATTGAAATTGGCCAGATTGCAGAGCCTGATAGAATTAAAAAAAATGTTTATGCCTCCTCCCCTCAACTGAAATGGAATGAGGTCCCCAGAGGGACAGAAAAGCATCTGCAACCTTCCTGAAGGTATTTACTAAAGAAGATAATGTAGCTGGAGGGTGGATCCACCTATGATAGCATTTAAGGTGCAACCCAGTTCCTCCAGCGATTGGGAGTCCCTGGCCCCACCTTACACATCGCTGCAACACTACAATGTGGCCCTGGAGGCCAGCCGAACTTCTCGGAGGCCTTTTCCCCAATCCGCAGATCTCCCCGGTTTATCCCAAAGGGCTCCGTAACCTGCGTTCTGGCCTGGGCCTCTGAGAGGTCAGTATCAGAGGACAGACTGCAGGGAGGTGGTCATATCAGAAGTTGGAACTGCATTTGGAACTTGGGCCCCTGGGAAATCCTGAGTGTAGGGAGTCTGAAGGTCTCTGTTCCATCCGACTGCATGGTCTGCTCGCATGTGGTGGAGATGGGTGCTATTCTCTACCTCCAGTTGGGATTGCCGAAATTCAGAACTCTATGTAGTTGACATAAAGAAAATCAAGCACTTTCCTAAATTAAGTCTCCGTAGAAATTCTCAGAATGATCATAGGAACTAACCGCACTACTTTTCAGGTTCAAAGGCTCTGGGATAATCTTTGGCCAAGAAAAGCTAGTTTCAGTTTGGTTTCATTAAATCAGGCCTGTCTTCAGCCTTAGCAGCATTAAATATCGTGCAGAAATACCGCTTGTATTCTACCTGGTCAGACCAGCTCAAGTTCCTCTCACAAAATTTGTCAGCAAGAGGAGAAGCTTGGAAAGATGGCCGACTGTGTCTAATGTCTCATGAAGTTGTTGTGAATGGTCTAAACATAATTATTAAGAACAAGGAAATTAAATAGATAGAGCATAAAATATTTTTAGGTGGACTTTTTAAGTTTCTCCAAATCTTTGGGTCATCTGAAGACTTAAGTGTTCCTAAGTTAAATGAAATGATAGATAGTCATTAACTGTCTAGGCTAATACAAATAAGATGAAAGACTAAAACATTAAATGCCAAACAACGGCTTGCTTTTACAGGGGCCACAAAAGAGACCTGGGTCTATTAGTGAACATGTTACAAACCCTGAAACAAAATTTACCTGAAGAAAATACGTTTCCAGAAATTATAAAACATAATCATAGATTTGCCAAGCCCCAGAATGTTAGTATAAAAGACTGTTCACAGTTGTGTACTTCTTTATTTTCACAAAACATTAAGGTTTCTAAGGGTGAAAAATTCTTTTCTTTTTTTTTAAAAATATTTTATTTATTTATTTCACAGAGAGAGAGACAGCGAGAGGGAACACAAGCAGGGGGAGTGGGAGAGGGAGAAGCAGGCTTCCCGCTGAGTGGGGAGCCCAATGCGGGGCTCGATTCCAGGACCCCGGGATCATGACCTGAGCCGAAGGCAGACGCCTAACGACTGAGCCATCCAGGTACCCCTAAGGGTGAAAAATTCTAATGCATGTAATTAAAACAACCAGAAGAAATAAGGGAGACTTCCCCTAATGCAAGATAAGTAGGATGTGTTTTCAATAGCAGAGGATATAAAGGATGGAAAGACATCCTTTGTTGAGGGAAAAGGAAGGAATTTTGTCCTAAGAGAGGCTGATTATTTTAAAGTAGGGAAGAGAAAAAACACAAGACAAAATCTGAATGTGAAAGTGAAAATTGTAGAAGGTTTATGAAAAAGGAAACTTTGCAAAGGAATTTTAATATGCCGTCAAATCAGAAATCATTTAATTAAGTTAAATGAATTTTAGATTTATTTATTTGAGAGAGAGGGAGTGGAAGAGTAGAGGGAGAGGGGGAGAGAGACTTTTAATTTTTTTATTTATTCATTTATTTGACAGGGAGAGAGCCCAAGCAGGGGGAGTGGCAGGCAGAGGGAGAGGGAGAAGCAGGCTCCCTGCTGATCAGGGAGCCAGATGCGGGACTCAATCCCAGGACCCTGGGATCATGACCTGAGTTGAAGGCAGATGTTTCCGACTGAGCCATCCAGGCGCCCCCTGAGACTTTTAATTTTTTTTAAAGATGTATTTATTTATTTTTAGGGAAAGAGGGCGTGAGCAGGGGGAGGGGCAGCAGGAGAGGGAGAGAGAGAGAAGCAGACTCCCCGTGCAGTGTGGGGCTCCACACAGGGCTCAAGCTCATGACCCTGAGCTCATGACCTGAGCAAAATCAAGAATCAGTCGCTTAACCAGCTGCACCACACAGGTACCTCAAAGTTACATGAATTTTTTTTTTTAAGATTTTTTTATTTATTTGACAGAGAGAGCGTACAAGCAGGCAGAGCGGCAGGCAGAGGGAGAGAGAGAGAAGCAGGCTCCCCGCTGAGCAGGGAGCCCGACGTGGGGCTCGATTCCAGGACCCTGAGATCATGACCTGAGCTGAAGGCAGACGCTTAAGGACTGAGCCACCCAGGCGCCCTGAACATGAATTTTAATATCAAAAGTAAGTTGGTGCAAACTCAGCATTGGTTTTCTCTTTGTTAAAAGGACAAAGTTTCCTTGAGCTATTGGTCTGCTCTTGATGAGAGATTGTGTAAGACTTTTCTTTACTTTTTTTCAGTAATCCGCCTAGAAAGCAAAGATTTTGGGTTTTCCTTAATACGTTATGATGCATGAAAATGTTTCTAACCATAACTGTTCAGTCTTTCTTTCCTTCAATAGAAAAACTTTAATCCACCTGCTACGTGATCCCAGCAAGAACTTCCTCAGACTTTGCTTCTGGGGAACCCGTCACTCCGTGATCCTCGGACACCCACAGAGCATCCTCGCTCATGTCCCTCTATGTACCAATTCCATACACACGTGCCTTCAATGCCTATAGATGCCGATGAAACAGGAGGGAATCTTAGTGGTATTTGAAGCTCTGCATCCCGGGTTACAAGGTATTGCCGTGACACAGGTGAGGGTCATCGCCTCTTCTTTTTGCCAAATGAGCGACTTGCTATTTGTGAATGAAGAAAATTCGTGAACATTTTCTCTGCCCGGAGCAGTATCCACCATTGTGCCAAACAGTGGAGGCCTGGTTTGTGACAGCGACATCATGGAATCCTCCAGCCGAGGTGACGAGGCAGGCACAGGGTGCTCTTCTCTGGCTACGCTGAACCAAAGAGGTGACCTGTGAGCAGGGACCTGAGGAAGCGGGTGGTGAGGCCTGAGACTCTGCAGGGAAAGGCCTTCCCGGCAGAGGGAGTAGCAAGTGTGAAGGTCCTGAGGCAGGACTTTGCTCGGGGCTTTGCCTGAACAGCTGAGGAGCCTGGAGAGTCTGAAGTGGCGAGGGTCACAGCAGGTGAGGGCAGAGGGCCTCTGGGACCCCGGATCTGGCAGGCCTCACAGCCCCTGTAAGAATTCCAGCTTTACACGGAGCACACCGGGGAGCCAGGGAAGGAGTGGAGCTGACGGGGGACCTGATGTGCCCCCGGTGTCGCAGGAGCTCTCTGCTTGCTGGTGTGCAGGACAAAGTGTGGAGGGTGAGGAGGAGGGCCCGGATGGAGGCAGGGAGACCAGACAGAGGCTGCTGGGGTCTTCCTTCTGTCCTTCCTTCCCTTCCCTACTCCTTCCTTCCCTTCCCTACTCCTTCCTTCTTCCTTCCTTCCTTCCTCCCTTCCTTCCTTCTTCCCTTCCTTCCTTCCTTCCCTTCCCCTTCCTTCCTTCCTTCCTCCCTTCCTTCCTTCCTTCCTCCCTTCCTTCCTTCTTCCCTTCCTTCCTTCCTTCCTTCCCTTCCCCTCATTCCTTCCCTTCCCCTTCCTTCCTTTCTTCCTTCCTTTTCTTCTTTGTGGATCTAATAGGTTTTTTAAAAACATAATCTTCCAAATTTCTATTAAATAAAAAATTTCTATGATTATTTGTGTGTACATGAACAGTTTTGAAAGCCTCTTCTGCACATCTGTTTATCTATCTTTTTAAAGAACTAAGTGTTTATTTGAATGAGGCAGAAATCTCTTTCCCCTGTCATCTGAAAGCCAGGCTGACCCCCTGAGCATTGTAGGCTTTATTGCCCCGTGGACTCCAGCATCCGGGTTGCTCCTAACAAGAAGGATGTCACTTCAATTAGTCCACAGTCGATCTGCTCTTGTCTCTAGGAAACGGACATATCTTCCTTATTCTTGCCCAATGTACTGGAATCTCACCGTGATGGTGCAGTGAGGTCTTACTCTGTTTTTCCTCCTTGACACTTGCTAGATGCTTTCTACTAAAGATTCATGTCTCACTTGAGGAAACTTGTTTTTCGATGAAAAATTCTTGCCATGGTTTCTCTGGAATGCTGTAGGTTGGTGTTGCACTCAGGGTTGACCTTCCACATCTTAGGAATGCCTCAAACACTTGTTGTCTTTGTCATTTTTGTCTGCTCTGGGCGATGGAAGGCAAGACAGGCACCAGGGGAGAGGGGGAGAGTCCAACAGCCCAGAACGGGTTTTTGAGAAGGAAGGAGCAGCCAATCACACATGCTTCCAGGGAGTTAGGGAGAGAAGGGCTGACAGTGTTGGGGCCCGGTGTCCTGACCCTTCTGCGATCAATGGCCCCATGAAGCTCAGGGCAGGGCAGCCTCTGGGAGCCCAGCCGGGCCTGATGGGGTCTGACTGGCTAGAGTTGCAGGTCCTGGAGAAAATACTTTGCGGCTGGTGTTGTTCACGTTTAACGTAAAAACTGGAAGCACCCCACAAGGCACATCGCTCAGGTCCACTTGGGACTGGGCCTCCCCGCCCACCCTCAGGCACACTCACCCCAGCCTAAGCCAACACCCAGAGGCTTCCCCAGGAGTCTACTCAGCCCCTCGCTGACACAGCAGCGGTAGATTCAGCCAAGGGGAAACTCATGTGCGCTTCCTGCTCTTTGTCCCTGGGACTCTCCGCCACTCTGGCTGCAGGAGGCCTGTGGAGACGAGGCTCCCTGAGAGCTGATCTCCCAGAGCACGGGAAGCCATGCTGTTCCCTCCCAGACACTGACCCTAACTGTGCTTACACATGATTTGGAGGGCTCTCTGAAAGCTTCCTTGGGGCAGGAAGTGCAGGTGCGGTAGGTATGGATTTGTTGGTACTATAGTCTGGGGTCCAAGAAATACCTCATTTGTCATTCTCTTGAAGTCGTCCATAATCTGACACCCCCCCACCCCCCCGGATGCTAAAACAATCCACCTCTGCTATTCCGGGGGCTTCTCCCCTCCTCTCATTACCATCGGGAGGAGTGTCTAAAGAAGACACACATCAGTGGAAGTTCATGACGTTTGCCTGAACCTAGAGCAGAAATAGCTGCCTTTGCTGGAGCTCCTGCTCCCTGTTTTGGCTTCATGCTCGGGGCCTCCCTGGTTCCTGCCAAGTCGGAAATCCATGGCGATGAGGGGCCACCTCTCTGAGTGGACCGTGTCCCTGTGCAGTCACCCGCTCCTTCGGGCGCTGCCAGAATCAGGGTGGGAAGAAGCGATCCCACCTCCCACAGCCCCCAGGGCATCCCCTCCTCTCCCCACTATCTAGGTAGTCCGGCCAAGGGCTCCAGGCTTCCAGATAGAGCGGTAAGTTGGGGGGGTTGTGCTTGCTTCTGTTTGTGCTGGCCAAAACCTCCTCCCTGAGGGCAGCCATAGAATGACTGGAAACTTCCTGGAAGAAAGTGGGAGCTATTTTGAGAAGGGGAGAGAGGGAGGACAAAAGGAGTTTGGTATGTCAGCTAGGAATCTTGCCCCAAAATGGTTTTTGTCCTTAAGGTGAATGTTGCACAAAAGGAAAAGAGGTTTTAGGGGGGCTTCCTAAAGCAATACCAGCCAGCTGGCAGATCCCCTGCTTGTCTCCCATCTTCAAGTGAGAGCAGAGGGGCTGGGCGGACACCCCTGGGCGGGGCAGAGCCCCCTGGCCTGGGGAGAGCTCCTGGGACCAGTGCTGGGTGGCCTTTGGGAGATACCGGAGGTCTGTGTGGGAAGTGGAGGAAAAGCTTGCCGTCTACCAGCGTCATTTGCAATCTCTAGGTCATCCCCCACCCAGTGAGCCCTGGGAGAGTGGGGCCCCGGGGCAGCTGTCCCCACCTCGGCCCCCTGCGCTTCCTGCCAGCGACACACAGAGGTCATGTAGCTGCTCTTCTCCTGCTTTGAAGAACTTCCCACCCACCCGCTAAGCATAAATATTTCCTGTGGTGAGACCCTTTCCCCACATAGCCCAGGATCACAAGCCGCCTCGGGGCCGGCTTCCCGCTCTGTCCCCAGGCCCCATCCACACTGACAATGAGCTCCTCTGTGCCGACATTCATCCCACGGCCAAGGGGTTGTTGTGTTGCATCTCCTGTGGTGCCTTACATGACGGCGATTAGACCGATTTTATTCTCCGGATATAAGTATTGTCTCCTGCCCCCCACACCCCACATGTGCGAGTTGGGGGTCCCTGTCCCAGAAGCAGACCCGGGAGAGGACCTTCAGCCCTCCATCCCCTCTGGGCTAAGTCATAAAGTTCAGGTCCACTCTATGTGCCGCCATGACATCGGTGTACCCGGGAGGGCCTGGAATGATCCAACCATCCATTCCCCGCCTCATTCTGCTCCTGTGGCTAAGGTTCCCAGGGACCAGTCCCCTCCTCAAGCCACCAGGCGCGGTTCCTGCTCATCCCTGAAGAGCAGATTGCAGTTCCCTGACCTCCGTGGTATGATTTCTCTGACCCAGTCCCATCCTCTCTGAAAACTCGGGGTCACCGAGCCTCCTCCTCCTACAGAGCCCACCCCCCACACTCCCTGTGTGCTGCTGCTCTCCCCACGGGCAGCCCCGTCGGGCCCTGTGTGGCGGGAGGGGTCTCCCTCCCCCTTGCCGTGAGGTAAAGCGCTGGCGATCTCATCGGGCCACTGTCCCACAGACGGCTGTCGGCCACCTTCATAAATGAGGAGTGGGAATCCCTCCCTCCTCGACGGGGTGGGTAGGAGGTGCACAGCACCCTCTTGATCCAGGGATGGAAGCGCGTGTCCCGGGAGCCTCAGGGGCCCGCTGGACTCAGGATCCTGCAGAGAGTCCGGGAGAAGCTGCAAGGGGCCGCATCCCTTTGGGCTGAGCCCAGCAGCTGGGTGCTCTCCGTCCTCCTGTCCAGCTCTTCAGAAATCATGACCAGGAGTGTCAGAAGAACCGCTCTGCCTAGAGACTATAAAATAGCTTTTCTCAGTCCATATGCTTATGGAGCCAGATTGGGCCCGAAGAAGGCCTCTCAGAAAGCGGAGACATGGACAAGGGCCACCTCTCTAAGGTGCGCCGGCGCGATGTGGGCTCAGGGATTGGACAGAAACCGTTTCCGCCGGGGGGGCACCCGCCCCGGGACCGGCCCCTCCCGGAGCAGAGAGCTGGAGCCCAGGCCCAGGTGCCAGGTCCCAGCTGTGCGGAGCTGGCCGGGGTGCTGACCTCAGTCTCCAACCGCACGAGGTGGGGGTAACAGTGCCCAGTACGCTGGACGTAGGGGCGCAGATGGCAGTGCTCCTGGAGCTCTTGCCCGGGTGCCTGGCACTGGGGGGATGCTTAGATGAAAGTCATTATCATTTTGCATCTGTGCAGCCTGGGGCCCGTGGACAACAAGAGTAGCGTCGTGGAATAACTGCGCTGCTCCCCGGGGCTTTGCGGGCATTGCCGGTGAGGAAGCACGGCAAGCGTGGCCTGTGTGTGACCTTGCACTGAAGTCTGGGGGTGAAGTCTGGCCCCCCATGCAGCCTCAAGCCAAAAGGTTCTGGACCGACCGTCCCTACCTTTCAGGTCTCCACTTAGGATTGTTCAACTTCCGGTGGTGTGAAAGCCGTACACATTTGGTAGAAACTGTACTTGGGTTTTTTTTTAAGATTTCATATTTATTTTTTCACTCACTCATTCATTTATTTTAGAGACAGAGAAGAGGGAGAGGGTGCATGGGAGCGGGGGGAGGGGCAGGGGGAGAGGGAGAGAGAGAATTTGAAGCAGGTTCCACACCCCGCTTGGAGCCGGACGCTGCGGTCGCTCTCACGACCCTAAGATCATGACCTGAGCTGAAATCGAGAGTTGGACGCTTAACTGACTGGGCCACCCAGGCGCCCCAAAACTGTACTTCGATTTTAAATCTGGATCTTTCCCTGGGTGGGGAGAGGCACTGGGACACCCCGTCCATGGGCGTGGAGGTGGCAAGTCACGTTCCCAGTCAGCCCCGCCGACAGGGGGGCCGACAACAGAGACTCTGACAACCATTGTGTCCCTGCAATCATGCTGTTACACCTTCATGACATTCTTCAATGAATTACAGGAGATATTGGACTCTGCTATGTAACAGGTTTGCGTCGATGATTTTGCCCAACTCTGGGCTGCTGGGAGTGCTCTGAGGTCTAAGTGGGCCAGGCTAAGCGATGAGAGGGAGGAGGCGAGGTGTGTAGTCAATGCTCTCTTGACGTACGATTTTGTAACCAGGATGGCTTTGTCGGTGCATAACTTCACCGGATGTCAAGGAAGATCTGTGTTGGCTTCCGGTTGTTGCCGAAAAACATCACCGCAACTTAGTGGTAAACCACCACGTACCCATTCTCTTAGTATCCTGGAGTTCGAGAGCCTGAAATGAGTCTCATGGGGCTCAAGTCCAGATGTGAGCTGCGCTGGATCCTCCTGGAGCTTCTGAGGGAAAATCCTGTCCTTGCTTCTTTCAGCTTCGGGAGGCTGCAGCATTCCTTGGCTTGTGACCCCCTCACGTGGCTCCAACTTCTGCCTCCATCACCACTTTCCCCACGAGGGATGGACTGATCCGCTTCCTCTCAGAAGGACCCCTGTGGTTACTCGCGCCCCACGCAGAACATCCAGTCTCGTGTCCCCGTCTCCAGGTCCTTAATGACATGTGTGTACCCCCTCTCTGCAGGACAGTATTTGCAGGTTCCAGGGATTAGGGCGCGGACACGCGGGAGAGCCACCATGTGGGTACTGATTCCTGTCCTGTACGCAGTACATGGTATCCACAGTGCACACGCCCCAGACACAGACACACAGATCCGTGTGCACGAGGATGCATATGCATATCTATCTATCTATCTTAAAAGATTTATTTTCAGAAATGGACTCAGTGATCAAGGGGGTTGACAGGTCCCATGTTAGACAAGCCACCTGCAGCCTGGACACTCGGCAGTCGCAGGGCAGAGTTTCTCCTTCTCCAGGACACTGTTTTTGCTCTTCAGGCCTGCCGCCGATTGGATGAGCTGCACTCGCCTTAGGGACGGGAATGTCTCTTCCTCGCAGTCAACTGATCGTCCACATCCACGAAACATCTTCCCAGCGACACCTGGACTAGTGTTTGACTCCGTAACTGAGGACAGAGCCTCCGCAGGTGGACGCGTAAAGCTCACCATCCCCGCCGTGGACGTTCACGCTTTCCATCCCGTCCGGGGCCCCTTCAGCCATTGTGTCTGCCGCCTTGTTTTCCGCTCCTTTCTCTCTCTCTCTCCCCTCCTGATTCTTCCGTGTGCGTCGGGCTGGGGGCCTGACGGTGCCCCGCACGCCTCTGAGGCGCTGTTCCTTCTGCTGCTTTTCTTCCCATCCTCAGATCGCATCATCTCCGTCAACCTGTTTAACATCTCTGGTCCTTTCTTCAGCCAGTCAGAGGTACCGCTCTCCCCTCTCGTGACTTGTTCACGGCAGCTGGCTTATCAACTCCAGAATTTCCATTCGGTTCTTTTCTACCATGTCTCTCTCCTCGTTGGTGTGCTATCGGAGCTGCTGTCGGTTCCCTTTAGTTCTTGAACACACCCAGAAGGGCTGCTTGGCCACCTTGCCCCCACCAGACATCAGGCTGTCTCACCACAAGGTCTTCCCCCCGCTTTACTGAGGGGTAAAGGACAATAAAATGATATATATTTAAGGGGGTACCATGTAATGATTTCATACACACAGATGTTGTGAAATGATGACCACATCAAGCTAACTGATCACTTGGCACAGTTACTTCTGTTGTGTGTGTGGTGACGAGTAAGGGACAGGCGGGGCTAGATAGGGACAGAGCGATAGGGGGCTCTGTGCTCAGGCTCACAGAAATCCCAAAAATGCAGAGGTGTGAGGAAACCAGAGATAAGGGAACACACCAGACCACCCCCGCCTGGTGTCCGAGGGGGGACTCTTCTATATGACCGTCTCCTGGGGTCAACAGAAAATAACCAGACCCTAAGAAGAAGTAAACCATTAAAGATGTTACCACTAGTCCTTTACCAACCGTGTTGTCAGTGGAGAAGTTAAAAAGATTTAAGTGGGGGCACCTGGGTGGCTCAGTCGGTTAAGTGTCTGCCTTTGGCTCAGGTCCTGGTCTGGGGGTCCTGAGATCAAGCCCCACATCAGGCTCCCTGTTCAACGCGGAGCCTGCTTCTCCCTCTCCCTCTGCCTCTCCCCCTGCTTGGGCTCTCTCTCTCTCAAATAAATAAAATCTTAAAAAAAAAATAAAAAGATTTAAGCTCCCTGGTGAGCTTTCGATAAAAGACCAACCCTAAAAGCCCTCAGTGTGGGGACCCCTCTCCCTCCGGAGAGCTTTTCTGTATCCTTCCTTAATAAAGCTCAATCGCTTTCCTCACCCTCCGTTGTCCGCGAGATTCATTCTTCGACTCCGTGAGACAAGAACCTCGCTCTCCCACTTTGGTGAGATTCCCCTCGGCAAATGCAAGTACGCAGCGCAGTGTTAACCGGAGTCACCAGGCTCACACTGGTTCCTCGGCACTTAGTCCGCTTGTAACTGAGCGTCTGAACCCTTTACCAACATCCCCCACCCCCATCACAGACAGTTTCTAGCACCAAGTCTTTGCTGAGTGTGGGTCACCCGGGCCCGGGGCTTCGCTTGCCTCGCCTTTCTTGGATGCACCTGGACATTTGAGGTAAACTGTTGCAGCAACTCTGGGTAGCGAGTCCTGCTCTTCCATCCCACCTCCCAGCACTTTGGGTTGGTGTTTTCTTGACTGTTTCCTGACTTGCCTGGACGTGTGCAGTGAAGTTGACTTGCCTGCAGGGAAAAACGTCTGCCGTCTCCCGCAGAGGGTCAGCTGTGTGCATGCTCCCTGTGACCCGGGGTGGGGGGGTCTAGCAGGATACTTTAGGACTGTCTCCTTCCCTCTTCCCTCTGTTAAGCTCTAGCCTCTGTGGCTTCAAGCAGACAGTGAGCTCCACTAATGACTGGATAATGGTTCCGTGATTTCATCAAGGCCCTGGGGCAGAAGAGTTCCCCTGTTTGAACTTGCTGGATGTCTTTAGGGCAATTCCCAGAGTTTCCAACCAATGGTTTAAAAACCATTTTTCACCTGTTAGGAGTGTTTTGCTGGGGCGCCTGGGTGGCTCAGTCATTAAACGTCTGCCTTCAGCTCAGGTCATGGTCCTGGCCGCCTGGGATCGAGCCCCGCATCAGGCTCCCTGCTCAGCGGGAAGCCTGCTTCTCCCTCTCTCACTCCCCCTGCTTGTCTTCCCTCTCTCGCTGTCAAATAAATAAATAAAATCTTTAAAAAAAAAAAAGGAGTGTTTCGCTGGGTGGGGTGGGGTGGGTGTGTAGTTCTCCTCCCAACACCATTCTGGAAAGGAATCCCTCCACCCGCTGTAATCTAGCATCCCGAAGAGGAAAACTTATTTAAAAAAGAAATGGTGAGTTTAAAAAAAAAAAAAAAAAGCTAAAAAGGAAAACCAAGTATGGGTTACTTGCAGCATAGCTCTTAAAGTTGGGAGGAGAAAAATTTCCTGTGCTCCTGTTTGCCCAAACATGACCAAGAATGCCGACATGTTTTATTTCTAAGAAATGAGACAACAGCACTCCCAAATCTGTTGTGTTCTTTTGTGTTCTGTCCTGCACTTTCCAAAAGTCTAAGCACGTGCTTATTTCTCTGTGTTTATTGACTAGGAGAGAATCTTGAATGGGGGGGGGTATGTTTATTCACACCGCTCTTCGGTACTTCGCTTAAGTATGGTGAACGCCGTTGGATGGGGACACGTTCCCTCATTCACTTGGATCTCCAGTGCTTAGGCTATGGTAGTCAGGCTGCATTATTGCATTTATGATTGGGAAATGGAGATGCATTTACGATTGGGAGATGGAGATGCATTTACGATTGGGAAATGGAGATAGAAAGAGCGATGTCTTCCTATCCACTTGGCTCACTCGGTCAGGCCAGTGGAGGGAGCTGGGCCAGTATCTCTGGGCAGAAGGCAGGGTCCTGGCTCCTGAGGCTCTTTGTCCCCTCGGTGTCCTGGGGACATGAGCCTTCGTTGGGCTGTCATCGTCTGCTCCTTCAGCCAGCACTTACACAGCCAGGCTTCTCAGAGGCTCTGGATGTCGGTGACCCTGCCCTGCTTCTGCCGGGCCTTGGGGCTGGGTCCAAACGCAGAGATGGGTCTAAGCCTCCTGCCCCTGCTGCTGCTGTCCTCACAGCTGGGCTTCCTGCAAGGTGAGTCCCTGGGGGGCAAGGGGCGGTGGCGGGGACTGAGGGGGGCCTGGAGGAGTGGGGCGTCCCTCTGACTCTCTACCTGCCTGCCTTGTCCTGACTGACACCCCACAGGTCAGATTACCCCGGGAGCTATTCTCTAACCGGGGACATCTTTTTGTAGGGACACATTTCAGTGCCTTTCTCCTTGCAACTTGGCCCTTCATAACTTCGTCTGCCTAAACACTCTTCAGGTCCTCCCTCTGTTGCCCTTTAAGATTTCAGCAATTGGGTCATCCTGGAGCATCAGGATGACCGCTCACCGCAGATTTGGCTCGATGTCGGGACCCATGAGGCCACATTGCACCCAGAGGGAAAGAGAAGGCTTTCCACTCACCTGCTGAGACTTGCGGGAAAGCAGGACTTGCGCCCAACTGGTCTCCCGATGGCCTGAGGAGCAGGGAAGGGAGACTGGCTTGGGATTGACATGGTGGTTGGGAGAGGGCCAGGGGCGTTCCTGCCCCCAGCAAGGGTCTGTGTGTTTTGAACCCCCCGCCATGCCACTGGCAGGTGTCCCCGGGCCCAGAGGTGAGGCAGAAGGGGTCAGACTGGAGAGCCGCCCCCGGTCACACATCATAAAATGGGGTCAGACACTTTATCAATGGGAACAAATGTGGGGTTCCATAGCACTGTGCACACTTAGATGGAATCGCAAGTTAGTCTTCAGGGGCTTCACCACGTTCACACGTGCTGCTGACGGGAGCCGGGCACAGCTTGCTGAGAGCCGTGTAGGTTCTTCATCACCTTCCATGCAAACTTCTATAATCCAGTCGTTGCACCTGCGCGCACGCGCGTGTGCATCTGTGTGTGTGCGTGCGCGGGTGCTCACGTAGCAGAAGATCATTTACACTTGACCCACACAGAGAGGCACACACACGCTACACAATTGTCCGAGCACAGTCAGGATAGAGTTAGCTCGTTTTCTGGTTATACTGTCACCACGAAAGACATGACTTCATGTTCAGTGTGAACTTTAACACTGAATTGATAACAGCATTCACAGAGGTCAGACGTTTGACCTTCTACAGAACACGTGTGCACAGCTTTTGTTGGATCCGAGGGCTGAGTGAAAAGTGGAATGATCCTTGGCATCGCTGGCAACATCTGCTTGCAACCTTCTCCTTCAGCCGGGGGGATCAGCCTGGGAATGTTCTCGTTTCTTTGTGGGCGCGCGAGCACCCGAAGACTCGGAATACAAACGACGCCAGATGCACTGAGAAAACGCTCATTTGATCTAAACGAAAATTCATCCTCCTGACCTGTGTTCCCCCAGAAGCTGGATCTGAGGTCATTTGCCTGGACAGTGGTCCCAGGAGATGCCAGCAAGGGCGTGAGCCAGTGAGACACGGAAGGGAACGAGCTAGAGAAGGAGGCGTCCTCGAGCTAGATGCACGGCGGGCACGTGGAGCCCAGTCCTGCCAGGACCTTCTGGAGGACAGTGTGGAGCAGGCCCCAAGCTGTCCCAACTCAGGGGAGAGAGCCGGAGCATCTAGCCACCGATTCCCCACCTGCTCTGGGGAGAGGGACGCCTCCAGGGGCTTTGGCTCTGTAGGACCCCAGCCCGCCCCACAGGCCCCAGTCAGGGTCTCAGGTGTGTGCGGGAGCAGCCCGCAGCCTGTGCAGGTGAATCCGAGGCTGGGGGGCAGGGAGAGGCCCACTGCAGGGACTCCACTGACTGGTGGCTTTCTCCCCACTTCTGTCTCGCCCATCTCTCGCCTTGGCCTCTTGTATGCTGTCCTTCCTCAAAGTCCGTCATCCACACAGTGGCCAGAGCCTGCTTGCACAACACAAACCGGTTCATGCCTCGCCCTCTTTTTAAACCTCCGATGGCCTCCTCTCTAGAGCAAAATCCCAGTTCTTACCATGGCTACGGATGTCATTTTGAATTTCTGAGTAGACATATTCAAAAGGTCAGAAACACGTAGAAGTTATTTTAATAATGTGTTTTATTTACCTTGATAGATCTAAAATAATAGTATCAGTTGCACGTACATTACCAATGTTACACTTATTTATCAGCAGGTAACAGAATGTTTGTACCACCTGCCTGAAATCCACTTATGGCCCATTCATTTGGATTTTTTGGGTTTTTTGGGTTTTTTGTGCTTTTGTGTGTGTGTGTGTTTTATTTATTTTTTCTCATTGCAAAAAGGTGCTTTTATTAAAGCACAGGGACAGGACCCCTGAGCACAAAGAGCTGCACTAGGGTTGTGAGGAATGACTGAGTCTATACTTTTTAGGGAGTGTGGGTTAGGGATAGCTTCCGTCTCCAAGGAATTTGAGCATGTTACAAGCACGGTCTCCAGGACCTTGGAGGGCTAGCTATCATTAAGATAGGGCTGCCTTTACTATTGTCTGTAAAACACTAGTCACGAACCCCTTCAAATGGGGATCAGCGGGCCTAGTGTTTGCAAGGTGATTGCTAACCTGTGGGGCGGGTGTTAACGGTTAGCAGAGGGAAGTCACGCTGAGGAGAGCAAAGCTGTCGTGGTCACTCGGTGAAGGACGTCCCTGAGGGAGCGGCAGGGCTGTTACCCTCTGAGAGCCTCGGCAGCTCTGCCTGGAGGGAGACTCGAGCTACAGCCCAGTCCGGTCCCTGCTCTGTTCTCCCATCACCTCCCCCCGGAACAACTTGGGCCCTTCAGTCTTTAAGGTTGCTGCGGGCAGAAGGGCCCATGTTCTGTAACTTCCTTGCTGAAGCAGGGCGCAGAGAGGTCCCTACCCCGGGGCCCCGCCGGTCACTGAGGATTTACTAGGAGTCCTGCAAGGCCGAGCCGCTGTGTGTGCAGGTGCTAAGGGACGGGAGTCTCCTCCGGTGCAGAGCGTCACCTGTGGGCCTGACCTGGTGGCCGTGAAGGCGTTTCGGCCCCAGGCGCAGAGACATTGGAAAAACCAGCAAAACAGGATGAAAAGAGCAAGGAGAAGGAGAACCTCAAGGAAGAGTCCTTTGACGGTTGACCGAGGTCCTGGGGCCCGCGCGTTTGGGCCAGTCACAGGGCACAGGCTCAGCAGTCCCAGGGGGCAGGGCCCCGAGTGGCCGGTGCAGCCCTGAGAAGGGACCCTCGAGTCTGGCCCCCGGAACCTCTTCCAGCTCACTTCCTGGTTCTGCCGGCCTTCCCATCTCCTCGGCCCCTGCTGTCCTTTCCCTCCTGGGACGGGCCACTGCAGTTTTCTCTGTCTCCGCACTTGCCCCCATGTGTCTTCCTGGAACCAGTCCCCAACTCCTCCCAGGTGTTTAAAGAGTCAGCTCCTCTTCTTCCTTTAACTTGCTCAGGTGTGAGCTTATGTGACCCATGAGAGCGCTTCTCTGATGCCCCGTGTGACGGGACAGCCCTAGGCGCTCCCACCTCACCAGGTCCCTGTGCTTAGGCCGCGCTCTTCCTCTGTCCCAGCACCTGTGATCCTCCTCCTCGCTTGTCCTTTGTCAGCCACTTCCCCCATGTACTGGCTGTCTTCAGGAAATATGTGACATGCCTGTTTCATTCCTCCCTCCTGTCACTCTCTCCCCACCACCTGGGAGAGCGCCTTGCACACAGCAGGTGCTCAGTATTTGCAGAGGGAAGGCAGGGGCCAGGTGCTGCCCTCCTAAGGCTGGAGAAGAGAGAGGAGCTGGGCCTCTGGGCCAGACATCTGCAGGGACACCTGCGGCTGCCTGCCCCCCTTCCTTCTTCTCCTTTCCTCAGTCCTCCCTGGCTTGCCTCCTTCCCTCCCTCTGATCTCCTCCTACCCTCCTCCATCCCTGGGACTCGAGGGGGACCCTGTCAGTACTTGGGCAGGTGTGTCTCCCCCAGGTATGAGCTAAGCACTCTGAAATCACCTCGTAGACTGAACTGTGCCTCCTGGGTCACCAGCTGCACTTTGCCCGCCCCCCCAGGAAGGAGGAGAAGCCCCTGAATCCCGATGGGGCCAGATGCCTGCCCTGCGCCCACCGCAGGAGGACGGGGGGCAGGCTGAACGTGTGTCCTCCCCGCAGAGGCTGCCTGCAGGGGGCAGCCTTGCTCAGCATGTTGTGACTGCGTAAGCACCACGACTCCTCCGCCTGCCCCACCTGAATCCTCAGGTCACTGAGCTCACGTGTGAGGACGGCCAGGGGCAGGGAGAAGGTCCCCTGCTGCCCTCAGGACGGAGCAGAGCAGAATCCCCCCAGCCGAAGCTGGAGGAGCCTGGGATGCTGACCCGCAAGGGACACGCAGATATGGACACCTCCTGAAGGCTCGTAAGGGAGGCCCAGGCCAGGCCTCTGGACAAGCTCTCCAGCTGTCTCAGGTGTGAGTCAGGCAGCGCAAACAGGACGGGGGTGGCCACACGGCCATTTTCTGGGTTTTCTTCCCTTGTCCTTCTTGGTTTTTTGAGGAAGCAGAAACCCTGAACATAAAGCCACAGTTAACACCCAAAACTCTTTCTCCATTTCTATTAGTTTGTTGAGGGCTGCTAATGGCTACGTTTGGAATCAATGGCCCTTTGCTTTGGTGAAGTCATTCTCCATATGAGAAAATTAATTTCTCACATCTAATAAGAAATTGCCAGGCAAGAGAATTCATAGGCCCAGTTGGTCAAGCGTCCACCACTCTTACTGTCAACTCAGACCAGAGGAGAGAGTCTTGTAAGGGTCACATGGTTTGACCCTTGAGGAGGGGCGTCTACACCCACTCTCCCACCCAGCCCGTGGCAAGTTGTGAGTCTGGGTGTGACCCATGAATCCAGAGGCAGCTCTAGCCCCCCTGAGACCATTACTAGGTGATAACGCAAGTCACAACCCATCTTTTTCTGAGGAGGAAAACTTCACGAGTAAATGAATCTCCCAGTGGATGAGAAAACTGTCTCCCGAGAAGGGCCAGGACACACCAGAATGCGTGCTGTTAGCATTGGAGCGTGTGCAGCTTCTACTGAAGGATGCCCAGGTAACTGAACCAACCTCTGTGTCCGGGGTCCTCTGCTGACCCGGACCAAAACTGGGGCGCACGGCTAATGCCTTCAGCTGCATCCCCCGCATCAAAACTCATGAATAATTTGCAGGTGCAGAGGAGCCCTGGGAGAAGGCGGTTTGGGGGACATGCCGGGGTCCTAATGATGAAGGAAGCCATGGAGATAGCAGTGAGATTTCTGACTCTGTCCAGCCCTCATGGATGGTTTTGAGTTGCAAGGGTTCAGAGTCTGCCACTCCAAAAATATGTCATTTGACACAGGATCATTTTGAGTTGAAAGTCATTTCTAAGATGCAGATACAAGGAAAACTCTCTGGCCGCCCTCTCTCCGCCAGGAAGGGCAGGTGGAAGCTTGGTCACTGGAGGCAGCTCTAGACACCAGCCCTGAGGCATCTCCGTAACAATCTGTACTAAGTAGCCTTTCCATTCCTTTCTTCATAGAGTTACGTTTCCATATTTTGCCCCCCCGAACGTATAAACCCCTTTTCTTCTGTCACTTCTGTACAAAATACTTCTCCTTTGTTTAAATGCTGTAGCAGCACCATTTGTGATTACTCATCCGTGGTGACCACCACGTGTAGGTGTGGATGAGGCTAGTGTCAACACGCTGATTGGATGTCCTCTTCTTCCTCTGCCTTTTCCCAGTCTAGAAACTCAGGAGACCCAAAGCTGTTCCTCCCTACAGAGTCCTGTGAGGAGAGGAGCCAGAACAGAAGTGGGGACGTTGTTGCCACAAAGTGATGAGTGGACAGGGCAGGTCTCTGGTGTGGACAGACTATCACCAGTGCTGCTGGTCACCCTTAGGACAGTATGTGAGGGAGAATCAGGGGGACCAGTGTTCTCCTGAGGGCTGACTGCTGGGGGAGAATGAGGACATGATACCACTGACAGGAATACAGGGGTTCCCAGGGAGGCCCACAGCAAGAGAGCTCTGAGACCCCACGGATAAGCTTGTGAGGCATGCTGGGCTCCAGCCTCCATGTCGGGGAGGCTGAAAGGGTGGGAGTGGAATATCTGGTCAAGTCATATGTGTTTTACGTTTAATCAGTGTATGGTGCTCTGTAGTCCCATTTGCTGGGTCATTCTTTCCTTTGTAACAGAGGTCAAATGTGGGTGCAGTTTGAGGAGCCTGAACAGTGGGGGGCAGAGTGGGGAAAGGAACCAGGCTTCATCCACTGTGTTCATCAAAGCATCTGAATTTTCTCTCAGGCACACCAGATTACAAGATTACATTTTTTACAAATTATTTGGGGTCAAGTAATAGTGGAATGCAGGCAGAAATTATGCACAACACTTTGAGTTCCAGCCATAGAAGCCCCCATGTGTCTCTCTATGCTTACTTCCCCTTCTGTAGAGAGCTTGGAGACTATGTTAAAGATGGCGGCATGAAAGAAGCTGGGATCTCTAAATAATCACCACCACCTCGATGAACTGTGAGGTGGGTTAGCAATCTTTTTTTTATTATTTTTCATTATTATTTTAAGACACCAACATTTCAGAGATTTTTTTACAGCTTGCCCCCTCCAACTCATACATCATTTACAGCCAACTCATTCCTTATGCTCTTCAGCTTCTGAAGACTCTCCTTCTTCCTTCAGCTAGCTGCCTCCACAACACCCAGAATGACAGAACCCACAGTCTCCCACAGACCCTGCCTTTTTAAAATGAAAATAAGCATGACTCGTGATTAGGGCCTCGAAAGGAAGAAGGCATGCTTGGACCTACCCATGCCCACCACTCCTCACGCCAATTGGATTTTAAAGACTCTCCCGGTAGCATCTCACAATGCGGGAGAGAAAAGGGTGATTGGACCTGGCACAGAACTAGCTTATGACTTCTCCTTATAGGGAGCCCATAGTCAGTGCACAATAGTTGTAAGGATCCTGAGAGTTGAAAAGTGTGTTCAATCAGCTTCATCCATCAGGTCAGGGCAACGCTGGGCTCCATCTTTAGAACTTGTTGCAGAAAGGTGAGTCATTGCAACATTTATCCTCCAAAGCAACATCCATATAAAAGATTGTCATAGGGGAACACACACTGCTACAACTTTGGTATCCATATGAAAGGATGGTATCTACAGAGAGACAGAGAAGAGGGTAAGTGAGACCCCAGAGCCTGGGTTGCAGACCCATGGCTGTGGGGTCTAGCACATCTTGGCATGCAGTGCTCAATCAATATTGCTGAAAGGATCGGTGGGTCATTGCATCAACAAATTAATCAAGGAACGAGGAGAAGATGGAACTTTCCATCAAGGACTCCTGCTGGCAGGGAGGAGTATCTGCCTCCCAGGATTGAGATATTTGAGATAGGGCCCCCTAGTGGGCCCTTGTAGGATAGCTCTGGGGGCTCTATGTCCTAGGATTCAGTCCCTCCCCACACAGGAGAGGGCAGGAAGGGGTGAATAGAAATTGCCCTAATCACCCTCCCCACTGCTCTCCCCCTACCTCCACCTCCAGTTTCCCAAAACTCTACCACACTCAAGTTCTACTCAGTGGGATTTTAGCAGCCCTTCCTGTCATCCCAGGAGCTAACAGAGGATGCTGTCTTCTTCTCTTACGGGTACTGGCCCAGTTGGGAGCCGCTGACAGCCGAGTACCAGAACCAGATGACACAGATTCACAAATTTAGTCGAAAAAAATAAAATCAACCCCTGCCTATATTGGTGTTACTCCCAGGGTTCCTAAGATCCCAGTTCCCTGGGTCCTAGAGTCGCCTCCCTCTGGTTGCATGGGGGTCCCACTCCCAACCCTGAACGCCCACTGCTAGCACCTAACTTCACGCAAAGGTTGCCCAGGAGACTTCTTAGGCCCACCTACCTTTATAGACCCTCCTCAGAAAGCACTGCTGGTTGCCTTTAGCCTGGCAGACACTTTCCCCAGTCTCGCAAGCCCCACTGGCATTGATTCGTTGACACTGGAAACACTGTAGAGCTGGAAAGTGAAAACGGGCTTAATAAGGCTCTCCGGGCCCTGCCTTCCTCCAGGTCGGGAGGGAGCACACCTCTGGGCCACGAGCAGCCTGGACAGTGGCCAGGTTCCAAGCCAGATGAGGTAGCTGAAATCGGAGGATTTCAGGGTGCTTAGCTCATACCTGGGGGAGACACACCTGCCCGAGTACTGACAGGGTCCCCCTCGAGTCCCAGGGATGGAGGAGGGTAGGAGGAGATCAGAGGGAGGGAAGGAGGCAAGCCAGGGAGGACTGAGGAAAGGAGAAGAAGGAAGGGGGGCAGGCAGCCGCAGGTGTCCCTGCAGATGTCTGGCCCAGAGGCCCAGCTCCTCTCTCTTCTCCAGCCTTAGGAGGGCAGCACCTGGCCCCTGCCTTCCCTCTGCAAATACTGAGCACCTGCTGTGTGCAAGGCGCTCTCCCAGGTAGTGGGGAGAGAGTGACAGGAGGGAGGAATGAAACAGGCATGTCACTTATTTCCTGAAGACAGCCAGTACATGGGGGAAGTGGCTGACAAAGGACAAGCGAGGAGAAGGATCACAGGTGCTGGGACAGAGGAAGAGCGCGGCCTGAGCACAGGGACCTGGTGAGGTGGGAGCGCCTAGGGCTGTCCCATCACACGGGGCATCAGAGAAGCGCTCTCAGGGGTCACGTAAGCTCACACCTGAGCAGGTTAAAGGAAGAAGAGACGCTGACTCTTTAAACACCTGGGAGGAGTTGGGGACTGGTTCCAGGAAGACACACGGGGGCAAGTGCGGAGAATGAGAGAAAACTGCAGTGGCCCGTCCCAGGAAGGGAAAGGACAGCAGGGGCCGAGGAGACGGGAAGGCCGGCAGAACTAGGAAGTGAGCTGGAAGAGGTTCCGGGGGCCAGACTCGAGGGTCCCTTCTCAGGGCTGCACCGGCCACTCGGGGCCCTGCCCCCTGGGACTGCTGAGCCTGTGCCCTGTGACTGGCCCAAACGCGCGGGCCCCAGGACCTCGGTCAACCATCAAAGGACTCTTCCTTGGGCTTCTCCTTCTCCTTGCTCTTTTCATCCTGTTTTGCTGGTTTTTCCAATGTCTCTGCGCCTGGGGCCGAAACGCCTTCACGGCCACCAGGTCAGGCCCACAGGCGACGCTCTGCACCGGAGGAGACTCCCGTCCCTTAGCACCTGCACACACAGCGGCTCGGCCTTGCAGGACTCCTAGTAAATCCTCAGTGACCGGCGGGGCCCCGGGGTAGGGACCTCTCTGCGCCCTGCTTCAGCAAGGAAGTCACAGAACATGGGCCCTTCTGCCCGCAGCAACCTTAAAGACTGAAGGGCCCAAGTTGTTCCGGGGGGAGGTGATGGGAGAACAGAGCAGGGACCGGACCGGGCTGTAGCTCGAGGCTCCCTCCAGGCAGAGCTGCCGAGGCTCTCAGAGGGTAACAGCCCTGCCGCTCCCTCAGGGACGTCCTTCACCGAGTGACCACGACAGCTTTGCTCTCCTCAGCGTGACTTCCCTCTGCTAACCATTAACAACCCGCCCCACAGGTTAGCAATCACCTTGCAAACACTAGGCCCGCTGATCCCCATTTGAAGGGGTTCGTGACTAGTGTTTTACAGACGATAGTAAAGGCAGCCCTATCTTAATGATAGCTAGCCCTCCAAGGTCCTGGAGACCGTGCTTGTAACATGCTCAAATTCCTTGGAGACGGAAGCTATCCCTAACCCCCACTCCCTAGAAAGTATAGATTCAGTCACTCCTCACAACCCCAGTGCAGCTCTTTGTGCTCAGGGGTCCTGTCCCTGTGCTTTAATAAAAGCACCTTTTTGCCATGAGAAAAAATAAATAAAACACACACACACAAAAAAGCACAAAAAAACCAAAAAACCCAAAAAATCCAAATGAATGGGCCATAAGTGGATTTCAGGCAGGTGGTACAAACATTCTGTTACCTGCTGATAAATAAGTGTAACATTGGTAATGTACGTGCAACTGATACTATTCTTTTAGATCTATCAAGGTAAATAAAACACATTATTAAAATTACTTCTACATGTTTCTGACCTTTTGAATATGTCTACTCAGAAATTCAAAATGACATCCGTAGCCATGGTAAGAACTGGGATTTTGCTCTAGAGAGGAGGCCATCGGAGGTTTAAAAAGAGGGCGAGGCATGAACCGGTCTGTGTTGTGCAAGCAGGCTCTGGCCGCTGTGTGGATGACGGACTTTGAGGAAGGACAGCATACAAGAGGCCAAGGCGAGAGATGGGCGAGACAGAAGTGGGGAGAAAGCCACCAGTCAGTGGAGTCCCTGCAGTGGGCCTCTCCCTGCCCCCCAGCCTCGGATTCACCTGCACAGGCTGCAGGCTGCTCCCGCACACACCTGAGACCCTGACTGGGGCCTGTGGGGCGGGCTGGGGTCCTACAGAGCCAAAGCCCCTGGAGGTGTCCCTCTCCCCAGAGCAGGTGGGGAATCGGTGGCTAGATGCTCCGGCTCTCTCCCCTGAGTTGGGACAGCTTGGGGCCTGCTCCACACTGTCCTCCAGAAGGTCCTGGCAGGACTGGGCTCCACGTGCCCGCCGTGCATCTAGCTCGAGGACGCCTCCTTCTCTAGCTCGTTCCCTTCCGTGTCTCACTGGCTCACGCCCTTGCTGGCATCTCCTGGGACCACTGTCCAGGCAAATGACCTCAGATCCAGCTTCTGGGGGAACACAGGTCAGGAGGATGAATTTTCGTTTAGATCAAATGAGCGTTTTCTCAATGCGTCTGGCGTTGTTTGTATTCCGAGTCTTCGGGTGCTCGCGCACCCACAAAGAAACGAGACCATTCCCAGGCTGATCCCCCCGGCTGAAGGAGAAGGTTGCAAGCAGATGTTGCCAGCGATGCCAAGGATCATTCCACTTCTCACTCAGCCCTCGGATCCAACAAAAGCTGTGCACACGTGTTCTGTAGAAGGTCAAACGTCTGACCTCTGTGAATGCTGTTATCAATTCAGTGTTAAAGTTCACACTGAACATGAAGTCATGTCTTTCGTGGTGACAGTATAACCAGAAAACGAGCTAACTCTATCCTGACTGTGCTCGGACAATTGTGTAGCGTGTGTGTGCCTCTCTGTGTGGGTCAAGTGTAAATGATCTTCTGCTACGTGAGCACCCGCGCACGCACACACACAGATGCACACGCGCGTGCGCGCAGGTGCAACGACTGGATTATAGAAGTTTGCATGGAAGGTGATGAAGAACCTACACGGCTCTCAGCAAGCTTTGCCCGGCTTCTGTCAGCAGCACGTGTGAACGTGGTGAAGCCCCTGAAGACTAACTTGCGATTCCATCTAAGTGTGCACAGTGCTATGGAACCCCACATTTGTTCCCATTGATAAGTGTCTGACCCCATTTTATGATGTGTGACCGGGGGCGGCTCTCCAGTCTGACCCCTTCTGCCTCACCTCTGGGCCCGGGGACACCTGCCAGTGGCATGGCGGGGGGTTCAAAACACACAGACCCTTGCTGGCGGCAGGAACGCCCCTGGCCTCTCCCAACCACCATGTCAATCCCAAGCCAGTCTCCCTTCCCTGCTC
The DNA here is from genome assembly GCF_964656455.1 of Halichoerus grypus. Lineage (NCBI taxonomy): Eukaryota > Metazoa > Chordata > Mammalia > Carnivora > Phocidae > Halichoerus > Halichoerus grypus. The sequence goes on along the minus strand of NC_135722.1, from coordinate 90,886,405 downwards.
CTCAGTTGGGCGCAAGTCCTGCTTTCCCGCAAGTCTCAGCAGGTGAGTGGAAAGCCTTCTCTTTCCCTCTGGGTGCAATGTGGCCTCATGGGTCCCGACATCGAGCCAAATCTGTGGTGAGCGGTCATCCTGATGCTCCAGGATGACCCAATAGCTGAAATCTTAAAGGGCAACAGAGGGAGGACCTGAAGAGTGTTTAGGCAGACGAAGTTATGAAGAACCAAATTGCAAGGAGAAAGGCACTGAAATGTGTCCCTACAAAAAGATGTTCCCAGTTAGAGAATAGCTCCCGGGGTAATCTGACCTGTGGGGTGTCAGTCAGGACAAGGCAGGCAGGTAGAGAGTCAGAGGGACGCCCCACTCCCCCAGGCCCCCCTCAGTCCCCGCCGCCGCCCCTTGCCCCCCAGGGACTCACCTTGCAGGAAGCCCAGCTGTGAGGACAGCAGCAGCAGGGGCAGGAGGCTTCGACCCATCTCTGCGTTTGGACCCGGCCCCAAGGCCCGGCAGAAGCAGGGCAGGGTCACCGACATCCAGAGCCTCTGAGAACCCTGGCTGTGTAAGTGCTGGCTGAAGGAGCAGATGATGACAGTCCAACGAAGGCTCATGTCCCCAGGACACCGAGGGGACAAAGAGCCTCAGGAGCCAGGACCCTGCCTTCTGCCCAGAGATACTGGCCCAGCTCCCTCCACTGGCCTGACCGAGTGAGCCAAGTGGATAGGAAGACATCGCTCTTTCTATCTCCATTTCCCAATCGTAAATGCATCTCCATTTCTCAATCGTAAATGCATCTCCATTTCCCAATCGTAAATGCATCTCCATCTCCCAATCGTAAATGCATCTCTATTTCCCAATCGTAAATGCATCTCCATCTCCCAATCATAAATGCATCTCCATCTCCCAATCGTAAATGCAATAATGCAGCCTGACTACCATACCTAAGCACTGGAGATCCAAGTGAGTGAGGGAACGTGTCCCCATCCAATGGCGTTCACCATATTTAAGCGAAGTACTGAAGAGCGGTGTGAATAAACATACCCCCCCATTCAAGATTCTCTCCTAGTCAATAAACACAGAGAAATAAACATGTGCTTAGACTTTTGGAAAGTGCAGGCCAGAACACAAAAGAACACAACAGATTTGGGAGTGCTGTTGTCGCATTTCTTAGAAATAAAACATGTCGGCATTCTTGGTCATGTTTGGGCAAACAGGAGCACAGGAAATTTTTCTCCTCCCAACTTTAAGAGCTATGCTGCAAGTAACCCATACTTGGTTTTCCTTTTTAGCTTTTTTTTTTTTTTTTAAACTCACCATTTCGGGGCGCCTGGGTGGCTCAGTCGTTAAGCGTCTGCCTTCGGCTCGGGTCATGATCCCAGGGTCCTGGGATCGAGCCCCACATCGGGCTCCCTGCTCGGCGGGAAGCCTGCTTCTCCCTCTCCCACTCCCCCTGCTTGTGTTCCCTCTCTCACTGTGTCTCTCTCTGTCAAATAAATAAAATATTTAAAAAAAAAAAAAAAATAAACTCACCATTTCTTTTCTAAATAAGTTTTCCTCTTCGGGATGCTAGATTACAGCGGGTGGAGGGATTCCTTTCCAGAATGGTGTTGGGAGGAGAACTACACACCCACCCCACCCCACCCAGTGAAACACTGCTAACAGGTGAAAAATGATTTTTAAACCATTGGTTGGAAACTCTGGGAATTGCCCTAAAGACATCCAGCAAGTTCAAACAGGGGAACTCTTCTGCCCCAGGGCCTTGATGAAATCACGGAGCCATTATCCGGTCATTAGTGGAGCTCACCGTTTGCTTGAAGCCACAGAGGCTAGAGCTTAACAGAGGGAAGAGGGAAAGAGACAGTCCTAAACTATCCTGCTAGACCCCCCCACCCCCGGTCACAGGGAGCGTGCACACAGCTGACCCTCTGCGGGAGACGGCAGATGTTTTTCCCTGGGGGAAGTCAACTTCACTGCACACGTCCAAGCAAGCCACTGGACACGTCCAACGTAGTCAAGAAAACACCAACCCAAAGCACTGGGAGGTGGGATGGAAGAGCAGGACTCGCTACCCAGAGTTGCTGCAACAGTTTACCTCAAATGTCCAGGTGCATCCAAGAAAGGCGAGGCAAGCGAAGCCCCGGGCCCGGGTGACCCACACTCAGCAAAGACTTGGTGCTAGAAACTGTCTGTGATGGGGGTGGGGGATGTTGGTAAAGGGTTCAGACGCTCAGTTACAAGCGGACTAAGTGCCGAGGAATCAGTGTGAGCCTGGTGACTCCCGTTAACACTGCGCTGCGTACTTGACGTTTGCCGAGGGGAATCTCACCAAAGTGGGAGAGCGAGGTTCTTGTCTCATGGAGTCGAAGAATGAATCTCGCGGACAACGGAGAGTGAGGAAAGCGATTGAGCTTTATTAAGGAAGGATACAGAAAAGCTCTCCGGAGGGAGAGGGGTCCCCACACTGAGGGCTTTTAGGGTTGGTCTTTTATTGAAAGCTCACCAGGAAACTTAAATCTTTTTATTTTTTTTTTTAGGATTTTATTTATTTGAGAGAGAGAGAGAGAGAGCCCCAGCAGGGGGAGGGCAGAGGGAGAGGGAGAAGCAGGCTCCGCGTTGCACAGGGAGCCCGATGCGGGGCTCGATCTCAGGACCCCCAGACCAGGACCTGAGCCAAAGGCAGACACTTAACCGACTGAGCCACCCAGGTGCCCCCACTTAAATCTTTTTAACTTCTCCACTGACAACACGGTTGGTAAAGGACTAGTGGTAACATCTTTAATGGTTTACTTCTTCTTAGGGTCTGGTTATTTTCTGTTGACCCCAGGAGACGGTCATATAGAAGAGTCCCCCCTCGGACACCAGGCGGGGGTGGTCTGGTGTGTTCCCTTATCTCTGGTTTCCTCACACCTCTGCATTTTTGGGATTTCTGTGAGCCTGAGCACAGAGCCCCCTATCGCTCTGTCCCTATCTAGCCCCGCCTGTCCCTTACTCGTCACCACACACACAACAGAAGTAACTGTGCCAAGTGATCAGTTAGCTTGATGTGGTCATCATTTCACAACATCTGTGTGTATGAAATCATTACATGGTACCCCCTTAAATATATATCATTTTATTGTCCTTTACCCCTCAGTAAAGCGGGGGGAAGACCTTGTGGTGAGACAGCCTGATGTCTGGTGGGGGCAAGGTGGCCAAGCAGCCCTTCTGGGTGTGTTCAAGAACTAAAGGGAACCGACAGCAGCTCCGATAGCACACCAACGAGGAGAGAGACATGGTAGAAAAGAACCGAATGGAAATTCTGGAGTTGATAAGCCAGCTGCCGTGAACAAGTCACGAGAGGGGAGAGCGGTACCTCTGACTGGCTGAAGAAAGGACCAGAGATGTTAAACAGGTTGACGGAGATGATGCGATCTGAGGATGGGAAGAAAAGCAGCAGAAGGAACAGCGCCTCAGAGGCGTGCGGGGCACCGTCAGGCCCCCAGCCCGACGCACACGGAAGAATCAGGAGGGGAGAGAGAGAGAGAAAGGAGCAGAAAACAAGGCGGCAGACACAATGGCTGAAGGGGCCCCGGACGGGATGGAAAGCGTGAACGTCCACGGCGGGGATGGTGAGCTTTACGCGTCCACCTGCGGAGGCTCTGTCCTCAGTTACGGAGTCAAACACTAGTCCAGGTGTCGCTGGGAAGATGTTTCGTGGATGTGGACGATCAGCTGACTGCGAGGAAGAGACATTCCCGTCCCTAAGGCGAGTGCAGCTCATCCAATCGGCGGCAGGCCTGAAGAGCAAAAACAGTGTCCTGGAGAAGGAGAAACTCTGCCCTGCGACTGCCGAGTGTCCAGGCTGCAGGTGGCTTGTCTAACATGGGACCTGTCAACCCCCTTGATCACTGAGTCCATTTCTGAAAATAAATCTTTTAAGATAGATAGATAGATATGCATATGCATCCTCGTGCACACGGATCTGTGTGTCTGTGTCTGGGGCGTGTGCACTGTGGATACCATGTACTGCGTACAGGACAGGAATCAGTACCCACATGGTGGCTCTCCCGCGTGTCCGCGCCCTAATCCCTGGAACCTGCAAATACTGTCCTGCAGAGAGGGGGTACACACATGTCATTAAGGACCTGGAGACGGGGACACGAGACTGGATGTTCTGCGTGGGGCGCGAGTAACCACAGGGGTCCTTCTGAGAGGAAGCAGATCAGTCCATCCCTCGTGGGGAAAGTGGTGATGGAGGCAGAAGTTGGGGCCACGTGAGGGGGTCACAAGCCAAGGAATGCTGCAGCCTCCCGAAGCTGAAAGAAGCAAGGACAGGATTTTCCCTCAGAAGCTCCAGGAGGATCCAGCGCAGCTCACATCTGGACTTGAGCCCCATGAGACTCATTTCAGGCTCTCGAACTCCAGGATACTAAGAGAATGGGTATGTGGTGGTTTACCACTAAGTTGCGGTGATGTTTTTCGGCAACAACCGGAAGCCAACACAGATCTTCCTTGACATCCGGTGAAGTTATGCACCGACAAAGCCATCCTGGTTACAAAATCGTACGTCAAGAGAGCATTGACTACACACCTCGCCTCCTCCCTCTCATCGCTTAGCCTGGCCCACTTAGACCTCAGAGCACTCCCAGCAGCCCAGAGTTGGGCAAAATCATCGACGCAAACCTGTTACATAGCAGAGTCCAATATCTCCTGTAATTCATTGAAGAATGTCGTGAAGGTGTAACAGCATGATTGCAGGGACACAATGGTTGTCAGAGTCTCTGTTGTCGGCCCCCCTGTCAGCGGGGCTGACTGGGAACGTGACTTGCCACCTCCACGCCCATGGACGGGGTGTCCCAGTGCCTCTCCCCACCCAGGGAAAGATCCAGATTTAAAATCGAAGTTTTGGGGCACCTGGGTGGCCCAGTCAGTTAAGTGTCCAACTCTCGATTTCAGCTCAGGTCATGATCTTAGGGTCGTGAGAGCGACCGCAGTGTCCGGCTCCAAGCGGGGTGTGGAACCTGCTTCAAATTCTCTCTCTCCCTCTCCCCCTGCCCCTCCCCCCGCTCCCATGCACCCTCTCCCTCTTCTCTGTCTCTAAAATAAATGAATGAGTGAATGAAAAAATAAATATGAAATCTTAAAAAAAAACCCAAGTACAGTTTCTACCAAATGTGTACGGCTTTCACACCACTGGAAGTTGAACAATCCTAAGTGGAGACCTGGAAGGTAGGAACGGTCGGTCCAGAACCTTTTGGCTTGAGGCTGCATGGGGGGCCAGACTTCACCCCCAGACTTCAGTGCAAGGTCACACACAGGCCACGCCTGCCGTGCTTCCTCACCGGCAATGCCCGCAAAGCCCCGGGGAGCAGCGCAGTTATTCCACGACGCTACTCTTGTTGTCCACGGGCCCCAGGCTGCACAGATGCAAAATGATAATGACTTTCATCTGAGCGTTCCCCCAGCGCCAGGCACCCGGGCAAGAGCTCCAGGAGCACTGCCATCTGTGCCCCTACGTCCAGCGTACTGGGCACTGTTACCCCCACTTCGTGCGGTTGGAGACTGAGGTCAGCACCCCGGCCAGCTCCGCACAGCTGGGACCTGGCACCTGGGCCTGGGCTCCGGCTCTCTGCTCCGGGAGGGGCCGGTCCCGGGGCGGGTGCCCCCTCGGCGGAAACGGTTTCTGTCCAATCCCTGAGCCCACATCGCGCCGGCGCACCTTAGAGAGGTGGCCCTTGTCCATGTCTCCGCTTTCTGAGAGGCCTTCTTCGGGCCCAATCTGGCTCCATAAGCATATGGACTGAGAAAAGCTATTTTATAGTCTCTAGGCAGAGCGGTTCTTCTGACACTCCTGGTCATGATTTCTGAAGAGCTGGACAGGAGGACGGAGAGCACCCAGCTGCTGGGCTCAGCCCAAAGGGATGCGGCCCCTTGCAGCTTCTCCTGGACTCTCTGCAGGATCCTGAGTCCAGCGGGCCCCTGAGGCTCCCGGGACACGCGCTTCCATCCCTGGATCGAGAGGGTGCTGTGCACCTCCTACCCACCCCGTCGAGGAGGGAGGGATTCCCACTCCTCGTTTATGAAGGTGGCCGACAGCCGTCTGTGGGACAGTGGCCCGATGAGATCGCCAGCGCTTTACCTCATGGCAAGGGGGAGGGGGACCCCTCCCGCCACACAGGGCCCGACGGGGCTGCCCGTGGGGAGAGCAGCATCACACAGGGAGTGTGGGGGGTGGGCTCTGTAGGAGGAGGAGGCTCGGTGACCCCGAGTTTTCAGAGAGGATGGGACTGGGTCAGAGGAATCATACCACGGAGGTCAGGGAACTGCAATCTGCTCTTCAGGGATGAGCAGGAACCGCACCTGGTGGCTTGAGGAGGGGACTGGTCCCTGGGAACCTTAGCCACAGGAGCAGAATGAGGCGGGGAATGGATGGTTGGATCATTCCAGGCCCTTCCGGGTACACCGATGTCATGGCAGCACATAGAGTGGACCTGAACTTTATGACTTAGCCCAGAGGGGATAGAGGGCTGAAGGTCCTCTCCCGGGTCTGCTTCTGGGACAGGGACCCCCAACTCGCATATGTGGGGTGTGGGGGGCAGGAGACAATACTTATATCCGGAGAATAAAATCGGTCTAATCGCCGTCATGTAAGGCACCACAGGAGATGCAACACAACAACCCCTTGGCCGTGGGATGAATGTAGGCACAGAGGAGCTCACTGTCAGTGTGGATGGGGCCTGGGGATAGAGCGGGGAAGCTGGCCCTGAGGCGGCTTGTGATCCTGGGCTATCTGGGGAAAGGGTCTCACCACAGGAAATATTTATGCTTAGCGGGTGGGTGGGAAGTTCTTCAAAGCAGGAGAAGAGCAGCTACATGACCTCTGTGTGTCGCTGGCAGGAAGCGCAGGGGGCCGAGGTGGGGACAGCTGCCCCGGGGCCCCACTCTCCCAGGGCTCACTGGGTAGGGGATGACCTAGAGATTGCAAATGACGCTGGTAGACGGCAAGCTTTTCCTCCACTTCCCACACAGACCTCCGGTATCTCCCAAAGGCCACCCAGCACTGGTCCCAGGAGCTCCCCCCAGGCCAGGGGGCTCTGCCCCGCCCAGGGGTGTCCGCCCAGCCCCTCTGCTCTCACTTGAAGATGGGAGACAAGCAGGGGATCTGCCAGCTGGCTGGTATTGCTTTAGGAAGCCCCCCTAAAACCTCTTTTCCTTTTGTGCAACATTCACCTTAAGGACAAAAACCATTTTGGGGCAAGATTCCTAGCTGACATACCAAACTCCTTTTGTCCTCCCTCTCTCCCCTTCTCAAAATAGCTCCCACTTTCTTCCAGGAAGTTTCCAGTCATTCTATGGCTGCCCTCAGGGAGGAGGTTTTGGCCGGCACAAACAGAAGCAAGCACAACCCCCCCCCCCCACTTGCCGCTCTATCTGGAAGCCTGGAGCCTTTGGCCGGACTACCTAGATAGTGGGGAGAGGAGGGGATGCCCTGGGGGCTGTGGGAGGTGGGATCGCTTCTTCCCACCCTGATTCTGGCAGCGCCCGAAGGAGCGGGTGACCGCACAGGGACACGGTCCACTCAGAGAGGTGGCCCCTCATCGCCATGGATTTCCAACTTGGCAGGAACCAGGGAGGCCCCGAGCATGAAGCCAAAACAGGGAGCAGGAGCTCCAGCAAAGGCAGCTATTTCTGCTCTAGGTTCAGGCAAACGTCATGAACTTCCACTGATGTGTGTCTTCTTTAGACACTCCTCCCGATGGTAATGAGAGGAGGGGAGAAGCCCCCGGAATAGCAGAGGTGGATTGTTTTAGCATCCGGGGGGGTGGGGGGGTGTCAGATTATGGACGACTTCAAGAGAACGACAAATGAGGTATTTCTTGGACCCCAGACTATAGTACCAACAAATCCATATCTACTGCACCTGCACTTCCTGCCCCAAGGAAGCTTTCAGAGAGCCCTCCAAATCATGTGTAAGCACAGTTAGGGTCAGTGTCTGGGAGGGAACAGCATGGCTTCCCGTGCTCTGGGAGATCAGCTCTCAGGGAGCCTCGTCTCCACAGGCCTCCTGCAGCCAGAGTGGCGGAGAGTCCCAGGGACAAAGAGCAGGAAGCGCACATGAGTTTCCCCTTGGCTGAATCTACTGCTGCTGTGTCAGCGAGGGGCTGAGTAGACTCCTGGGGAAGCCTCTGGGTGTTGGCTTAGGCTGGGGTGAGTGTGCCTGAGGGTGGGCGGGGAGGCCCAGTCCCAAGTGGACCTGAGCGATGTGCCTTGTGGGGTGCTTCCAGTTTTTACGTTAAACGTGAACAACACCAGCCGCAAAGCATTTTCTCCAGGACCTGCAACTCTAGCCAGTCAGACCCCATCAGGCCCGGCTGGGCTCCCAGAGGCTGCCCTGCCCTGAGCTTCATGGGGCCACGGAGGGCAGAAGGGTCGGGACACCTGGCCCCAACACTGTCAGCCCTTCTCTCCCTAACTCCCTGGAAGCATGTGTGATTGGCTGCTCCTTCCTTCTCAAAAACCCCTTCTGGGCTGTTGGACTCTCCCCCTCTCCCCTGGTGCCTGTCTTGCCTTCCATCGCCCAGAGCAGACAAAAATGACAAAGACAACAAGTGTTTGAGGCATTCCTAAGATGTGGAAGGTCAACCCTGAGTGCAACACCAACCTACAGCATTCCAGAGAAACCATGGCAAGAATTTTTCATCGAAAAACAAGTTTCCTCAAGTGAGACATGAATCTTTAGTAGAAAACATCTAGCAAGTGTCAAGGAGGAAAAACAGAGTAAGACCTCACTGCACCATCACTGTGAGATTCCAGTACATTGGGCAAGAATAAGGAAGATATGTCCGTTTCCTAGAGACAAGAACAGATCGACTGTGGACTAATTGAAGTGACATCCTTCTTGTTAGGAGCAACACCGGATGCTGGAGTCCACGGGGCAATAAAGCCTACAATGCTCAGGGGGTCAGCCTGGCTTTCAGATGACAGGGGAAAGAGATTTCTGCCTCATTCAAATAAACACTTAGTTCTTTAAAAAGATAGATAAACAGATGTGCAGAAGAGGCTTTCAAAACTGTTCATGTACACACAAATAATCATAGAAATTTTTTATTTAATAGAAATTTGGAAGATTATGTTTTTAAAAAACCTATTAGATCCACAAAGGAGAAAAGGAAGGAAGGAGGGAAGGAAGGATGGAAGGAAGGGGAAGGGAAGGAAGGGAGGGAGGAAGAAAGGAAGGAGAAGGGAAGGGAAGGAAGCAAGGAAGCAAGGAAGGAAGGAAGGAAGGAAGAGGAAGAAAGGAAGGGAGGGAGGAAGGAAGGAAGAAGGAAGGAAGGGAGGAAGGAAGGAAGGAAGGGGAAGGGAAGGAAGGAAGGAAGGGAAGAAGGAAGGAAGGGAGGAAGGAAGGAAGGAAGAAGGAAGGAGTAGGGAAGGGAAGGAAGGACAGAAGGAAGACCCCAGCAGCCTCTGTCTGGTCTCCCTGCCTCCATCCGGGCCCTCCTCCTCACCCTCCACACTTTGTCCTGCACACCAGCAAGCAGAGAGCTCCTGCGACACCGGGGGCACATCAGGTCCCCCGTCAGCTCCACTCCTTCCCTGGCTCCCCGGTGCGCTCCGTGTAAAGCTGGAATTCTTACAGGGGCTGTGAGGCCCGCAAGATCCGGGGTCCCAGAGGCCCTCTGCCCTCACCTGCTGTGACCCTCGCCACTCCAGACTCTCCAGGCTCCTCAGCTGTTCAGGCAAAGCCCCGAGCAAAGTCCTGCCTCAGGACCTTCACACTTGCCACTCCCTCTGCCTTCCTGGGTCTCAGGCCTCACCCACCCGCTTCCTCAGGTCCCTGCTCACAGGTCACCTCTTTGGTTCAGCGTAGCCAGAGAAGAGCACCCTGTGCCTGCCTCGTCACCTCGGCTGGAGGATTCCATGATGTCGCTGTCACAAACCAGGCCTCCACTGTTTGGCACAATGGTGGATACTGCTCCGGGCAGAGAAAATGTTCACGAATTTTCTTCATTCACAAATAGCAAGTCGCTCATTTGGTAAAAAGAAGAGGCAATGACCCTCACCTGTGTCACGGCAATACCTTGTAACCCAGGATGCAGAGCTTTAAATACCACTAAGATTCCCTCCTGTTTCATCGGCATCTATAGGCATTGAAGGCACGTGTGTATGGAATTGGTAAATAGAGGGACATGAGCGAGGATGCTCTGTGGGTGTCCAAGGATCACAGAGTGACAGGTTCCCCAGAAGCAAAGTCTGAGGAAGTTCTTGCTGGATCATGTAGCAGGTGGATTAGAGTTTTTCTATTGAAGGAAAGAAAGACTGAACAGTTATGGTTAGAAACATTTTCATGCATCATAACGTATTAAGGAAAACCCAAAATCTTTGCTTTCTAGGCGGATTACTGAAAAAAAGTAAAGAAAAGTCTTACACAATCTCTTATCAAGAGCAGACCAATAGCTCAAGGAAACTTTGTCCTTTTAACAAAGAGAAAACCAATGCTGAGTTTGCACCAACTTACTTTTGATATTAAAATTCATGTTCAGGGCACCTGGGTGGCTCAGTCCTTAAGCGTCTGCCTCCAGCTCAGGTCATGATCTCAGGGTCCTGGAATCGAGCCCCACGTCGGGCTCCCTGCTCAGCGGGGAGCCTGCTTCTCTCTCTCTCCCTCTGCCTGCTGCTCTGCCTGCTTGTACGCGCTCTCTGTCAAATAAATAAAAAAATCTTAAAAAAAAAATTCATGTAACTTTGAGGTACCTGTGTGGTGCAGCTGGTTAAGCGACTGATTCTTCATTTTGCTCAGATCATGAGCTCAGGGTCATGAGCTTGAGCCCTGTGTGGAGCCCCACACTGCACGGGGAGTCTGCTTCTCTCTCGCTCCCTCTCCTGCTGCCCCTCCCCCTGCTCACGCTCTCTTTCCCTAAAAATAAATAAATACATCTTTAAAAAAAATTAAAAGTCTCAGGGGGCGCCTGGATGGCTCAGTCGGAAACATCTGCCTTCAACTCAGGTCATGATCCCAGGGTCCTGGGATTGAGTCCCGCATCTGGCTCCCTGATCAGCAGGGAGCCTGCTTCTCCCTCTCCCTCTGCCTGCCACTCCCCCTGCTTGAGCTCTCTCCCTGTCAAATAAATGAATAAATAAAAAAATTAAAAGTCTCTCTCCCCCTCTCCCTCTACTCTTCCACTCCCTCTCTCTCAAATAAATAAATCTAAAATTCATTTAACTTAATTAAATGATTTCTGATTTGACGGCATATTAAAATTCCTTTGCAAAGTTTCCTTTTTCATAAACCTTCTACAATTTTCACTTTCACATTCAGATTTTGTCTTGCATTTTTTCTCTTCCCTACTTTAAAATAATCAGCCTCTCTTAGGACAAAATTCCTTCCTTTTCCCTCAACAAAGGATGTCTTTCCATCCTTTATATCCTCTGCTATTGAAAACACATCCTACTTATCTTGCATTAGGGGAAGTCTCCCTTATTTCTTCTGGTTGTTTTAATTACATGCATTAGAATTTTTCACCCTTAGGGGTACCTGGATGGCTCAGTCGTTAGGCGTCTGCCTTCGGCTCAGGTCATGATCCCGGGGTCCTGGAATCGAGCCCCGCATTGGGCTCCCCACTCAGCGGGAAGCCTGCTTCTCCCTCTCCCACTCCCCCTGCTTGTGTTCCTGCTCTTGCTGTCTCTCTCTCTGTCAAATAAATAAATAAAATATTTAAAAAAAAAAAAGAAAAGAATTTTTCACCCTTAGAAACCTTAATGTTTTGTGAAAATAAAGAAGTACACAACTGTGAACAGTCTTTTATACTAACATTCTGGGGCTTGGCAAATCTATGATTATGTTTTATAATTTCTGGAAACGTATTTTCTTCGGGTAAATTTTGTTTCAGGGTTTGTAACATGTTCACTAATAGACCCAGGTCTCTTTTGTGGCCCCTGTAAAAGCAAGCCGTTGTTTGGCATTTGATGTTTTAGTCTTTCATCTTATTTGTATTAGCCTAGACAGTTAATGACTATCTATCATTTCATTTAACTTAGGAACACTTAAGTCTTCAGATGACCCAAAGATTTGGAGAAACTTAAAAAGTCCACCTAAAAATATTTTATGCTCTTTCTATCTATTTAATTTCCTTGTTCTTAATAATTATGTTTAGACCATTCACAACAACTTCATGAGACATTAGACACAGTCGGCCATCTTTCCAAGCTACTCCTCTTGCTGACAAATTTTGTGAGAGGAACTTGAGCTGGTCTGACCAGGTAGAATACAAGCGGTATTTCTGCACGATATTTAATGCTGCTAAGGCTGAAGACAGGCCTGATTTAATGAAACCAAACTGAAACTAGCTTTTCTTGGCCAAAGATTATCCCAGAGCCTTTGAACCTGAAAAGTAGTGCGGTTAGTTCCTATGATCATTCTGAGAATTTCTACGGAGACTTAATTTAGGAAAGTGCTTGATTTTCTTTATGTCAATTACATAGAGTTCTGAATTTCGGCAATCCCACTGGAGGTAGAAAATAGCACCCATCTCCACCACATGTGAACAGACCATGCAGTCGGATGGAACAGAGACCTTCAGACTCCCTACACTCAGGATTTCCCAGGGGCCCAAGTTCCAAATGCAGTTCCAACTTCTGATATGACCACCTCCCTGCAGTCTGTCCTTTGACACTGACCTATCAGAGGCCCAGGCCAGAACGCAGGTTACGGAGCCCTTTGGGATAAACCGGGGAGGTCTGCGGATTGGGGAAAAGGCCTCCGAGAAGTTCGGCTGGCCTCCAGGGCCACATTGTAGTGTCGCAGCGATGTGTAAGGTGGGGCCAGGGACTCCCAATCGCTGGAGGAACTGGGTTGCACCTTAAATGCTATCATAGGTGGATCCACCCTCCAGCTACATTATCTTCTTTAGTAAATACCTTCAGGAAGGTTGCAGACGCTTTTCTGTCCCTCTGGGGACCTCATTCCATTTCAGTTGAGGGGAGGAGGCATGAACATTTTTTTTTTATTCTATCAGGCTCTGCAATCTGGCCAATTTCAATCACAGAACCAGTTTGTAGTTTATGAGTGGGACAAACAACAACAATTGCTGGTCATATTGAACAACCCTTATCTGTCGTTTCTCAGTGGCCTTTTGCAAGGACCCTCTCAATGAAGCTATTTTGGATTTTGAAGACTTTGTGAGGCTTTTGTATGCCAATTAAAATAGGTATCCCATCCTGCTTGTTTAATTTTGAAACCGTTACTTCTACGTGCACTTCTCACACTTTCTTATATAAGGGGAAGTTCTTCGTAACGGCCGTTGTCATTCTCCTGAAGGCTTTCCGCGGTTTGGCAGGACGACGCTTTCCACAAATGCAGTCCCCCCACACTTCTGTCTGGCCACATCGGGGCCCAAATGGGTGCCGAGCACCATATTTTGGGGCCCCAACCTGATGTTGACCATAACAAGCTTTCAGGACACAGTAACATTTTTCATTTTGGTAGATATTTACAGCTTCCAGGACCATAGGTTTTCGACATAAATTAAGCAGGTGTGCCCGAAGGAGGGGCCTTTGAGTCTTTAGAGTTGAAGCATCCTTTTGGCTAATCCTCTGGGTTTCTTAGACCCGAACTCATCACCTAAACAGAACATGCCCCGGGGTCATTGTGCCGTGGTTCCCGATGCACCTCCTTGCCCGGAAGTCTTCTTGAGGTGGGAGGGGGACCCAGGGCCCATGTGACCGGTTCCATGACCAGCTCCCCTGAACTCAGGCATCTTTGGGTTTGGTGGCAAGTGCTCTGACAGTTCTCAGTGCTCAGCTAGGCCCACCAATTTTTGTGGCTTTTTGGCCTCCAAGAGCTCCATTAGCGGGGGCCTTCGGCTACACAAAACGGGACAGACAGGTGCAGCTGGATCTATGGGCAGTAACTGAGAATGTGACTGTGTCCTGGCTGAGAGAGACCCCGGGGCACCACCCCCAATTCCCATGGACCTTGGACTGGGGGAAGGACCAAACCAGATGACCAACCCCATCCACATGGTCTGGGAACTGCACACTGCCCCTGACTCTTTCCCCTTGGAATTGGGACAGGATTAAGGGCTGGGATTTTCCACTCAAAAACCTAGCAGTGCTGGTCTGAAAGGCTAGGGGCTCAGTGTTGCGCAGAACCTTCTGCCAGCTCAGGTGGGCTCCGGGCACCATGGATCCTGAAGATGTATGTGAAAAAAGTAATAGGAAAATTAGCTTCATGTTATAAGCAGGTTTCCATTCCTAGATAACTAAAAATCTCAAATCCCTGGGGTACCTGGGGGACTCATTCAGTGGAGTGTGTGACTCTTGATCTCGGGGTTGTGTGTTTGAGCCCCACATTAGGTGTAGGGACTATTTAAAATCTTTACCAAAAAAAAGAAAATTCCTAATGACACGTCTCCCCTGAACACAACCCATAATATGTTCCTTTCAGCATTTCGAACCCACTCCTCCTGTGCAGTTATCCCCACAACTGGTCACAAAGTTGAGGTCCATGAGCCTTCAGCGGAAGCTCTAGATTCTACCTGCTCCGCAGTTATGGCTTCTCTGTTTGCGATCAAGCACTAAGTTATGCAAACTACAGTTCTCATTTCTGCTACCACCATGGAAACTTCTCTATTTTCCACTTAATTTGGCAATCAAGAGAAGCAAAATGAACAATTCTCAAATAATCCATCTGAGATCACCACTGAGCCCAAGCCTCCCAAATCAAGGCAGGGCAGCTGGTCGGTGGCGCCCCCTTGTGACGTCTGGGAGCATTCACACATCAGGAGATGCACCAAAGTCTGGCCCTAGCTGTGCGACCAGCTCAGGGAGTCCGCTCTTAGTGGTCGGAAGTACAGACTGATTGCAAGCTACAGAGGGGCAGGGGCAGGGCTGCCTGTATGTGATTTTCGAGCCTGACAAGAGTTTAGAGCAGCCTGGCAAGCTTAAGCAAACTTCGGTCAGAACTGGGCTCCCAAGCTTGTCCTGCGGTGGGAACAGGGGAACCCTGCCCTGTACCGCCTCAAATACACCTGCCTCAGGTTTGCAGGAAGGCTCCTACAGAGTAGGAGTTCAAAGATTGAAAAATCCCCGTGTGCACAAATACCCTTTGTTACTTTGAAGGTAAAGGTGTGAAACTCAGCAAAGGGGCTACTTCCCTTGTAGGAGGGTGGGGTGGCGTCAGCCCAGGCACAAGGGAAGCCCTGGAAGAAATAGGGTGAGGTCATGAGTCCAGGGAGAGCTAGCCCTTGGAACCCACGGTGACCATGCGAGAGAGTCAAGTGCGTCATAGCCACATGCATGGATGCAGAATTTCCAAATACCCTGGGGGCTTTCCCGGTTAGGGGAGAGCAGGCCTCGGGCAGAGGTACTCGGACGAGCCCCTGTTTCCCCGTGGACCAGAGGTGCAGAGACAGAATCCCATGGACACTGGGCTTCCACCCAGCAGCACCTGCTGGAGGACAGTGCTCACTGAAACAGGTGTTTCCTTGGAAGGAGAGAGCCAGGGGCTAGAGAGGAAGACTTTGAGGTGACTGCACCTCTCTAGAGAGACCTGTCAGAAGTCGTAGGGCCCTGAGGGAGACAGGGGAAGGAGGCCGGGAGAGTCTCCCAGGCCATCTAAGTGAGCTGTGTCTTCTGGGTCACCAGCTGCATTCTTCCCCCCCCGCCCCCCCAGGAAGGAGGAGAAGCCCCTGAATCCCGATGGGGCCAGATGCCCGCCCTGCGCCCACCCCAGGAGGACGGGGGGGCAGGCTGAACGTGTGTCCTCCCCGCAGAGGCTGCCTGCAGGGGGCAGCCTTGCTCAGCATGTTGTGACTGTGTAAGCGCCACGACTCCTCCGCCTGCCCCACCTGAATCCTCAGGTCACTGAGCTCACGTGTGAGGACGGCCAGGGGCAGGGACAAGGTCCCCTGCTGCCCTCAGGACGGAGCAGAGCAGAATCCCCCCAGCCGAAGCTGGAGGAGCCTGGGATGCTGACCCGCAAGGGACACGCAGATATGGACACCTCCTGAAGGCTCCTAAGGGAGGCCCAGGCCAGGCCTCTGGACAAGCTCTCCAGCTGTCCCAGGTGTGAGTCAGGCAGCGCAAACAGGACGGGGGTGGCCACACGGCCATTTTCTCTGGGGTCGCCACTCTCTCCGTTTTGATTCTTTGTTGAAGAGGCAGAAATCCTCTGCAAGATTTTTCTCTCCATTGCTATTTACTTATTTATGTGTTGTTTGTTTAGTGTTGCTCAGCTCAAGACTTGGAATCGGTGGCCCTTTGCTTTGGTAAAGCTGTTCCCCGTACTGTCACCACATGGGAGCCCGGGCTGTGAGGGGCAGGTGTTGGCGAGTCCCCTGGAACCCAGGCAGTGTTGGGGACCCCGTGTTGGCACTTCCAAGGATTTAATGCAAGGGACAGCTCAGCTTGTCTCCATCCTGCTGCTGAAATGAGTAAATAAATCAAGTGGGATCGACGAGGTCACAGGTGTGTCCCTTTTCAGCCGCTTGCCTCCTGAACCTTCCAAGCTCACCATCGTGTGATTTCTTGCAATTCAGTGAACTGTGAAACAAAGCATGGTTTCATTTTCATTCCCCTTTAGAGAGCAGAGCTCTGGAGCCCGGGGCCGCATGCCGTAGGTCCTGCCTGTGCTCAGAGCCAGGAAGGGAGTCTGGCTGGGCTGAAGGTGGTCAGCGAAGCTGTTTGCAGAGCCTTGAATTCTCAAAGCCCAGGCCGAGGCGTGGTGCTAATATGTACCACTACATACTAGCACATGCCGACTGGGGGGCACTGTGGTGGGCTCTTCACACGCTTGATCATGGCCCATCCACCCGCCCCTCTCCTGCCAAGGCTGGAAAGGAAGTGATGGCTGCACAAGGTTAAGTATCCTTCCTGATATCCCAGATATGGCAAGTGAGGTACCGAGCCCGCATCTAAGAGCTTTCGACAAGGTCACAGTGTCCTTCACATCTCTAGAGCCTGAGAAAGTGGCAGAAAGCCCGCACAGTGGGGTGGGGGTGGTGCAGAGATGAGTCTTCTCTCTTTGGTGACCCATCTGTGGAGTTCTCCCTCCTGTGCACTACACGTCGGCTGCTCCTCCACGCTGGAAAGTAGAAGGTCAGGCTGTTGCATGTAGGTCTGAGGCAAATCCTTCCATCAGTTTTTCTCCTTTCTGCCTACAACATGGCTTATCTTCTTCCCATGCCTCCTTTCTCTTGCTCTTCTTCTCTTTGTCAACTTCCTCTGAGTGAGTTAGTGCCAGGGAAGGCATAGGGGGCAGGAGAAGCAGGGTCGGGGCTGACATGTTGTCCACCATGTGGGACCCACACAGCTGACTAGAGGCCGCTTCGGACTACCGGAGGCTTAATCCATACCCTCCACCACGCCTTCTCCTGCATCGTGTCTGCCACACTCATTTCCCTGTCTCGGGGCCCTGCTGGCCCCCAGCCTCATCAGCCCTTTGATCAGTGGCTGGGTACCCATTCCAGATTCTTCTTTTCCTAAAAACCACCCTGAAAACCCTGATATTTGGGACAGACAGGAAACAGCAGGTAAAAATGAGCTTAGCATGGGAGGGGGATGGGGCAGGGGGTTTAGAAGCAGACCTGAGAATCAATGACAGGAACTGGTTTCTATTATTTGGTGGCTCAAGCCAAACACGCAGATCTCTGTGGATATCAGGAGGATCCTGGTCTGTTCACTAGCCCAGGTCTGGCCTCTCCCTTCACTGAGGTCTAGTGAGAATGTGTGGAGCGAGCAGCTTTCCTAGTGGTGGGATATCAAGGGAAGGGTCCCTGGGTTTACCCAGCAGAGCACTGCACACATGTAGATCCAGATATTAGGGTTAGGCTTGATCTTCTTACTCGATTTTTGAACAATTTGGAGGGAGGTTGATTGCAAACTCATGGACAGATGAAGATAGATGTTTTAGGGTGCTAAATGTCCCAGCTATTGAAGATCAATGTGATTAGCAGAAATGACTAGATAAATGATCAATGTGTGGACACGACAAAGTTATATACTGAGGGAAATGACCCGCGTGCTCTGTATTTAGGTTCAAGACGATAATCTGGTAGTGACCTCAGGCCTGTTCTCTGCAGCCGTTGGCCGGGTATGAAGCTGTACCCTGAATAACAGGAAGAGGAAGACAGAGACAAAAGGTGTGTTCAGGGCATCTGCCTCTCTCTGCTCACATTTTACTATCAGCACCGAGGAGAAATCAGGTCATGCCTTTAACACTTGGCTTAGAGATCCCCTCACCTAAAGTCCAAGGTCATCACTTGTCAGTTCTACCTTCAAAACACTAAAAACAAGACACTAAACCACAAGTTAGTCAAATTCTTTGCCCCTTATAGTGAAGATTGCCTTTCCTCCAGTTTCTGATAACATGTTGCTCATTTCCATCTGAGGCCTCATTGGAATCACCTTCAACCTCCGTATTTCTCCCAACGGTCTTTTCAAGGCCATCTACACTTCCTCTGAATGTCCCTCTAAACTCCTCCAGCCACCACCCATTGCTCAGGTCCAAAGCTGCTTCCACACTTTTGGCAATTTGTTCCAGAGGCCTTGGACTCTGGGGACCAAAATCTGTATTTGTCTGTTGGCTGCTAGAACCACACACCACAGACCGTGTGGCTTCAACCACCGAATTTTTTCTCACAGATCTGGAGACTCGAAGTCCATGATCAAGGTATCAGCAGGTCTGGTTTCTTCTGAAGCCTCTCTCCTTGGCTTACAGATGGCTGCCCCCTTGCTGTGTGCTCACCTGGTTTTTACTCTGTGCGTGTGCTCCTAGTGTCTGCTTGTGTTCAAACTTCCTCCTCTTAGAAGGACACCAGTCATTTGGGATTAGGCCTTGTTTTTAACTTAATCACCTCTTTCAAGGCTCTGCCCTCAAAGGCAGTCACGTGCTGAAGTACTAGGAATTAGGGCTTCAACATATGAACTTTGAGGGGACACAATTCAGTCTATAGCCATACCATTTGGGTAAAAAAGTAGAGATGCCTAAGCCCATCTGTTAGTAAATATACAGAATACTTTTTGTAGGATACACAAAAAACTTGAAATATTGATGGCTCCTAAAGAGGGGACTAGGGGCTTGAGATGAGGGGAAATTTTCCTTTTTCTCTACACTGTTTTGTAGTTTGATTAAAAGTTTTCTAAACTTGGTTTTAATTTTTGAAACATTGGAATATACTTGACCTATAACATTGCGGAAGTTTAAGGTGGACAACAAGGTGATTTGATATGCTTATAAGTTGTGATCTGATTACTGCTGTAGCATTAGCCAGGCTCTCTCACGTTACATCGTATGTTTCTTTTTTTATGGTGGCAGCACTTAACGTCTAGTCTCTTAACAACTTTGAATTTTGTATTAGAGTATTGTTGGCTATAATCACTACGCTGTGCATTAGCTTCCCAGGACTTACTTATCTACTAGTTCCCAGTTTGTATCTTTAAACAACATCTCCCCAATTCCCCCATTCCCTAATGCCTGGTAACCACCATTTTACTCTCTGTTGTTACAAGTTTGGTTTTGTTAGATTCCACATAGAGGTGCTATCTATATAAATGTCTTTGGATCGTATGAACATTTTAACAGTTTCTTTTTTTTTTAAGATTTTTAAAAATTTATTCATTTGAGACAGAGAGATACAGAAAGAGAGAACATGAGCAGGGGGAGGGGTTGGGGGAGGGGCAGAGGGAGAGGGAGAAGCAGGCTCTCCGCTGAGCAGGGAGCCCGATGCGTGACTCGGTCCCAGAACCCTGGGATCATGACCTGAGCTGAAAGCAGAGGCTTAACCATGTGAGCTACCTAGGCGCTCCATTTTATTTTATTTTATTTTATTTTATTTTATTTTTTTAAAGATTTTATTTATTTATTTGAGAGAGAGAATGAGAGACAGAGAGCACGAGAGGGAAGAGGGTTAGAGGGAGAAGCAGACCCCCCGCTGAGCAGGGAGCCCGATGTGGGACTCGATCCCAGGACTCCAGGATCATGACCTGAGCCGAAGGCAGTCGCTTAACCAACTGAGCCACCCAGGCACCCTAGGCGCTCCATTTTAATGGTTTCTCATCCATGAATATAAGTTATCTTTCCACTTGTTTGTGTCTTCTTCAATTTCTTTCATCAAGGTCTTATGGTTTTCCTTGTACAAATCTTTTACTTCCTTGGTTACATTTATTCTTGAATCTTTTATTGTTTTTGATGCTATTGTGAGTTGATATTGTTTAAAAGTTCTTTTTCATAGGTTTCATTATTCTTGTATGGAAATGCAACTGATTTCTGTATGTTGATTTTATATCCTGCAACTTTACTAAATTTGTTATTTAGTTACAACAAACTGAAGAGTCTTTAGGATTTTCTATATATAAGATCATATTATCTGCAAATAATGACAATTTTACTTCTTCCTTTCTGATTTGGATGCTTTTTATTTCCTTGTCTTGCCTAATTGCTTTAGCCAGGACTTCCAGTACTATGTTAAATAAGAATAAGAATAATATGTCTTAGAAAAAGTCTTTTTGCATTGAGACAATTAAGTGATCTGTTAGCTTCCTGTATTTGGATGTTCAATTCCTTCCTTAGGCTTGGGAAGTTCTGTTATTATTTCTTTAAATAAAATTTCTGCTCCCCTTTCCTAATCTTTTCTTTTAGAAATCCAATTATTCTAATATTTGTCCTTTAGATGGAGTCCTATAGATCATATTGGCTTTCTTTGCTCTTTTTCATTCTTTTTTTTCTTTGTTTGCCTCTAACAGGGTTATTTCAAAATTCCTATCCTCTAACTCATGTCTTCTGTCTTCTGTTAGCTCTAATCACGGCAGGTGCTCTCTATGACAAATCTAATTTCATTCATTGGATTCTTCAGCTCTAGAATCTGTTTGATTTTTTAAAATAATTTCTATCTCTTTGTAAAAATTGCACTTTGATCATGTATTTTTTGACATTTCATTGAATTGTCTTTCTGAGTTTTTAATTTGTTGGGTTTCTTCAAAATAGTAATTTTGAATTCTTTTATCAGATGACAAAATTTTATTTCTTTGAGCTTGGTTATTGGGGAATTATTATTTTATTTTGTGATGACATGTTTCCTGGATTTTTTCACGTTCCTTGTAGTTCTGCATTGCTGCTTTCATATTTGAAGTAGCAAACATCTCCTTAAATCGTTGTTAGTGACCTTTGGATGGTGTATTCTGTTCAATGCTGTTATTATATGGACTTTTCTGTCTTTGTAGCAGTATATCTTTTCCACCTTTTTTGCTTTCTAATGCAGAATTCTTAAGTTTCTGTGTCTTCTCTGGTTCTTACAACTCCTCAGGTGGGCGGCTGGGAACCTCTCTTTTGGTTTCCAGAAGGTGGTGCTATAGCTCATGTTTGTGGTTTCTTCTTCACCCTTAGACCAAAGCCTCTTTTCTTTCCTTTCTTTCTTTCTTTCTTTCTTTCTTTCTTTCTTTCTTTCTTTCTTTTTTTCTTTCTTTCTTTCTTTCTTTCTTTTTCTTTCTTTCTTTCTTTCTTTCTTTCTTCCTTCCTTCCTTCCAAGATTTTATTTATTTATTTGTCAGAGAGCGAGAGTGAGCAAGCACAAGCAGGGGGAATGGCAGACAGAGGGAGAGGGAGAAGCAGAGTCCCCACTGAGCAAGGAGCCCGATGTGGGGCTCGATCCCAGGACCCTGGGTTGGTGACCTAAGCCTAAGGAAGATGCTTAACTGACTGAGCCACCCAGGTGTCACCCAAAGCCTCTTTTCTAAGCCGTTCTCCCCATCTGCTGGAGCACTGGGTACAAGGTGCTGAAGCAGAGTGGTGGGAGGTGTGGGTTTAGCACCTGGGGCTTTAGGGGTGCCCATGGACTCAGTAAAGACATCTCCAGGTGTGGTACTCACAGAGGCTCATGGGTGGACTTCCTATTGAGTGAAATCCCTTTATTATCTTTTGAAATTCTTATCTGACTCTTTCCCAATATCCTCTTACCTCCCCAAGTCATGGAGGTCCCACCTCTGTGTTCTGGATGCTGATGAAGAGAAACGGGTTTCTTCAGCTGTGTCCTATACAACTGGGGTAGCTAGGCACTCACTCATTGGTCCCCTTTATCCCCCCATGGGAGGTTGCCACTCTCCGATAGATCAACCCCAAGCAGTGTTTCCTTGGGAGGGGAAGGGTGATGCTGGATAAGTTTCTTACTGTTGCCTCTGCTGCAACCAAACTCATACTTTAACCTTTTTGGATCCACTGAGGTGTTAGAATCTCCCCTATATAGGGCTGAACTTCTGCAAATTCTCTCATGCTGATCTTCCCAGGTCAGCACTTTCTAGATTTTTTTCCCCCCGATCAGGGTAAAATGGGTCTGGGCAGGTTCGCTGGCTCCATGGGTTCTGCAGCCTATTTTGAAGTCTGTCTGCCTATTACCAGATGCACAGGTGGATGGGACTTCTCCCAGGTCTCTTGACATATTGTTCTAGATCTCACAACACCCACGAAGGTGCTTTTGCTTGTGGATGGATCTCTAATCACTGTTTAAAAAGTGGGATAGAAAGGAGGACAGTCTTACACCCCCTTGAGGTTGACGTTACTTGCTCAGTGTGACTTTTTAAAATCACGTGCATGTATGATCTATGTCATCTGTTTAAAATAGATACATTGGTAAAAAAGACAAAAGAAAAACCATATGCAGCAGAAGTCTGTTATAACATTTCTTTTATCCACAAAAATTTGGAAACAGTCTAGATGTCCAACAACAGGGGAGATGTTAAATCTATGTTGGGATGGCTATTAAATCAAACATCAGGTACACTTAAACAATGGTTATTATTCTGTTAAAAAGCCCTATAAAAATGACACAGAAACCTGTCTTTTGGGGGGTGCCTGGGTGGCTCGGTTGGTTAAGCATCTGCCTTCAGCTCAGGTCATGATCCCAGGGTCCTGGGATCGAGTCCTACATCGGGCTCCCTGCTCCTCGGGGGGTCTGCTTCTCCCTCCCCCTCTGCTGCTCCCCCTGCTTGTGCTCTCCCTCTGACAAATAAATAAATAAAATCTTAAAAAAAAAGAAACCCATCTTTTGTACTTGTATTTAGTGGGGACTAATTCATCAGCATGGCTTTCTCTTGAACTAGCTTACAGAATCACATTTCGGAACCTCCTTGAATAGAGAGGTAGAGGGGCAAAATGGTTCAAACAGAGGAAATCAGGAGAAGTAGAATTCAGAGGGGTAAAAAACTGAAAGGGGAAGAGAAATACGGAAGTAGAAAGGTAAAGAAAAGAAATGGAGATATGGAAAGAAGCAGGGAAAAGACGCACGTGAGGTGGTAGAGAGACACGAGGAGCCAAGGGAGTGTATGTGGTGGATTGAAGCTCGGGCTGTGGTGACAAACAGACATGGATCCAACTCTGGCTCCCGCACCTGTTTGGCAAGTTACTTATTATCTATGACCTCAGTTATCCATGAACTTCATGTGATTGCAGTGATTCTTCATTCATTCCACAAATGCTGAATATTTACTACATCCCAGGGATTATTTTAAGTGCTGGGAACTCAGAAGTGGAAAAGAAATGACCTCTCAAAAAACTCAAACAAAAACAAGCATCAAAACAAAGACCTTGCCTTCATGGAGGTTATATCATAACGAGAAGAGACAGACGATAAACAAATTAATAACAAAATGCATTTTTGGAAAAAAAGATCCGGGATAAGGAATTCTGAGGAAAGAAATGGGAGTTGCAATGTTTAAGTTAAACATCCCCAAGAAGGTAGCATTTGAGTAAAGCTTTAAAGGAGCAGGGGAAGCTCAAGTCACAATGAGCTCTGGGGGAAGGGACAATTACTTGTAATGCATGCAAAGTGCTTAGCACATTGCCTGACCTGTAAAAATACTCAATAAATGGGAGCATAAAGAGGTGGTGAATGGACTGAAGTAAAAGAAAATTGCTCAAGAGTACATCTCAGCTATTAAATAGACACTGGGTTTTACGGTTTGGACAACTTGATTAGAGGATGGGCAGAGTGATCACATGGTATTAACAAGTGAGATCATTTTCTAGGTATCTGAAAAAATCAATTAAAGAGTGTTAAATAGACTATTCACCAAATGAATTAATTTTTAGTACTTTTCCAGCACATTTTTATCTCAGGGAGTTGTGAACAAAGGATCTTGTAACTAAGAGGTACGAGATCTTTGCATAGCTGGGGTTGGTGGGAAGAGCAGAAAGACCTGGACTCTCTTAGGGGATTCCAAGGAGGTAGGAAGTAGCCAACAAATCAATTCAATTGCTGGCTCTTAACTGTCTCCCCTCCTTCCAAAAGTTAAGAGTAAGCAGAGGCATAGAAGAGTCTACTAGAGTTATTGGTATTCATGTTTACTCTTTTCTTTATCTTTTTTTTTTTAAAGATTTTATTTATTTATTTGAGAGAGAGAGAATGAGAGACAGAGAGCATGAGAGGGAGGAGGGTCAGAGGGAGAAGCAGACTCCCTGCCGAGCAGGGAGCCTGATGCGGGACTCGATCCTGGGACTCCAGGATCATGACCTGAGCCGAAGGCAGTCGCTTAACCAACTGAGCCACCCAGGCGCCCTCTTTTCTTTATTTTTAAGAGAAGAATGAAGATCTCCAAATGTGGTTTCAAATTCATGCCTTAGCTTTGCCAGGATGTTAGGTCTGAATCTTATTCTGGTTCTTCATTTTATTTTATTTTACTTTTTAAAAAATTTTATTTATTTGAGAGAGAGAGAGAGAGAATGAGCGGTGGGGAGGGGCAGAGGGGGAGAGAGAGGGAGAGAAAGGTATGAGAGAGAGAGAGAAGCTGAGCAGGAAGCCTGATGCAGAGCTTGATCCCAGGACCTGGAGATCATGACCTGAGCAGAAGGCAGACACTTAACCAACTGAGCCACCCAGGTGCCCCTAGTTCTTCATTTTGGATGAACTCTTGCAGGGGCGTTTTGATGAGCTGTGAAGAGTAGCTTTTCATTCCGTAGACATTTCCAAAGGGTAAGGTCCTTTCCAAAAGGATAATCTTTAAGAGGTATCCACACTGTGTCTGGGGATGAATGAAGACCTCACAATTTCCCTCTATACCTTTCTGGATATTTACTGCCAGATATCCTGTGTGTGCTGGACACTCTCTGAGCAGTAAGATACATTCCTTGTTCTCAGTTAGGAAGCCTGACACGAACAATTTCATTACAATGCGATATGTGTTGGGACAAAGGTAAACATAGGATGCTATGGGAGCACAGATCAGGGGCACCATAAGCTAGTCTAGGGGTTCTAGGTTTGTAAGAGATGATTGTTGGGTGAATTGTATGAGGATCATTTAGAGCCAGCTGAAGGGAAGAGTGGGCGGCAAACATTCTAGAAAAAATATACCGTAAGACCAAAGAACTGGAGCTGGGCAACGTGTACGTGGGCAACCACAAGCTGTTCAGAATTATTCAAGGATAAAGTAAAGAGCAAGAAAGAGTGGGAGAGGAGTCTGGAGAGGAAGTAGGTAGAAGGCCATTGGTTACTTTGTGTGCCAAGCTGTTTAGTAGATATGGGAAGAAGATAGCAGATTTACAAAATGTTTGGCAGGTGAAGTCTTACTGATAGACTGGATGGGGGTTGGGGGGGTGGTGGACAGACCAAACTCCTAGATTTCTGGTTTGGATGTAACTATGTAACTGGAGGCATTTAGACTGGGAATTTAGTGGGGAAAGCAGTTTGCATGGGAGGACCATGAGTTCTCTACAGCACATGATGAATATGATGGGCCAGAGGAAAAGCCAGGTGGCAATGTCACCAAGAAGCTGGATAGAGAGGTCTGGGGATCCAGAAAGATGTCAGGACCATGGATAAAAGACTCGAGACCATCAACCTGTACAGTAGATGGTTAAATGCATCCTAACAGCATTTGATGACTATTATTTTGAGAGTTAATGAGATTTTTTTTCCCCCGGTGAATTCTGTAAGAAAAGCTATGTGAGAAATACACTGAGGAAGAAACACCAGGAAATGTCAGTGTTAATGGGGCGGGCAAAGAAGACTAAGAGTGAGAGACAATGGTCAGGAAGGCAGAGGGAGCACCAGGAAGGGGTAGAGTTGCAGGAAGGGGTAGTTACAAGAACTCTGGGGAACAGAGAAGGTGAACAGAGAACAGAACCCTTGGAATGGGTGTGAGTGAGAGAACGACCAACAAGAAATTTTCCAAGTAGACAACCTGCAGGCTCTCTGGTGTCTCCTCTTCTAAGGGTGCTAATCCCATCATGGAGGCTCTAGTCTCCTGACTTCATCTAAACCTAATTACATCCCAAAGGCCCATCTCCAAATACCTTCACATGTGGGGTTAGGGCTTCAACATATGAATAGGCAGGGGTAGCAGGATTGGTCCTTAACAAATGGTGACTCCAGGGGAGAGAGATTTGAGCAAAGGTCCCTGGAAAGCTGGTGGAGAGGAGTACTCTTGGAACACTTCTCTTTTCCAAGATAGGACAGGAGAGGCTGTGTGCTTGTGTCAGCTGGGAGACCGTATCAGACAGTCAAGATTCTTCAGGCTCTTGGTTGCTTGTCCCCTAGGAAGCATTGCTGACCCATCTACTTCTAGTTATTCATCCCCTCGCCCTCCCCAGCCATCCACACATCCAGCCATACCTGGCATGCACCATGGAGAGTCTTGGCTACAGCAGGGCCAGGGTAGAGAACGACAAATCCTCCCCATGTTGCCAGGCTGAGGAAGGCATGGTGGTGGTGGTGGGGGGGGCAGGGGGTGTGCCTGTGTGGGGAGGGAGCTGGGAAAGAGAAGTTTGGGAGCTCTGACAGGGATGGCAGATGAGGCTGCCCCTCCCCCCCCAACTCCTTCACTAGAGCACCTCTGGTGGGCTGATGCGGACCTGCTTTGACCAGTGCTGTAGGGGGCGCCATTTCCATTGGTGTAAACTGAGAGGTGATGAAGAGCCCCTGGCCTGGGCCAGCTGCTAATCCTTCTGTTCGAAGTTTCCATTTCCACCTTGCCCTTTGGCCTGGGACAGTGGCCTCTCTGAGTGGGACATCTGGGACAGGGAGGAGTGTGAGGAGGGACGCGCCAGCCCCGGGACCATGCCGGCTCTGAGGCTGAGGCCTAGCAGGGTTTCACATTCTGTGGTGTGAGGGGGAAAAGTGTGGCTGTGGGGGAGTGTTTGCTTATGTTGGGAAGTGTAGGGCTGTCAAGAGAATGAAAGGACACAGGAAGCGAGCTTGGGGGAGGGTCGTGTTCAGTCTTCACCTCTTTCCCAAGCCCAGTTTTATCTGGGCCTTGTGTGGCCGGAACACAAAGTTAACAATGATAAGACAATAAGACTAGGTAACACATATCAAATACTTAAAAGGCATCATTTTATTTAATCCCGGCAAAACCCTTGCAGGTAGTTTCTATTATTGTCCCCCTTTGCCACATGGAGCAGCTGATGCTTTCAGAGAGGTTAAATAACTTGGCCAGGGTTTCAGGCCAGTAAGTGCTGGAGTCAGGATTTGGGCCCTGACCCAGTGGTGATAGAGCCTGTGCCTTTAGCCACCCCGCTCCACTCTGGTCCAGCCTCAACTCACCGCTGGAGGTCTGATAGGGATTGGGGTGAGCCTGGAAGCCTGGGGAGTTCTGTATAAGGATAAGCTGAAAGTCCCCAGTCAGGGAACCTGGAGGGGCAGCAGGAGAGGTTGGGCCTGATGGCCTATAAGGTCCCTGCCAGCTCTCAGAGGTTGGGTCCATGATAACCTTCTCTGCATGTTGCAACCATCAAGACTTCCTCTAGTCTAACGTGTGAACTCCCCAGCCTTCTCGTTTCTTGAATAGTCTGGAAAGCTCACAGCTTGGCGTTGAAGACCCAGCCTTATCTGGTCCTATTAGACCATCTGAATGTCTCTCCCATCATGGACTGAGACAGAGACGTGGGGAGCTGGGGCTCAGGATGCTCTCGAGCGTTGGCAAGGGTGGAGGAGGTGAGACCACGCAGGAGTGGAGGTGGTGACCACCCGTCTGGGGAGGGTGGCTGTGGGCTCAGGTATGAAAGAGTAAGTTTGAGCTGAGGTAAACATTCGAGGAAAACACATAGAAGACTGTGACAGATGAGGTGTAGGGGAGGGAAAATGGAGGACCCACCATTTTGTGCCTGGAATAACGTGAAACAGAAAAATACTGAGATAATAAAAATCTTAGCTTGTATTTTCTGGAGATCTGAGGTGGGAGAGCAGGTCAGACCCTTTTCTAAGTACGTTATATTAAACACTCCCAGCTATTTCATTGTACTCTCTTGGCAAATGAGGTTCCTGATGTCTCAGGGAGGCTGAATACCTTTTAAGAGAAGGGAGTAGAAAGGAAGTGGGAATTCGGGAGGTGACATTTTCATTGGGGGAGATTATGATGACTCAATATTTGGAAATGATTGACAAAGGAGAAGTCCTATAAACATGTAAAATTCTTTTTTTTTTTTTAAGATTTTATTTATTTATTTATTTGAAAGATTTTATTTATTTATTTGACAGAGAGAGACACAGTGAGAGAGGGAACACAAGCAGGGGGAGTGGGAGAGGGAGAAGCAGGCTTCCCGCCGAGCAGGGAGCCTGATGCGGGGTTCGATCCCAGGACCCTGAGATCATGACCTGAGCCAGAGGCAGAAGCTTAACGACTGAGCCACCGAGGCGCCCCTAAACATGTGAACTTCTAAGGGCTATGGACCTAACATACTCTTTTTTTTTTTTTTTAACTATGACAGCCAACTTCATTGGTATTTTTATTTATTTATTTGTTTGTTTATTTATTTATTTTTAAAAGATTTTATTTATTTATTTGAGAGAGAGAACACAAACGGTGGAGCAGTAGTGGGAGAGGGAGAAGCAGACTCCCCACTGAGCAGGCAGCCCGATGCAGGACTTGATCCCGGGACCCTGGGATCATGACCTGAGCTAAAGGCAGATGCTTAACTGATTGAGCCACCCGAGCATCCCTTCTGTTGTATTTTTAAAAAACTCGACTCTCTGCCCACAGATCTGACACCTCGGCCCCTTCAGCAGCAATTCTGCGCCGGGAACGACCAAGCCACAACCGGACTAAAGGGGCTAACATACTCTTTTTGTTCCTTTCCCCAGAAGGCTGGTGGGACATCATGGCAGCCAAGAGGAGAGTGGGTTCCGAGAAGGAGACAGTGGTCAACCAGGGCAAATGCCACTGAGGGGTCCAAACACATGGGCAGAGAAGTCACCATTGGATTTGGTAACATGGCATCATTGGTGAGCCTGGCTAGAGTAGAAGATGGCCACTTGATTGGGGTGTGGCTGAGCATAGAAGACAATGAGAGGTTGGTGAGGGCTGGTAGAGAGAATGGAGAAACCCTTCAACAGGTTTTGCTGTGAAGGTGAGGAGAGCACTGGGGTAACAATAGCAGAGTAAGCATTAACACAGATTTCCTCCACTTCCGTCATAACCACCACCTACACCTCCATCACCAACATACCATTGCATCTTACTGCCATGGGCAGGGAGCTAGCTGAAAAACTCTGAAAAGAGATGGGGAAGAGATATTAAAGAAAGGAGAGGAGCCCAAATGCTCCTGTTGGGCCAAGGGCACAAGGAGCCTAGGAGGCAGAAACGCAGACTAGCCCAAAGCCAAGTGGGTAGATGGGTGGTTGTGGTGAAGGAGGGGGGGTCAGACTCAAAAGAAGTGGGCATGTCAGCACAAACCCCAGTTAGACAAGGGACCCCAGTCTTTGTGCTCCTGGACACTGGAGTGGCTTCCTCACCAGACAGGGTATCTAATGTGTCTGGTCAAGCAACCTGGCTCTGATCCCTGGCAACCCCAAGGGAACTGGCAGAGATAGTGGAGGCACTCTTGCCCAGTGGGCCAAAGGTCCTGGTTTGGGGCACAGGATTCCCTGTGTTGGGGGTAAGGAAACACCTATAGGCCTTTGTCTAAAAGGAAGCTTCTGGGAGTGATTCTGGCTGGAACTTTAGACCTCCTTTCATGCCACACTGTTGCTGTCTCTCCAAGGCTGGGTCCTCTGTTCCAGCCACCCTCCCCCCATCCCTTTCCCTACCTGCTATCCTTGGAAGCGATGGACAAGTTCCAGTTGCTGCTCCCGGTGCTGAGAGCCTTCTCTCTCTCTCTCTCTCTCTCTCTCTCTCTCTGTGTGTGTGTGTGTGTGTGTGTGTGTTTTCTTTAGTTCTTTTGTCCCCGTCACCCTGGGTGAGATCCTAGGCTGGACTGGGGCAAGGGGCAAAAGACTGGGTGTAGGGGGAGGCTAGGGATTGGGTCCTGGGCTGATGTGATCAGCAGCAGAAGGTATCACAGGGGCTATGTGCTGCTTGGGCTCTGGCCCTGACCTCTGGCTGCTGGATTTGCCAACCTAGGTGCTGGTTTTGAATCTGCTCAAGGGCTTATTTAGGAGAAGTTACTGGCTATAGGCACAATGGTGATGGGGCCCTTTATGCTTTAGAGTTGGTAGGGCTGCAGTAAGACAGAGGCAGTGTTCCATCACCTCCATATCACAGGCCTCAGGGGCAGCATTATCTGTTTGGGAAGGGGCACTAAAAGACTTGACTTGAAGCTGCATTTCAACAGGAAACACACAGATTGCACTTGGATGGCAAGTTTATTATTCCCCCATGCACACGGATAAGTCTTAATCATCAAGGCATCAAAAGCCTGTCTCCTAGCTCCTAAGTAAGCCTTGGTGCCCTGGTCAATGCCTGGTTGTCCTGATGCTTTATTCACCCAGGGACCTCCAATGAACTCATCTACCCTTTGTTGGGGCACCATTTTTTCCCCATTCCTGTCTTATTTGTCTTCTCTCTGCTCTCTTACCTCTCCTGTAAATATCCTAATGAAACTGCAGGCATTTGAATCTTGATGCTAACCTTGGTTAATCTGGCTGGGATTATTCATATTTAAGGGGATGGAGAGAACTTGAGGAGACTCCAGAAACATTCAAGTCTCAATGGAAGCAACACAATGGAAGAATTTTAGGTACCGTAGTATATGGTGGGGAATTATATCTATGCCAGGGTCTCTGAAATCCCCAACTCTCTGACTCAACTACGCTGAGTCCTAGCTCTCCCACCCAAGGGTTTGGCCTTAATGTCTGCTCATCTAGCCTCAACCATAGTGTGCATGGTTTGCTAAAGATTTTTAAATGGCCAATATCAGGAAGGTGAAGGGAAGTGCAGCACGACAGAAAATGCAGGGTGCAGAGGTGGGAAAGTACACCCTGAGACTAATCCAGGTAAAGCTCTCTGTGCTGAAGCCCTGCTAGCCTGAATGGCATCTTCTGTCTTGGTGCTCCTGTCCAAGGGAGCCCAGGGTGAGAGGTTGGCATGTCCCTTCCCTGCAGCCCCGAAGGTGGTGGGCAAAAGACTCTTTCATGTTGAAGCCATCAATCCCACTCAGCTGGTTGGAGCCTCTCCACCCCATCCCTTTCTTCTTTCCCTTCAGGGTGGTTTTATGACCTCAGAGTGTTGGCCTGTTCAATGCTCTGTAGTCATGCAACATCTAAGCCACTAAGGAAATGGTGTTTCGAGACAGCCGCTAGGCAGGCAGGGGCTTCTCTGGCCTAGGTACATGGATACATTGGTGTGAAGGTTTGGGACAATTTCACAGCTGGAGATGGCAGGTTTGGGATCATAAACAGCTACATGCAGATCAAGGACATATATGCTGCTAAAGTCATGAGAGCTAAGTAGTTGACCACTGAACCAAGTGATGAGTGACAAGAAAAGCATGGAATTTAAAGGAATGGGAAAGTTAAAGAGTTGGGTGAAGAACACGCCCTTAGAATGTGGAGGGCTGGTCAGAGAAATAGGATAAGGTCCAATCATACAGGCGAGACCTTGGTGATTATTGATGACCGTGGTCAGAGCATGCACAGGTGAGCATTGGTGGTAGAAGCCAGAAGAGAGGGCACTAATGGTGTGTGGATAGAGCTGAACTGGAGGTAGTGAGTGTGGCCATCTCCTCCCCGCATGTCAAAATGTTTGGTATCTAATACTTCTGTTTTTCTATTTTCCACTGATCCCTTTTCTAACATTATTCTTAACACCACTCATTAAATACCATATGATTTCACTCATAGTGAAAAAAAAAAGAACATTGTCTTCCAGGCAGATTTTGGGTCCACCACATTGGCCATTGGCTACTCCAGTTGCCATTTTTTTAATTAACATATAATGTATTATTTGTTTCAGGGATACAGGTCTGTGATTCATCAGTCTTACACAACATCCAGCGCTCACTGCAACACATACCCTCCCCAGTGTCCATCACCCACCCCCTCCCTCCCACCCCCTTCCACACCAGCAACCCTCAGTTTCTTTCCTAAGATTAAGAGGCTCTTATGGTTTGTCATTTTTAAAAGCAAAACGATTCTCAGGGCAAGCTTTGACATGTCACAGTTACATCCGGAAAGTTTTGTAGATCGTGCAGTCATGTCCAGTACTGACCTTGCAAACAGATTTCCTAAACTTGCCTCCATTTTTATTTCAAATACTTGAGAACTAACATAACCTGTGATAAACATCCTGCCACAGCGACTACCAACTTTGCAGCCCCTGTCACCCTCACGTTTGGTTTTTCAGTCTCCGGCACTTCTCATTCAAGAAGTTTCAGCCTCCTGCCCACCCGTCAGCCATGTGACCCTGCCCTCAGGCCTGCCGGTGGCCTGTTCTGCCCCGACCCCTCTGCCCGCATGGTTACCAGCTCCTCTGCTGGCTCGAGGGCTCCCACCTGGGGAGCATAACCGATTTTTTAAAAAAAGATTTTATTTATTTATTTATTTATTTATTTGAGAGAGAGTGAGAGGGAGAGACCACAAGCAGGGGGAGTGGGAGAGGAGGAGGGAGAAGCTGAGCAGGGAGCCCGATGCAGGACTTGATCCCAGGACGCCAGGATCATGACCTGAGAAGAAGGCAGACGCTTAACGACTGAGCCACCCAGGCGCCCCCCGCCTCCCCAGCATAACTGATTTTATGTGGGTGCACCAATCAGTTATTCAAGGCTGTGTAGAATTCTCCTAGGTTCCTTAGCAGAATCTATCAACTATGCTTGCAGGTCCTCTCTGTCATGCTGGATTTCCACATTTAGGTAAGTATTTAAACTAGTGGTGAAAGAGAGAGAGGTGAAAATAAAATAATAAAAGGTGAAGGGGGAACAGAGGAAAGAAAATAAATCGTAGATGACACAGGGCGTTGTCTGGTTGTCCTATTGGTGGGGTGAGTTGTCCCTCAGCCTATGCCACTTTTTCTTTAAACTTTTAAAAAATTTTTATTTATGTATGTATTTATATATTTATTTGGGAGAGAGAGAGAGAGAGAGAGAGAGTGCGAGTGGGGGGAGGGGCAGAGGAGGAGGGAAAGAATCCCAAGCAGGTTCTGCATTCAGTGCTCAGTGCAGGGCTTGATCCCGCGACCCTGAGATCATCACCTGAGCCGAAATCAAGAGTCAGGCGCTCAACTGACTGAGCCACCCAGGCATCCCTTGCCTACGCCACTTTTAATCACCCATCCGGTTCACCCTTCTGATTCTCTCAAGTGCAGGGTCAGAAATTGAGTCTGTTCTTTTTGCTTTTGTTATTCAAATAAATAAATAAATAAATAAATAAACCAAGTGCCATGTTTGAGGGCATCAGCAGATCAGAGAGTGAGACCTGATTTATAAAGTCAGGAAGGAGTTGATACCCAGGCCCCATGACTCTGAATGTCTGGTATTTGGACAAGCCACTGAACAAAGGGGGAAGCACTTTGGACCCAAGGCCGTGATTCTGGAAGAGAGATACACAGACCTGCCTAAGAGAGATACAGGGATACGGAGAAGGGGCGAGGTATGGTCTCACTGCCACAGTTACTGTCCTAAAATGTCATTGCAGAAATTATGGGCCACACAGCAGATAGCCACGTTCTCTGCCCAGATAGCATCTTGTAATCTGTGGTGTTTTATAGCTGGCTTTGGAATTCAGTGAGCCACTGGAGGGGGAGGGTGGCAGGGAGAGGGAGAGGATGCATCCCATTTTTGACTTTAAAAGCCAGTAACTGGTAGCAGCTCTTTCTGCCCGTGGGTCCTATCCCTGTGCTTTAATAAAATCACCTTTGTGCACCCCCCCAAAAAAACAGTAATTGGATTGTACACTACTAGTGGAATATAAGGATAATAAAACTACAAAATGGCCTTAGAATTGTCTCAGATATTATAATTTTGTAATAAAATTAGTGTTATGCTGAAAATAATATATATACACACAAATACACACATGTGTGTACCCACACACACATCACACACACACACGTGTGTGTGTATGCATATACAAAATTCATTGTATACATGTCAGGAACCAAGCATTTCAGCACAAGAAGAAAAGAGATTCAGGGACACCTGGGTGGCTCAGTCGGTTGAGCATCCGACTCTTTTTTTTTAAAGACTTTATTTGTCAGAAAGAGCGAGCACAAGCAGGGGGAGAAGCAGGCTCCCTGCTGAGCAAGGAGCCCGATGCAGGACTCAATCCCAGGACCTGGAATCATGACCTGAGCAGGAGGCAGACGTTTAACCACCAGGCGTCCTGAGCATCCGACTCTTGATCTCGGCTCAGGTCATGATCTCAAGGGTCATGAGATTGAGCCCCTTTGGGCGCCGCACTGGGCATGGAGCCTGCTTAAGATTCTCTCTCTCCCTCTCCCTCTGACCCTCCCCCATCAAAAAAAAAGATGCAAATATAGACAAAAATGTTAAGAAAAAACAGTCATAAATTTCACTGGGAATATCAGTATGAGTTTATGACAAATACTCACTTTTTAAAAAGTGTTCCAGTTACCCGAAAACTTACTCGCTTAAAACAAGTGTTTTACACAAATCTGCAACTCAGGCACCCTTGGTGAGATTGCCTCAGCTCAACTCCACGGTGTTTGAGGCCTCAGCTGGAAAACTTGAAAGGTTTGGATCTGGAACAGCATGTGGCAGGTCAGGCATGTCTCTCACTTCGTGTGGCCTCAAGGCTTCTCCATGTGGTCTCCTTTCTGTCTAGTACGGTAGCCTCTGATGAATCAGAATTCTTATATGGCACTTCAAGGTTACAGCTGTTCCAAGTGCAAAGCGCAAGGCCATTTATACCCTAGCCTTGAAGCAATGCAATGTCATTTCCACAATAGTCTATTGTCATGCAGGGTCAATCACCTTTCAAAAATCCCTTCCATCTCCTTTATTATTATTATTATTATTTCATTTTCACTTAACATAAGATCTATGTTTTCAGCACATCTTAAGTCTATAATACGGTACTGTTATCTATAGGTGCTATGTGTATAATAGATTTCCAGAACTTATTCATCTTGCATAACTAAAACTTCATTCTCCTTGGCCAGCATCTATCCATTGACCCTTCTCCCAGCCCTGGGTGACCATCACTCTACTCTCTGCTTCTGTGAGTTTGACTATTGTAGATTCCACATGTAAGTGAGATCACACAGGATCTGTCTTTCTGTCTGGCTTATTTCACTTAGCCTAATGTCCTCCAGGCCCATCCTTGTGGGCACAGTGGCAGGATTTCCTTCTTTTTTTAAGGCTGAGTAATACCAACTGCATGTATACACCACACCTTCTTCATGCATTCACCTGTCGATGGACACTTAGGGTGTTTCCATGTCTCGGCTATTGTAAATAATGTTGCAACGAACACGGGGATGCAGATACCGCCAAGCAATAGCGATTTTATTTCCTCTGGAGAAATACCTGGAAGTGAAATTACTGGATCAGATGGTAGTTCTATTTTTACCTTTTTGAGGAACCTCCATACTCCATTCCCACCAATGGTCCCTCTTTCTCCACATCTTGGCCAACACTTTTCTGTTTTTGATTATAGCCAACCTGACAAGTGTAGGGTGGTATCTCAGTGGTTTTGATTTGCATTTCTCTGATGACTGGTGACATGGAGCACCTTTTCAAATACCCATGGGCCATTTGCATGTTTCCTTTGGAGAAATGTCTACTCAGTCTGTAATCCCATCCCATTACAGCAATAAATGAAAATCCAGGATCTTGTCATCTGAAGCAGGTCCTGGGGTGGATGAGGCTTCTCAGGTGCGGTTCTTCGGGTCTTATGAACTAAATAGACAAATATCCGCTATCCACACACCTAACATAAACTAGCAGGAAACAGAATAACTATAATAAATACTTCCATTCAAAAGGAGAGAATGTAAGGCACATACCAGTCTCTGGTCCCTGACAGTTCTGAAGCCCAGCCTTTCACAGGGAGTCAGTCCAGCACTTGAGAATGACTCTCTGTGGATCTTAGCTCCGCCTTCCTGGCTCCTCCCCCTGAATCGCCCTTCCATCTACGAAAGATGGTCCACATTCCCAGCTGTCAGTCTGCTTCCTGTCCCTGAAATACTGGAGGTCAGAAGGACTCTTTTCACTTGGACTGTCTGTGCCTTTTACCCCACACTGATAGGATTCCTTTAAAAACCTCTGAGCTGCTGCGGATGCTCTGAGCAACTTCCACCTGGGACCTCCTCATTGTCTTACTTCCCTCGCTGTCCAGCATCTTCAAAGGCTGCGGGAGCCCAGGAAATGATTAATTTTTTTAAGAATTGTTTATCAGGGGGCGCCTGGATGGCTCCGTTGGTTAAGCGTCTGCCTTTGGCTCAGGTCATGATCCCAGGGTCCTGGGATCGAGCCCCACATCGGGCTCCCTGCTCCACGGGGAGTCTGCTTTCTCCCTCTCTCTCTGCCCCTTCTCCCCCTCATTCTTGCTCTCTCTCTCTCTCTCAAATAAATAAAATCTTAAAAAAAAAAAAAAGAATTGTTTATCTGGTGAAGGAAACTGAGTGCTTTCAAGATATAGATGTGTTCCACTGTAGGTTGTGTGGTTTCTCCTATATGAGTTCTCAGCACAGAATGCACCAGAAGAGCTAGAAAAGGAAGAGAAAAAAAGATGGCCAGCCCATCCCTGAGAGCATTTTGAGAATGTGTTAGATCAACGCTGCTGTGCAAAATCTCTTACATTGGCCTGGCACGCCGTGGACATCACTGAATCATTATTCCGTTAGCGAAGTAAGGTAGGGCTGAGATAGCATTACAGCCTTAAGTTCCACCACAGATCTGAGAGCAGAAGTGAACTGGTCTGATTCCAGAAGCTCCCGGGTACAAGAGGCACGTGTCACTAAACAGAAGGAAAATTTTCAGGGAAGCAGCAAGGTTGTCATTCTGTCCAGACCTCCGCAGTCTCTGGGGGGCATCAATCCTCCACCAAAATACTCTTTCTATCTGCCCTTTTCAATGCCCAGCTCACTCCCACCTCGCCAAGGGAGCGACCTCGGCTCCACTGTTAGTGTCGGAGATCTCAGGCTGCACAGAGCTCTGGTTGCTTTCTGTATGACGATTTGCCTTCTGGCTAACTCAAGAGTCGCTTTAGTACACAGACTGCTCACCTGTTTCTTGCACTGCCCCAGCCCAGCCCTTTTCCAGGGCCCAGGGCACAAGGTGGGCCCTCCATGATAAACTAGCTGGCGGGGAGATTACCACTGGGACAGCCTGCAGCAGTCCAGGCTGGATGTGGGAGAGGGAGAGGATGGTCAGAAGGAAGGAAGCCAGAGACACATGGACAACGAGTGTCGGAACAGGGTCGCTGCTTCCTCTCAGATGAGGGGTCAGCCCAGAAATCAGATGGCTCCAGGTGCTAAATAAACATTAGACAAATAACAAACTAAATTA
This sequence comes from Halichoerus grypus, assembly GCF_964656455.1. NCBI lineage: Eukaryota > Metazoa > Chordata > Mammalia > Carnivora > Phocidae > Halichoerus > Halichoerus grypus. The sequence goes on along the minus strand of NC_135722.1, from coordinate 90,848,772 downwards.
GAGTGACAGTCTGTTCTATTTTCATGGTTTCATTCTCTCCTAGCCCACTGTCCCTTCTTCTATAACACTGGACTTGAATCTCCCGTTGAGCTGTTTCCTCAGATAATGATCACAGAACATTACTATCCAACCCTGCACTGCTCTAAACACTCCGCATGGATAATCACATTTGAATTTCATCAAAGCTCTGAGACAAACCCTTACCTTGTACCCATTTTACATATGAGGTAATCAAACACGGTACTGACGAGACTTGCTCAAGCCCAGACTGCTAACATACGCATCCCTTGGGATTTAAATCCAGGCTGTGTGAGGACAGAACCTACACTCTTAACCACTACAGCACAGTACGTCCAAATCTGTCCCCTGCTCCTGTTTCCTATATTTCTATCCTATGTGCCTGTGACCTCAGATTCCTCATGAACACACCCCACATTTTCCTCACTGCAGACCCAATGGCAGTAACAGCTATGCATTAAATGGATGTTAATCAGGGACGCCTGGGTGGCCCAGTTTGTTAAGTGTCTGCTTTTGGCTCAGGTCATCATCCCAGGGTCCTGGGATCTCTGACAAATAAATAAAATCTTAAAAAATAAATAAATAAGGGCGTCTGGGTGGCCCAGTCAGTTAGGTGTCTGCCTTCGGCTCTGGTCACGATCCCAGGGTCCTGGGATTGAGCCCCGCATCGGGTTCCCTGCTCAGCGGGGAGTCTGCTTCTCCCTCTCCCTCTCCCACTCCCCCTGCTTGTGTGCTCTCTCTCTCTCTCTGACAAATGAATAAAAATCTTAAAAATAATAAAATAATTAAAAATGTTGCAATAAATAAATAAATAAATAAATAAAATAAAATGAGGCAGCTGAGTTCCGCTAAGGTCAGTTCCTGAAATGTTTGGGATTGTGCCTACTTCTCCTTCCTCTGCTTTCTCTTTCACCACCACCTCCCAATTTACGCACCGCACGAGGTTATTTCCTCCAGCTGGAACCACATCTCTCCAGACAGACAGGAGGTTGGTTATTCCTCGCTTAGACATTTTCTCCTCGGCACTGCTGTGTTAGGCTCGCTGCAGAGGCACTTCAGCTGCTTAACGTTTCTGGTGTTATTCAGTAGAAAATTATGCCCGGGCAGGAATAGGAGCGGTTCAAGGTCGCTTCCAATAGGAATGACCTCCCTCGAAAACTAGGGCATTCACTCTCTCAAAGCTTATCTTAGTCATGAAAATTGTTTGCAACGTGGTGTCTTTTCCAGACAGCTAGCCGAAGAGCTTCCATGCAGAACTCTACTAGATGGACAGCCCTTGGTTGTCCCAATAGGATGCATTCCTTTCCCCCCTTTCAAGAGCCGCAGATTGCTGGTGGAGAATCATGTGACTGCAGGGAGGCCTAGTCGTCCCTGGTCCCCGGGGGTGGCGCAGAAACCGAGAAACTGAGTCAATAAGTGAGTCTTGGCCAAAGGACTTGTTTTGAGTGGGCATGTGATCTAAACTGGTCTGATGGAAGTGAATATCAGGCATTTGGAAGAAAATTCTGGCACAAATGAAGTCTTTCTCTGGATAATGTTTATATATTTGAGACCTGGGGCTGATGCAGCCATTTCGTAATCATGAACATAAACAGCAGGAGGACGAATCCTTCCCAGGGAAAAAAAAAAGGGCAGTGTGAGAGAATCCCAGAGAAATGAACCCAGAGTTCCTATATTTGACCAACTCTGGAAAAAATTCATCCTTTCGATTTCCAGTGTGGTCGACTAATAAATTACTTAAATGTCTTAGCCAGCTTGTGGTGGGGCTTCCATTACACCCAATCTAAAAAACTATTTGATGATATAGTTGAATTGGACAAATTTAATAAAAATGATACTTTTTTTTGTTATTCCCAAGGAGGAATTGTTATTTAAAAGCAGTGACCTGCATTCTGAATTCCTTCCTGGATTCTTAGTTTCCCATCTTCATAATTTGATGTTCTCTTTCTCTTCCAAATAATGCATATGCACTGATAAAATACCACAAATTTAACAACTCCCTATTTAAGCATGACAATATTAATCAAAAGAATATTTGCTGCAATTAGGATATTTTTCCTCTTTATACTATGGCACAAAATAATACAAACTACATTAAAAATATAAGAAAACGTGAAGTCTGAAGACCCTCTTCTAAAGAAATCATTAGCCTTTATAAAAGGATAACTAAAGCAAATCACTGGAGATTTAAAACAATCTGTTTATTTTTTTCATACAGACAGTCTTGAGGTTGTACTTTAATTTCTCAATGACCTTACATAATAACAGATATTTATAACCTCAATATTATACTAGTCCAAGCCCCCTCAGAATCAATTAGACAGAATATTATGTCTAGAATTATATAAGAGTAGTATTAAAGTTCATATTAAAAATTATTAGAAAATACTTGGAATGATAAAATAAAATAATATCATAGGTATATATAATATTTCAATATTTTCTAGATTTCAAATGGAGCATATACACAAAAAGGAAAAGTCAGTCCATATAAAAAAAGGAAAAGAAGAATGTCAAATCAATAAAATGTGGAGGTAATCTCCAAGAAGCCACAAGATCAATTTATAAAAGGCACCAGTTACTTTAATTACAACAGATTTTAGTTGTGAACCTATAGTCATGTTATCTGCATTCCTTCCCAGGTACTTAAAGCTATGATGAATTACAAATTTGGGCTATTTTGGTCTTAGGACAAAAATATGAATTTCTACACAGATTAAAGTGTCCCAAAGTTGTACCTCAAATTTGGCATCATTAGGAAACTACTATTGCTGCCAAAATAAAATCTTTCCTTGCCTAAGAACATATGAAATTCACTGTTCCTATAAAAGATACTGTCCCACTTTCTCAGTTCCTCCCAAGCTCCTTGGAAGAGCTGCCCATACTCCCTATGTCCTCCTGTCACGGTCCCTTCATTCCTCAACCCTCTGCCATGTGACTCCTGTGCCATTTCTCCATTCAACCTGCTCTGCCAATCACCTGCCGGTTGTCACAGAAAAGAGATGGCGATGCTCCTCCGTCCTGGGTCCCCACCTGCTTCTGTGGCCTTCACTCACTTCCTATTCCCGTGGTCTCCCGTGTCTGTGATTCACCAGCCCCGCTCCCACTCCCCTCCCTGGACAATGGAAGCCATCAGTAGGCTCAGAGAATGTGTGTAGCATCCAAAGCTGGTGAGCCCATCTCTGCTGCCTCAGGCCTTGACACCTTCTTCTCTGTCCGTCTGCCAGTGGGACAGGTTTTCCTGAGTTTTCCACTGACCCCTCCAACTCCTGATGTGCGAAATGGAACCCCTGCCCTGTCTGGGTACATCACAGTCACTCCTGAGTTGTGGGACTAGAAACCAGGCAGCCTGTCAGCCAGAGAAGCCAAGTGATTGTGAAGGAGGAGGAGACGCAGGGTGAGGAGAGCTGGTGATTTGCAGACAAGAGGACACCAAGGGCGACCCGACAGTGTCTGGTGTTGGGGAGCAGGAGCCCGTGGGCAGGAGGGAAGTGAGGAGGGGAGCTGGGAGGAGACGGGAGGATGCTGCGTGCTCCTCAGGAGCACATGTGGAGGGAGAGAGGCCCAGAGAGGGTCAAGGATGGCCAAGGATGGGGATGGGGGAGTGGACACCTCCACCAACAAGGGAAGAACCATTAGCGAGTCTTCCATTCCCATCCTTTTCCTTGATATCTATTACAGAAATCTCGACCTTTACAGCAAAAGTTTGAAATCTTCAGGGCTCCTAGATGGAAACTTACAGATAGGCAATGATCAGAGCAGTCCAGTTCAGTGTGGTCGTAGCGCCACCCATCTGGAAGAGAAGGATGTTCATACTCAGGGTCAGAGAGCAATAGTTGGAGCTCAAAGTAAGAGGACTTCCCCTAACCATGCCCAGCCTGGCCTCCAGACTAGGGGCACACCCACCTCCCAGCAAAGCTCCCTCAGACTGGAGGACCTCTCCACAGTTTCAAGAGGCAGGCGCCAGCTCAAGCCAGTAGAGCCTGGCTTGACAGCATTACCTATCTCCGTGAAAATGAAGAAATCTCTGGTTCTGCACCCAGGACCTTGTTCCATGGTGCAATTGCCCTTGCCCCTCAAACAATGACCTCTCTTAAAATTGTTGCAGACCATACATAATGTGGCTGGGCCTGTGAAAAGAGACATGAAGGTTAATCCCAGGGTTGAATGGATTGAGACTAAGGTGTGCTAGGATACTGGTAGGACCGAAGAGTTCAAGGGGAAACCATGACCCTAAACACTTCCTCCAATATACTCTTAAGGCTTGGAAATGCTCCCCTATTGGATTAAGTCCATTGATTCTTTAAGGATATGGTCCTTTGACACAGGCATCTTGATTCCGTTAAAAATAAAGTGAAAGTGCTTAGTTATGGTGTCCTTATGCAGAACTCAATGAGAGCATCTACACACAGCTGCCTGAGGCTAGGAATCTATTAGAAAATGATAGGACATAAGGACTGTAGAAGCTCCAAAGTAGGGATGCAGTTTTACAAGATTTCCTACCGTACCTCCCCGTAAAAGTCATCTGATGCCCAAACACATCTACGTGGCAACGATGCGCTTGTTATGGCAATACTGGTTCAGCATAAGCCCTTCAATGACCTGTTCCTGCTAGAACACTACTCTAGGCTGCTTCTTTATAGAAAGTCTCAAGCTACCGTTGGCTCTGCTGCTTAAGGCCATCCCAGCCAGCTCCAAGGCCCTAAAGTGGGAAGAGCCCTTGGCCCCAATCTGCCCCAAGGGAGTGACTGACTCCACTCTGAGATCTTAGGAAGGGACCTGAACTCTTTCCCTGGGAGTAGTCAGGGTGGGGACAGCAGACAGAGACCTTAAACCCTTGGGGGGCAGATCATCGCAGAACCTCATCCTTAACCCCGTTCCCTCCCAGCCAGGTCAGGCCATCACCCTGGGGCTTCTCCCTCACCCCTGCCCAGCCGCCCCAGGGCCTCACCCACTCCTTGGAAGAACACAAAAGGGAAGACTGCCAGCAGCAGGAGCAGGAGCAGGGACTTGTCCATCTCAGTTTGGGATGGTAGCAAGATGCACAGGCTGGCTGGAGAGGGGAGCAGAGTGTCCAGGAAGAGCGAGGACAGATTGCTCTAGAACCTGGACTTGACCGCTCCCAAGCTGTGGGCAGAAGCTTCCTTTTATGTACCCACCAAGGCAGGTTTCACCACCGCCCAGTCCCAGGAAATGCTCCCACAGACCTAGCCCCATTGGATACTTCCAAGGACAAAGGATGTCCCATGTGTCCCTCCTGTTCCCTTGAGACCACCTCTGGTTGAGTGGAGGACCTGCTGCTTGGCCGGATCTGCTGGGCCCTCAGCAGTCCCTGCCCCTTCACTCTCTGGACATCCCACTGTGCCAGGTCCAAGACAGGGGCTTATGTGGGCAGGGCTTTGCTAACTACCCATTTCCTCTGGGTCCAATGTCCTGTATGACCACCTCCCCACCAGTCCCATGGCCCAAGCCAGTCGTCAGCCTGGTGAACACCCTGCTTCAGGGCTCAGGATGTGTTCATCACAGCTGTGGTCCATAGCTTCTTCTGTCCCTTCCCTCTCCCTATGTTGTGCTCATAGTTAAGATAGGGCCTTCTGCTAAATAAAAATTATTCATGACATTTGTTAAAGATAGTAAGGTAGACTTTATCCAAGGGGGCAATTGTAAGAGGGTTTTGTAGTAAGGGAAAGAGATAGGATTCAGCTCTGAATCCAAGACAATCAAATGGAGATTTATAGCCAAGAAGCAGAGTGGGGTCTGTAATGCAAAACAACTGAGAGGACACGTCGGGTCTGTGAGAATTCTCGCTAGGTGGACTGGTGTAGTGAACACGAGTCTTGCCGAAGGCAGGGCAGGGTGATAGGATATGGAGCGCTAGGGATGAGATATTCGATCAGATATCAAGGTGAAGGTGTTTTGCTAAACTGACCCAGCAGGCTTCTTGCTAAAACTGGACATAACAGGCCCAAAGTCAGGAACTAGTCAGAAAGAGTACTCAGGGGAGCTTTACTCAAGTTTGGTGAAAGTAGGGAGTTTTTGTGACCTCTTGGTAGTAAATCGGTGTTGGCAATGTGAGAATAGTTATAATAACAATCATTTATTTAGTATTTTCTATAAACCAGGATCTACATCTGCTGCCACCATACAATGTGATTATTTAAGATATATCTTCCGCCTGTCATAAATACATAAAATATACAGCAAATACTATCCAAACGACAAAATAGAAGCCTTATAGATAGATAGTGGCTAGGTTCTTTTATAAAGAATAAAACAGTCCCTACTATATTCAACTGTCTTATTTTGCTGGCCCCTAAAAACACAGACTCGCATTCACCAAGATGAATTTACCTCAGAGAGAAACTCACACTTACTGCTCTGGGACCTGGCTGGAAGGTTCAGAATTTTACGAACATTCTGCATCCGTGTGGCTCGCGAGGCCGGTGGGACACACCAAGCAACTTAGGTGCAAATTATTTTTCTGACTTCTTGATTCCAATTTTCTGCTCACATCCGCTCAAGTGTCTTCAGCTCGCTCATTGTGCCTGATAAAAATATCCAACCCTCCACCAGAGTATTCATGCTTGGAGATCCAGCCAAGGGAAGGAGAGAGACCATGGAGCAAGATCCCAATGTGCGGAGTGGGAGCTGGAGAAAATGACCCAGGTAGCAGTGGCACCTTCTCGTTGCCCTCTGTCCTCTTCCGTCTAGACAACACATTCCCAGCAGAGACCTTGACAATCATGTTTCCCAGCAAATCAGAAGCAGTCAGCACAATGCACGGGACAGAGCAGGAGCTCAAGAAATATTTCTGAGTAAACAAGAATGATAGAGCAAATGGATGAATGCGTGAGTATCTGCCTGCCCAGGAAGCAGCTGCAGAAGAGAAAGGGCTGAGAACCCCTCACCCCCACCCCCACCCCCAGACTGAGAGCCAGCTGCATCCTCCACTGTGAGAGCAGAGCTATGATGCATGAGAACACCCCTTTACCGCACTCCCCAAACTGAGGAACTTTGCTGAGTAACTCAAGGTCACCTGCATGCCAGTGTGCCGCTCTAACAGCGGCAGTGGAACTCAAGGGGAGCCCGCAGTTCCCCAAATCTGACATCACCCCCATCATAATCGTGCAAAAAAAAAAAAAAACAGTGAGGGAGGAGTAGAAAATGGGGGAAATCATCAGAACTGCCAAAGAGCAGCTCTGTTCTTCCGTAGCATTGTTTTACTGAAGACACGCTGTTCTCTGCAAACTTGAAGAATGTCATGAGGATGATGCCTAATGTGATATTGGAAAGCGACACGGTATCACCTGGGGAACCGAGGCAAAGAGAGTGAACACAGAACATAATGATCTGGTCAGATCTCCTTGTGGAAACTTATACTCCTCGAACATCCTGCTGGTGCTTCCTAAGGAGAGGATTATGGAATTCCTGTCGAATGATGTACCTGTTCTATGTAGCTTGCTGGCAATAAACGAAACTTCTTTTAAAGATTTAGGGCGATGCGACCCCACTGGAAATTGTCCATGGCGGCTATGGAATGGCAGTAAAATACAATGGAGGTGGTAGCTGACTGCGAAGTCCCACTTGTGTATCTGGGACCAGCCAGGAATCAGGTGGAGACCTCACAGGCTCGGTCTGTACCAGCAAAGGGCGTGATCACCTGACGGAAGAAGCTACTGCCCTAGATTCCTGGCTGGTCTTCCTGCACTCGCTCTTCCAGTCAAGCTTCCTCAACGCCACCCCGTCATGTCTCTCCCTCAGGTGCACAGGAAGGTCATCTGACATGGTGGAATGGTGCTGAGTGCTAAGTTGTGGAGGTTTCCTGACTGTTCAGAAGCAGGGGAGGCTCGGGTCCATGAGGAATTGGAAACATGATGGATGCCACATATTAAATTCATCTGAAGCCCACAAATGCCTCCCAGACTCATGAACTTGGCGAAAATCCAATAGTGAGAATGATTTATGCCTCTATTCTAAGCTTAATTATTAATAAAGTCCCATTTACTCCCAATTTGTCCCAGTCCGGAGGATAAATTATGCAACCAGCCTACTCAGAGGTGACCAGGCACAATCCCTCCCCAGTGCAGGAACCTCCTCCTCTGCAGCATCCAGACAGCCAGCATCCAGAACCACCACACTTCCAGGCCCACGTCAGTCCCCATCGGATCTTCCCATCATGTGTCTAGGCTGAGACCCAACAGGGGAGTGCCGTGGCCAGAGCACAGACTCAGAAGTCAGACCCATCTGGATTTAAAGCCTCATTCCAGCATTTAAAAATTTTAAGGCCAGGGGCGCCTGGCTGGCTCCGTTGGTTAAGCATCTGCCTTTGGCTCAGGTCATGATCCCAGGGTCCTGGGATCAAGTCCCACATCAGGCTCCCTGCTCAACAGGGAGTCTGCTTCTCCCTCTGCCCCTCCCCCCTGCTCGTGTTGTGTGCTCTCTCTCTCTCTGGCAAAAATAAATAAATAAAAAAAAATTTTAAGGCCATGACAAGTTACATCATGTTACATTTCAATTCCTCTACCAAGGAGAAATGATAATAGTACCTAACTCACAGAATGGCTCTAGGAAAAAAAATTATACACACACACTGAATGTCAGGTTTTTATTTTTATTTTTTTTAAACAACAAGTTTATTTAAACAACAAGATGCTTGACTTGAAGGGAAAACTACCTAGGATTCATTTCTTTTAGGGTAATACATCCCTACTTAAAGACAGATTGCCCTACATGTAACAGCTACGTACAAAAAGTTATAAAATTGTCCTTGGTTTTACAATGATAAATGAAAAACATTAAAATTCTCCAGTTGAACAAGATATGCAAGGATTTTTCTGTTTTTCTTTTTTTGTTAAACTGTGAGAGCAAAATAACTTACTGGAATATAAAGATAAGAGCTGACTGAGCATGCCACTAATGGGGAGAGGGGTATTTTCACAGAAACAGTATTTTCCCCCATCCCATCTCCATTTGATGTCGATCAAAGTATACCATTGGCCATTTAGTTAAAAAAATGCGATATGCTTGTGCACATACACAGTTACTTTATGTACAATAAAGGAACGGGGAAGGGGAAAATGAAAGAATAGAGAAAACTATACTGTAGTAGTCAGGATGTGGTGGAACCAAATTGTGGCTTTCTACTTGAGAATGTCTTCTTGGTCTGGAGGAACAGAGTTCTGGAGTAAAGTAGCAGGTTCCCCTTTTAGTAGACACCTCCTGTCTGCTGCTGGAACACATCAATTGTATCTTCATCCTCCATTTCCAACTGTGCAGGTTTGTCTGTTTCTTTGATTGGCTGCCCATCAAATCGGAATCTGATCTGCCTCATTGACAAACCCTATTGTTCGCAATAGGCTTTCATTGGTTTACTAAGTGGTGTATGCCTCTTAATCGTAAACTGCACCACAGAACCATCCTGCCCTGCCACCTTCAAATTAATATGATCGTTGTTCTCAGTCTTGACTCCTTCCTTGGGCTTTTCATTGGCCATGGCGAGCACCGGAGTCTCCTCAGCTGCGGCTTCACCAAAGAGGTACCAGGTCCGCACCGAATGTCAGGTTTTTAGCACAATGTCCAATGCAGAGTAAGGATCCAATAACTATTACCTCAATTATCCGTATTATTGTTCTGTCTCAATGCTAACAAATATGACTCTCTTAATAAAAACTGGATTTAAAATCGGTACTAGGAAATATCACAAGCTTATAGTTAGTGATGCCTAGTCTCTGCCTGTGCGGTCAGCAGTCCTAACTTCACCCCAGCACACACACACTCACACACACATCCCTCCATATGGACATGCCCTTCCCTCCCCCCAACAGCACACAGAGGCCGCAGCTACAAAGGCAGGCTGAGTCCCTGATCCGCCATCTCCCACCACGTCCCTCCCTCTCGTTCATGTTCTATCCCGGGAACCTGCTGCCACTGTCCAGACCAATGACAAATTGTAGCAGCAAGAACCAGAGTGTTACTTTATGAGGCAGTGAACAGGCTGCCCTGCCACTGGCCCTTCATGGATTCCCAAATTACCACTGTGAACATGTGTCTTCTTCCAACGTGTCTCCTGTGGATTCCATGTAGTTTCATCCATGATGCACAGTGTAATCTGATGGAAGAGCCACTTACCCTGGAATGCTGATTATAAAACCCATATGGATAAACCCCCTGGACCCAGCCCCTAAATCTCTCCTGTCTGGCTGGCCCTGCCCGCCCCCCCCCCAGCACCATCCCCCACCACCACCGCTTTCCTCTCCACCACCGACACCGACCACGAATGCACTCCAGCCATTCTTCACTCATTCTTCACCCATCGCGGCTCGGCAGCCAGGACATCTCTGGTGTGATGTGGGCTTGGGGCAGGGAAGAATGCGTATGTGGTGGGGAGGGGTATGCATGGGGGCAGAAAGCACTGGGGAAATCAAACTCTGAGTCTTCGTGTCTGTTTCTCAGATGACATCATTGTAAACTTTCTTTCTGACATATACTCCAGGGAATCCCCTCCCTCCACTATCTGTTTTGGCATCATTCACGGAACTCCTTAACTACCTCACACATAGAAAGGAAGGACATGCACTGGGAATGCTTTCAAGGGCCAGCTTGATAAAGGGACTTGCCACTCAGCCCTATTCCCCACAGTGCTACTCTCCTCAGAGCTGGAAGTCCTTGTCAGAGTGTTCTTATCCTATCCCGGGACACTGATGGTCCCTTTGCCCACTTGGGTGGGATGAGGGTAGAGCCACAGGGAAGATTGGCCATGGAGCTGTCCTGCTGGGAAGATTTCACTTCCAGCACCTATCACTATCTGAGAATTGACACATGGGATAGGGCAAAGAGAGCAGTTTAACTTTTCCCACATCACCCCTCTCCCAGGGAGGAAGATCTTGGTGCCAAGAGAGACTCCCGCAGCCCATGGTTTCTACCACAGGGAAAAGTGAGATAGGAATGAGTGCCCAGCTTCTCCCAGCCTTGTAAGATGTTGTTAAAGTGACTGACTCACTCTATGTTGCCCCACCCAGAACATGTAGGGGATCAGCAGGGCTGAATAGTCTAGGGGGACCTAGAAGAAGGGCAAAGGGGAGGGGCTGGTTCCTGAAAACTGTCCACAGATCCTACTAACATGCTGGCAGGCTCCACCAACAGGCCCACACATGGAGACCATGGGACATCTTATCTGTAGGACCCTCCAGCACCCTGCACATGCCCTCAGGTTGGTGCACTGGAGACTAGTATGAACAATTTTGCTGACAAACTAGATAAATGAAAAGAAATGCATAAATTCCCAGGAGCATATAACCTACCGAGACAGAATCATGAAGAAATAGAATTTCTGAACAGACCAATAATGAATAAAGAGATTGAAACAGTAATCAAAAGCCACCCAAAAAAGAAAAGCCCAGAATGAGATGGCTTCACAGGTGAATTCTACCAAACATTTAAAGAAGAATTAATGCCAATATTTCTCAAACTCATCCAAGAAATTTAAGAAAAGAGAGTACTTCCAAACTCATTTTACAAGGCCAGCATTACCCTGATACAGATAAAGACACTACAAGAAAAGAAAATCTAGGTCAACATCTCTGATGAACATAGATGCAAAAATCTTCAACAAAGTACTAACAAACTTAATTCAACAGCACATGAAAAGGATCATACACTATGATCGAGCAGGATTTATCTCTGGAATGCAGTGATGGTTCAACATATGTAGATCAATAAATGTGATACACCACATTAACTGAATGAAAAATAAAATCATATGATCATCTCAATAGATGCAGGGAAAGCATTTGACAAATTTTAATATCCCTTCATGATAAAAACTCAACAAATTAGGTATACAGGAAATATACCTCAGTATAATAAGGACCATATAAAGGACAAACCCAGAGGTAGCATCATATACAATGGTGAAAGCTGAAAGATTTTCCTTAAGATCAGGAACCGACAAGAGTTCCCATTCTCACCACTTCTATTTAACATGGTATTGGAAGTCCTAGCCAGAGTAATTAGGCAAGAAAAATCAATAAAATGCATCCAAATTAGAAAGGAAGAAGTAAAATTGTCTCTGTTTGCAGATGACATGTTTTTAAATGTAAAAAAAAACCAAAGTTACCACCAAAAATACTATTAGAACTAAGAAATGAATTCAGTAAGGTTGGAGGATACAAAACCAAGATATAGAAATCAGAAATCACACAACCAATGAACTATTCAAAAAAGAAATTAAGAAAACAATCCCATTTACAATGCCATCACAAACAAGAAAATACTTGCAAATAAATTTAAACAAGTGAAAGAACTGTACACTGAAAACTATAAGACATCAATGAAAGAAATAGAATAAGACACAAATATATGGGAGGATATCCCATGTTTGTGGTTTAGAAGAATTAATACTGTTAGAAAGTCCATACTACCCAAAGCAATCTACATATTCAATGTAATCCCTATCAAAATCAAAATTAAATTAACATTGTTTAACTGAAGTGTTAAGGAAAATGTTTTTCTGAAGATCTAACAATTTAATATTACACAATTAACTCCACTATTTTCTAATGTTAAGATGGACTTGGAGGCAAGGTTTTACTAGATGTGGAATTGATTGTAGAATTGGCTATATTGGGGTTGCCTGGGTGGCTCAGTCGTTAAAGTGTCTGACTTCGGCTCAGGTCATGATCTCGGGGTCCTGGGATCAAGCCCCATGTTGGGCTCCCTGCTCAGTGGGGAGTCTGCTTCTCCAGCTCCTTCTGCCCCTCCCCCTGCTCATGCTCTCACACTCTTTCTCACTCCTTCTCTCTCTCTCCCTCTCAAATAAATAATCTTTTTAAAAAATCCCAATGACATTTTTCACAGAAATAGAAAAACCAAACCTAAAATTCATAGGGAACCACAGAACACCTTAAATAGCCAGATTAAAGCTGGAGGCATCACTTTCCTGATTTCAAATCATATTATAAAGCTAGACTAATAATCAAAACAGTATGTCACTGGCATAAAAACAGACACATAGACCAATGGAACAGAGAGACAGCTAGAAGTAAATCCACGTATGCAGTCAAGTAAACTTTCACAAGGACGCCAAGAATACATAAGAGAAAAGATAGTTTCTTCAATAAACAGTGGTGGGAAAATTGGACATACACCTGCAAAAGAATGAAATTTGACCCCGATCTTACACAAAAATACACAAAAATCATCTCAAAATAAATTAAAGACCTAAACATAAGCCCTAAAACTGTGGAACTCCTAGAAGAAAGCATAGGAGAAAAGCTCCTGGCCATTGATCTTGACAATGATTTTTTCGGATTTGACACCAAAACACATGTAACAAAGGCAAAAATTAATGTGTGGGACTATATCATACTAAAAAGCCTCTGCACTGCAAAGGAAACAATCAACAAAATGAAAAAGCACCTTATGGGAATGCCTGGGTGGCTCAGTCAGTTAAATGTCTGCCTTCAGCTCAGGGTTCTGGGGTGGAGTCCTTTATCGGGCTCCTTGCTCAGCAAGGAGCCTGCTTCTCCCTCTATCTGCCATTCCCCCTGCTTGTGCTCTCTCTCTCTTTCTGACAAATAAATAAAATCTTAAAAAGAAAAAAAAAAAAGAAAGAAAAAGCACCTTATGGAATGGGAGAAAATATTTGCAAGCCGGAAAGGAACACATGAAACTTAATACCAAAAACATTAAAAACCCAATTTAAAACTGGGCAAAGGACTTGAATAGCCAGCAGACCTACAAATGGCAAAAAGGTATACGAAAATGTGCTGATCATCAAGGAAATGCAAATGAAAATCACAATGCGATAACACCTCACACCTGTTACAATGGTTATTATTTTGAGAAAAAGCGTTGGTGAAAACGTGGAGGAAAGGGAACCCTGATAAACTGTTGATGGGAAAGCAAACTGGTACATTCACTATGGAAAACAGCATGGAGAAATGACCATATGATCCAGCAATCCAACTTCTGGGTATTTATCTGAAAGAAATGAAATCAGGATCTCAAAGAGATACCTGTTATCTTATGTTCAGCGTTATTCACAATAGCCAAGATACAGAAACAACTCAAATGTTTATCAACAGATGGATAAATAAAATGTGATATTTGCATACAATGGAATGTTATTCAGCCATGTGCAAAAACATGGAAAACATTATGCCAGGTGAAATAAACCAGATGCAGAAGCACAAATACTGTATGGTCTTACTTATATATGGTATCTACAATAGATTTTACTTATTTTATTTGAGAGAGAGAGAGTAACCACGAGTCAGAGGCAGAAGGAGAGTGAGAAGCAGACTCCCCACTGAGCAGGGAGCCCAATGCCGGGCTGGATCCCAGGACCCTGGGATCATGACCTGAGTGAACCAAAGGCAGACACTTAACAGACTGAGCCACCCAGGCATCCCCATAGTCACATTTTTTTAAAGAAGCCCCTGATCCTTCATTCTCTCCAGACACCAGTCAACTCTCTAATTCTTGTTTCAAATTTCTTGCAAGTGTTGGCTACACTCACTTTCTCCACTTGCACACTGTCTATTCACTCCTCAGTGATAATCTGACTCATGCTTCCACTTTGTCAACCGATCTACTCTGGGCAAGGTCACGCATGGTCACAAGGTAGCCAGATTCAACGGACTCACATTCATCCTTACAGTGCTGGGCCTCTCTGTGTCCTTGGGCATTGTGGACCTGACAATATTTCTTAGAACTCTTGACTGTCTGGAGTCTAGACATTGTTCCCATGCTTCTCTTCCCATCGGTCAGACCAGCATCCCTTGATGATGGGAGTCTCCCTCACCCAAGTCTTTATCTTTGGTGTTCCTTAGTATTCCTTTTATCTCTACCCATTTAATTGCTAAAATCACTCTCCATCTTCTCATGATTGTTACTACATGAGTGTGTGGAGTGTGTATTAGGTTTTCCAAATCTGTCACCTCCAGCTCTGAAATCTATATGGATTTTCACATCTCTCTAGCCATTACATGAAGCCTGAAACTCTTTTAGAATGCTGCTTCCATTGGATCTTGAATATTTCCGGGGGCTTTCATACAAGTTCTCCTCAACCCTGTAAAGGTTGGATAACCTTCAACAAGGTTAAGGAAAGATGAGCTACCAGATTCAAACACCCCAGGTTTCAGATGAAGCGGTACAGGAGGAGAAGTATGAGAGGGAAAAGGAAAGAAGCAATCAAACCTTGAAGAACAGAGGAGTCCAGACTCACATCAAGCCCAGGGACATGGATGAGAGATCACACATGGCACAGGCTCTGACGGGTGACACCAGAAGATGGAGGAGGCAGGCTTGAGCCCCTTGTACCCTCTCAGAGCTAATAAACTTACTACCTAAGGAACACACAGCGAACTTGCTATTGAAATGCAGCTTTGTGACAAGTGCTTTGCATTTCTTCTTGGAACCAGATTGCTGCCACTAGTTATGGTTCTGTGGGAAATGTGGAACAAATACCATATATGCCTTTGAAGGCAGGACAGCTACCTTAAGATATTAAGATACCTCGAGTTTATCCTGTCTTTAGAAGTGAGTCCCCCACAATAAGCCTTTTGGTAAACCCTAAATCCCTGCCTAGGTCAGGAGAGGGGATGGGAGAAACAGCCAGAGGTCAGGCCCAGGTTTGGCTGGATGCTGTTCATACGATTCTTTTTTTTAATAATTTTTTATTGTTATGTTAATCACCATACATTACATCATTAGTTTTTGATGTAGTGTTCCATGATTCATTGTTTGTGCATAACACCCAGTGCTCCATGCAGAACGTGCCCTCTTTAATACCTATCACCAGGCTAACCCATCCTCCCACCCCCCTCCCCTCTAGAACCCTCAGTTTGTTTTTCAGAGTCCATCGTCTCTCATGGTTTGTCTCCCCTCTGATTTCTCCCCCTTCATTCTTCCGTTCCTGCTATCTTCTTCTTTTTTTTTTTTCTTAACATATATTGCATTATTTGTTTCAGAGGTACAGATCTGTGATTCAACAGTCTTGCACAATTCACAGTGCTCATCATAGCACATACCCTCCCCAGTGTCTATCACCCAGCCACCCCATCCCTCCCACCCCCCCACTCCAGCAACCCTCAGTTTGCTTCCTGAGATTAAGAATTCCTCATATGATATATGTCTTTCTCTGATTGACTTATTTCGCTCAGCATAACACCCTCCAGTTCCATCCACATCGTTGCAAATGGCAAGATCTCATTCCTTTTGATGGCTGCATAATATTCCATTGTATATATATACCACTTCTTCTTTATCCATTCATCTGTCGATGGACATCTTGGCTCTTTCCATAGTTTGGCTATTGTGGACGTTGCTGCTATAAACATCGGGGTGCACGTACCCCTTTGGATCCCTACATTTGTATCTTTGGGATAAATACCCAGTAGTGCAATTGCTGGATCATATGGTAGCTCTATATGTTCCATACGATTCTGACCCTGATCCAGATCCACCCAGCACCTTGTTCCTAACCTCCCCCAATCCAGACTCTGCTCCAGACAAGCATTTCACCCACTGGTGGAAAAACGAGAGCAGGGACCACTCCCAGCTACTAGAGCAGGATCAGGAACTTACTCTTCTATTCCAGAGATAACGATATAAATATGTACGTATGTACATATGACAATCAGTGTAACACACATGGAAAATGATTGGCCTGAAAAGGAAACTAAATCAACTCTAGGTAATTATACACAGCTAAATACAGATATAAATACCTTTAAAAATGGAAAAGAATACATAAGAAGAATATAATTAGGTAAGAAATATCAAAAACAATCTGCAAAAGAAAAGATCAATAAAAACATGTATTTTGAGGGCCGCCTGGGTGGCTCAGTCAGGTGGGCATCTGCCTTCAGCTCAGGTCATGATACTGGGGTCCTGGGATCGAGCCCCACGTCGGGCTCCCTGCTCAGCAGAGGAGTCTGCTTCTCCCTCTCCCTCTGTGATCTCTCTCACTAATAAATAAATAAATAAATAATAAATCTTAAAAAAACCCCATATTTTGAAAAGAATTCCTACTACTTAGTCAAGTCTTGGTGGTCATTAAAGTGTTTTCCCATTTTTTGTTGTTGTTGTTGTTGAGTAAAATACACATAACGTAAAATTACCTATTTTAACCATTTTTAAGTGTACAGTTCAGGGGTATTAAATACATCCATAACACTATGCTACCATCACCACCATCCATCTCCAGAACAATTTCATCTTGTAAAACTGAAACTCTATATACATGAAACAATAACTCCCCATTTTTTACCACCCCCCCCCCAACTAGCAACCACCATTCCACTTTCTGTCTCTATGATTTTGGCTACTCTAGGTGCCTCATATAAGATAAATGATACAGTATTTGTTCCTTTATCACCGGCTTTTTTCATTTAGCATAACATCCTCAAGGTTCACCCATGTTATAGCATATTGCAGAATTCCTTCCTTTTTGAGTCTATATAATTTTCATTGTGTGTATACAAAACGTGTTGCTTATTCCTTCAACCATTGATGGACACTTGGGTCACTTCTATGTTCCAGCTATTGTGAATAATGCTGCTATGAACATGAGTGTACAAATATCCTGTCTCAGTTCTTTGGGGTATATATTCAGGAGTGGAATTGCTGGATCATATGGTAATTCTATTTCTAATTTTTTGAGGGACCTCCATACTGTTTCCCACAGTGGCTACGCCATTTTCCCTTCTCACCAACAGCGCCCAAGGGTTCCAGCTTCTCCGCATGGTCACTAACACTTGTTATTTTGAGGTTTATTTTTTTATAGTAATGGGTGTAAGGTGGTATCTCATTGCAGTTTTTATTTGCTTTTCTCTAATGATTGTGATGCTGAGTATCATTCCCATCTCTACCAATTAAAAGAATTCCCTTTTATTTCTAGTTTGCCAAGAAGTGTCTTGTTGTTGCTCATAAACAGGTCTTTAACCTCATAAAATGAAATTCTCATCAACTGAGATCATCACATGATTTATCTCCTTTAGGATACTGATGTGGTATAAATTGATTGATAGATCTTCTAATACTTACCATTCTGGCATTTCAGGTATGATCCTGAAATTCTTCCACATGAATTATTTTGCCATTTGTTTTTTTTAATTTTGCAGCTAATATTTTATTTGGCATTATTATAATCATAAGGAAATGGCCTATAATTTTCTCTCTTTTACTATAATCTTCTGAATTTGGAGTCAAATCGGCTGGTTAGCTTTAGCTTTGCTTCTATTTCCCAGAAACTTTTTCAAAAGATAGAGATGAATAATTCTTGAAAGTTTGGTAGACTCACACACATGTGAAGCTATAAGAACCTATTTTGGGTTTTGTTTGTTTTGTTTGTGTATTTTAAAGAGGGTCTTTCACTACTATTTCCAAACTTTTAATATGACTGCTCTATTTAAGAACCATATTCTTTAGTTCATTTGAGAACTTCTTAAAATTGTGTTCAGATGGCTTTAAGTCAATGAACTAAAACAATGAACTATAAACTTCAGCTGAGAAGTTTTATGTCCACCTAAAAATTTACTAGATGGTAAGAGGGGAGGTGTGGACAGTGAGAGAGACAAACCATTTGCCACACGGAATAAAGTCAGGTTATACATAGAAGCCAGGTGTTGACACCTGTTTTAGAGCCCCATACCTAGCATCCAGTGCCATCTGCTCTTTTTTCTTTTTTTTTTTAAAGATTTTATTTATTTATCTGAGAGAGAGAGAGAGAGCGTGAGCAGGGGGAAGGGGCAGAGACAGAGGGAGAAACAGACTCCCCACTGAGCAGAGAGCCCGACATGGGGCTCGATCCCAGGACCCCAAGATCATGACCTGAGCTGAAGGCTGACACTTAACCAACTGAGCCCCCCAGTCACCCCGCATCTAGTCTTTCTTATCAAACAACTTCCCACAAACTCACATAAAAACTCACCCAAGGAGATAGTTATCACTCCTATCCGCAGGGATTGGTCTGCCCTGGGTCTTCTAAGAGCAGCCCAGTCCCAGGGAGAAGCAACATAAGGTTCCAGAGGTCCTGACACTGACTCTTCATTCATCTCCCTGCAGTCAATGAGTCATAAACCCTTTCCAGCTTACTCTAGCCAAATAGGAGGAGGAATCTGAGAACACCCTTTTCCCCACTGGCTCTTCCCACACCACTTCCCCAAGTTTCCCTGGCACTTCCAGAATCAGAAAGGGACCACACGAGTTTGGAGGGCTGTCACTCCTGAAAGTTTCCAGGAAAGGGAATTCACAAAGCAGCCCAATCACACCCCAGGATCACAGGACAGCAACCCCAGGGGAAGGAAACTGGAGTGTTCTCTGCTCATGCTCAAGAACACAAAGGGCAAAAACCACTCTGCAGCCAGCTGACCACTGCCTGACTTCATGAAGGCCAGTGTCAGGCTAAAGCACCAGGCTCTGGAGCCTGCCGCTGCCTGAGGGCGCCTGAGAGCCTTGGACAAACAGGCCTCTACTCTGATGGTTCTTGGTGGGGTGAGGCAGAGGGGAACTGAGAGTAGGGTTCCTGGCTGCCCCCAATCCCTCCCCTGAAGGAGGTGAGCTGGGAGGGAGTCTGAGAGGATAGGCTGGAGCAAGATCTAAGCTGGTTTAAGACAAATCAGGAGTCTGAGGCCTCCTCTGGGGCCTTGACCTTGGCCACCAAAGAACAATTGACATTCAACATCCATACTCTACGCACGATCCTACTCTTATAAAACATGTGTTTAAAAACTTACATATGTGTAGGTGTATATATTGCCAGGTATGTATGCATCCACATCATGAGAAGTCCTGTATGATCCACCCAAAATTTATAATATTAATTTCTAAGTATTGGTTTGGGTGGGTTTTTTTTTTTTCAATAATTAAAAAAAATTTTAGAACAGTTTTAGACTTAGTGAAAAATTGCAAAGACAATATGCAGTTTCTCACCCCATTTCCCCCGCTGTTCACAGTTTACATCATCTTGGTACTTTTGTGACAACTCGCGAAAAAATAGTGACTCATTATTATTAACTAAACTCCATGTTGTGTTCAGATTTCCTTAGCTTCCTGCCTAACGTCTTGTTTCTCTTCCAAAATACTTCATCTTTTTCATTCCTCATGTTTCTTCATCTCCTCTGGGCTGGGACAGTATTTCAGAATTTCCTTGTTTTTTGTAATGTTGATCATTTTGAAGATGAGCATGCAGCTATTTTGCAGGATCCTCCTCAGCTTGGGTGTGTCTGATGTTTTTCTCACGGTTAGATTAGGGTTATGATACGATGGCAGGAGAACCACAGAGGTGAAGTGCTGTTCTTGTCCCAGCCAACCAAAGGTGTATGCTATCACCCCACCGTATCACTGTGGGTGTTAACCTTGACCCCCTGAGTCCTGTGTGTCAGGCCACGCCACCGTAAGTTTGCATTTTTCCCCTTTCCATATGGTATCCTTTGAAAGCAAGTCACTAAATGTAGCCCATTATGTCTGTTTTTAACTTTTCTGTTAGCTTATCTGTATTTTTCAGATATTTTACAATTGTTAGGATTTAGCTTGTTCATGAGAGTATGGCTAATAAGGCAGCTTTTAAAAGAAAAAAAAGCCTCTTGCTGGTCTGGCCTCTCTCACCCTGACCCATCCACAGCTCTCTTTAGTACAGCAGGACCCAACTAGATAAGCTTAATGTAGACTGGAGTGCTTGAGTTGGGTTTTATGACTGTGGGTGCTTATGGGGTTGTTCCTGATGTTTTCAAGTTTAAGGACAAGGTTGTGTTCCACATTGGCTGATCCAACTGGTTGTACCTTTTATCTCCTCAATTTTAGGAGGGAAAAAAAAAATCCATAAAAAATATTTACATTTGACATTCTGAAAAGAAAAGTCAGTATTGAAAAGATATTCTTAAGAGTTCCAAAAAATATTAGCTAAATAAAAACCACACAGAATGAACTTGTATTTGTTAGTTTATAAGAGAAACAAAACATTCCTCTTTGTTTTAATTTATGAATGAAAATTATAAGCTTATGTTAAATAAGGAATTTAACAAGATAATGGTCTCCATTTTTGCATCATGGCAGATTAGGTAAAGAGAATGAAAGGAAGAGATAAGGACAGAGGAAATTTAATATAAAGGGAAAAAGAAAGAGAGGTCAAAAGAGTGGGAAGAATACATATAGAAGTGGTGATAGAGGTTTTAAAATATACATTGAAAAGATAATAAGATGGTGACAAATATTCCTATAATAATAATAGCAGAAGCATTTTACACTAAAGAGAAGATACAAATCTTTCCTTGCCTAAGAACGTATGAAATTCACTGTTCCTATGAAAGATACTGTCCCACTTTCTCAGTTCCTCCCAAGCTCCTTGGAAGAGCTGCCCATACTCCCTATGTCCTCCTGTCACGGTCCCTTCATTCCTCAACCCTCTGCCATGTGACTCCTGTGCCATTTCTCCATTCAACCTGCTCTGCCAATCATCTGCCAGTTGTCACAGAAAACAGAGATGCTCCTCCGTCCTGGGTCCCCACCTGCTTCTGTGGCCTTCACTCACTTCTATTCCCGTGGTCTCCTGTGTCTGTGATTCACCAGCCCCGCTCCCACTCCCCTCCCTGGACAACAGAAGCCATCAGTAGGCTCAGAGAATGTGCTTAGCCTCTAAAGCTGGTGAGCCCATCTCTGCTGCCTCAGGCCTTGGCACCGTCTTCTCTGTCCGTCTGCCAGTGGGACAGGTTTTCCTGAGTTTTCCACTGACCCCTCCAACTCCTGATGTGCGAAATGGAACCCCTGCCCTGTCTGGGTACATCACAGTCACTCCTGAGTTGTGGGACTAGAAACCAGGCAGCCTGTCAGTCAGCCAGAGAAGCCAAGTGATTGTGAAGGAGGAGGAGATGCAGGGTGAGGAGAGCTGGTGATTTGCAGACGAGATGACACCAAGGGTGACTGGACAGTGTCTGGTGTTGGGGGGCAGGAGCCAGTGGGCAGGGGGGAAGTGAGGAGGGGAGCTGGGAGGAGACGGGAGGATGCTGCGTGCTCCTCAGGAGCACATGTGGAGGGAGAGAGGCCCAGAGAGGGTCAAGGATGGCCAAGGATGGGGACGGGGGAGTGGACACCTCCACCAACAAGGGAAGAACAGTTAGCGAGGCTTCCAGTACAGTGACTTCCCTCTATATTTATTGCAGAAATCTTGACCTTTACAGCAAAAGCTTGAAACCTTCAGGTCCCCACGAATCAGTTTCCAGGACTTACACTCGTTGGAGCAGTCCAGTTGAGTGTGGTTGTAGCGAAATCCATCTGGAAGAGAAGGACGCTCATACTCAGGGTCAGAGAGCAATAGTTGAAGCTCAGAGAAAGAGGATCCCCAACCATGCCCAGCCTGGCCTCCGGACAGGTGCACATCAGTCTCACCTTCCTGACAGTGTCAAGAGGCAGGCACCTGCTCAAGCCAGTAGAGCTTGATTCAATGTCATTACCTCTTATATTGAAATAGAATATATCCCTGGTTCTGCATCCTGGGCCTTCCTCCACGGTGCAGTTGCCTTTGCCTGCCTTACATTTGCCCTTTCTAAAAAGACTGCAGACCATACACGTTGTGGCTGGAGCTGTGGAGAAACAGACATGAGCCTGGGGTGGAATGAACTCAGACTGAGGTGTGCTAAGACACCTTAGGACCCAGGAGTTTAGGGACACAGCATGCCTCTAAATACTTCCCCCACACATAATTTGGGGCAGGAAATATTCCCACTAGGTTCCTTCCATTAGATATTTAGGGACAAGTGGTCTTCCACATAGTGATCTCAAAATCTATTAAGGATAAATAACTGTATGTATACTTCATGAGTGAATTGCATGGTATGTGAATTATATCACACTAAAACAGTTTACCAAAAATAACCTTGAGCAAAAATATAAGATGTTACCTGCCAGGTGATGTGAGAGATACTAGCAAGTGAGAAATAAGGACAAAAGGCATGGGTTCTGACCAGGCAAATGAAATTTCCAACCTTGCACCGAACAACTCTAAGTGATTATCTTTCTTTAATTTTTGTTCCCTAGGAGCCTAGCTGACCCCCCGCCCCCTGCTGGTACCAGCTTTTTGCTCATGTGCTCATAAAAATCTAAAAGAGGGGGTGCCTGGGTGGCTCAGTTGGTTAAGCATCTGTCTTCAGCTCAGATCATGATCCCAGGGTCCTGGGATCGAGCCTCACATTGGACTCCCTGCTCAGTGGGAAGCCTGCTTCTCCCTCTCCCTCTGCTGCTCTCCCTGCTTGTGCTCTCTCTCTCTGTCAGATAAATAAATAAAATCTTTTTAAAAAATCTAAAAGAGGTTACTATGTGAAGGGTCTCCTCTTAGCTGTGGAGGCATTGTGCAGAAGACAACCAAGCACCTGCCTACAGCCACCCTGGGTCAGGGTCTCTGGGGGAAATGGGTGAGCATAAGGATTACACTGGCTTGACGTTGAGCAGGTAGATTTTAGTCTCCAGAGATTTCCTAGCCAAACACCAAAAGTCATCCAAAATACCTACATGTTTAAGTGAAAAGACTGCTGTGAAAATATTGGTTCAAAATAAGCCATCTAATTACCTCTTCTGGCTCCATTACGGCCCCTAGGCTGCTTCTTTATAGAAAGTCTCGAGCTACCGTTGGCTCTGCTGCTTAAGGCCATCCCAGCCAGCCCCAAGGCCCTAAAGTGGGAAGAGCCCTTGGCCCCAATCTTGCCCAAATTTTAATCTGCCCCAGAGTGACTGACTCCACTCTGAGATCTTAGGAAGGGACCTGAACTCTTTCCCTGGGAGTAGTCAGGGTGGGGACAGCAGACAGAGACCTTAAACCCTTGGGGGGCAGATCATCGCAGAACCTCATCTTTAACCCCGTTCCCTTCCAGCGAGGTCAGGCCACCACCCTGGGGCTGCTCCCTCACCCCTGCCCAGCCACCCCAGGGCCTCACCCACTCCTTGGAAGAACACAAAAGGGAAGACTGCCAGCAGCAGGAGCAGGAGCAGGGACTTGTCCATCTCAGTTTGGGATGGCAGCAAGATGCACAGGCTGGCTGGAGAGGGGAGCAGAGTGTCCAGGAAGAGCGAGGACAGATTGCTCTAGAACCTGGACTTGACCGCTCCCAAGCTGTGGGCAGAAGCTTCCTTTTATGTACCCACCAAGGCAGGTTTCACCACCGCCCAGTCCCAGGAAATGCTCCCACAGACCTAGCCCCATTGGATACTTCCAAGGACAAAGGATGTCCCATGTGTCCCTCCTGTTCCCTTGAGACCGCCTCTGGCTGAGTGGGGGACCTGCTGCTTGGCCGGATCTGCTGGGCCCTCCGCAGTCCCTGCTCCTTCACTCTCTGGACATCCCACTGTGCCAGGTCCAAGACAGGGGCTTATGTGGGCAGGGCTTTGCTAACTACCCATTTCCTCTGGGTCCAATGTCCTGTATGACCACCTCCCCACCAGTCCCATGGCCCAAGCCAGTCCTCAACCTGGTGGACACCCTGCTTCAGGGCTCAGGATGTGTTCATCACAGGCGTGGTCCGTAGCTTCTTCTGTCCCTTCCCTCTCCCTAAGTTGTGCTCATAGTTAGGCCCCTCTCAAAACTGAATCAGTGTTGACAGTGGTGGGGATAGTCATAATAGCAAACATTTACTCAGTTGAAAAGGGGATGAGGAAGGAGTAGAAAACAGGGAAACAGGTACAAACTTCCATTTATAAAATAAGTAAGTGACGGGGATGTCATGTACAGCATGGTGATGACAGTTAATAACAGTATTGTATATTTGAATATTGCCAAGAAAGTAAATTTTAAAAGTTCTCATCACAAAGAGAAAAAACTTTTTGTAACCAGGTAAGGTGACAGATGTTGACTAAACTTATGGTGATCATTTCACAATTTATATAAATATCAAATCATTATGGTGAACACCTGTTCTGTGCTGGTCTCAGCCTATCAATCAATAACCAATAGTGTGGTTGGCCTCGCCCTTATAATTGCAAAATACCCTTCAGCAGCAACCATCAGGGAACTTTGAAAAAAAATAGGTTGATTACTTACAAGACCTGGACATGACACAACATACCCGGGGCCACACAGTGAGGGTGGGGGTGGGGGAGGCGAGCGCATGCACATGTCTGCTTTTCTTGAGGTTGTCTGTGGGGCTTAGGGTTTTGTGGGCTCAGTCTGTATTGGTAAGTTAAAACATAAGAATGGGAGATTGAAGTGCAGGAAGAGGAAAAAAACAAGTGGCACCAACAGTCAGTTATCAAAATCAACCAAGATCTCTTTTTTAAAAAATATTTTTTAATTTAAATTTAATTAATCAACATATAATGTATTATTGGTTTCAGAGGTATAGGCCTGTGATTCATCAGTCTTATATAATACCCAGTGCTCATTACATCACATGCCTTCCTTAATATCCATCACCCATCCCATTCCCCTCCCCTCCAACAACCCTCAGTTTGTTCCCTATGATTAAGACTCTCTTATAGTTTATCTCCTTCTCTGATTTCATCTTGTTTTATGTTTCCTCTCTTCCCCGATGATCTATGTTTTGTTTCTTAAATTCCACATATCAGTGAGATCATATGATACTTGTCTTTCTCTGATTGACTTATTTCGCTTAGCATAATACCCTCTAGTTCCATCCACGTCCTTGCAAATGGCAAGATTTCCTTTTTTTTGATGGCTGCATGGTATTCCATGGTTTATATACCACATCTTCTTTATCCATCCGTCAATGGACATCTGGGCTCTTTCCATAGTTTGGCTATTGTGGACATTGCTGCTATAAACATCAGGGTGCAGGTGCCCCTTTGGATCACTACATTTGTATCTTTGGAGTAAAAACCCAGTAGTGCAATTGCTGGGTCATAGGGGTAGCTCTATTTTCAACTTTTTGAGGAACCTCCATACTGTTTTCCAGAGTGGCTGCACCAGCTTGCATTCCCACCAACAGTGTAAGAGGGTTCCCCTTTCTCCACATCTTCACCAGCATCTGTCATTTCCTGACTTGTTAATTTTAGCCATTCTGACTGGTGTGAGGTGGTATCTCATTGTGGTTTTGATTTATATTTCCCTGATGCTGAGTGATGTGGAGCATTTTTTCATGTGCCTGTTGGCCACTTGGATGTCCGCTTTAGAGAAATGTCTGTTCATGTCTTCTGCCCATTTCTTGACTGAATTATTTGTTCTTTGGGTGTTGAGTTTGATAAGTTCTTTATAGATTGTGGATACTAGTCCTTTATCTGATAAGACATTTGCAAATATCTTCTCCCATTCTGTCGGTTGTCTTTTGATTTTGTCGACTATTTCCTCTGCTGTGCAAAAGGTTTTTATCTTGATGAAGTCCCAATAGTTCATTTTTGCCTTTGTTTCCCTTGCCTTTGGAGATGTGCCTAGCAAGAAGTTGCTGTGGCCGAGGTCAAAGAGGTTGCTGCCTGTGTTGTCCTCTAGGATTTTGATGGATTCCTGTCTCACATTGAGGTCTTTCATCCATTTTGAGTCTATTTTTGTGTGTGGTATAAGGAAATAGTTCAGTTTCATTCTTCTGCATGTGGCTGTCCAATTTTCCCAACACCATTTGTTGAAAAGACTGTCTTTTTTCCTTTGGACATTCTTTCCTGCTTTGTTGAAGATTAGTTGACCATAGAGTTGAGGGTCCATTTCTGGGCTCTCTATTCTGTTCCATTGATCTATGTGTCTATTTTTGTGCCAGTACCATACTGTCTTGATGATTACAGCTTTGTAATAGAGCTTGAATTCCAGAATTGTGATGCCACCAATTTTGGTTTTCTTTTTCAACATTCCTTTGGCTATTCGGGGTCTTTTCTGGTTCCATACAAATTTTAGGATTATTTGTTTCAGCTCTGTGAAAAAAGTTGATGGTGTTTTGATAGGGATTGCATTGAATGTGTAGATTGCTCTAGGTAGCATTGAAATTTTCACAATATTTGTTCTTCCAATCCATGAGTATGAACATTTTTCCATTTCTTTGTGTCTTCCCCAATTTCTTTCATGGGTATTTTATAGTTTTCTGAGTACAGATCTTTTGCTTCTTTTTAGGTTTATTCCTAGGTATCTTATGGTCGGGGTACAATTGTAAATGGGATTGTCTCCTTAATTTCTCTTTCATCTGTCTCATTGTTGGTGTATAGAAATGTAACTGATTTCTGTGCACTGATTTTATATCCTGCCACTTTGCTGAATTCCTTTATGAGTTCTTGCAATCTTGGGGTGGAGTCTTTGGGTTTTCTACACAGAGTGTCATGTCATCTGCAAAGATGAGAGTTTGACTTCTTCTTTGCCGATTTGGATGCCTTCTATTTCTTTTTGGTGTCTGACTGCTGAGGCTAAGACTTCCAGTACTATGTTGAACAGCAGTGAAAATGAACCAAGATCTCTGACACAAAAGAGTCTCAGTGGAGGCAGGAGGCCCGGCTTTTGATTTAGTATGTGGCTGGCTATGTGTTTATTCCAGACAAAATGCCTCCTTGAAATGGATGCCTTGGCCATCAAAACTTAAGTCAGGCACTTGAGTTACAAAAAAAATTAAAAAATAAAAAATGAAAACAAACCCCCCCAGAAAAACAAATATAATGTTATATGTCAATTATATTTCAATTTTAAAAAATAATTTAAAAAGAAAATGGGGAAAACAAATTTTAAACAAATCATTAGAACTGTCAAAGAGCAACTCTGTTCTTCCGTAGCATTGTTTTACTGAAGACACGCTGTTCTGTGCAAACTTGAAGAACGTCACGAGGATGATGCCTTATGTGGTATTGGAAAAGGACATGGTATCACCTGGGAAACTGAGGCAAAGAGAATGAACACAGAACATAATGATCTGGTCAGCCTCCTTGTGGAAACTTATGCTCGTTGAACATCCTGCTGGTGCTTCCTAAGGAGAGGATTGCGGAATTCCTGTCGAATGATGTACCTGTTCTATGTAGCTTGCTGGCAATAAACGAACCTTCTTTTAAAGATTTAGGGCGATGCGACCCCACTGGAAATTGCCCATGGCGGCTATGGAATGGCAGTAAAATACAATGGAGGTGGTAGCTGACTGCGAAGTCCTACTTGTGTATCTGGGACCAGCCAGGAATCAGGTGGAGACCTCACAGGCTCGGTCTGTACCAGCAAAGGGCGTGATCACCTGACGGAAGAAGCTACTGCTCTAGATTCCTGGCTGGCCTTCCTGCACCCGCTTTTCCAGTCAAGCTTCCTCAACGCCACCCCGTCATGTCTCTCCCTCAGGTGCACAGGAAGGTCATCCGACATGGTAGAATTGTGTTGGATGGCACATGCATGTCGCTGAATGATGTGTTATGGATGTTTCCTGGCTTTTTAGGAGAGGAGGCTTCAGAGATCCATTAAAGATTGAGAGCTTGACAGATGTCACATATTAAATTTATCTGAGCCCATGAGGGCCTCCCTCCATACTCCTAAAGTTGGGAAAGAGCTAATAGTCCTAATTCACGACTCAGTCCAAGCTTACTTACTAAATTATTCCTTTTACTCCTAATGTGCCCCAGTCTGGAGGATGAATTATGCAACCAGCCTACTCAGAGGTGACCAGGCACAATCTCTCACCCAGTGCAGGAACCTCCTCCTCTGCAGCATCCAGACAGCCGGCATCCAGAACCACCACACTTCCAGGCCCACGTCAGTCCCCATCAGATCTTCCCGTCATGTGTCTAGGCTGAGACCCAACAGGGGAGTGCCGTGGCCAGAGCATAGACTCAGAAGTCAGACCCATCTGGGTTTGAAGCCTCATTCCAACACCTATTGGCTATGAGACCCTGGCTAGTTATTAATCTATAATCCCTCAATTTCCTCATCGAGGAAATAGGAACTATAATAGCACTTATGTCATTAGGTTACTGATTCAATTCTTCATATTAACTTTCTGTTCAGTTATTCACTAAGGAATCCAGTTAAGAAAACTTTAATTTAAAAATCGGTACTAGGAAATATCGCAAGCTTATAGTTAGTGACGCCTAGTCTCTGCCTGTGCGGTCAGCAGTCCTAACTTCACCCCAGCACATACACACTCACACACACATCCCGCCATATGGACATGCCCTTCCCTCCCCCCAACAGCACACAGAGGCCGCAGCTACAAAGGCAGGCCGAGTCCCTGATCCACCATCTCCCACCACGTCCCTCCCTCTCGTTCATGTTCTATCCCGGGAACCTGCTGCCACCGTCCAGACCAATGACAAATTGTAGCAGCAAGAACCGGAGTGTTACTTTATGAGGCAGTGAACAGGCTGCCCTGCCACTGGCCCTTCAAGGATTCCCAAATTACCACTGTGAACATGCGTAATCTGATGGAAGAGCCGCTTACCCTGGAATGCTGATTATAAAACCCATATGGATAAACCCCCTGGACCCAGCCTCTAAATCTCTCCTGTCTGGCTGGCCCTGCCCGCCCCCGCCAGCACCATTCCCCACCACCACCGCTTTCCTCTCCACCACCGACACCGACCACGAATGCACTCCAGCCATTCTTCACTCATTCTTCACCCATCACTGCTCGGCAGCCAGGACATCTCTGGTGTGATGTGGGCTTGGGGCAAGGAAGAATGCATATGTGGTGGGGAGGCGTATGCATGGGGGCAGAAAGCACTGGGGAAATCAAACTCTGAGTCTTCGTGTCTGTTTCTCAGATGGCATCATTGTAAACTTTCTTTCTGACGTACCAGGGCCAGCAGGGAGGTGATAAACCATCCGTTACTCACATAGTGATTGGTGGCCTGCCGAGCTAGTAGCAAGTTTATGCTTTGTGCAGTGACTCACAGTTCATGCACCGCAGTAACCAGAACTCGAACTATGTCCATTGCAACTATGCCTGCAGTTCAGGTATATTGGACGCAAGCAAAGCGGGGGCTCCTGTTCGCGATGCCCTTCAGCTCATACTCGGTCTTCATACCTGGACTCGCGACTACCTTCCCAAGGCGAGACATCACCACCTGCACCCCAACAGCGCCCGACCCCCTGGCACTCTTGCCCGCTGCACCCTTGTCACACTGCAGAGCCTCCTGAGCACCCCCACGGACCTGCCTCTGTCCATGGTGGGATGCAGCAAGACAGGAGAGAGCACAGGGAACTCGAGGCTCTGAGAGTGGCAGGGTCCCAGCAGACATCATCAGGATAAGTTCAGTGCCCCATTGCGGCCACGTACTCAACAAACACCTTTCCTCTCACTATCTGCTCAGAGACCACTCCCCCAGGCTCTGCGACCTCCCTAAAAAACAAAACACATTTCACCAACTGGGGGTTTACTCTGAGGCACTCTCCAAGCAAGGAAAGGCAGCAGAGCCTGACACTCCCTGGAGGAGGGGGTCACGTGTGGACTAACACTGAGCTGCTCAAAAGACTCTGGTAGTAGAAATGCTCTGTCCACAGTCGGTCCCTGCCCATCTCCCCCCGCCAAGGACTGGTATAAGTTTCGTAAAAGCCCCAGAAAGCTGGTCCTTGGAATGGTAGGCTGTTTAGGGGACCTCCTTTCTGAGGATAATGGACAAGCTGTTGGCGCTGAGCGTGACTCTGCTTCGGGGAGCGCTGGGGAGCGGGGAGTCTTCTGGAAGGATTACACTGACCACCCAAGGAAGAGTTGCCTCTGCCACATTTTCATTGTCTTTCCATAAAATACATTTTTAAAAAAATAAAATAAAATGCAACCAAAAAAGACTGTAATAGAGTGATCGAACCCCTCCAACTGGCCCTGGGACTTTACTGGTTTTGGCACCAAAAGCCTCATGTCCCAGAAAACCCCTTTTTCCAGGCAGATCAGGAAGGTTTACATTTATGCACATGAAAATAAAGCTGGAAGTATAGAGACTAAAATATTTATATTGATTAACCCTGGTTAATCACTGAGCTAATCGCTGATTAATAGACTATTGTTTATTTTAATTTTATTATGCATGATCTTATATATATTTTTAAATTGTCTACAGTGACCAAGTTCTCATTTGCTAAATAGGAAAATTATTATTATTATTATTTTTTAAAGATTTTATTTATTTATTTGAGAGAAAGAGATCGAGGACATGAGAGGGGGAGGGTCAGAGGGAGAAGCAGACTCCCTGCTGAGCAGGGAGCCCGATGTGGGACTTGATCCCGGGACTCCAGGATCATGACCTGAGCTGAAGGCAGTCGCTTAACCAACTGAGCCACCCAGGCGCCCCAGGAAAATTATTTTAAAATAATATCAATTCCTTTCATTGGTCTGGACTTTATCATCATTCGGCCATCCCTGAACCTCTGGATTAGGACCAGACCCAAATCTACCCATAAAGGCTGGAGAATTTGTGTTGGGTGGTTGTTGCTGTTGGTGGTGGTACTCTTCTATTGGTGTAGAGAAATCACCAGACCCTAGCTTAGCCAGACTCGCCCATCTTCTGTTTCTGTCCTTTCTGATTCTCATTATTTTTAAAAGTTCATGAAAAACATAATCTTAACAACCTGAGCATAAAATATATATTTATGGAAACTTCTTTATGAGAAAGAAAATGTTTTAAACTAATTATAAGCACAAATGAATTAAAATGGGGAAAGATTAAAAAAATAGATTCAATAATAAAATAAATAATAAAAATATCCTTTATTTCACATCAAGCTTAGTTTTTAGAAAAGGCTGAGGGAAAGAAGGGGAAGGAGAAAGGGAGAGACAAAAGAACAAAAAAGAAAAGGAGAAAGAGGAGAGACTTGAAATGTGATAGGACGCAAGAAAGAAGGGGGGAGAGAATCTAAAGGAAACTTAAAGATACAAAAAAAGGACATAGAGGAATAAAAACAGAGATTTATAAACCCATGAGATAGACTTTCTGCACTAATGCGAGGAAAGAAAAAGAGAAAAAAGCAATCTATCTTTGCCTTCAACGTGCTAAAATCTTTCTTCCTTAAAAAAAAAAAATGGTCCTTTGCTTCTGCTCTCCCTCTAGCTCCCATGCCATGACCCCATTCTCTTCTCAATGTTTCCTTGGAGTTTCTGAAGTCCATACAAGATGGGAAAATAGTTTTAATGGGAATGTATGATGATAGAGCAACCAAACTCAGGGATGAGGCATTGAATTGGGGAGCACATCTATCACTAATCTTGATTTTAGAGACAAATGGGTTCCTGTCTCACATTGAGGTCTTTCATCCATTTTGAGTTTATCTTTGTGTATGGTGTTAGAGAATGGTCGAGTTTCATTCTTCTGTATATAGCTGTCCAATTTTCCCAGCACCATTTATTGAAGAGACTGTCTTTTTTCCATTGCGTATTTTTTCCTGCTTTGTCGAAGATTCTTTGACCATAGAGTTGAGGGCCCATATCTGGACTCTCTATTCTGTTCCATTGGTCTATATGTCTGTTTTTGTGTCAGTACCATGCTGTCTTGGTGATCACTGCTTTGTAATATAGCTTGATGGGACTGGAGGAGATTATGCTAAGTGAAATAAGTCAAGCAGAGAAAGACAATTATATGGTTTCACTTATTTGTGGAACATAAGGAATAACATGGAGGACATTAGGAGAAGGAAGGGAAAATGAAGGGGGGGAAATCGAAGGGGGAGATGAACCACGAGAGACTATGGACTCTGAGAAACAAACTGAGGGTTTTAGAGGGGAGGGGTGGGGGGATGGGTTAGCCCGGTGGTGGGTATTAGGAGGGCACGTACTGCATGGGGCATTGGGTGTTATATGAAAACAATGAAGCATGGATCACTACATCAAAAACTAATGATGTATTGTATGGTGACTGACATAACATAATAAAATAATAAAAAAAAGATAGAGACAAATGGGTCTTCTGTGGTGGGAAAGACATTAAGATAAAAAGCCCATTTGAACAGCACATAAAGAACAATAAGGACACAAACAAATATGAAGGATGGCCCAAAGTTGCTGAAATGAAAGGATGCATCCCCACGAAACAAGATGATTGTGGAGAAAATGGAAGGAAGTGCACTATCAGTATTGATGGGAGCTCTTCAAATATTTGAAGAGCATGCAGCCATCTCGGTGTGTGAAGGAGCATTATCTTTTTGATATCAGGATTATTTATTGCTAACGTAAATAGACATCTTTGTAAATAGTCATCATGAGCAAATGTGCAAATCACTGAGCCATTTCTAGGCACATTTTAGTATCGTGTTTAGACTGCTATGGTAATGACAACTTTTGATTCTAAAAGCATACTCAATGGATAACTGAACAGATTGTGGGAATATATATATATATATATATATATATATATATATATATATATATACATACATACTGGTAGTTTTATTATCCTGAGTCTGTCTATTATCTATCTATCTATCTATCTATCTATCTATCTATCTATCTATCTATCATCTATCTATCATCTATCATCTATCTACCTATCTATACACTGGTGGCTATGAAAGTCTATCATGGAATAATATAGATTTTAGGGAGACTTTGTTTTCTTTTATATATAGATATAGCGTTTTGATGATAGTATCTTTTTTTTGATGATAGTATCTTTTAAAGTAGAAAGCTATTTGGCTTAGTCATGTGTGAAATAGTACTTTATAGTCTGACCCTCCTGCTATACCTCTTTTCTTTAGCTTTCTTTCCCTTCCCAAGAAACCTAAAAATAAAATATAAGCACAAACTTTAAATATACACAGTACAAAGTAAGTATATAAGTGTAGATGATATTGAGGAGCATAGCTTGCTGGGTTTTGTGTTAGCAATGTGAATACCTGATTTTGCAGAAGCTATTTGGAGTGAGGCAGGGGTTGGCTTCTCCAAAGCACCCGGGAAGCAGACCACGTAATTCAGGACAGCCCTGTCAGTATATTGAAAGCGATACTGGTATATATTTTCCTTATTTGATTGTTATCAGCATGGACCAGGTGGTCTGGGAAGAGGCATGCTTTAATATCACAGCAATTTTGATTTGTAAACCAAGAAATTAATTCTGTATTTAAACTAATCAAATAACAACAACAAACAGAAAGTAAGAAGCATTGATGAAGAAGGGGACGAATTGGATCCTCATGAGAATGCAAAGTGGTTCAGCCACTGTAAAAAATAGTTTGATGATTCCTCAAAAGGTTAATTACCATATAATCCAGCAAGTCCCCCACTAGGTATATAACCAAAAGAATTGAAAAGAAGGACGCAAACAGATACATGTACACCAATGTTCACAGAAGCATTATTTATAACAGCCAAAGGTGAAGGCAACACAAATGTCCATCAACAAATGAATGCGAAGAGAGAGCATGGATTATATATAACATATAACAAAATATTGTTAAGCCATACAAAGGAATAAAATTCTGACACATGCTACAATATGCATGAACCTTGAAAACACACTCAGTTAAACAAGCCAGACAAAAACAACATTGTATAATTCCACTTGTACGAGGTAGGTAGAACAGACAGAGTCATAAAGTCAAAAAGCAGAATGGATGTTATCAGGGAAGACAGAGAAATGGGGAGTTACTGTGTAAGAGGGACTGAGTTTCTGTCTGAGATGATGAAAACATTCTGGAAAAGGATGGTGACCATGGCTGCAGAACGCTGTGGATGTACTTAATGTCACTGGATGTACACTGAAATATGGTTAAAATGGTAAATTTTGTGTTATTTATATTTTACCACGATTAAAAAAAATAACGGGCGTGGTCTTGGTTTTCTGTTATTGTGCCATAGAATCCTCTGATTTAGGAGCTATATTATAATACGATTCTGACTTCTGATGGTGGGCACTTCGTACTAGGGAGTTAATATGTGCCAGCCACTGTGTAAAGTGCTTTTCGTGCGTTTTATCATTTGATCTTTACAAGAGCCATGGGAGGAAGTTTCCATCACCCCCAGTGTGCAGAAGGGGAAATGAAGGCTTGAGAAGCTTGGGGAATATTCCTGCAATCCATGTCACTGAGTGGTGAGCTGCAATTAGAGCCCAGATCCCTCTGCCCTGCTCTGCTGCTTCTGGTTTTCTGTGGCTGAGGCATTTCGTGCCACCTGCTGGGACCTGGGCCAGAACTCGGGAAAGGAAACTGAGCCCGGGAGTCTGGAGCTGAGTAGAGAGCCCTTGCTTGTCACCTTTTAACTCAGTCTAGCTCACCACAGTGCCATAACAGCTGTGTGACATTGGGTGAATGATTTCATCTCTCTGTTTCAGATTCCTCATCTGTAAATAGGACTATCCTATATCCTATCATATGAAATGCCTAGCAAGTAGGAAGAATAGCAACAGCTTCCATTCATTGAGTCATTACAATGTTCCAGGCACTGTGTTGGGGGCTCCTTATAGATACCATCTCTTTTAATTGTCACACGACGATACAAAGGAGATATATATAACTTCCATTTTATGGAGAAGAAACTTAGAATCAGGGTGGTTAAGTGTCTTCTGGCCCAGAATCCTGCAGCCAGCCCGTGTCAGAGTGCTGCGCTGCCTATGGGGCTCTGTTTGAAGCCAAAGCTTGTGCCCTCCACCACTTGGCTCTCCTACCTCCGTGGACCGTGCAGTAAAGAAGACACAGGGGTGAGTTAAACGGAGCAGAGCCTGGTGGCTGGGCCGAGGGGGGAAGGGAGACCTGGGCCAGACTTAGGAGACCAGGGCTGTCAGAGGGAATGAAGCCAGGACTGGGCCACAGTGATGGTGGTGATGGTGCCAGTCCTCTGGGAACCCTCATGGGGCACTCATTTCTATTTTTTATTAATTAATTAATTAATTAGAGAGAGAGTGAGCAGGAGTGTGGGGGGGCAGGCAGAGGGAGAGGGAGAAGCAGACTCCCCACTGAGCAGGGAGCCCAATGCAGGGCTCAATCCCAGGACCCTGGGATTACAACCTGAGCTGAAGGCAGACACTTAACGGACTGAGCCACCCAGGCGCCCCAGGGCACTCATTTCTAGAGTGTAGAATGAGCGTGGGCAGATGCCTCTGTCACTTACCTGCTGTGCACATTCTACAAAGTTAATGAACCTCTCTGACACATAATTTTTTCACCTGTGAAATGGAGGTTATAACCTCATTGCATTGGAGGGTTTATGGGGTGATGCCTAAAATCACCAGTCCAGCACTTGCCACATAGTTGATAAGAAACAGCAGATTCCTGTGCTTAATATATACCTAAAAGCCATGAACTCAATCCTCATATTTACAGTGTAATGTGGGAGGTGGCTGTGGTACAGAGAAGCTAAGGAGTTGCCCAAGTTCTTTAGGGCTCATGAGAGAATGGTGTGTGATTCAGATTCAGGCAATCTTCTTCAGAATATGTGGTCTTTAATACTAAGTTATACAACAACCAGAACATGTCCCTTCCCACTGTCCCCATCATATCTCCTCATCCCAACCAGCCCCAAGAAGGCAGAGGACGCTCTGTGGGAAGCCAGGGTCTCTTGCCAGGCCCTCCCTGCTTCTGGGACCTCCTCAGGCCTAGAGTGTCATTGACCTGGTGGGATTTAGGATCTGAGACATTTGGGAAATGATTTGGGGACCTTTGCCAGCATCGCTTCCTTGTTATCTGGCTCACTATTGCAACAGCCCAGGAGTTCCCCTACACATGGTCTCTGTATTCGTTAGAGTTGCTATTGTCATCTATTCAGGGCTCCTAGGTGTCCCAGTGCAGACTCCCCGTTTTCCTCACCCCACCTAGCCTTGGGGTTTGGCTTCCAGCCAGAAGAGCAGAACCAGACGACCAGGCTGGCTGGGGCTTACTTGGGCCCAGACGGCATTTCGAAGTTGCATCACATCCCTTCTTCAACCACAGCTCATTTCTCTTGGGCCTCTTGGCTCTTAGGAGACAGTGTGGGTGGCAGTGGAGAGCGAAGGCATTTCTGGAAGTTGATGTTTGCTCAGGAAGGATGGGCAGGATGCTGTTGGGAGGAGATCCCTGCAAATCAGCTGAATAGGTCTGGCTGCATTGGGACAGGGTTGAATGGAACATGCTCCTTCACGTTCAAGCTGTTGCAGTAGCTTTCATTACAACAGAAGAACACGTTTTTCTCCCTATTGGTGATGCGGACATATTCCACACATCTTTTGGGGCAGCCCAGGGTGGAATACTGATAGGAGTATTCTGAAGAGTGACAGAGAGAGGCCCAGGTTAGACTTGGTACGTGAGGGCATGTGGCTGAGAAAGCAGTCCCTGCCTTCCCCCCTGTCCCCCGAGGCAGAACCCGAGACTTGCAGCCCCTCCATACCAGGGACAGTCTCCTTCCGGGACAACTCACCCCATCCCCAACACCCCCACGCCTTTACAGCAAAGGATCTGCCACAGCTATACTGTCTTAGGGATTCAGTCACTGAATATCAGGGATGGATGGGAATTTGGAAGTCAACCATAAAACCGGATCGTTGTATAGATGAAGACATTTGAACTTAGAGAAGGCAAGTAACATGCCCTAGACTATTGGCTGAGTTAAGCCAGAGCTGGTGAGACTAGACAAGTCTGACTCCAGATCTAGTGCACCCCCCTTTTTTATTTTGCCAGAACAATCATAAAATTCGATCTCCCATCGCCCTCCTTCTCCTGTCCTCATCTTACCGCCAGTGAAATGTTGAATATACACTTCTTTGGTCTGGCATGTAAAGTCAGGATATCTGGATCGACAGGAACCTAAGTTCTTTCTGCAGTTCTTGCCAACAAATTCATCACAGGAAGTGCAAATTGTCCCTGTAAGATCTGGACATTATGTGAGAAGTATAGGGTGAGACCGAGGGATGCCAAGTCATGAGAGGGGGAGGGAGGGGTCATCACTGTTGATGTTGAGACTGAGGCCACGACCCTTGACTTTCCAGACTTCCCTTATCCATCCTCTAGGGTCCCTCCCTGCAGAGCCCAAATTTATCAAGAAGACAAGTTTTAGGAGTTACACGGTTATCAGGAAGCCCTCTCCCTTCTTTCCAGGATCAGCCTGCAGCTGTGGCTTCTGAAGGAGACACTGATATGGGCATTTCTTGCTGGTAGGGATGGGCTAGGTTGGCTGAGAGAGAAGACCCAGGGTCCAGTGGGGGAAAAGAAGGAGGAGGATCTCTCTTCTGAATTATTTATCCAGACTTGGGTCTTAGTTGAAAGAAAAGGTGATGTAGCTCTCTAGCTAGTCTATCTGTAGACCCCAGTGGTTCTGCGTTATCCCTCCCCCTCACACCGTTCCTAGAGTGAGAGTTTGGTGAAACTCCTGGACAGCAGCAGTAGCAGGGTCCCCAGAAGAGTTTCCATGGGGGGTGGGAAGGGAGTTTGCAGCAGCCAGAGAGGCTCAGGGCCTGGACACCATCAACACTGTCAGGATTTTCTAGGGCATTACTCCCTGAACCCATCCTCCTGCCCCCCTCTGCCTCCCTGCCATGGGACTCACCCACTGTGGAAGACCAGCCCAGAAGCAGGAGGGCTCCTGGGAACGGGAAGAACAGGAGCCAGTCCATGTATGTTGAGGAAAGGATGATGAGGCAGGCAATCAAGCTCCAGGAAGGGTTCGGCAACGGAGCACAAGACAGGATGTGGGATGGAGAAGAGGCTGTCTCTTCCTCTGTGAGTTACGTCCTGGACTGTGAGAGGTGCAGTTCATTTACCTGTCCGGGGAGGCCCTGCCTCTGAGAGAGTGGGCGTTGTGCCGCCTCTCCCCACTCCACAGCCAATGCAGGGCCTCAGCCAAGAAACTTGCACAGGAAAAGAGTGACCTTAACTCTCAAAGGAAGACAGGATAGTGACCACCTCATCCCAAAGAAGGCAAGGGATCTCCGTGAGGCAGAGATGGAAGCCACCTTCAGATTCTACAGTTTTTCTGGCTACCAACTGCCCCCACTGAGCCCTGGCACCAGGCTTTGCCTCACAGGCATGCAAGTGCATGGCACACTCCTGTGTTGCGTTGGATTCCTTGATTCAGCCAAACCACATAACGCGGTTATAGGACTTGATTACTTTCAGAGCGTTTCACAGTATAGTCCACCTAATAATCTCAAATCTATTCAGAGGAAGAATTGGTCACCATTGACTAGAAGGGAACACCAATTTATGGAAGGGGGATAACGTAAAGAATTGCAGGATTTGACTAAGCAGAATCAAGATCAATGGCATTCTGTAATGAGAAAAAGGTGCACAAGAAGTTCTAGAGATGGGAACCTATGTCACAGATCAGATGCTTTTCTCATAATGTCTTCATCTGGTTTTGGTATCAAGGTAATTATGGCTCCATTAAAGGAGTTTGGACAAAAGAACTCTTCAATTTTCTGGAAGACTTTTTCTGGAATTAGTAGTATACCTTCCTGAAATGTTTCACAGAGTTCACTAGGGAAGCCATCTGGGCTTCCCTTGTGAGGTTTTTAACTATGAAGTCAATATCTTTCATGGATAGAAGTCTATTTATGACTTTTGGAGTGTCCTTTGGTACTTGGAATCCTTTGGGACTGCCCATCATCTAGCACAATAAGCACCATATGAGTTTGCCTATTATAGTTTGCTTTTGTGAGGACTTCAGATAATCTATTTGCAGTGTTTGCAACACAGAGAAGGTGCTTAGAATTAGTCATTTTTTTTTAAGATTTTACTTTTTTTTTTTTTTTTGAGAGAGAGCACAAGGAGAGGGAGAGGCGGAGGGAGAGGGAGAAGCAGACTCCCCATTGAACAGGGAGCCTGATGTGGTGCTTGATCCCAGGACCCTGAGATTGTGACCTGAGCCAAAGGCAGACCCTTAACCTACTGAGCCACCCAGGCGCCCCTATAGTAATTATTATTGCTATCTTCTAAGGAGAAAAAGAACCATCTTTAGTGACGGCAAAAACATTCTCGAGGTTAATTTTATACTATAGAATGGCAGGAATTCGAAAGATTCAAATACTAACCCTCCTTCTGTGGCTCCAGTGAGGAGTTGCCCGTGAGAGGTAGGTGTCCTGCATTCTAGCTGGGGACTCTTCCGATAGCTCTGCCCTGGTCACAGAGCCCTCTGATGTGAGGAGCAGGCTAAGTCACCCTGAGTGGGTCCCACATGTCTTCTGGTTCTGGAGGACCAAGGCGATTCCTCAGTTAATTCTGATGGAGGTCCTGGAGGAAATTTCTTGAGACATTGACCCTGGACTGTTTTGTCTCCTTGAAGCATCTTTCTACCCATTTCACAGGTTTGTAAATGGAGCCTAAAAAGGTTAAGTGATTTGCTAAAGTCAAAAGGCTAGGGAGCAGAGCTGTGATTGCAGCTTGGGCCTGCCCCAAAACCCATGCAGCTTTAATTTTTTTTTACATTTCAGCATTATAGAATTATAATTGACAAATAAAATTGGAAAATATTTAAAGTATACATCATGGTGGTTTGATACACACACAAACACACACACACACACACACACACACTGTGAAAGATTTCCCCATCCCCCATCTAAATAGTTAACATATCCATCATCTCACATATTTATCTTTTTGGCGGGGCAGAGGGGGGTGTGAGAACATTTAAGTTCTCCTTACCTTCTTGGCAAATTTCAATTATACAATACAATGTTGTCAATCATAGTCTCCACGGTTTACATTAGATCTTCACACCTTGTCTTATAGTTGAAAGTTTGTACCTTTTTATGAATCTGTCCCTATTTCCCCCACCCCTCCCCACCCCTGGCAACCACTTTTCCACCCTCTGTTTATATAAATTAGATTTTTTTTTTTTTTAGATTACACATATAAGTGGTACCATGCAGTGTCTGTCTGGCTTATTTCACTCAGCATAATGTCCTCAAGGTCCATCCTTGCAGCTTTTTTTTTTTTTTAGAGCAAGAGAGAGGGCAGGGGAGGGGCAGAGGGGGGGAGAAAATCTCCAGCAGACTCCCCGCTGAGCATGGAGCCTGATGCAGGGCTCGGTTTCATGACCTGGGGATCATGACCTGAGCCCAAACCAAGAGTCGGACACTGGACTGACTGAACCACCCAAGGGCCCCATCATCCCTGCAGCTTTTATTTTTTTTTAAGATTTATTTATTTATTTATTTGAGAGAGAGAGAGAGCGAGAGAGAGCAGGAGAGGGGCAAAGGGACAGAGAAAGAATCCTTAAACCGACTCCCTGCTGAGTGCAGAGCCCAACCCCAGGACCCCGAGATCACAACCTGAGCCAAAATTAAAAGTCCAACCCTTAACCGACTGAACCACCCAGGCGCCCCGTCCATGCAGCTTTTAATCACTATGCCAGATGATGTGTGTAAAGCGATGACCCGGTGACTCGGATATAGCAGGGACTCGCTTAGCATTTTTTTCTGTTTGCTGTCCATCCGAAGCACAGACATAACTCTCTGCTGTCTGAGCAGAGGTCAGTAAGTTGAATGTTAAAATATTCTGGAGCACTGAGGTCTGCAAGGAAAGCCAGAGGGGCCAGTCAGTGTGTAGCGGACCTGGGAAGCGCACCTTGTCCTAAGTATCAAGGCGAGGACGCAGGATCAGCCTGCTTTTGTTACTGAAAGGGGAGGAGGGGGGCATGCAGCTCACTGGGTAAGAAGATCCTCTTGTGAGCCAGGCATTCTGCATTTAAATCCTTGCTCAACCTCTTAACAGCACTCTGATCTTGGGCAAATTCGTAACTTCTCTAAGGTCCATTTCTTGAACGGTAAAGTGGAGATACTACTAGTATCCACAGCACACGCTCGTTGTGATGATTGAATGAGCTAATATGGGCAAAGCTATCAGAGCAGTTGTGGGCCAGCAGCTAGGATTTCTAGTCGGCCTAAGCTGGGCGGGGGGCAGAGGAAAGGGTCGCTCCAGGATGGGAGACATGGTGTGACATCGCCTGTGAAAGTCTGGCACGACAAGCAGGCTCAGGCTGAACTGCACCATGAGATCGTGTCCTGGGGAGAGAACCACACTGATGGCGTTTTAGCCCGGAACACTTGTGGGAATCTCACCCGCCACGGCCCTAAGCACCTCGCACAGCTCATGATTCCTTACGAGTCTGGGGATCGGGGATCGTCCCCGTTTCTAGAAGCAGAAGTTGAGACTCTTCATAAACAGAAGAGCTGAGATTTGAGGCACAATCGATCTGATTCTACTGCATAGGCTCTTACAATTGTGGATACAGCCTTGTGAGTAAGGTGCCGAAGAGGTTTGGCACCCTGAAAGGAAGCCGGGATGAAGCCACTAGAGAGAGGAGTTTGCGGACTTGCGGAGAAGGCAGAACAATGGGGGGACTCTGTCTTTGGAGGAAACATGCCTGCTTTCTTAGGCCCTGCCCGACGGGGACCAGCCACAGGCTGCAAGGCAGTCTTCCATGTTCCGTCCTGCAATGACTCTATTTCTCCTTGGGGCCTTTTAAGTATTATTTCTTCTTTAGGCCTCTTGGCTGACCCCCGCCCCCTCACCACCAGCTTTTGCTCTTCTCTCTACGGACCCGAGAAGGACCATTGTCATTGCCCAAAGTACTAGGAGTCCCACTTCCTGGAGGAGGCTGAGGGTTCTGAGAGCATTGCTTAGCATGGAGGTGGAGGGGCTACAACAGAGTTGAGGAGACCAAACCCCTGGGTGCCAGGGGTCGGAACAAGGGTACATTCTCTCGTTTGCTCCCAACCACAAACCTCTAAGGGAGGTGATAGTCTGGCTACTTTAGGGGTGAGGAAACAGGGCTCCGAGAAGGGGTGACCAGAGGGGATGAAGACTCTCAGAGCCCTGTGCTTATTGGGACCACACCGTACAATCTCTTCAGTCTTCAAAATAATTTAGGGTGGTTGGGGCACGCTTGGGGATGGGGGTGGGGCTTCAAAACCCATTACCTGGATACAACCCAACCCTACCCCAAGCCCAAATTCCTCCCCATCTCAGACTATTTATGGCAAACCCACCCCCTGAGAAGATGAGGGGAAAACATGTAGCCATCTTTAGCCAGAGGAGAAGTGACTTCAGGAATCCAAGTCTGGGGGGTTTTCTAACTGCCTTTGGAGTTAGTCCAGGAGTGTGTCCAAACACAACAGCCTGCAGAGAATCTGAGGGAGAGGAGGAGTGGGGCTCTTCGCCCTTTCCCAGCTCTTTACGGTTCCCTCTGGGCCCCAGAACTCAGTGCCATCTCCTTAAACTATTGCTGTAGCTAAGAAAGAAATTTGGGAAGCTAATTCCTAATTCTGCAGTTTTGTTTGTTTTTTAAGATTTTATTTTTTTAAGTAATCTCTACCCCCAACGTGGGGTTCGAACTCACAACCCTGAGATCAAGAGTCACACGTTCTACCCGCTGAGCCAGCCAGGCGCCCCCCACCCTGCCTGAGGTGTTTTTGGCACAAGACTGCCCAGGTGTATTCCCATGTATTTAATACATAGTGAAGATCTCAACACTCCAGAACTCAACACACACCGAAGGAGGGTAACTGTTAGCCCAAAGGAGTGACTGTGGACGATGAGCCCAGCCCAACCATGGGCCATCTGGGCCCAACCATGAAATAGTCATGATGATAATAATAATGATAAAATAGCAGCCACTTACTGAATAGTCATTGTGTGTCAGGCACTGTGCTCGACTTTGTATGTATTATCTCATTTAAGTATCATAACAACTTCATTATTATTCCCTTTCAGGTGAGGAGCTGAGGTCCTGCAATGTTAAATATCTCACACAGGTGTCTTTTCTCTTCTTTTTTTTTTTAATTTAAAAAATTTTTTAAAT
This sequence comes from Halichoerus grypus, assembly GCF_964656455.1. Classification (NCBI taxonomy): domain Eukaryota; kingdom Metazoa; phylum Chordata; class Mammalia; order Carnivora; family Phocidae; genus Halichoerus; species Halichoerus grypus. The sequence continues at coordinate 90,805,180 of NC_135722.1, read as the reverse complement.
TTAAATTCAATTAGCCAACTGATAGTACATCGTTAGTTTTAGGTGTAGTGTTCAATAAATTATCAGCGTCATTTGTAGTCAGTGGCAGAGTTGGGATTCATACCGAAGTCTGCTTAACTCCAAGCACGAGCTTTTAATCACTTTGAATGGGGCGATGGCCACTTTAAGGAGAAGCAACTGGCTAAGGTGAAGGTGGCCCCTTTAGGAGAAGGATTCTTTGGGGTATCCTCTGGGCATGTGTTGAGAGCTAAGCAGGGAGGCGCTCTATTGTGCTAAGTTACAACACGGGCTTGGTGTTCATTTTTCTCATGGCTTTATCTTGTTTTTATTTTTTTTAAAGACTTTAGTTATTTAGTTGAGACAGAGCACGCGAGCATCAGCGTGGGGGAGCGAGTGGGCAGAGAGAGAGGGAGAAGCAGGTTCCCTGGTGAGCAAGGAGCCTGCTGTGGGCTCGATCCCAGGACCCAGGATCATGACCTGAGCTGAAAGCAGATGCTTAACCGAGTCCAAGCGCCCCATCTTGTTTCTATTTTACTGGGGTTTAATTATTTCATTTAGCCTGGGGTAGGGGTCAAGGTCTCTGCCATGACCCTCTGGCATCTCCTTCTCTTGGCCAGCTTCCCTTTCCCTTTCGGGGGTATTCTCTTCATCTTCCTGAGCTTGTTTTCCCTCAGGGTGGTCACTGTGAACTTTAGTGGCAGGTTGATGGGATGACCGGTCATGGGCAGAGAGATTTACAACCACCTTGACCGGCTTCTTTCTCAGCCCCAGGCTCAGAGTGTCCCATGCCTCACTGTTACAACTGTGGCTCCCAATGTACCAGGACCGAGGGATGGGGATGTAGGGAGTATGTTTTCTTGAGCCATCGCCTCAAGGTTTCAGTTAATTTTCATTGCCCAGTCCTGGCAAAGGTGCTACCCAAAATATGTTTAATGAACTGTTAAACTAAACCCACGTCTTCCTAGTTGACATCAGTTCTCCCTCTGCACGGGCATTACGAGAGATATCTGCACATAGACAACAATCAGTTCACGTGTGCTTCTCGAGCTCCTACCCTTGGCCCAGCCCTGTCCTGAGCACTCTGGAGAATGCAAGTGAACATAAGTTAAGTCCCCAGAGGTGCTAACAATCTAGTAGAGAAAAATGAGGCTAGATGGAGGAAATAGTCCCAATGTTAAAAGAGATTTCAGTGCCCCCAAAGTATTTTTTTTCCAGTGGCATCTCCCTTGAATCTTAATCATATTTCAAACAAAGGACAGGATAGCTTTACAGAGGTAGGGGATTGGAGAGCCGTATTCATGTGGCGCGGGGGTGGCGGGGGGGGGGAGGCGGGGAATGGGGGAAGGAGAGGAGGAATATTCGGGAAATACAAGTACTGGGAAAGACAGAGAGAAGAGTGGAAGAATGGGGGATGGGTGAGGTTGGGAGCTGATTGTGTGGAGGGTATGAAGTTGGTATGAGATGGGATATGTAATCAGTTGTTTGATTTTGGACATGTTGAATTTGAGATGCCCATTCAAATGGAGACAAGAGATGTCAGAGGAGGGTTCAAAGGAGGGAGGTAAAGATTTGTGGGGCATCAGGTAATTAATAGGGCAAGAAGACCAAGGGCCTATCGTGTCCATAGTCTCAGGTTTTGGGTGCTGAAAAGAAAAAATAAAAACCTGAAACTCAAGGGGCGCCTGGCTGGCTCAGTTGGTTCAGCGTCTGCCTTCGGCTCAGGTCATGATCCCACGGTCCTGGGACCGAGCCCCACGTCGGGATCCCTGCTCAGCAGGGAGCCTGTTTCTCCCTCTCCCTCTGCCTGCTGCTCCCCCTGTTTGTGCTCTCTCTCTCTCTGTCAAACGAATAAATAAAATCTTTAAAAAACAACCTGAAACTCAAGCCACCAGGTTTGATTATCGTTATTACTATTACTTCCAGCAGTGGTGCTGCTCTGGTGGTTTGGGACAGTGGCCGGGTGCCCCCTTGTAGACAGGATGTGCCAGACAAGCCGTCTTTGCTGTCTGGCTTCCACACTGTAGCCGACGCTCTGCCTGAGCTGCTCACGAAGACTCGTCCTGGAGGAGTGCAGGTGGATGTGTGCCTGCTAAAGGTCCTCTGAGCGGCAGCTCACACCAGGGGGGGTCGGGATCATGGAAGTGCCAAGAAGACGGCCTCCAACCTAACATGCCATAAAGCCAAGTGGCGACACTGAATGGTAGGAGGTGGGACGGAAGACATGCTGGCAAGTAACGAACACCAGAAAAATGACTTGATAATTAAAAAAAAAAAAAAGAAATTATGATTCAAATCATGCCCCATTATACCTGTGATACTAGACTTTTGGCTCTTGCAACCATTTTGAAATTATGGAGACGTGGTTACCCCGGGGGATCTGAGCAGAGAGTCCTCTGCAGACCACCTTTGGACATGCATTCCAGACTTCTGTTTGGGGGAGGAACGTTTCTGGGCCCAGGAGGGGGTATGGAGGTGTTAACAAATATCTCACTTCCTTATACTATGTGTGAGCATATATCCTCAGGAGATTTCTAAGACATCCTCTTTCTAGCCTTGGATCTGCAACATTTGGGCATATGTCTAAATCTTTGAAATGATAAGAGCTGTTTTTTTTTCTTCCTGGAGTAGACGGATATCTTCCAAATGTACCTTTTACCCCTCTTCCACCCACCTCTGAAGGGCACCAAGAGCTCAGTGCTCCTTCTTCCCTTTTCTCATCTGATTAAGCTTTTCACCTCTCAACTGCTGCCCATCTGGACTTCAGTGATCAGAAACCACCTCAGCTCAGGGACCCAAGGAGAAGATGTTCTGTTCCCCTAACCCCAAGGGCTGGGTCCCAGGCTCTTCCTGGAACACTGGTCCTGCGCTTGTCAGGAGGACATGCCACTGAACTACTGTGTCCACAACCCACCTCCCCCCTGTCTGGAACTACGTGAACCCCACTCCCACCCCCCAGCATCATCACCCCTCCTTGAGAGCAGGGATCCAATCGGACCTTCCCCCTGCACTTCAGGCCCTGACCAGGGGATGCATTTCTCTCAGGGCTCCCCTTCTTGACTTTATACAATCCCCCCTTCTGCAGTTTTGTCATGTTACTCCTTCTTCAGCATTTGCCCTCAGGTTGAAATTCTTAAAACAGTCTCTCCTTCCAGCTCCTGGATCCTTCTTCCTTCATTCCTCCACGCAGTTCCAGCGTCCCAGCTCTGGAACCACAACCTTCCTTTACTCAAAGGAGCAGAGACAAAGCTTTCTTCTCTAATCCAGTGCTCATAAGACTATTTCAGTGCACTGAACTCAGCACATGCTTCCATACTGAGAAAAGAATGGGGCCCAGGTGAGCGACAGGAAGGCCATGTGGGAGTGGAGAAGGGGAGTTGGGAGAGCATGGAGACAAGCAGTTGGGACTCTGTCACTGGTTTAATGTGAAATGGGAGAGGAGGAAGAGTCCAAGCTCAGGCTATGCTCATATCATGGCTCTCAGCTGTGCTGTGGGAACACACAGGAGTCAGAGGAGGTGTCTTGGAAGAAGGAACATTTACACCAAGACCTGAAGTTGTATAGGCACTTTCCTAGAAAGGAAGTGGGGTAAGCACGCGCAAGAGAGAAGGGGGCTTCTGCCCGGGACTGAGGAAGGTTCTCCACTGAGCCTAGGGTGCTAATTGGGTGGGGCTGTCTGCAGAGGGGTGACCAGCAGTGAGCACCCGTCCACCCAGGGAGCTTCCCAGGACCCCTTGGACTTTCCTGCAATGACGTAGGGGCTCAACTATCTTTCTTTCCTCCCCAGATTGCCACTACCCATTGCATCTTGTCGAGATTTTCTCCATTTATGTCTGGCCATGAAATAGGCCCTGAGGCTTCCTCTCCCGTGTACACTTTTTGGTTTTGGGATTTTCCTGCCATCAATTCAAACACAGGAATAGTGCAAGAGTTTTTAAAATCTTCCCACACTCTTATAATCTATGAAAACCTGCTACTGTCTCTCCACTGTTGACCACTATAGCATCATGATCAGGAGGCAGATGAAACTCTGTTTAGATCTGGATTCTCCACTTGCTGGTAGCGTGACCCTGTGTGTGTCCTTCAGCCTCTCTATCTTCAGCTTTTGCTCTGGAAAAAAATAGTATCTATCAGGAAGAACTGCAGGGACTAAATTAGTATATATAAGCTATTTAATTGTTTTTAAATGTCATACCTTTTTTTTAAAAGATTTTATTTATTTATTTGTCAGAGGGAGAGAGAGAGCACAAGCAGGGGGAGGGGCAGGCAGAGGGAGAGGGAGAAGCAGCCTTCCCGCTGAGCAGGGAGCCTGATACAGGACTTGATCCAAGACCCTGGGATCATGACCTGAGCCTATGGCAGATGCTTAACTGACTGAGCCACCCAGGCACCCCACTTCTTGGGATTCTTAAATTATATCAAAATAAATTGTATCAAAATAAAAAAACTTCGATAGCTTGTTTGATTTTTTTTTTGAGACTTCATTGAATCTATAGGTCTAGAGGAAATTAATTTATATTATTGAATCTTCCATTCAGTAATCATGGTCTGTTTCTCCATTTATTTTTGGATCTTAGTTGGCTTTTCTTAATTATGCTATTTTCTCTTCAGAGAAATTACACAGCTTGTATTAATTAGATTTATTCTTAGATAATATATTTCACACTATTTAAAACTTCACTTTAAAACCTTTTTTTTTGCAAGATAGTTCATTCTTTTTTTTAAGATTTATTTATTTATTTTAGAGAGAGAGAGAACACGAGTGCGAGAGGCAGACAGAGAATCCCAAGCAGACTCCACACTGAGTGTGGAGCCTGACGTGGGGCTCAATCTCAGGACCCTGAGATCACAAATTGAGCTGAAGCCATAAATTGTACGCTTTTAACTGACTGTGCCACCCAGGCACCCCCAGACAATTCATTCTTTATTCCTTTTCATCTGGCTTCCTCTTCTCTCCTTTATTCTTCTCACTGAAGACATGAATGACCTCTATGTGCTCAATCATATGGGCACCTTTCAGGCTTCATTTTCACCTAATCTTAGTAGATGTCTTAGTAGATGAATTTGTACATCATCCTTCCTGTGTTTGGGTGATGCTTTTTTAAGAATCTCTTGAGTACCAAGGATACTGCTGGCCCAGAGATAACATGTCTGTGTTTTCCTGGGTTCAATAAGAACACCGGACTCACCTTTGAACATTCAAGATTGACCATGGAGGAGAATTCTGGAGTTGGGGTCGCTGGAGGATGGGCTGAAGGACCTAAGGAGGTCTGAAGTGTGAGGACTCTGTGGACCTGTGGAAACAAATGGCAGCATCAGGAAGCTCCTCTCCTCCTCCTCCTTGAGTGTAGTTGACACACAATATTGCATTAGTTGCAGGTGTACAACATCGAGATTGGACAGGTTTATACATTATGCTCTGCTCACCACAAGTGTAGCTACCATCTGTCATATACAACACTGTTCCAGTAGCTTCGACTGTATTCCCTGTGCTGTGCTTTTTATTCCTGGGACTTATTCATTCCATAACTGGAAGCCTGTACCTTCCACTCCCCTCCACCCATTTTGCCCATCCCTCCCTACTACTCCCCTCTGATAACCATCAGTTTGTTTTCGGTATTTATAGGTCTTATTCTGCTTTTTGTTTTTTCTTTCTCTCTTTCTTTCTTTTTTTTTTTTAGATTCCATATATGAGAGAAATCATATGATATTTGTCTTTCTTTGCCTGACTTATTTCACTTAGTGTAATACCCTCTAGGTCCATTTCTCTAAGTGCAGATTTTTAAAAAAAAGATTTTATTTATTTATTTGAGAGAGAGCCAGAGAGAAAGCATGAGTGGAGGGGTGGGGCAGAGGGAGAAGCAGACTCCTCACTAAGTAGGAAGCCCGATGTGGGGCTCGGTTCCGGGACCCTGGTTTCATGACCTGAGCCAAAGGCAGCTACTTAACCAACTGAGCCACCCAGGCGCCCCTCCAAGTGCAGATTTGTTGATGGCATTACTATTACCTAACAATGTCTTTATTTCACTTTATTCCTGAAGAATGTTTTCCTCTGGATATAGAATTCTATGCTGGCAGTCCTCTGTTTCCAGCATATTGAAGATATCATCCCACTAATTTCAAGTTTCCGTTGTTCTGACTGAGAATTCAGCTGCCAGTCAAACACTCTTTTGCAGGTATTATGTTTTTTGTCTTCTGATTACTTTTAACATTTTATCACTTTCTTGGACTCTCTGAAATTTCACTGTAATGCTGGATTTGAAATTTTTTCTTGCTTAGGATTTTTTTCAGGCTTATTGAATCTCTGAGCTGATGACTTCCATTGGTACTGAAAAGTTCTCAGCCCTAAAATTCACACAATGGAATATGACATAGAAAAAAACGTGAGGCTTCATACAAAAACATGAATAATTCCTAGGATGCAAACCGTTTGATTCCATTTATATCAGTCTTCAAAAACAAGCAAAAATATAGCATGGTGGGGTGCCTGGGTGGCTCAGTTAGTTAAGTGTCTGCCTTTGGCTCAGGTCATGATACCAGGGTCCTGGGATCGAGCCCCGCATCGGGCTCCCTGCTCAGTGGGGATCCTGCTCCTCCCTCTCCCTCTGTCCCCCTGCTCATGCTCTCTCTCTATCAAATAAATAAATAAAATCTTTAAAAAAATATAGTGTGGTAAAACTATAAAATCAAACAATGGTTAAATTAAGTTCCATAAAAGAAAGGATGTTTCCCACTAGATGAGGAAATAGGAGAATGTAGTTAGGAAGGAGCACTTGGTGTGGGGAATTGTCTGTGGTTTTGGCAATATTAAATTTCATGACCTGGTTCATGGTCAATGATTTAAGATATGCACTTATGTTTTCTACTCTTTTTTGCATGTGTATTATTTTTCATCAGTATAAAATATAAAGACTCCACTCTACACACACTCTCTCTCTCTCTCACATACACACACACACACACACAGGAAATAGGGGGAAATCTGCTTTGGTCAACTGGTCAGGGACAGTCTCTGAACACAGAGAGATTATTTTTGTAATCTGAAGGGATTCATTTAAATAGTATGTCGAAAACCGAGCAATATAGAGAGCTATGTGCCACCATGGGAGTGCCTGAGGTTTTGCAAAGAGATCTCTGAGCATGGCCTTTGTGTTCTGGCGACTTTCCCATGGAAAGCACAAGAGGATTCCCTAATTTCTCCTCAGCTGAGGTCACCCTTTGAGTGAGTTCTCCTGGTGAGAGCTAGGTTTGTTGATAACAGTGTATTGAAAGTAGAGGAGATTTTTTTTTGAGCTGTAAGCCATAAGAGGAACAATGAGTAGATGATTGATTACTTCTGCACTCTTGAATCTTAGGCTTACCTCCCTAGTCACGTCAATGTCCACGCTCTCTTCTCTGGCCCTCAGAATCATAGGAGGGAACCATCTAGGGAACTGTGGACATATTGAACAATTCTGAGAGTCCCAGGAAATCCCTGGGGATTGTGAGTCTCATGATAGAAAAGAATACACACCTAAAGGCTCCCCAGATACACTCCTTTTATGTTCTTTCTTGGACCTGCTCATATTGTCTGAAAAGTACCTGTTTTCACATCCCTCCATAGGGTAGAACTTCTCTGATTTCATCTCGTCTCAGTTACCCAAGGCTGTGTTGGTTACTGGCCTGAGGGAAAAGAGACAGGCTGTTCTGATCGGACCATTTTCCCAAACCCTGATTTAGAAGAAACTGTTCTGTCCCTGCTAGATCACTGGAACAAGTCCTGTGGGTGCTGGGAAGAGCCCAGGAGCCTAAGGCCATTGGTGCTGCACCGAACAATAATTGGAGTTGAGACTCCTCGTATGTGGGATCTGCCTCAGCGGAAGTCTCCTTCCTCAGATCCCAGTGGTATTCACCTCCAGCCCCATGAACCTGTTCACAAAGGTCATTATGTGAAAATATCTTAATTACCAACGATTTTCTGGATATTTTGCTGTATTTCCCATGCAGAGTAGATCTGTTTCTTTTAAAAATAATGTTAACTTGCGGTGCCTGGGTGGCTCAGTTGGTTAAGCTTCTGATTCTTGATTTCTGCCCAGGTCGTGATCTCAGGGTCCTGGGATGGAGCCCTGCATCGGGCTCTGTGCTCAGTGGGGAGTCTGCTTGAGGATTCTCTCTCTCCCTTGGCCTCCGCCCCTCCCCCTGCTATGCACGCACAGGCTCTCTCTAAATAAATAAATAAATCTTAAAAAAATAAAAATAATGATACCTTAGAATTGGAAAGTGAGTTTCCATTCAAAAAACATTTTGTTTTTACTGTCTTACATGGCATCATTGGAGATGCAAACCAAAAATGCTAGTACATAATTGAAACAGCTTCTAATTATACACACAAAGACACAACTGGCCACCTACCTAGTCACTCTGAGTTGAGTAGTTGGGACACTCTTCTGGACTAACAAGTGGACCCCCAGAACTCTGTGGTGGTGAGAAGAGAGAGCATCATGAACAAAGGGATTGTGACTGACTTACGTAAATTTCAGGGCAATCAGCAAAAGGGATTCATTCCTGAATACTGTGAAGTCATAGGTCTGAAATATATGACATAAAATGAATTATGTGGGCTGCCTTAGGAGGATAAGAAGAGAGTTGGGGGCACTGAAAAAAGAAAGAGGGGGCCCAGTAAGAAAATCAGGTATTATGGGCTACTCAGGCTGGAAATATGAATTTGAGGAGACTTTCGGAGAAAAGTAAGTCAATAAAATAGGGTTCAACTGTAAGCTAGGAATCCAGGTGGATCACTAAGGCTGGGAGAGGAAAATTCTGCTTTAGGAAAAGTGGTATAATCGTAGCACAGGAGTGTCATCAGGGGAAGAGACAGTTTCTGATGAGGCGGAGGAAGAGAGCATTTCTTCCTTTCTTGTGGGCTACCATTAGCCAAACAATGAAAGATGGAATTCCTAGGAGGTAAAGAAGGGAGAGCTCAAAAGGTCAGAGAAAGGAATGTAAAGATGGAAGAGAAGATGCTAAATTCCAGGGCAATGGGAGGAGGGAAAGGGAGAGATCTGTTCATAAATATGCAGAACACAAAAATCAGTGATGTCATTTGTGTGTGTGTGTGTGTGTGTGTGTGTGTAAGGAACACATAAGTACTCAATGGTCTCACTTCAAAGCTTGACCAGGGTCCTAGGTGCCCTGGGTAAGCAGTTAACTAGTTATAACCTCCGATATACCATGGAGAAAATCTCCTCCACACATCACTCTTGTCCCCTACGTCTTCAGCCAACATCTGGCTTAGACCAAGATCCCACTTTGCTTCCGTAGCCCTAAATTGTGCCCCATTGCAATCTGCTTCCTTCCGGTTGCTGTTTCTCTCCCTCTATTGCTTTGCCCTAAGCACAGGCACAGTCATTTCCCTCAGTTCCTTGCGATGACAGCAGAGACGAGGCTCCCACCTGTTAAAGGTATAGGAATAACAGAAGGAAACTACCAGAAAACTTAGAACGAGACACTAGGTGCGGCTGTTCCTAGAATCCACCAGCTCAATCCCTTCCATGGGAATTGTACCTCCAGCCAGCTCTCTGACTGAATACCTAGCGCTTCTCAGAGTTGAGGTAACCCCTGCCCCTAATACCTGGCATGACACAAAGTGGGAAGGACCAGCTACCCTCGCTCCAGGAGGAATCTCAGACCTCTGTCTCCTAACAAAATCTGTCTCAACCTCTGGGAAACTCCCAAGAATGGGAAGCAGCTTCCTCCTCAGCTCTCAGTGTCAGGGTCTGCTTTGTTCTAGAGTGACTGGGTGTGAAACTGGCCCCTCCTGAGAATCCTCGGTCAGTGTCCCTGAGTCTAACCTTCCACCTCTCTTCTCCACTCCCCACAAGTATGCCTTTTTAAGGGTCTATGCTCGGCACCCTTTCTGTGTTGCCATGATTCGTGCTCATGGACTCAGCTCTAATGAGCACCTTGGCATAGATGACTCTGAGTCCTACCCACCTAGCTCTGACTTATCCTCGTTTTCTCCCACAGTGTGGTTTTATGAAAAAAAAAAAAAAACCCACAAAACATGGCATCCTGGGTGGTCAGACTGGAATAAATCAGGTCCAGGACTTACCTCGGGGGTCCCTTTTCTCCCCAGTTCTCCAAAAAGAGAAACTACAGAGTCACTGGTTTCCCTAGAAGTGGAGTATGCCTTTCCAGCGTTCCTGCAGTGTCCCCACCCCTAACCCTTCTTGGGGAAGCCCAGCCTGGCAGAGGTATAAATAGGCAGCTAGCAGCTTCCTGCCCTAACCTGCTCCTTTTTCTTTTCAAAATGGACAAGCCCTTGCTTTTGGGACTCCCCCTCCTGCTCAGCTGCCTTAGAAGTGAGTCCCTAGCCTTGATGGTTGGTGAGGTGTGTCCAGGATAGGGGAATGGGTCAGAGCTCCCATGACAGAGGGGCTCTTATGGGAGCCTCATGAACGTTCTAATACCATGCCTTTCACCTCCAATGCATCACATCCCTTCATCAGAGGCTTAGTCTCCCCCTTAGGGGAGAAAATAAGTGGATTATAAAGGAATTGAGATTTTCATAGAAGTTGTGAGGCGGGGTTTGTAAAATGAGGTCTGCTGAGCACGTATCTCTTTCCCCAACAGTACTGTTTGGGTCACTGCATGACGAGGAACACACAAGTGAGTAGAAATAGATCATGGTGTGGGAGGGGGAAGACGGGAGGAGGGAGGAGATGAGCCAGGCAGAGCGGGCATTGGGTGTTGAAAGGAAGCCAGAGATAGACCTTGCGTTTATCTTTCTCCTGTGGTCTGTGCTGTAGGGGCGGGTAGGGTATCCGCGAGTCCCCACGGAGGTGAAGGGAATTGAAAGGAAGATGCCAGGAGGCAGGTGCCAAGGCTTTGGAGGGACAGAAAGAGCCTAGCGTGGCCCCAGGTGAACCGCACAGGACGGAGCCCGTGTGCGGCAAGCCTCTCAGGGGCCCCGTGCAGGGCTAAGTCTCGGACGAAATTGCAGATTTGATTTTGTTTTTTCTCGGCAGCACAGGCCATGAAATGTTTGTTGATGTTAACCACTACTTCAGTGAGTATGAAGAGGACTTGATTATCTCCGTCTTAAGTTCGTTCTTTTCCTTGCCCTGCCCCCTTTGTTTCCCCTCCCATTTTTCCCAGCCCAATCTCCCGAGACCATAAACTCCCGCCGCTCTCCTGGCCTAGCCTCTCTTCATAGAGGCAGATGCCCACACTTCACGGGCCTCTGGGCAAGCCTTCCGGACTCCAAGCCGACTTCCGATCTCAAAGGGGAGGCGGATTTTCTCGTGGCAGCGGGAGATCGCTTCTCATTTCTATTCCTGGTTTCCCGGCCCCAATGACAGAAATCATTCAGTGTAGGATGTGCCACTTGCAGTTTCCAGGAGAGAGGTGTTCCAGAGGCAGAGGAATATGCACTGCTACAGAAGATGAGGGTTGCACGACTGGGAGGATTTTCAAGAGTAAGTTGGGGGACGGGGGTGGGGGAAGCTGACCGGACATAGGAGCCGTAGGATTTAAAAGCAGGGACCTTATTTTGCCCCAGGCAGCCCCAGCCCCGGGATGCCTGATCTCTCTCTACCCCTATCAGAGACCATCATGAAAAATGGCTGGAGGTGGTCACCGAGGGGTGGGGATCTATAGCTATGATACCAGTATTTTGAGAAGCCTGCAGAAAGCAGGGAGACTGGGTGGAGAGGAGGAGGGGAGGCACAATATGGCCAGTGGAGAGCAGGTGCTTGTTGGAGTGGGGAGAGCAGCTCCTTGTCTGTCCATGCCTGGACCTCCATGGGGGTGGTTTTAAACTGTGGAGATAGAGGGGCCAATGTGAGCAATAGACACGGGTTAAATGGCCCTCTCGGTTCTTCTACGGTTTGTGCTAAGCGAACCCTTGGCATTTATAACCCTGACTTAAACCAGTGTTAAGATTCTCCACTGAAAACGCCCTTGGCATTTATAACCCTGACTTAAACCAGTGTTAAGATTCTCCATTGAAAACGTTCAGCTTTGGAAATCCCTCCGTAGCTGCTGTCATCACCTCCCCACCCCCAAGAACTTTTGCAAACTATTCTGCCACTGCTTTCCTTCCTGGAAGCCCTCAACTTGCAACATCTTGCAGTTCTGCATGTTTGAATAACAGAGACTTGAACTACACACAAAGTTGTTCTTGTCGGCTGGTAGGGGCTGGAAAGAAGTTTCTTTGCCGAAGCCTATTTGCTAATCTGTCTCTCCTTCCTCCTGCAGAAGATGGGACTCTGTGGTTAACCTTCATGGGCTGCCTGAAAAACTGTGCTAATGTGGACAAAATAAAATGGAGTGTCTACTTGGTGAAGTTCAGCTGCTGCAGGGGCTATGACCTTTGCAATGAAACCCTGTAGATGTTGCTAGTCCTTTGGGGGCTCCAATCTCTGGATGACATTATTGCCTCAGCCTCGTCCCAATGATTTCCTAGAAAGCCACGTTTTGGATTGCAAACACGTGGTCCTGCCTTCTGCCTATGTAAGAAAAAATCCTCTCCTTTTCTAGATTTTCCATCTTAGTCCCTGGTGGTGGTGGTGATGGAGTGGGGGGAAAACAAAACACTTTGAGAGTAAAACCAATGTCTCCTGCAGGTTCTTACGAAACCTAGTGCTTTCACTGTGTACCAAAGTTGCTTCAGAATAAGAAGACTAGAGATGCCTGGGTGGCTCAGTCAGTTAAGCGTCTGACTCTTGATTTTAGCTCTGGTCATGATCTCAGTGTCTTGAGATCAAGCCCTGCCTCGGGCTCTGGGTTGGGCATGGAGCCTGCTTAAGATTCTCTCTCTCCCTCTCCCTCTGCCCACCCCCCATCACATGCTCCCTCTCTCTCTCTCAAAAAACAAAAACAAAAACAAAAACAAAAAAACAAAGGGAGATGAGAATAGGTCAATTCTTTTCCTGGCTTTCCCCCTTCTTTCTGTGGTAGGATATGTTCTTTTCTTTTCTTTCTTTCTTTTTAAATGTTTCTCTCTCTCGATATTATCCTTTTTATCACACTCCCACTAAAGCACATCACCCTGGCCTCGTGGGGAGGGGAGTAGCAAAGTGCAAAGAGATAGCTTGGGTCTTCCTGAATTTTGTTCACGAATGCTATTCCCAGAGTGAGGAGAAGGGTGGAGCTTAGAAAAGAATTTGCATCAGGAATTCTGAAGAGAGAAAGCTTTTCTGCCTTCTAGAAGTGAGACTCTCTTTGAGGTTGGGGGTGGGAGAAGAGAAGAGGGCATCTAAGGGGTCTAGAGATAGTAACTTGCACCCTGCTTGCCGGGCAACCTCACAGGAAGGCATCAGTCCCTAGATTCGGAAGAGCTGCTGGATACTTCCAAGGAGATGAGACCAGAAGCAGCCACACAAATATTCCCATGTGTCTAGCATGGCATGGAAGAGGCTGAAATCGGTGAGATCTGAGCAAGGCATGTGAGTCCGGCCACTGGACATTTCAACAGTAACCTGTGTTCAGAGCTGTGCCCGTGAGCAGATGCCTCCCCCCTCCCCCAGCTCACACACACTCAGGCTTTCCACTCTGTATGGTTCTAGCACCCCGGGAAAAATAGGAGTGGGCATGCTCACACAGATGGAGACTGATTTCTAAGAAACTGGTAGGATGAGGCCTATTTATTTGATTATATAAATATAAGCTCATTTTCCTATTTTTGTTGAACTGATTATAATTCATTACTGTCGCACATATTTTAATGTTTAGATTTGGTCAGCAAGAGTCACTTCAAGCTTGCTCCTGTGTCCTTTCAATATTCTTCATCGTTCTTGGAACATTTCCTTGTATCTGCCCCAGCCAAATATTCCAGGCTCATTTGGTACTTTCCCTCTAGGAAGCCCTGCTTTTTTTCAGCGGGAAAGCTATTTAGAAACCAAAATTGGCGTACTAGGTATGCACATGGCTACTGGAGTGTCACTGCCCTTAGGGCTTCGCCGCGGCCAAAGTCGAAGAATACATATGTGTATGTACACGTGCAAGTGTGTGCACACCCCCCCACACACATGTGCACTTCCATCTAGAATTTATTCTAGTTTTTTTTCTCTTGCCATATTTATAAATCCCTTCTATAGTGCTGAGAAACTGGGCTCCTATTATCTTCAATGCAGTTCTTGTTTTGTTATTCCCCTCTGTACAAGACCAAGCTCCCATTGCCACCACCTGACCCCCTCGGGCTCCAGCATCCCCCCCGCAGGCTACTACCAGTGTTATCCCCATGTGCAGATACCCTCCTTGCAACTTTCAGGTGCCAAATCCTTTTTTGGGTCACCATGCACCCCACTTACATCTCGATGTTCCTTACCAGCCTGCCACTGCTGTCCACCACACAAGTTGCCCTCCTCATGCAGCTTGGACTCCAATGACCAACTGGACCAAGTGGCACCTGCTCAATCCATTCAGTCACCAACTGCCCAGGTTCGCCCACATCTACCACCACAGCACTCGGCAGGGACACCCTCCTCGCCATAGCAGACTCTGACAATCTGCACCAGAGTGCGTGGACGTTGTCCTCACCCACTTGGGCTTCCAATTGTCTATGTTGTGCCTATACCCAGTAACCTCCTTCATGGAGATCTACCTTGCTCAGCCCAAATGGCTTTTATTTTATTTATTTTTTATTTATTTTTATTTTTTTAAAGATTTTATTTATTTATTTGACAGAGAGAGACACACAGTGAGAGAGGAAACACAAGCAGGGGGAGTGGGAGAGGGAGAAGCAGGCTTCCCGCGGAGCGGAGAGCCTGATGCGGGGCTCGATCCCAGGACCCTGGGACCATGACCTGAGCCGAAGGCAGACGCTTAACGACTGAGCCACCCAGGCGCCCCCCAAATGGCTTTTAGATTGAGTTCTTAGAGAAGGAAGCTGAACATTTAAAAAGTTTTTTTTTTTTTTTTTTTCCAGGGGCACCTAGGTGGCTCAGTCAGTTAAGTGTTGGACTCTTGGTTTCAGCTCAGGTCATGATCTCAGCGGGGACTCTGCCGGAGATTCTCTCCCTCTTCCCCTCCCCCAACTCGCATGTGTGCGTGCATGTGGGGGGGGGGGGGGCGCACACGTGCACGCGCGCGCATGCACGCACACTCTCTCTCTCTCTCTCTCTCTCTCTCAAATAAATAAATCTTTAAAAAGTTTTTCTGTGCTGCTTTTTCATAGTTTCTATCATTTCCCTCATTTCTTGTAGCTGCACTTTGAAATGTTGAGTTTCTATCCATTTTGAAGCCGTATTTTTCTGACATCCTTTGTTTTCTGTAAGTATGGTGTTCAGTGCACTTGTCTCATAACATTATTATATGGGGTTTATTTGCAGTTTTTTTGTGTCATACATGCTTAAATTAAATGTGTTTTTCCGGGAAGATCCCCATTTTGGGCTGGCGGTGGACGGGGGGAACCTTCCTAACTTCATCTCTTGAAGGCATTGAAAGGGAAGTAGTTAAAATTCTTCATCTCTCTAGAGCAACCTCTACAGTGATTTCCAAGATTTGCTACCTGCCATCCCCTTTCCCACCAGGATTCAAACTTTCTCTTAAAACTTTCTCGTTGCTACCCTGCTCAATTTCATTTCTACTGACTGTTCCTTTCTTCCTCAGAATGGAACTCTATGTTTGTGGGAGGGGTTTTAGTGGCATATTTTCTATATTTCTGAGATCTTTGAGGCCACCCTAGCAGATCCTGCTTTGGTGTATGGCACTTTCTTTTTGCTGTCCTAGCTATTCTGCCTTACTGGTAAGGGGATTTGTGGAGGTTCATAAACCGTGCTGCTCTCTCTACCTTGTCCCAACTGGAAGACCACAGTCCTACCTTGATGGTCCTAAGCAAAGATTTAAAATCAGCCCAAGAAGTTTAAGGCAGGTGCTTTCAACCTCCAGCCTCACAGCCTTTTCCCAGTCGTGGCTTACTGTGTTCTTCCGGAGGCTATTTCTTCCTCCTGAGGGCCAGTGGGCAGGTTTTCCTGCCCTCATCAATCTGTGATAGAACTATAACTAGAGAGATGCACCCAAAGTGCTGAAAGAGTACAAATAATGTTCATGTTTCCAGTTTTTCTCTGTCACTGTTAGCAGGACCCTCAGAATAAATCAGGCAATCCATATGTCTGTGTTGAATACTTACAGGGCATATTTTGAAATATTCAGCAGTTGTTTCAGAGCTCTGTCCATAAAAAAGATGAGATCAAATAGTAAGCCCCGGATCATATAATATATCAATATAGAATATATCATATCTCTATATGAGGTTCTGGAGCCAGCCTCCTAGTATTTCAGTCCAACCATGACTGGTGCAAAATTTGTGAGCAGAACAAAAGTTTTGAGGTGTGGTTTTCTGAGAACTTGTCGATCATGAACACACTTCTATTGGGCTTCTATGATTTTACACACATTTCTACAAAAGAAACCCTGTTTTCCTACTATTAATAATCCTCCAGATTTCTAGTTCCATAGAGTTGGTTTGTCTTCCTTTGATCAATTTTTCCAGTCTAAGTCTGCCACCAAGTAAGGAATCTTTGGCCAGAACGAGTGTTCTGGACTGGAATCTAGAACTAGGGTACATGTTCAGGGTCTGTCTTCCCTCACTGTTTCCTCTACTTCCTATCCCTTTTCCCCCCCAAAATGTGAAGAACAGAGATGTACTCTACTTAGGCAAGAAAATTAGGAGGTGATGGGGTATTGTAAATGGGGCAATAAGAGAGTCAGAATCTCATGGAAATCCAAGATGGGAAACATAATAGGACGGGCTCCGAAAGATCAGACCTGGAGGGCCAGTTCGGGTATGAGGAAGCTCTGGGGATTTTGCCACAATGGTTTATGAAGCTTCCCTTCAAACTCAGCTATAAAATTGTGCCAGTGAGTCTCCTTCTGTTTGTATCACTCAGTGTCTATCTGCTAGTCTTCCTGCTACTGGTCACCTTCTTCACCTTCTATATTGTTTCTCTTCTCTAATTTGAAGTTTCCAATTTTGACTGGTTTGGGACCATTCTAGGCACTAACCACACATCATAGTAATGCCTCTGTGAATCCCTTCATTGTTGGAATCTACAGCCAGCATCTCCATTCTATCCATATAAATGAACTAACCAACCCTGAATGGAAGCGTCTACCATATTCTCTCCTCAAGATGCTGAAGTATAATATGCCTGCTAACATGACACAATTTGGGGCAAATCCCAGCATACATATATTGCAAATATTTCAAAATTAATTTGTATTTTAAAATGTTTTATTATATCTATGCAAATACAATGTGGTAGAAAGCAATAAGCAATTATAAGCCTGGATCAGGAGGGAAATTACTAAACCTGGGATAATATTATATTTTTATATATAATTATTCAGCTAAAAAAGAAATATAATAGTTTCTGTAGATTCTAACACATAGGAAGGCAAACATGGTAAAAGAAAAGTTTAACCTAAAATGAGTGAACAATAATTTAGGGATTCATTTTTGTCATTTCATAGCTTATTATTTTTGTTAGAACACTACAGTGAAGTCTGAAACTCATCTCCCCTTGACATAATCTGTTGCAGGGTTGTGCCAGTAAACACTCAGTTTTTTATCAATGAGTTCACTGAATGCGAGGTAACATTTAAGTATTTTTCAGAACTGGGTGGTAGAGTATTCCTCGCATGCCAGGAGACAGAGTAGTTGGTCGACAATGAGGCCAAGTGCTTATTCTGATGTACTTGGCTTTGGTCATGAAAGCAAGATAAGATCATTAGAAACATGGTAGCTTCGGGCTGTGTGTCAGGTGTAGCTGTGGTCCGTACAGTTTCCCCAAAATGATGCAGGCACAAAGACTCCCTTATCTAGTTCATTGACTATTCCTTTTGTGGAAGTTCGAGTTTTCTCACTTCACATTTACTTTCTCAAGCCCTTGTTTAATACAAGCCCTTCCTGCCCTCCGCCAAATACCTCTTCTATCCTTCTCTCAAATATTTCTTCTAAAATCTCCTGTGATTTCTTGGCCCTATTTCTATCCAGTCTGCCTTCTCTTGAGTTTTACTCAGAAGCTATACTAGAAAAATACTTTGTTCCCTTTGACAGAGATTTTACCCCAGATTTAGCATCAGAACCTAAGGACAGCTACAGATCATCAAGTGGTATCAAGTGGTAAAGACAGGGGAATCCAAGCAGAAGGCAGAAATGGGTGTTCCCATGTTCCTCTTAATGAAAGCACTGACACAGGAAATACAGAGCTCCCATGGGTAGATCTCCTGGGACAGAGTGCAGAGTAGGGTCTGCGTTTTGAGATAATGTGCGATTATGTTGCCATTGTGTAGGGGAAGGGCAAAGATTACTGGGAGAGATAGTTTAATTTCATGCACCATTAACTTATTTTGGTTGGATCTCATCATGTTGAAGGTAATCTAAATTTTCTCCATACAGCATTGACTTATCCAAATTATCCTTTCCAGTATTACACATGTGTTTATTAGTGCAGCAATGTGTTTCTCTCAGTAAGTCATGGTATACTTGGAACATTCCCGCTTCACAAGCTTTACAAGACAGTTTTGTAAAATGAAACAGATATCTCCCTAAAGAGAGAAAAAAAGCAAATGTGATCACCTTGCTTAATCAAACCGTCTTCCCAGCAATAACGTCTTTCCAGAACCTTATTGGTTTTCTGTGGATGAGAATGAGCCCCAAAGCTGTGCCTACATCTCATCTAGGTCTCTCTGGACAGGATCAGGCAAAAAGCATCTGCCTCCCACATAGACTCCACCCCAGGTGTGTGTATGGAGAATTCCACTTTCCCCAGTCTCTCCTGTGGTCTCAGTTTCCCTCCACACCTTGACTGCAAGGAAGGTGGGCACCACTGGAAATGTCTTGTGTCTCTCTTTAATCCCCACTTACCTGTAACTCGATCCCCGTAGTAATAGTGCTCTGTGGTACAACTCCTGTTGTATGGCAGGAATAAATTAAACTTCCAGCAGCGTTTCATGTGACTACGGCATTTGAATCCATCAAAGAAATCACATTCATGGCAAAATCGAATCCCTAAAGAAACAGAGGAAAGATTGAAAGCAGAGCGCTAGGGAAAGTAATTCTGCTTCAGAAGCCTGCCCCACCTGTCAACATTTACACTGGTGAGGTGTAGACCTCATAAGAAGGAAGTTGATACCTTTCCCAACTTCTGCCAGGGGTCCTTACTCCCTTGATCTGGTAACAACCATGACCCCAAGGATTCAAGCCTCCTCCCCCTTCACCCAAGAATGGGGGCAAAAAAAAAGACACAAGAGCAGTGAGTGAGGAGAGTAGAATATAGTCAGGGAGGGTAGAGAGACAGTGTTTGAAAAAATCAGGAATATCCCCTCTCATTGTGGCATTATCCAAAACCTGTGAACCAACTGCACCATACATTTCGATTTTGAGCCACTGTCCTCTGTGAAAAGAAGAAGAAAAATTCTCATTGAGCCTTTTTATAGCAGCCCAAAAAGTCAAGGTTAGAAACCATCTCCCTTTCCTCCCCTCATAACCTCTCACCACCCATCACTGCCTCCCTCACCAGGCTTTACCTTCATCCATGAAGACCAATGTGAATATGCTCAGCAGAAGCAACTGCAACAGTCTGAGGCCCATTCCTGAGATGGTCCCAGTGGGAGGCTCCAGCTTTATTTATTCCCATCACCTGCCCTCAGGCATCCCACTAGATCACAGAATCATAAATTTCAGATCAAGCCACCTGAATCCTCTCTACAGTGTTCCCAGAAGAGGGTACATCCTGTCTGCGTTTGCATTCCTCCAGATACTTAGAACTCAGCCCATCCAGACACCCCATTTCATTTTATTAGATCTAGCATAAGGTACTAATTAACACTGGCAGAGAATCTCTCTCGCTAGTACCTCTTCACTTCACTGGTAGTTCTGGATGTTGGCCTACAAAGAGCGTGTCTAACCCCACAGCCACGGGACTGCCTTTCACATATGACAAAGCTGGGATCACTGAGCATCTGTGAGGGAACTGCTCAGTCCCTTTCAAGTAGAACCATCCTGGACACTGGCCTCAGTGTGACCTCCAACGGTATACACCCCTGCCAAAGTGGGTCATCAGGACCAGAGCCTGATCCTCCAGATGTGGTCCCACTGCCCAGCGTAGCACCCCTCTGAGAGATGGATGGGCCACTTCAAGAAAGAGGGGTGAAGAGGTTTAGATGATCTGTTTCCCTTGAGCTTTAGTCATTAATTTGTCCAAGGGAGACAAAGACCAGAAATGGCTACAGTGGGAGAGACTCACACTGGGGGTGATGGGGAGGGAGGAAGACATATTTGGATTAGTCACTAGAAATGGTGTATGAGGGAAGGAAAGGAGCAGGGAGGCCTGGAAAGGAGTTTTCCCATCAGTTCTCTGCCTTTGTACCTCCCTCTTTCATCTACTAAGTGTCACTTGATTAGTGAGACTTGCCAATGTACTCATGGGTAAACAGGAAGTATTTGTATATATGTGCAAAACTCCCTGACCATGCTCGCCATGTCCCTTTCCTGTTTTCTCCCACATGTTTAACCTGGTTTGTCATTTGAAGGCTTTTCCTTATTTATGTTTCTTGTCTCTTTCCCCTCTCAAGGATGAAAGTGCCATGAATGCAAGAGATTTCTGTGTTGTGTTCACTGCTTTCTCCTCAGCACCTAGAAAGAGGCCTTGCACCTATGAGATAATCAAAACTATCTGAGGAAAACACGAATGCACTGTTGGCATGGTTAACCTGAGAGGCACAAGGGAACAGTGCCCCCATACAGATAGCCCCTAATTCCCAGTTCACAGGATGACACTCCTTGCCTACCTTGTGGTTGGTGGTCACCACAAAGAAGACAGACAGTGATAATGGCAGGTTCCCGTCTTGGGGAAAAGAGTGAGGGTGGGGCCCATTTATCTTGAGTGGACTCATTCCCAGACAGAGCCAGACGCAGGCTACCCCAAGTGTGATCCCCCACACGATCTTCCCCTGCACATCTGGGATGGAAGGTTAAGTGTGCTACCTGCCTACTATTCGATCTTAAACAAGTTACTCCCTTCTCTGTGCCTCTGGGACCTCACAGGTGGAGACAAGGACTGCCAGAGGTACATCAGATGTAGTTGTTAGGACTTAAGACTTAATTCACATATGAAGGGGCGCCTGGGTGGCTCAGTTGGTTAGGCATCTGCCTTCAGCTCGGGTCGTGGTCTTGGGGTCCTGGGATCGAGCCCCACGTCGAGCTCCCTGATTGCTGGGGGAGTCTGCTTGTCCCTCTCCCTCTGACCCTCCCCCTGCAACACATCTCCCTCTCTCTCTGTCTCATAAATAAAATATATATATAAAAAAAGAAATTCACATATGGATAATGGTCAGGAAGACCCTACTTAGTGTCAAACGTTCTTTGAGCATGTTATGCAATTGATTTCTTTGAATTCTCTGAACAATCACATAGGTTAGAAAGAATTGACCTCATCTTCCAGTTGAATCCCAAGGGCACTTAGAGAGGAAGTATTTTTCCCCAGGGAACAAGGTGCATATCTGTTTGATTGGGTGGGCCATTATCTTTCCACTCTACCATACTGTTTCCTTCTCTTTACAATCTGGAGAAGGGTTCCCAGGGCTGGAAATGACTGTGGGGAGAGAGGAATGGAGAACAGGTCAGAAAAGGTCTGTCTCCATTAAAAAATAAAATAAAAAAAGAATCTCTCTCTGCCTGGCAGAGACAATATTCACAAACTAACTCCCACTGAAACTAGGGCATCCCGCAAGCCTGGCTGGGATCTAAGACTTATGAGCCACTGTCTGGGAAGTAATTTCCACAGGGACCACATTCATGAGTTGCATTTGGAATGTGTGAGACACAGGCACCGATCCATGGATAGAAGTCCGGAGGGTCTGAGTTGGGAGAACCAAGCTTATGCTTGGAAGCAAAGGACCCCGTGTTCTGGCTGGGAAGATGCTCCTGCACCATGATCTGGCAACCAGGGATTAAAATCGGCCGTGAATTCCAAACTTTGTGCAACGTGTCTCTCTCCTGTGTTCATCCAGGCAACTTTGAACAACATTCTACTTGGAATAGAAGTAACAGAAATTGTGGAAACACACCAAACTCCTAAGAAGTACATAAAACTCCCTTTGTGCTTCCAAGTCTGAGAAAGACTGTGAACATTTGCCATACCTCCATACAAGAATACTTCTGTGCATATGCCACAGGTTCACGTTCCTAACAACTGTCAGAGTTGACGCGGTATGTGTGAGGTTGTGATTTGTTATTGTGGAAAGGGTGCCTTTATCACCGGACCTGTCTTCCCCTCCTAGAATGTGAGGCCCAGAGATGGCGGGAGGTTCAGGAGCTGGTGCCCTGGTAAATCCCTTTAAAAAGGTTAACACCAGAGTCTGCCTTCCAGACTCAGCCAGAGGCTTTGGCCAGCTGCTTAGCCCTTCAACACCTCTCACCTGAGGATCTCAGTGTGGGCCCCAGACAGACCTTGGACACCTGCGGCCACCTCTCCCTCCCACAGATAGAGAGGATGTGCTCTGTAGCCATTCTTTCCTCCCGCCTCCATATTTGAGCCCTGGAAGCAGGTTCCCAGCCCTCCCCGCTCGTGGAGCTGAGAGTCTGCACCTTCTCCCCTCCTCTCCTGGCTCCTGTTCAAAGCCTTTCCACCCTGCTGCCCCTTCCTCCATGGGAGGTTGTAGGACATGCTGTCCTGGTCCTGCCCTGCTCTTGCCCTGCCCAGAGGCTCACCCTGCACCCACGCCCTATGTCTGCAGATGGAGGAGAAGGTAATGGAGTTGAGACCACATTCAGCTCCTTTGTAGTCAGCCCGAGGTTGGGCTCACCTTGCCCCTGCAGGACGATGGTGAAAGGACAGGGGTTGCAGGGAAAAAGAAAATAAAAACAGAACGCACCTCCCCCTCCCCCGCCGATCCCAAAGAAAGTTCCCCTCATTCATCAATATCCTCTTCCACCGGTTCTGCCAACCTCCAACCAGCACTTCCCCTGGCCCTGCATAGCAGGGAGCCCACCCGAGTGGGATCATCTGATCCCAGGTGAGTTCATGAGAAGAGGGAGACTTGCTTGATGACAGGGCTCCCTCCGAGCTCGCACACAGGCAGGAAGAAGGAAGTGTGGGATGGATGTCCAGTCCCATTTCTTCTCCTGTGACCATTTCCTCTGCACGCGACAGCAAACCTGCCTCACTCCCAGGCCTGCAGGGGACATGGGGTCTGGCTGCCTAGCTCTCCTGGCCTGCAGTCCACCTAGGCCTGCCTCAGACCCACGCTCCCCCTAGCGGCTGGACCCACGCCACAACACTGCCCTGCATGCCTGGGTCTCATCCCAGAAACCCTTGCCCCCCTTCCCCATACTCAACCCAAATCAGCCTCCTGACCCAGCCCCACTTCCCCCTTTAACTGTCCTCCAGACTTTCTAGCCGTGGGCAGCCTGGAAGGTACCATTTTCCCAAACGGGTGAATGAGTTGGGCATAGAAGCCACAGAGCCCCATGTCTTTCTTTTATGCCTAAGAGACAGGACTGAACTGAAATTTCGTGACAATGTCAAGGCAGAGGGAGATCCTGAACTGGGTCCTCTCAGCTGTGAGGTCAGGGATCATGTCTGACCCGTGACAGAAGCAAGGAACAGGAATTCGGGCTCAGACATGGATTTTTGGTCACCCGTTCTCGTTGGTTCAGCTCCTACCACATGTGCTGCTTAGGACCTTAACTCACCTAACATAGTTGACAGGGGATCGATTGTGGGGAGGCCAGGAGTAACGATGGACTTCTTCACCGGGACTCCTCCTAAGCTTTCTGCGTGAACCCCTTTCCTGAGGCTCTTCCTAGATGGAGTCAGCAGGATCTCAGTCTCCAAGGCAGAGAGGGCTTTGTCCTGAGGCCATTCCCCAAAGCCCTGTTCCGCTGCCCCAGCCTACTGCCTTCCAGCCCCTTGCTCCGGCCGCTGCCCACCACATTTCGGAGTGATGCGTACAGGATGGGAGGCTCCTGTCAGCCACCCCCAAAGAGCAGTTCTCGACCAATTTCCAGGACTGAGGTCATAGTAGATGTGCTTCCCTCTTCAGGCTGCTGGGACTTTGACAAGTCAAGCTGAAGAAGAGGGACTGAAAGTTATACTGCCCCCTAGCCGTCACTTCTACATGTTCTTGTCTACCCAAGAATACCCAAGTGTGAGGGCCAAGAGAGGGAGAACATCCACTTTAACTTCATTTGAATTTGCTCTGAAAGTGCATTGGGAAGAATGGGAGCTGACACCTCAAACATAACAATGTGGGATCCATTTTCTCTATTTTTCCCAGGCTATGAGTGAGCCAGGTGGGTGATCACCAGGGCTACCAGTGTAGAAAGCTGCTTGATAGGGCTGAGATAAGAATGAAGAACATGAAACACTTGGTATTTCTAGCTCTCCATAGTAGCCCAGACCTCTGAGCAGCAGGGTAGATGTCGGAAACTTCAACCCGCAGGAGCCAGTCTCGAGAAAATCATCTGCCCCTAGAACAGTGGGCTCGGACCTGCAGGTGCCCCTCTGGCGTGGGATAAGGAACAACCTGACAGCGAGGGCAGCGGCAGGAGTGTCTTGATAAAGGTTAACTGCCACTAAAGCTTATATTTGGCTTGTGTGTTGAAGAAGGCGCAAGAACTGTTTCTTCCAGAATAGACTTCGAATGTGGAGACTCAGGTTCAGGGCAGAGTCTGATTTTCCTCGGTGGGTAAATAGTACAGATGTTCACTGAGCTCTGACACTGAGCCTGGATGAGACTGGTCCCTACTCTACAATTCTGGGTGGCCACGGTCTGGGGAAACATCCAGGGAATGCACAAACATCTCAAGAAGCTCATGTTAAATGACTAGAGAAGTTCTCTTTGTGTCTCTGCTTCATTGGTACAGTCACCAACTCTTGGAGCTTTGCTGGCCATCTACAGGAGCCCTTCTAGATGTTCCAAACTTCTGGGAATAGGTCATCTTCCCTAGGTTGCTGGGGGAGGGGAAGAGGAGGTAGTTGGGGGGGAAAGGGAAGGGAATGGGATATAATAGCCTACAGGGAGTATCAGGATTTGGGGGAGACAATCTATATTCTGCACATGTCTGGCTCAGGAAAAATTTCCCAAGCTTTAACACATTGCAATGGGAACTTTATCAACAACTCAATCATTTCCTAAAGGCCCCGGATCATGTGAAATCACGCATCACCCTCTGTCAGATAGGAAGGTCAAAAATTCTGTCATGCATACTACAGTTAGCGACTAGATCCAGGACCTCAGCAAGAGGGTAATAGAGAGCTTCAGTCGCAGAGGGAGGGAGGGGAAGATGTCGCCCCCTAATCTGGAGGCTCCTGGTTACTACCCATAAATCGCCATCAAGATTTCTATTGCTTGCCCTCCCAGCGTCTCATCCGTGTATGCCCGTGCTCCCTCTGACAATCTCTCTGCCTCTCCCTTTTTCACCCTTTCTTACTGGCCTTGCCTTTGCTTTGGCATTCAAAGACATCACTCTTCCCACCCAATCTTGATGGGGGGACGGGTAGAACTGGCTAAGATCCTTTATCTCTAACCAGCTGTGAAGGCTGCTGTTACCTCAACTACCTGTTCATCCTGGATTCGCTGCCTTCTCCCTCCATCTGCATAGGGGCCATTTAACATCTTAAGTCTCTTATCATTTAGATAACATGCGTTATCTACTTACCTGAATGTACCGTTATATGAATTTCTTTTCCATTATGTGAAACTTCTTGGGGCATTTTTAATGTAGCAGATAGAGGTATGACACAGAAACTATTGCATTGTTTCACAAAATTTATGTATTTGTGATGAGCAACCCACTCTGCCACCCCACTACCATATGCCAAGACTAACTCAACCACCTTTCTGACTCCTGATTCATTTGGGGATATAATAAAATTTACAACTCTTGCTATCTCTCTTCATACATAGGCAACAATGTAGAAATCCACTGTTTAAAATGGTAGCCTTCCAAAGCAGAGTAGTAGATCCAAAACTTCAGCTCAGACTTTTGCAGCCAATCGTGGGCCTCGTTTTTATGTGCCTGAGCTTCTCATCGAAGTTTGAAACAAGAGGATGAATAAGGAGTTCCTTGTAAAACTGAGCTTACTATTTTATTTATTTAAAGATTTTATTTATTTATTATTTTAAGATTTTTATTTATTTATTTAACAGAGATAGAGAGAGAGAGCACAAGTAAGCAGAGTGGCAGACAGAGGGAGAGGGAGAAGCAGACTCCCTGCGGAGCAGGGAGCCCGATGTGGGGCTCGATCCTGGGGCCCCGGGATCATGACCTGAGCCGAAGGCAGACGCTTAACCGACTGAGCCACCCAGGCGCCCCCAAAACTGAGCATATAAATGAGAAGTTTATCCTCAGAACTGATGGGATTCCATGAGATTATAATCGATTTGAACCAGGGCTTAGTGTGGAAATGAGATTGTACTGAGAACCAGTTATAGTACTAATCTGAATTAGGAGTAAATTTAAGACTAATCTTTCCTTGCAAATATATTTGCAAGATGAGCCCTTTTAAGGAGGAGTTTCCAGAAGTGCAGAAATAGAACTTGGAGAGGAGAACTCTGTGGTTGGTTGGTTGGTTGGTTGGTTGGTTTTGACAGGAGTAGTTTGAATTGCAGCTGGATCAAACCACTGAGATGTAGCAACTCGTTCCTCTCTTGAACCAGGAGGGCAGCTGGGTGTGACGGAGAGCCACTGGGTCTGGCATTAGACCCGGCCTGGGGTTTCAGGGCAGCTGGTGCCTGCGGCTAGTTGGCCAATCCTCAACAGCCCTAGAATAGAAACTTTGTTTTGTTCATCATCTTAGAGACAGAACATTTCACTCCTGGCTACCTACTACAAGAAAACCCAAAATATTTTTGCTTCTTTACCACAGTTGGATACATTATTGCAAAGTCACTGCAGATAGGGAACATGGGAACATGGTTGGGGGATTCAGGACTCATTGGAGAAGACTTCTGAGGCTTGGAACAGTGAAACATTACTGGAGGCTCTGAGACTGGAGGACTTGGAACCAAGGAAAGGTCTATTTGGTCTTTTACGTGATTTTTCTCTTCTGCCTCCTGCAGAAATCAACCTGACCCATTATACCCTGGGTACTGTCCTATCTAGGAATAAAGCAAGATTTGGTATGGAAAAAAGGAAAACTAAACTAAAATAATAATCACATGCATGATCTGACATTTTATTTATTTATTTATTTATTTTTATTTTATTTATTTATTTATTTATTTATTTTAAGTAAGCTCTCTGCCCAACATGGGGCTTGAACTCACAACCCAAGATCGAGTCACATGCCTTACTGAATGAGCCAACCAGGCACCCCTGCTCTGATATTTTTAAACAGATCATGGAACATAACGTCCCCTCATCAACCAGGGAATTTATTTTGAGAAAGGGTTTTCTAAATTCCTTCATCTTTCATTTGTAATGGAACCTGGGGGACACATATCAGAAAATTCTCTTATGGCATAAAAGGACAGCTTCATCCCCCATCAGCCTATGATGCCGGTGGTCAGAGGAAGAGAGGAGAAGAGTAGGAGCAGAGCCAAATGTCTCCATTGCCTACCCCAACAGGCAGAGAAAAAGGTCACTGTACTGACTGCGGTGATTTATTTTGATCACAAGGGGGAGTTTAAGTTGTAACTACACAATGGGGGCAAGAAAAACGAAATTTGAAAATCGGGATTCATTGGAAGATCTAAATTATTCCCCTGCTCAATAGTCTCGTTGAATAGGAAACACAATAAAGACAAAACGACCGAGGATTGAGATCTTGCAAGAATGAGGGCCACCAGGTCAGGAAGCCCCTCCAGTTGAGACACCAGCAGAAGTGAGAGAACAGGGAATACAAGTGTGGAGATGCAGCTGTGACGACCGACCTTCTTAGTTACAGAAGTGGGGATTGTGGCGCCTACTTCATATTGCTTCGTCATGTCAATGATCTCCCTTGGCCCCCACTAGAAAGAGCCCTGGCAGTGGCTATTTCATGGTTGTTGGTGGTAGTATGATTGAATTGCTATCACCTCCCAAAGATAAGGCTGTAATGGGAATTTTTGTACCCCCTTGCTGCAAATGTAAAGCTTCTACCCAGGAGAGGGAGAATGGATGCTGAGAGATAAAACGGGTGGAGTGTGCTGGTTTTCTTCCATTTACCCCTTCCAGATCAATTCTCCACCCTTTTCTACCTGCTATCTGACCCCTATGATATATGGATTCATATGATATATGGCCCCAAAGCCTCTGGGCTCTATTTGAGCATGGCCAATGGGAAGCTTCTGCAGATCAGTAGGATGGAGTAGTGTGAGGTCCCAGTCTTTAATCTCCAGGTTCCTTCTTTAAAACATGTCCTCGGGCTAGCTCTGCCCCCATAAAAAGTCTCCACCAAACACGCTTTGCATGTCCAGCAACATCCTTCTCCCTTTCTTCCTGCGGATTAGGGATGCTGACAATCCAAATGCCTCCTCAGTTTTTGAACTAGCCTGGTGGTTTCCTTATTCCTTGTACAAACCTCTTTACAATAAAACTTATTTAATTTTTTTATTAAATTTTCTTATTTCCCATTTGAACCCCAATGGTGCCAACAAATTTCTCAGGATTTTGGCTAAAACCTTGAGATAGGCAATAGAACAAGGTGTGTGGTGGATGCCACAAAGTATGGAAAACAAGAGTTTTTGGGAGTTGCAAAGGTCCTATTACTGCTTCTAATATGCTTTTTTGTCTTTGGTTTTCAACAGTTTTACTACACTTTGTGCAAATATGGTTCTATTTGAGTTGGTCTTACTTGGAATTCATTTATCTTCTTGGATATGTCAAAAACCCATAAGGTTAGTTGGAGATTTCTCAACAGAAACTTGACAAGCCAGAAGTGTGTGGCATGATATATTCAAAGGGCTGAATGGGAAAAGTCTACAGCAAGAATATTCTATCCGACAAGGCGATCATTCAGAATATATTGAAGGAGAGGTAGAGAGTTTCTCAGACAGACAAAAACTAAAGGAGCTCATGACCACTAAACCAGCCCTGCGAGAAATATTAAAAAGGGACTCCTTAAGTGGAAAGAAGAGACCAAAAGTGACAAAGACAAAAAAGGATCAGAGAAAATCTCCAGAAACAATGCTATTACAAGTAATAAAATGGCAATAAATACATATCTATCAATAATTACTTTGAATGTAATGGGCTAAACACTCCAATCAAAAGATAGGGTGGATAAAAAAAAAAGACCCATCTATATGCTGTCTCCAAGAGACTTATTTTAGACCTACAGACACCTACAGATTGAAAGTGAGGGGATGGAGGATATTTATCATGCAAATGGATGTCAAAAGGAAGCGTGAGTAACAATGCTTATATCAGACAAACTAGACTTTATTTATTTATTTATTTTTTAAAAGATTTTATTTATCTGACAGAGAGAGACAACAGCGAGAGAGGGAACACAAGCAGGAGGAGTGGCAGAGGGAGAAGCAGGCTTCCCGCGGAGCAGGGAGCCCGACGTGGGGCTCGATCCCAGGACCCTGGGATCATGACCTGAGCCGAAGGCAGACGCTTAACGACTGAGCCACCCAGGCGCCCCCAAACTAGACTTTAAAACAAAGATGGTAACAAGAGACAAAAAAGGGCACTATATAATCATAAAGGGGACAATCCAACAAGAAGATATAACATTTGTAAATATTTATGCACCCTACATGGGAGCACCCAAATATATAAAACAATAACAAACATAACGCAACTGAGGGGACTTTAACACCCCACTTATATCAATGGACATATCATCTAAACAGAACATAAACAAGGAAACCATGGCTTTGAATGACACAGTGGACCAGATAGACTTAACAGATATATTCAGAACTTTCCATCCTAAAACAGCAGAATACACATTCTTTTCAAGTGCACATGGAACATTCTCCAAAATAGATCACATATTAGGTCCCCAAACAGGCCTCAACAAATACAAAAAGATTGAAGTCATAGCATACAACTTTTCTGACCACAATGCTATGAAACTAGAAGTTAACCTAAGAAAAAATGTACATATACAGACCACATATACACGGAGGTTAAACAACATGCTACTAGACAATGAATGGGTCAACCAGGAAATCAAAGGAGAAATTTAAAAATACATGGAAACAAATGAAAATGAAAACCTTTGGAAGTAAGAGGGAAGTATATGGTAATAGAAGCCTACTTCAAGAAGCAAGAAAAATTTCATATAAATAACCTAACCTGATATCTACAGGAGCTAGAAAAAGAAGAAAAATGAAGCCTAAAGCCAGAAGAAGGAAAGAAATAATAAAGATTAGAGCAGAAATAAATGATACAAAAACTAAAGAAAACAGAACAGATCAATGAAACTAGGAGCTGGTTCTTTGAAAAAAAAATAACAAAAATGATAGATCTATAGCCAGACTTACCAAAAAGCAGAGAAAGGACTCAAATAAATAAAATCATGAATGAAAGAGGAGAGATCACAACCAATGCCATAGAAATACAAGTATAAGAGAATATTATGAAAAACTTTATGCCAACAAACTGGGCAATCTGGAAGAAATGGATACATTCCTAGAAACATATAAATTACCACAACTGAGGGGCACTTGGGTGGCTCAGTCAGTTAAGCATCCAACTCTTGGTTCCAGCTCAGGTCATGATCTCAGGGTCATGAGATCCAGCCCCCTTTTTGGACTCCACACTGGGCATGGAGCCTGTTTAAGATTCTTTCTCTCCTTCTGCCTCCCCTGCCACTCATGCTCTTTCTCTCTCTCAAAAAAAAAAATTACCAAAACTGAAATAAGAAGAAATAGAAAACTTGAACAGACCAATAACCAGAAAAGAAATTGAATCAGTAATCAAAAACTCCCAACAAACAGAAGTCCAGGACCAGATGGCTTCACAAGTAAATTCTACCAAACATTTAAAGAAGAGTTAATATCTATTCTTCTCAAACTATTCCAAAAAATAGAAGTGGAAGGAAAACTTCCAAATACATTCTATAAGGCCAACTATTACCCTGATACCAAAACCAGATGAAGACACCCCTACAAAAGAGAACTGCAGGCCAATATTTCTGATGTACACAGATGCAAAAATTCTCACTAAAATAATAGCAAACCAAATCTAACAATACATTTTTAAAAAACCATCCATCATGATCAAGTGGGATTTATCCCTGGGTAGCAAGGGTGATATTAACGTGATATACCACATTAATAAAAAAAAAAAAAAAGGATAAGAACCACATGATCCTGTCAATAGATGAAGAAAAAGCATTTGACAAAGTGCAGTATCCATTCATGATAAAAACACTCAACAAAGTAAGTTTAGAGGGAACATACAACATACTAAAGGCCATATACGAAAAACCCACAGCTAATATTATCTTTAAATGGAGAAAAACTGAGAACTTTTCCTCTATAGTCAGGAATACAGGGATGTCCACTCTCACCACTATTATTTAACATAGTACTGGAAGTCCTAGCCACAGCAATTGGACTATAAAAAGAAATAAAGGTCATCCAAATCGGCAAAGAAGTAAAACTTTCAATATTTGCAGATGACATGATACTATATATAGAAAACCCAAAAGATTCCACCAAAAGACTGCTAGAACTAATAAACAAATTCAGTAAAGTCAGAAGATAAAAAATCAATGTACAGAAATCTGTTGCATTTCTATACACCAATAAGGAAGCAGCAGAAAGTGAAATTAAGGTATCAAACCCATTTACAATCGCACCAAAAACAAGAAGATACTTTGGAATAAACCTAACCAAAGGGTGAAAAACCTGCACTCTGAAAACTATACAACACTCATGAAAGAAATTGAAGATGACATAAAGAAATTGAAAGACATTCCATGCTCATGGATCAGGAAGAACAAATGTTGTTAAAATGTCTATACTACCCAAAGCAATCTACACTTTTAATGCATTTTAGTAGCATTTTTCACAGAACTAGAACAAACAGTCCTATAATTTGTATGGAACCACAAAAGACCCCCCAAATAGCCAATGAAACCTGGAAAAAGAAAAGCAAAGTTGGACACATCAAAATTCTGGACTTCAAGTCCTATTAAAAACACGTAGTAATCAAAACAGTATGGTACTGGCACAAAAATAGACACATAGATCAACAGAACAGAATAGAAAACCCAGAAATGAACCCACAACTATATGGTCAATTAGGCTTCGACCAAGCAGGAAAGAATATCCAATGGGAAAAAGACTGTCTCTTCAACAAATAGTGTTGGGAAAACTGGACAGCCACATGCAAAAGAATGAAACTGGACCACTTTCTTACACCATACACAAAAAGAAATTCAATATGAATTAAAGATCTAAATGGGAGACCTGAAACCATAAAAATCCTAGAAAAGAACACAGGCAGTAATTTCTTTGACATGGGCCATAGCGCAACTTCTTTCTAGATATGTCTCCTGAGGCAAGGGAAACAAAAGCAAAAATAAACTATTGGGACTACATCAAAATAAAAAGCTTCTGCACAGTGAAGAAGCAATCAACAAAACTAAAAGGCAACCTACTGAATGGGAGAAGATATTTGCAAATGACATATCTGATAAAGAGTTAGTATCCAAACTATATAAAGAACTTATAAAACTCAACACCCAAAAAATGAATAATCTAATTTAAAAATGGGCAGGAGACATGAATAGACATTTTTCCAAAGAAGATATACAGATGGCCAGCAGACACATGAAAAGATCCTCAACATCATGCATCATCAGGGAAATGCAAATCAAAACTACAATGAGATATCACCTTACACCTGTCAGAATGGCTAAAACCAACGACACAAGAAACAACAGGTGTTGGTGAGGATGCAGAGAAACGGGAACCCTCTTGCACTGCTGGTGGAAATGCAAACTGGTGCAGCCACTCTGGAAAACAGTATGGAGGTTCCTCAAAATGTTAAAAATAGAACTACCCTGTGATCCAGCAATTGTTCTACTAAATACCTAGTAAGGTATTTAACCAAAGAATACAAAAATACGAATTCAAAGGGATCCATGAACCTTGATGTTTATAGCAGCATTATCGATAATAGCCAAGATATGGAAATAGCCCAAGTGTCCTTCGACTGATGAATGGATAAAGAATATGTGGTATGTATATATATATATATATACATACAGTGGAATATTAGTCATAAAAAAGAATGAAATCTTGCTATTTGCAGCAACGTGGATGGAGCAAGAGAGTACTATGCTTCATAAAATAAGTCAGTCAGGAAAGACAAATGCCATTTGATTTCACTCGTATGTGGACTTCAAGAAACAGAACAAATGAGCAAAAGGGGGAAAATAGAGAGAGAGGGAGGCAAACCAAGAAACAGGCTCTTAACTATAGAAAACAAACGGATGGTTACCAGAGGGGAGGTGGGTGGGGGGGATGTGGGAAAATAGGTGATGGGGATGAAGGAAGGCACTTCTTGTGATGAGCACTGGCTGTTGTATGGAAGTGTTGAATCACTATATTGTACACCTGAAATTAATTTTAACACTGTATGTTAACTGGGAATTTAAATAAAAACTTTTAAAAAAGCCACAAAGCTCACTGTTCTTACCAAAAGTCTTTCTAAAATAAACTTCTCAGAGTGTTGCAAGCCTGTGGTTAATATCCATAGTTTGAAAAAAGTTGATTTTGGCCATTTTTGCTAGTGTTCTCACTGCTTTTATGGAGAAGCACCCTATTGGTGGTTTTTACTCTACCATTCTGGAAGAGCTTCTCAGGACAAGCTTTTGAAAGGAGGAAGAAAGAATAACATTTTGTTTGCCAGTTCAGTTAACTTTATAGTTTCATTGATGAGAAGGTGAGATATTCAATATAAACATGAAGTCTTTTTTTTAAATTTAATTTTGTTATGTTAATCACCATACATACACCATTAGTTTTTGATGTAGTGTTCCATGATTCATTGTTTGCGTATAACACCCAGTGCTCCATTCAATATGTGCCCTCTTTAATACACATCATCAGGCTAACCCATCCCCCACCCCCCTCCCCTCTAGAACCCTCAGTTTGTTTCTCAGAGTCCATCGTCTCTCACGGTTCGTCTCGCCCTCCAATTTCCCCCCCTTCATTTTTTCCTTCCTATTATCTTCTTCTCCTTCTCCTTCTCTTTCTCCGTCTCCTTCTCCTTCTTCTTCTTTTTTAACATATAATGTATTATTTGTTTCAGAGGTACAGGTCTGTGATTCAACAGTCTTACACAATTCACAGCGCTCACCATAGCACATACCCTCCCCAATGTCTATCACCCAGCCACCCCATCCCTTCCACCCCCCCACCACTCCAGCAACCCTCAGTTTGTTTCCTGAGATTAAGAATTCCTCATATCAGTGAGATCATATGATACATGTCTTTCTCTGATTGACTTACTTCGCTTAGCATAATACCCTCTAGTTCCATCCATGTCGTTGCAAATGGCAAATTCCGTTTTTGGAGGTTCCTCAAAAAGTTGCAAATAGAGCTACCCTGCCACCCAGCAATTGCACTACTGGGTATTTACCCCAAAGATACAAATGTAGGGATCCGAAGGAGTATGTGCACCCCAATGTTTATAGCAGCATTGTCCACAATAGCCAAACTATGGAAAGAGCCAAGATGTCCATCAACACATGAATGGATAAAGAAGATGTGGTATATATATATACAATGGAATATTAAACATGAAGTCTTTTTTTTTGGTTGTCAAATGATCCTTTATTGAAACATTTTCCTTTGTAGTTAGCTAGCTGGGCATTCCACCGCACCACTGTTGATGTCATCTATGATGTCATGAGGGTGGTGGCCATCAACATTGCAGCCCACAGACTGGGCAGTCCCCAGGATTTCTTTAATGGTTCCAGAGAGTTCTCTGGCTAAATATCGGTGTTGCATCTGTCGGGCAATATTGACAATCTCATCAAAAGTGGTATTTCCACTGTGCTTAATGTTTTTCTGCTTCTTTCTGTCTCTTGGTGGTTCCCTTGAGGGCTTTGATAATCAGGGCAGAGGCAGAAGGTACCCTTCAATCTGCGCCTGTCTGTTCTGAATGGTCAGTTTCACCGTAATCCTTAGACCCTTCCAATCACCGGTTGCCTTGGCAATGTCATCACCAACCTTTTTTGGAGACAGAGCCAGCGGGCCGATCTTCGGGGCCAGGGCAGACGTGGCACCGACTTCGCCACCGGTGCACCTCAGGTACACGACTTTGCTCTCGTTGGGGTCGAACCAGCAGAGGTGGCTGGTGTCGGATGAACCCGGATTCGGGACGACCGAAGAAAGTTGCACCTTTGCCTCCCCGAGCCGAAAGCCAAAAGTAAACATGAAGTCTTAAATAATAGATCTGTAAAAACATGAAATAGGTTGCACAGGTAGGTAATTAAACTGGATTATCTTTCAGTTACAATGTAACTCTGATTTCCTGTGAGTTCTAGTGCCTGGTTTTATTCAAGTACTCAATAAGTATTTTTTGGAAACAATCCTCATTAATATTTAGAATATATCAGTCTGTTTTTCTAATAATTTCTTCCTAACCTCTCAGTAAAATCTAATTCCATAATTTACTAACATAGGTAGGGTTGGTTATAAGAATCTTTATTATTTAATATGTGGAGATGAGACTGACTTGTAAAATCTAGAACAATGAAATTCTTGTTTTTAAAATTGTCTATTACAAATAGTCAAATTTTGGGGCACCTGAGTGGCTCAGTCATTAAGTGTCTGCTTTCAGCTCAGGTCATGATCTCAGGGTCCTGGGATCGAGCCCCACATCGGGCTCCTTGCTCCGCGGGAAGCCTGCTTCTCCCTCTCCCACTCCCCTTGCTTGTGTTCCCTCTCTCACTGTGTCTCTGTCAAATAAATAAATAAAATCTTAAAAAAAACCCAAATAGTCAAATTTGATATTTGCTTGTCTCTATCTTGTTTAATGTCCACACCACTGACTAGAGTTTGGCAAAGAGAATTTTCCATAAAACTTGGGATGCCTGGGTGGCTCAGTCGGTTAAGCATCTGCCTTCGGCTCAGGTCATGATGACAGGGTCCTGGAATCAAGCCCCACATTGGACTCCCTGCTCAGAGGGGAGTCTGCTTCTCCCTCTCCCTCTGCCCTCACCCCCACCCCCAGCTCGTGCTCTCTCTCTTGCTCTGCTCTCTCGCTCTCAAATAAATAAGTAAATAAAATCTTCAAAACAAAGAGAATCTGCCAGGGGCGCCTGGGTGGCTCAGTCGTTAAGCGTCTGCCTTCGGCTCAGGTCATGATCCCAGGGTCCTGAGATCGAGCCCCGCATCGGGCTCCCTGCTCCGCGGGAAGCCTGCTTCTCCCTCTCCCACTCCCCCTGCTTGTGTTCCCTCTCTCGCTCTCTCTCTCTCTGTCAAATAAATAAATAAAAAATCTTTAAAAAAAAAAAAAAAGAGAATCTGCCATAAAATTCAAGAGCATTCATTGAACATGCTATGTGTTAATTTGCCATTTGTTGCTCCAAAATTTCAAAAGGAAAATAATTCATATATAACTTGTAGGTTTTGAGTCCTGTGAAATAATATTTTTTTTGCAATGCTATATTCTCATAAGTTATAACTCACTATTAAATTCCCACTTTATAAAATATTTGTCAAGTGAAAGGAAACTACATAATCCAGCTATTGATCTGTTTATCATGATTGCTTCTGATCAATACCGAAGAAACGTTACTTTAACCTCAGTAGTTTGTCAAGAACATTTCACATATTCCTTGTCTGGCAAATCAAAGTAGTTGTCTCTTATAAGAGCTATATTCATGCTTCCCAAAAAATCAGTTCAAGAATGAATATCTAATTTTCTGGGTTACTGGGCAATTTAGTGGAATTGTTAATAACAGGGAATCTAGGTCAGACAGATACTGAATGCATTCTGGCACTGCCTTTGCAAATTGTTTTTTTTCCTTAGAAAACTTCAATATCTGGGGCCACCTGGGTGGCTCAGTGGGTTAAGCATCTGCCTTTAGCTCAGGTCATGATCCTGGGGTCCTGGGATTGAGCCCCGCATCAGGTTCCCTGCTAAGTGGGGAGTCTGCTTCTCCCTCTCCCTCTGCCCCTCCCTCCCACTTGTGTTCTCTCTCTCTTTCAAATAAATAAGTAAAATCTTAAAAAAAAAAAAAAAAAGAAAGAAAGAAAGAAAGAAAACTTCTATATCTGTAAGACTCAGTTTCTGCATCTGGGTAGTAAAGACGATGAAAATACCTATCTGTGTTTTAGAAGGTTGAGATGAGATGTATGTACATTGCTAAGCACTTGGAAAGTGCTCAAAATATTTTAAATTATTATCTGGTTCTTAGAGCAATAAAAATGATACTGAAGTTGGTGTGAGTTGGCTTTATACATACCCATACAATGATAAATGGAACTGAGGGAAAATTTTGGTAGTTCCAGGGTTTTGTATTATTGACTGGTCTTTCATCGGTACCTTTGCTATGCATGCAACATGAGTGATGATTTTATTATCTGTTTTTACTGAGCCTAGCAGATTGCCAGCAGTATCATAACTGAAAAGAAAGCTAAACAATCTTCTACTTTGATGTCTCTGATTCACTGAATAATATAGTGTATTCCTATTTAAATTATTTATATCCTTTATTTAATTTTAAAAATAAAAATCAAGGTTCTATTTTGGGGGGCAAGACACACACAGACTGCCCTGAAGTGTCAGAACCCTGGGAGGGCTCCCAGGGAGTCTGCCTGTGTGTTCAGATGGACCAGCTCCTGAGCACGTTGCTTCTTCCTGCACCTGTTGCCCTCCTGTTTCTATCCCCTCTAGAATTGGTATGAGCAGGGGGGCACACAGCCCATTTAAAAAAAGAAAAGAAAAGAAAAAGGAAAAAGAAGGAAGGATAAAAATGTAAAGTACCTATCATTATTACTATTATAGGAGATTTTTGGTCAAATGGTTCCTTATTATATTTTTCACCCCTCTGTTGAGATTCCCTACTGTTCATTCATGTCTCTCTTCTGCTATAAGTTCTTGAGAATATCATAGGAATTTAAATTCCTTGTCTGTTAATTCCAACATCTGGGTTGCTCCAAGGTCTTTTTATATTGATTCTCTGAAACTTTCTCCACGGCTTTACTTCCATAGGAAAAGAAAATAAACTTATGTCAGAAAAGTGTATCACTCAATGCTTAAAACTACATTACATTAAGTAGATAATGCATTAAAAATGTGCAATTTTCCACTATTAAAATTTGATGAATAAAAAAAGTTGATTGAGAGAGAGGTAGGTAGATAATAGATTTTAAATGAAAATGGGATTAAACTATTTTAAAACTTTTTTTTTTTACTGAACATATTCTAACATGTTTTCAAATCAATAAATTTGTATTGAGGGGCACCTGGGGGCTCAGTCAGTTAAGCGTCTGCCTTTGGCTCAGGTCATGATCTCCGGGTCCTGGGATCAAGCCCTGCATTGGGCTCTCTGCTCGGCAGGGAGTCAACTTCTCCCTCTCACTCTCCCCCTGTGCTCTCTCTCTCTCTCTCTCAAATTAAAAAACAAAACAAAACAAAATTTTTATTGATATTATATCACTTCTAAGGATGCATGGTATTTCAGCATATGGATGTATCATATTTGATTTAGGCAATCCTGATTGTTTCTACTTTTTGACTTTTATTACCAACACTGCCATGAAGCTTGTTTCCTCACGTGTATTTTTTTTTATCTTGTCTCATTCTTTCCCCCCAAATTAAAATTATTTTCTTGTGATTTGTTTTTAATTGAGGTATAATTGACATACAAAATTATACTAGTTTCAGGTGTAAAACATCATGATTCGATATTTGTATATATTGTGAAATGATCACAATAAGTCTAATTAATATCCATCACCACATACACAATTTTTTTCTTGTAATGAGAACCTTTAAGATTTACTCTCTTAGCAACTTTCAAATATGCAAAACAGTATCATTAACTGCAGTCACCATCCTGTACATTAGATCTCCGTGAGTTACTCATTTTGTAACTGGAAGTTTGTAGCTTTTGATTCCCTTCACCCATTTCATCCATCCCCTACCCTCTACCTCTGGCAACCACCAATCTGTTTTCTTGTTCTCGGCATCTATGAGCTTGTTTTGTTGTTTGTGTGGGTTTTCTTTGTTTTGATTTTAGATTCCACACATATGTGAGATCATGTGGTATTTGTCTTTCTCTCTGACTTATTTCACTTAGCATAATGCCCTCAGGTTCCATCCATGTTGTTGTAAATGGCAAGGTTTCATTCTTTTTTATGGCTGAATAATATTCCATTTATATATATCCATTCTGTATTTATATATATTGTGACTCACATACACACACACACACACACACACACACATGATTGATAAAGCTTCACCATGTCAATTTAAGGAATTATGGGCTCTTGACGTTGCCAGTTGTTCCTGATTGGCCCTTTGATGTATGTGCATGCATACATACACACCCAAACCCACCCATACACACACTTCTGTATGTGGTCAAATCTATCAAACTTGTCCTATTTTGTGATTGATGTTATGATTAGAAAAGCTTCTCTATCACTAGATTATATGAATATTTATAAATATTTTTAATATAATAGTGAGCTTAGAATAAGAGAGCACTTTGGGATTGTGTAGATATTGGATCCAATACCAGCTGTGCCATTAACTAGTTGTAACAAACTGTATTTTCCAAAGATGGCTGCAACAATTTCTCCCATACCACATGCTCTTCTATAACTTTGCTATGCTCCAATCAAAAAGTGGAACTTGGCCAGGCTTGTGACTCACTTGTAAGCAATAGACTGTATCGGAAGTAATGATGCATGATTTCCAGAGCTAGCCCATAAAATGTGATGCAATTTCCACTTTGTTAGAATACATACTTGCCTTTAGAGCCCTAAGCTTCTGTTTAAGAAGTCTGGAGGCTCCATGCTGTGAAGAGGCCCACGAAACATGAAGGGTCCATATGGAAGTGTTCTGACCACCAGCCCCCGGTGACGTCACAACTTATACCAGCATCAACTATAAAGACATATGAGTGAAGACACCTCAATATGATTCCAGTCTCCAGTTCTTGAATCACCTCCACACTCTGAGTCTTGCCAGTTGAGGTCCCAGACATCATGGAGCAGAGACAAGTTATCCCCACTCTACTTTCTGAACTGTGACCATAGTACCAGTCAATACAATAATATTTTTATTCAGCAATAATAACTGGAAAACCATGTGACACTTGTCAAATTACTAGACTTGTCCAGACTTGTCAACTTATCCAGTTAGAATCTGGGAAACCAATCTGTTCTTCAGGTTTCTCCTCTATTAAATTGTCTTACAATAATAGCTACCTCATAGGGAGATGTGAAGATTAAATGAGATCATACATGAAAAGTACTTAACATGTGTCTAGCACACTCCAAGAAGTCAAACAATAATAGTCATGACAGTATTTAAACGTAAGGTTTTTTGTTTATTATGTTTAAATCTTTAATACATGTGAAATTTATTTTGGTCTAATATGTAAGGTTGTATGAATTATTTATCAGTCAACTCTAAGCTAACACTTAGATTAGTAGTCAAATTACCACCTTTTAAAAGATATGTGAAGGGGCGCCTGGGTGGCTCAGTCGTTAAGTGTCTGCCTTCGGCTCAGGTCATGATCCTAGGGTCCTGGGATCGAGTCCCACATCGGGCTCCCTGCTCAGCAGGAAGCTTGCTTCTCCCTCTCCCACTCCCCCTGCTTGTGTTCCCTCTCTCGCTGTGTCTCTGTCAAATAAATAAAATCTTAAAAAAAAAAAAAGATACGTGAAGAAAATTCTCCTGCATCACTATGTGCAGATATGGAAGAAGAGCATGTGTGTATCAGAGGAGTGATACTTGGGGGTCATATCATGTGGATAAAGAAATTTTCACCTAGGTCTTATTGTGTTCATTTGTTCAAGTTGGAAAATGGAACTAAGAAGAAAATCCCAAGATGGGTGAGCCAAAAGAAAATCTCCAAGCTTAGAGCACTTTTATCTAGGCAGTAAGGAAACCCAATAAAAAAGATTCTCCTCATTCACGAGGAGGAGTGCATTTACACACCCGTACACACTGTCACTCCTAGGTGTCAAAATGTAACTTCATTTTCTAACCTAACTTCATCTTGTTTTAGAGCTCCATTCCTAGCGATGGGGGAAAACATTTGTCTTCTCAGCTTACAGTCTGAGCGGGGGGATGGAACGGAAGCAAAAGAGGTCAGGGAGAAAATGTTAACGAGAACGTGGTCTCAGCTGGAGATGGGCTTTAGCCAAATCTCATGGAAAAGCTCTGAAACACAAAATGCACCACAGACTTAGTCCCATCTTGATGCAAGGAGTCAGCTGTTTATTGGCTGAGGTCTTTGCTCACGTTGGGAGCTTAGCATCTGGGCAAGGCAGCTCCCATTTGGCAGAGGGCAAATCTGCAGAGTAGTAAATAGCTATGAGATGCCATGAGCCAACCCTCAATGCAGCTGGATGGCAGAAGCACTGATCAGCTAGGAGGATTTGGGCTGGGTACCAAAACCAAATGAAGATCATTCACTACATAAAAAAAAAAAAAAAAAAAAAAAAATTCAGTGCTCTGATGTTGAGAATGCCAACATTTACTCTTGGACCATCGAGGAAAGATTTTATAACTAGAACCCTCTTTTCGTTCAACAAAGCCAAGCTTTGTCCAAACATTGGTTCATAAATATTTTTAAAGTCTGTTTTGAGACCCAATGAAAACAATGATCTCTCTCTCTTTTTTCCCCTAGACTGATGTCTCCCATCCCCAATGATTCAATGGGTGAGTGAGCCCATACACAACTAGGAATAAAAACATGTTGTTTCCCTAACTCAAAATATCCATGTTACATTGGCTTTTCCAATCTGCTTGTCCATTTTCAAAAGGTTGTCTTCGTGTCTTTCTTCATCCTGGCTCCATAAAATCCCAATTGAGAATTCCTCAGAAAGGATCATATTCTCAGACGCAGACAGAGCGCACCAAATTACTCAAGTAGAGGGGTGGTTGGTTTACTGTTAAAAATTTTATGTGGCCTAATGAGGGAGGGAAAAGCTCACGGAAATCCAGGACCAGGAACTTCAGTGTGCCTCAGAAGGAGAGAAATGCCAGAGTTATTCTGTACCCAAGGAAGCTTCACCACCTTGGCCACAGTCCACCATCAGTGCTACTCCATTTATCTCTACCTATTTACTTCACTCAGTGTCTGCTGGCTTCTCTTCCCACCACTACTAACTTCTGCTCTCTTACACCCTCTGTTGACTCATAACTTCATCTTATAGGGGATACTTTCTAACTATAACACTACCCATGGCATCTCTGTTCATTCTATTATCTTCAACTACCATGCCATCTGCTTTATTATTCACATTTTCCCCTTCATTCTTCCCCTGCTCCTTCATTCTTATAAGGAGTACTGGCCATCTTTGCACAAGGTTTCCATTCCCAATTAAATCACCTAATTCAATCTGCAGCTGGATGGCCACCTGGCCAGCCAGGGGCCTGATAATTCAAGCCAATTTTACCCACACCAAATTGTCTCTCAAATCTTAGTTTCCACAAACTGAAAGTCCCCTACAATTTTCTTGATGCCTCATCCCTATGCCTGTCCAGGTTCTTTCTGCCTGAAATTCCCTTCCTCCAAGAGCTCTACCAAAGAAAGATATGGCTCATGTTGCCAACAAATTGGGAAGCCAGCATTATTCCTCTTTTATCTCCATAACCCATGGGTAAAAGGAGAGCACCAGGAGATGTCAGGGCTAATCTAAAGAGAATCTCAACTCCAACCAGAGGAGTGGATATAGATGAACATAAAGCATGGTCACAGAGTTCTCAGTGCAAGTTTGGGATTATTTTGACCCAATTCT
This sequence comes from Halichoerus grypus, assembly GCF_964656455.1. Classification (NCBI taxonomy): domain Eukaryota; kingdom Metazoa; phylum Chordata; class Mammalia; order Carnivora; family Phocidae; genus Halichoerus; species Halichoerus grypus. The sequence goes on along the minus strand of NC_135722.1, from coordinate 90,762,304 downwards.
TTGCATTACCATATAGGAGATAATAAATAACCAGTTCCAAATCCAACCCTATTTGTGGCAACCCTATTTCTATCATAAGGAAATCAAAACTGCCAGATGTGAGCAACAGGGATTTGCAAAACTTCAGTCTAGTCTAGTCCTCCATCATTAATGAAACTCAGTTACCCTCCACTCTCTCTCCTTGTGACTTTCACCAGCTGGCTTTCTCACTCTCTACCATTGGTTGGAAGAGGAGATCAAAGTACAGGTTTGGGGGAAGAGATAAAGGGGATGGTGAGTTGAAGAATGAGCCAATCCAAGAAAGATGCAGAACTAGACTCCCTCAGGGAGGTTGCAATAGTTATTATGTTTGCAACATATGAGCTCTGTTCTTTTTTCAAAACTCAAGAAGTTGATGTCCTCACAATTGGTCATACATGACAGTTTGGAATAATAATACATACTCCGCCCTGAGGAGATGAAAGAGAGAGAACACAAGTGTAATGACTCCATTTCCTCCTATCATGTTCCCAGGAATGACCTCTCCTCAGAGCTTCACTAACCTTTTGCTAAGCCCAAATGAACTACAAGGCTGAGTCTACTCAGAGAATGGATTGTATTTCCCCACTGATAAGAGACATCAACCTTTCCTTTACCCAATATTGTCTTAAGGAAAAGTCCATCTTTGCCATCCCCTCCTCAGGACCACCCCATCTTTACCCACCCACTCATTCATGCACACGTGGTTATTTCTTGGCCACTCTCTACTGCACATTACCTTTTCTTGTAAGGAAGTAAAGATTCTCAACAGCACAGGACTGTTGGTACTTTAGGGTACAGGTCTTCATGATGTCATAGCATAACCCAAGATGATATTTTTCACATTTATAGCATGCCTTTGTAGTCTCTGCCAGACACAGAAAGAGGTGTTTAAAGGATGGAGTCTGAAGATTCTCCAGGCCTGTGGGTTTCTCTACAGGAACTTACTGTTGCCTAGGGGTTCCTAATCTTTCTTTGGCCATTGACTTCTTTGATAATCTTTTGAACAACAACTTATACAGACATGAATCAATTGTTGTATCTGATCTCAAAAGATCAGAGTTCCTATGAAATTTATCTATGGACCCATTATTTAACCTGACGATATCATCCAGTAATGCAGAAAAGGAAGCAAAGAAAGAGAGTTCAGCTTCCTTCTTCCAAAAAATGGACTAAATTAGTTTGCGAGGAGATAAAACTCCTAGGATTGTAGAGTAAGAATGGATTATAGCCCTCTCTGAAGATTGAGAGGTTTTGTCTTCAACATGTCACAAATGACCTGTTTACCGAGGACTGTAGACTAGACATAGTTGTACCTCTCAGATGTTCCTTCATTTCACCTGGGGGAAAAAAAAGAAAAGTCTTCTTTGTCATAATCTCACACACATCTGCCAAAGGCCGAAAAACCAACTGTGGAAATTCCCCCTTCCCCAGCCCATCTCTTAATCAACAACCAGCTCTCCCTCTACCTCTAGGACTTACCCTTACTTGAGCAGACCAGAAAGATTATGCCCAGCAGAAACACAACAAACATCCTGGAACTCTTGTCATGTACAGTTTTCTGTGGAAAGTGCTGGTTGATCTCCACCAGTGATCTGTCCTTGGGCTATTCATCCAAATCATATAATCATAAAATTTCAGGGGCAGACAGTACCTCAATGTTCCCAGAACTAAGCCACCAACTTGTCTCACTACCCCGAAGGCATGTAATTTTTTTAGATTATTTATTTATTTATTTGAGAGAGAGAGAGAGCACGAGCAGAGGGGAGGAGTGGTGGGAGAGGGAGAAGCAGACGCCCCGCTGAGCAGGGAGCCCAATGTGGGCTCGATCCCAGGACCCTGAGATCATGACCTGAGCTGAAGGTAGACACTTAACCAATTGAGCCACCCAGGTGCCCACCCCGCCCCGCAAGGCATCTATTTAAAAATTCTCCTGAATGATAAGATCAATGGTACAAATTATATAATCTATACTATAATATAGAATTATATAGAATATATTATACTATGTAACATAATATTGTTATATTTTATGTTATATATTATTGTATTTATCATGTTATTATTTTATATATTGTTACATATAACATAATAATCTATATTATAATCTAAAATATAATATATACCATACTCCACTATAATATGTAATATACATGTATATAATTTCTAAGCCTTGTGCTTTGCAAGTAGAATCAAATTTCTCTCCTACATTTTAATCTTTCAGGTATTTCAAGACAGGATTTGGACATCTAGTTCTTTTTATCTCTCTTCACTAACCTGGTCACTCTCCTCAGAATAATTTCAGATTTGTCTTTGTCTCACAGAGACTGAGGCACCAGGAACTAAGCTCAGACTCCAGGTGTAGTCTGGATGTGGGGGGACCATTGGAGTACCCCTTTTGTGGTGGAGGAAAGGGAAACTTCAGGAAAAAGGTGAGGAAAGGTAAAATTTTCTAGTTTGTCCTCAGGTGTTGTCAACTAATTGATTTTTTTATTGATATTCTAATTAAATAATTTCTAAGCATATACCAAATGCCAATATCACAGGAAGAGAAGATGCCAAGCAACCAGGACACGAATCAGTGGCCTCACAGAGGTTAAAGTCTAGTTAAGGAGATCAAAAGGACATCAAGCACAGTTGGCTGTGGACATCTAGATGAGGGACATTCAAATTTGACTGCATGACCAGGGAAGGTTTCCATGAAGAAGGGGGGGTGAGCAGGACTTCGAGGGCTAGCAATGTGTTAGCTAGAAAAGGTGAGTAGGGACAGGCACCCAAAGGAATAGAAATGTCAAAAGTACAGAGATGTCAAACAGCCTGTCACACTTTGAAGAGAGTGGGTCATGTGGCTGCAGAGACATGAGTGAGCCAGAAACTCACACCCAGAGAGACACCGCTTGGTGGATGTGATGGCGTATGGGTGAAGGGAGGGGTTCAAGGGGACACTGCACTGGTCTTGCTGCTGAGACTCCTCGCTTATAGGATGAAATTTCTTGCTCACTACTGTGCAATTGCAAGATGTCAGTGAAAAGAGCCATTTTTCCTAGAGTGGGGAAAGATAGGAAAGTACCCACTCCTCTGCACCAATACTGAATTCTGGAAAGGACACCTCCCTTAATCCCAAACTTAAGTTTGTGACACATATAGGCTCGAATCCTGACTCTGCTGTTTGCCAACAATGTGTCTTCGGGTGAGTTACTGATGTTGAGACTAACTGTCATCTCTCATAGGATCAGTATTAGGATTATATTAAAGTCTGTGAAAAAAAGAAGCGCATATCTGTTAAGGCCCTAGAAACCATCAAGCACTAACTCCCTGTGCAGTGCTTACAATTTCAGAAGCAGCATGGGCCCTTTCACTAGGGTAGGCCTCAGAAACTTGCATCATAAGGAGTCATATACAGGAAAGGACATCTGGCTAGGAAAGGCATAGGGTAGTGGCTATAACTGTGGTTTTGGCATTCAAGGGGCAAGAGCCTGGCTGTGAGGGTGGTACCAGGAGCATCATATCAAGGGTTAACTTTCAATAAGGCTGACATTTGGCTTTTGGGTGTTCGAAAAGATGGGAAGTTAGTAACCATCTCTTCTAGAATGGACTTTGAAGACACAAAGTCAGATTCAGAACTAGCTGTCTAATTTGCCTTGGGTAAGTGAGGAGCGAGGAACAAGTTGAGTTCTGACTCACTGAGATTGGGTGAGAATTGGGTCCATTCTTATAGCTTAGGCTATGCTCCATATGCTGATGACATGCAATTTTACAACTGTCTCAGACCCCTATTCTGAGTTCCAGACTCCCGTCTACAAATAACCCTTCCACTTCAGAAGGCTCACAAATACCATAATTTCAGACTGTCTCAAAATGAAATCGTAATCCTTCCAATTCACTAAACCTGCTCCTACTTCAGTGTTTAAGAGTCTCGATAAACCTGGGAATAATTCTTTATAGATCCCTGTGCCTCATCCTCAAAGAGAATCTAATAGCAAGTCTTATCCATTCTACCTACTAACTTCTCACGTGGGTTTATTTTTCTCTGTCCACTGCCACTACTATAATCCAATCTGTCTTCATCTCTTGCCTGGTCCAAGCAACAACCTTATTTTTTTGGACTGCCGACTTCTACTCTTGCCCTATTATAGTCAGTTCTCTATAAGGGAGTCAGAGAGCCCTTTTACAGATCATACATAAATGCCGCACTCCTGCTCAAAACCCTCCAATGATTTTTCATCACACTTTGAAGAAAATCCAAAGCTGCTCCCACAGCCTGCAAAATCTTCCCCAATCTGAGCAAAGGCCACTCCCTCTCTCTTATTTCTTGCCACAATCCCCTTGCTCACTCAAATGTCACCCTCTCAGTCCTGGTAAATCTCTCTCTCTCTTTTTAAAATATTTTATTTATTCATGTATGTATGTATGTATTTATTTGAGAGAGAGCATGCACAAGCAGGGGGAGAGGCTGAGGGAGAGGGAGAAGCAGACTCCCCACTGAGCAGGGAGCCTGACGTGGGGCTTGATCCCAGGACCCTGAGATCAAAACGTGAGCTGAAGGCAGATGCTTAACTGACTGAGCCACCCAGGTGCCCTCAGTCCTGATAAATCTTTAGAAAATGTCAACATCCCTTCTCCATCCTTTTCCCTGCTTTACTTTTTAATTGTAATTCTCACTACCTGACCTTATGTAACTATTTGGTCACTTGTTTGATTCCTTGACTAGAACAAAGCAAGGACTTGGTTTTATTTACCACTGGATCCCCAGCATCCGGAGACTTGGAACATAGGAAACACCCCTGAAATATTTGTGGAACAAATGACTAATGATCTTCCCACATGCACTCTTGTATCCTTCTAGTCCATTCTTACAGAGCAACCAGGTTTATCAGATTGATTTTTTTAAAACTATAATAAGGAGGTAAAAGTGAGGCTCTAAGTTCCAGCTAGGATCCCAAAATGCTTGTAGGTGGCAAGTATTTTTACATTTCAAAGTGAAGTGTTGTGCTACTTGTGCAGATTTACAAAGAAAATAAATGAAAACCAGTTTCAATATCTAGGGCCCTTTGACCACCTAGATGGGGTAAAGATATAAACACTAATGTGTCAAAGATAACAGGAGAGGAGTTTTTATAGTCTTGGGGGGGGATGCCTTTCAAGATATGGCTCAAAATATACAACCATAAAAAACTGTATATGTTTGGCTACATTTAAAAAAAAACTTCTGAAGCCGTGGGTGGGGTGGGGAACCAACCACTAAATCGTAAGCAAAGTCCAAATAACAGATAAGCAACCAGTTACAAAATATTTGCAACTCATAATGCAGACTGAGGACTAACTCTTCCTATGATACAACGAAATCCTAAAAATTGATTAGAAAAATATTAACAATTCAAGAAGGAAGGTAGATGGTTAATGATAACATTAGCTCACAGAAAAACAAATAAAAATAGTTCTTAAGCATATAAAATGTGCTGAGCCTTACTCATAATTTGAGAAAGGTGAACTGAAACTAAACTCAGATACTATTTTGACATTACAGATTGGCAATCATCAGAATCTGATAACACCCCCAAACTGGTGAGGTTGGAATAAAGCCACACTCTCAGACATTGCTATTGGAGGGAAAGTGAATACATCAGTAAGGAGGAAAATTAGACAGTGGTTATCAAAATTATAAAGATCTAGTGATCTTACCCAAGTCATTCTGTGGAGTTAGCCTTGCACATCTGTGAAAAGGTGAATACACCTAGTTCTTTATAGCTTGATAATTGCAAGATTGAAAACAATTTATACTGATCTCATTTACATGTGAAATCTAAAAAAAAAAGTCAAACTTATAGAAATAGAAAACAGAATGGTGGTTATGAGGGGCTCAGGGTGGGAGAAATGAGGATGTTGGTCCAAGGGTACAAGCTTTTGGGTATAAGATGATGTTCTGGGGATCTAATATTGTACAGCATCATGATGATTGTTAGCAATAGTAGATCTTAAGCATTCTCACCACATATATATACATGCACACGTGTGCACACACATACAAAGGTGATTATGTGAGGTGATGGATATGCTAATTAACCTGATTATGTGATCATTTCACAATGTTTATGGATAGCAAATTATCACATTGTACATTTTCAATATATATAATTTTGTTTGTTACATATAACAAACAATGAAGCTGGGGGAAGAAAGAAGAGAAAGTCTATGGACCAGTTGGGAATAGCTAAATAAATTATGATACATCCACACAATGGAATATTATGCAGGTAGAAAAAAAGAATGAAGAAGGTTTTTTTGAAGTGAATTTTAGTAACACATCAAATATACCTTTTAGGTTAAATGAGCAACATCCTATTCAGCTGAAGCTGAATTTAACCATCATAAAATGATCTAGGAAATGAGGATAAGGCTGAAATTTTATCAAAAAATCATTATGAGACTATTACATAAAAATAGAGATTGATTTGAAAAGCTTGCTATTATAGTTCAAGGACAGTACTTTCTCAACACCATCAGCTTTTAAATTACTTCTCTGGCCACTATTCTGTATATTTGCAATACTGAATACCAGCCCATTTTTAACTGAATTTAGTAAAGGAATAAAAAAACTTTAAGCCAGCACTGCCAGTCATAGATACTGATGAATGTCATATTACTATCTGGATTTGGGGCATTTCTGTCCCTCTAATAATAATTAACTAAAAAACAATGATCTCCTCTTCAACTCCTGGTCAATGGTGATGATGCAATCTCACTGAAGTCATCCCATAAACTGAAACTCTGCATACCGCTTCATCATCCGGGTTAAGAAATAGAACTTTGCCAGTACCCCCGGAAGCCTCTCCATGTTGCCCATCCCAGTCCCAGCCCTTTCCTTCATTCCCGAAGTATCCACTATTCTGAATTTTGTAGGAATCACTTTTTTCTGTTTCTTTATGATTTTATCACCCAAATATGCATCTTAGGAAACTATAGCTTAATCTCACCCAGTTGTTTTTTTTTTTTAATTTAGTATGCTTTGGAGACTTTTAAATTATAGGTACTTGAAATTTACCTATTGAAAAATCAAGAACTGTTTGATCTGTAGAGTTTCCCACAGCCATATTCTGATGACAGCAAACTCATGGTTCAGTTAAACACGTTCTTATGTCCCCACATTTTTAGAAGTTCAAAACCAGATCCACAGGCTTGATAAGACTCAGATTCGATCCCTTTGGAAAGACAATAGGTGATGTGTTGCTGTTTAATCAAGGGACAGAGTATGTCTGGGCTTCTCTCTCTTTGTGATGTTAGCAGACATTTATGCTTATTATTTAGATCCATAATTCATCAGATTTTCAAAATGGTGATATTTATTTTTTTTGAAGTTTTTATTTAAATTCCAGTTGGCTGATCTACAGTGTAATATCAGTTTCAGGTGTAGAATTTAGTGATTCAACACTTACGTACATCACCTGGTGCACATCACAAGTGCCCTCTCCTCTGGTAACCATCAGTTTGTTCTCTATAGCTAAGAGTCTGTTTCTTGGTTTCCCTCTCATCCCCTCTCCCCCACATCATGTTCATTTGTTTTGTTTATTAAATTCCACATATGATTGAAATCATATGGTATTTGTCTTTTTTCTGACTGACTTATTTTGCTTAGCATAATACTCTCTAGTTCCATCCATGTCATTGCAAATGGCAAGATTTCATTCTTTTTGATGGGTGAATAATATTCTCTTTGTATATCGATACCACATCTTTATATCTCTTCATAAGTTGATGGACATTTGGGCTCTGTCCGTAATTTGACTATTGTAGACAATGCAGCCATAAACATCGGGGTGCCTGTATCCCTTCAATTACTATTTTTGTATCCTTTGGGTAAATATCTAGTAGTGCAATTGCTGGATCATATGATAGTTGTATTTTTAACATTTTGAGGAATTTCCATACTGTTTTTCCCAGTAGCTGCACCAGTCTGCATTCCAAAATGGTGATACTTAATCTCCCAACTTATTTTCAGTTGTTAGCAGGAATAATTTTATAAAGAGACACTTTCCTCATCTACTATTTGGTTATCCGGTGGTTCCATTTTATGGCTCTTTTTTTTTTTTAAGATTTTATTTATTTATTTGACAGAGAGAGACACAGCGAGAGAGGGAACACAAGCAGGCGGAGTGGGAGAGGGAGAAGCAGGCTTCCCGCGGAGAGGGAGCCCAGTGTGGGGCTCGATCCCAGGACCCTGGGATCATGACCTGAGTTGAAGGCAGATGCTTAATGACTGAGCCACTCAGGTGCCCCCATTCTATGGCTCTTGATTACCCTCCAAAAGTAACCAATTTTTTCTAATATCATTTTGAACTCATGAATTCAAACATATTTTATCAGTTTCAATATACTACATTTCTTATCATTACTAAAGCTCAAATTATCACATCTTTATGGGAGCCATTTGAAGTTGCCTCTATTTAACCCTTGAGCTGTTTGATAATCATCCTATTCTATGGTATGAAAAGATGTTCCAGTCATCTTGTACATTGCTTGCCCCTGACTTGAAATTCAAGAAATTCTGTTCTTTTGTAGTCAGAAATGCTATTTCAGGACCAGAATCTTCTTACCTCTGAATTGGTCATTATTCCTAAAATTTTTCAGGGAATAAATAGATAAATAGATGTCAAATACCTTGTGAGTACCACCTGATATTTTCAATTCAAATACAGGACAACAAAGCTTTTACTCAACTTCTTTTATTTTATAAGTATATCTCTCTTGTTTCACACTGAAAATTCTGGTTCCCAAGGACATAGAACAAAATTAGAATTATATATAACATGCATAACATAAAATTATATCTATATGAATTATAATATTGGAATATATAAAATAGAATAAAATTAGAATTGAATAGAGTTAGAATATCCCATAATCAATTGTTTGCTTTATCCCACATTACACACACAACGGTCTAAACATAACAATGTTAATACTACCACCACCAACTATGGTTACTAAAATAGTTTTAAAATTTTGCATATGTTCTCCACTTCTCAAAAATCATCACTTTTTTTTTTTTAAATGATTGTATTATATCTGCATTCTATCCTAGAGCCATTACATGCTAGCCTCTCTGGCTTTTAATTTTTACTGAGTCTTTGTTCTACTACCAGGTTTACACTGAAACTCCACCAGTAATTCATATGTTGAGGTCTCTCTAGTCATTTCCTTTATTCAAAGCATTTTTTCTCAATGGATTCTTTAGAAATGGCTTACGGGAAAAATAATTCTGAAATTCCTGTATGTTCAAACACTGTATGTTTTTTGCACTTGGAAGTGAATTTTGCTAAGTACAGAATCCTTGGTTCACATTTTCTTCCCTAACATACCATAAACATATTACTTCCTTCACAAACGTCTAATGATTAACCAATTTTCTGTCCCTTGTAAGTTATGGACATTGGCCTAAAAGCTCAGAGGGTATTTTTTTTTCCTTTTTTTTAAGTTTGGTAATTTTACAAGAATATGTCTTGATGTTGAGCCTTTTAAGTTGCTAGCATCAGCGACACAGTGTGCTGTTCCAGTGTGAAGTTTCAAGTCTTTTAAAGTCGTTTCAGAAAAGTGTTTTATTATGATTATAAATTTTTAGTATTCTGTTCTTTTTCCTTGGTTTTCTTTTTTTAGGAGCTTCTCTTATCTGTTTATTGAATCTTTTTGTTTATTTAAAAACTTATAACATTTTGGGGCACCTGGGTGGCTCAGTCGTTAAGCATTTGCCTTCGGCTCAGGTCATGATCCCAGTGTCCTGGGATCGAGCCCCGCATCGGGCTTCCTGCTTTGTGGGGAGCCTGCTTCTCCCTCTCCCACTGCCCCCTGCTTGTGTTCCCTCTCTTGCTGTGTCTCTCTCTGTCAAATAAATAAATAAAATCTTTTAAAAAAATTATAACCTTTTAAAATCTATAAATCTCATTTCTTTTAGATTTTAAAATTTCTACCTTTTCCACTTTGTACTTTTCTTAGGTCAATATTTCACTATTTATGCTTATATTCTTTAACTTTGGTTAGTAGAGATGGTGCACCATGGACCCTGAGCATCACAAGGGTCTTCTTTTTGGGTATATCAAGATGCAAGGCCTTGACCATGCTTTTCTCAGGCTATCGCTCAGGGTTGTGTTCACAGAGAAAAATGTTGAAGGATGCGCTAACATCTCCCCCAGGACAAAGAGCAGGCTTGCTTCTACTTAGTAGATAAGTGGTTGATTCCTCAAGCTCAGTGTTCCCCAGCTGTGACGCAAACCCACGGTGAGTAGCATCTACCTGGCTCTCAACTACACTGCCCTGTGGGACTCAGGGAACCTGTGCAAAATGGCGCTCTGGCTTCTGCTTTCACCATGAGAATAAAGTCCTTTGTCTCAACATCTTGCTCCCAGGAATATAGGGGGGAAAAGCCGCAGTAAAAAATTAAGTAAACATGTAGACTATAAAAATCCCACTTCTATGATCATAGTATAAAACTGTAACCTTTTACATCTGCACATGGACTAAAACTGGAAGTTGTATTAGAAAAAATAAAAATACTATCTTTAACTTCAAAAAATAAATAAAGTCCTTTGTCTCTGACCCAAGAGTTTTGTTTCTCCTACCAGCATCTCTAAAACAAGGACAAGCCAGCTTGTTAGCTTGCAAGTAGGGTAAAACCCCAGACCCTTCACTGTTCTTGACAGTCTGGGAGATGAGGATGAGATAGTGACAGGGACATGGCTTTCTGGAAGATGAAGGACAGGGGTTCCCACGGGATTGGGTTAAGAGAAAGAGAAGACATCTTGGGGTCCATTAGCAGGTGCTCTCACCCCAAGTGGAGGGAAGTAAGGAAACCCCCCTTCTCCTAGCTGTTGGTATTACTTTTCTATTGTTGCATAACAAATTACCATTCACACAGTGGCTTAAAACAGCACAGATTTATGATCTCACAGTTTCTGTAGGTCCGAAGTGTGGGCGCAATGTGACTGGTTCTCTGCTCAGGGTCTCACCAGGCTAAAATCAAGGTGTGTGGTTCTCATCTGAAGCCAACAACCAGGCTTGGTTGTCAATCCGTCAGCCTCTATGTGAGCGAGCTTGAAAGTGGATCCTCCCCAAGTCGAGCCACAGATGACTACAGCCCGGCCAACACCTTCATTATGTTTGTGAAAGACTCCGAAGCCAAGGACCCAGCTAAGCCACACCGATTCCTAACCAAAAACCTTGAAATCATACATTTTGTTGTTCTAAGCCCCTAAGGTTTGGGAAATTGGCTATGGGGCAATAGGTAATGAATATATTAGCACGTGTGGGGACAAAGGGAGAGAGCCCCAGAGACTGGGAGTTATGTAGGAGTGAGGGAGGCACCTACTAATAGTGAGACAAGGTGCCAAAGAGGGAAAAGCCTCCCACTGCTCCAGCCATACCCTGCAGACTAGCTTCTCTTGCTCCCTGCGTGCACCACACTCCTGACCAGAGAGCAGCAATCTCCTTGCAAGTGTGTGTGTGTGTGTGTGTGTGTGTGTGTGTGTGTGTTAAACAATCTGGTCTTTTTTCCCATAGGGGAAAAAAAAAGCACCTGGATTCAAATGGCAGGATTTGGGAAAAACTTGCAGTGGGGCCCAAACAACCCAGCTGTGTTGGAAGATGTGCACCTAGCTGTGGTCCACTCTCCACCTCTGAGCCCACAACACTAATGGCCTCTTTGAGCTACAGGCACTGTGACCGATGACTGTCAGTTGGAACTTCTGGCAACAAAGAAGCAACATCTACCGGGAGATACTCTTTGGAGATTTGGATTTGTCACCTCCTTGACATGGCTCTAGCCCTTTTGAAAAGCAGCTATTGACCTGCTACAGAGTGCTTGTGAAAACTGAAGGCCGATCCAAGGGAGCCTTGTGATGTATTTTCTGGCCTGATATTCGCATATGGGAGTGAGTCAACTCAGACTCAATAACTCGGTAGGTGGGCAGGGCCCCAAAGGCCTCACTAATCAAAGGAAATGGTATATTCATGAGACATGGGAGATATTCTCTCCTCAACTGTGGCTGACCTTTGTATTTTCTTAGTAGTGATTTTTAAAAATCAGAAGACTTACCTTTTGATGAAGTTAAATTTATACTCTTTTTCTTCTGTAATTTGTGCTTCCAGGTTCTGTTATAGAAATCTTTACCTACCTGAATGTTGTGAATATTTTCTCCTAAGTTTTCTTCTAGTGGATTTATCATCTTAGTTTGTACATATCAGTATATGATCCATTTAACGTTAATATTTCTGTACAGTGTAAAGGAAAAGTTACATCTTTTCCCATATGGATATCCAGTTGTTCCAGCAGTTTGTTGGAAAGACTACTAATTTAATAATTCACCATTAAGTGGATTTTTATAGACACTCTTTATCTAATTTAAAAAGTTCTCTTCTGCTGTTATCTGATGATAATTTTATTATAAATTGATATTCAATTTTATCATCGTAGTTTTGTTTTTCTTTGTCCACGAATGTGGAGAATTAAATTGATTCCTTCCTCTAATGTTAAACAACCCTTGCATTCCTGAAGTAAATCTTTTTTTTTTTTTTTTAAAGATTTTATTTATTTATCTGACAGAGACACAGCGAGAGAGGGAACACAAGCAGGGGGAGTGGGAGAGGGAGAAGCAGGCTTCCTGCGGAACAGGGAGCCCAATGCGGGGCTCAATCCCAGGACCCTGGGATCATGACCCGAGCCAAAGGCAGACGCCTAATGACTGAGCCACCCAGGTGCCCTGCGTTCCTGAAGTAAATCTACCTGGTCGAAGTAGATTATCCTTTTTGTGTATTATTGAATTAAGTTTGGTAAGGTTTGTTTTGGAATTTTTGCATCAGCATTTGAGAGATCAGTCTCAAAAAAATTTTCTAACATCCTTATCATGTCAAGGTTATCCTGGACCCATAAAACTAAGTTAGGGAGTGCTTCCTGATATTTTGTTCTCTGAAAGAATTTGCATGAGGTTTTTCCCCTTGATGTTTGAGAGAAGTCACCGGTAAAGACATCGGAGGCTACGATTTCCTTAGCAACAGAGTTATAATTATGGATCCAATTTCATTAGTAGTAATATTTCTTCTTTTGACAGTTTTCACAAGTTAATTTTTTTCAAAAATGTTGTGTTTTGTGAAATTGTTAAATTTGCCAGTATAGATGGATGGTTACACTATCCTCTTCATTATCTTTCAAATGTCTGCTGGAAATGTAGTGATATACCTCTTTATTCCTGTTATTTCTTTTTCTTTTTCTTTTTTTTGTTTTTTTGCATTTGCCTTTTTAAAAATCTTGTTTTTAAAATTTATTATTCATTTCTTTTCGTTGCAGTAGAACTGACACGCAAATGTTACATTAGTTTCAGGTGTACAGTGTAGTGATCTGGTAGGTCTATACGTAATGCTAGGCTCGCCACAGGTGCAGCGGTGACCACCTGTCACCCTCCAGCGTTATTAGGTACCACTGAGCAGCCCCTGCTGTGCACTTGATCCCCGTAACTTATGTTCATTCTATGACTGGAAGCCTGTACCTCCCGCTTCCCTTCACCCATTTTGCCCGCCTCTTCCTCCTTCCCATCTTCCTGATATGCTTGTTTTGTTTTCTCTCCATTTTTCTTCATTCAAGCTGTGATTTTCAAAGAAACACATTTAGGATTTGTTGATTTTGTCTTTTGAATATTTACCTCTGCTCTTCTCTTTATTTCCTTTCTTAACATTTTTGCCGGGTTTGATATGCTCTCCTCTGTCTAGCTCCTTGAGGTAGATATTTATATAGTTAATGTTCTGCATTATTTCTTTACTACTATATCCATTTTAAGACTATAAACTTTCCTTTTAGCCCTGTTTTAGTTGCTTCCCACAATATGAATGTCACATGTTCATGAGCACTCACTTCAAATTATTTCTAATTTCCATTATGATTTCTTCTTTAATCCATCAGTAATTTAAAGGTTCTTTTTGTTCCAAACAGTAGGGAAATTTTCTAGTTTTATTTTTATGATTGATGCATTCCTTAATTCCACAATGGTCAAAGAATATATCCTGAATTATTTCAATCTTTTGGAATTTTTACATCTTGATTTATTGTCCAATTTTAGTAAATATTCCACATGCACTTAAAAAGAATAGGTACTCTGCCTTTGTTAGATGCACTATTCCGTATATGTCAACTAGTTCAAGTTTTACTACCCAGATAAGGTATATCCTTACTGATTTTTTTGTATGTTTGTTCTATCAGCTATTGAGAAAGGTGTAATAAAATCTCCCCTAATGAGATACCTCATAATGAGATGAGAAATAATACCTAATTCCCTTATTAGTCTTGCCATTCTTTTGGTTTCTATATTCTGATGCCATGTTATTAGGTGCACAAACACTTTGAATTATGATATCTTCCTGGTAGGTTAACCTCTTTTTCATTATGAAAAGTCTCTCTTCTTTCTTGCCTGAAAGTATACTTTTTTGATATTTGTATAACTATGCCATTTTTCTTTTTTTGAGTTAGGGTTTTCATGGTATGACTTTTTTTAGTCTTTTACTTTCAACCCTCCTCACTCTTGTTTTTATAGAGCTCATAAATAGCACAGGGTTGGATTTTTGAAAATACCATCTGACAACCTTGGACTATTAATTAGAATACCTAATCTTTTTATGTTTAATTACTGGTGTATATAGAAGAGTATATTTAGCACCTAATTTTTTTCCTATTTGAACTATCTGTTTTAGGTTCTTTTAAAATTGTTTCCTGGACTTCTTTTGGATTTCTCAAAAATATTTATTATTTCATTTTTATTGTACGTATTTATTTGCTGTACTTTTTATTTAAACTCTTCTCTAAATTGTTACCTTGATATTACTGCTTACATCTTTAACTTATTACAAAAAATAGCCAGTTATTACTTTTCCCACTTTACCAGTAATTCTAGGACCTTAGCACACATTCATGTAGGCCTACCTGGCTTTTGCCTTATTGTTGTAATTATTTAAATGCTACACAGCCAAGGAATAATCAGTGAGCTTGGAAGATATGTCAAGAGTAACTTCCAAAACTGAAATGCAAAAAGAAAAAAAATGAAAAAGATAGCACAGAATAACCCAGACTGTGGGGTGATTAGGAAAGGTGTAACATGCATAGTAGGAATACCAGAGGAAAAGAAAGAGATAAAGGAATGGAAGAAATATTGCAAGTAATGACTGAGAATTTTCCAAAATTAATTAGAAACACCAAATCACATATCCAGGAAGATTAGAGAACACCAAGCAGGATTTTAAGAGATAGTAATAACAGACAGCTGCTCCATGAGCCACAATTCCCAGTCCTCCTTCCCTGCTGCCCACACCGGCGTTCCCCCAGACTAGGAGATGCTCAAAGAGGAGCACAAGGTGGCTGTACTAAGGGTACCCCGGAGCTCGGCTCCCATGGCGACCACTGTGATAATCATAGAAATAAAGAGGGGCATTATAGACTTTTAAATGGGCCAATTCTCCAAGAAGACATAACAATCCTTAATCTGAATGTGCCTTGCCACAGAGCACCAAAATATGTGAGGCAAAAACTGATGGAACTGCAAGGATAAATAGATGAATCCACTGTTATCGCTGCAGATTTTGGTACCCCTTTATCATTAATGGATGATCCAGTAGGCAGAAATTCAGAAGGACATGGCTGAGTGAATAGCACCAATCAATCAACTAGATCTAATTGACATTTATAGAATATTTTATCCAACAGAATACACATTCTTCTCAAGCTTGCATGAACCATTCACCAAATAGACATATTCTGGGCCATAATACTTCATTAACATATTTAAATGAATACAAGTCATACAGTGTATGCTCTCAGATCTCAATGGAATTAAATTAGAAATCATAACAGAAAGACAGCTAGGAAAAAAAAATCCCCAAATACTCAGATTAAATAACATACTTCTAACTTCCGTATGGGTCAAAGAAGAAGTCTCAAGAGAAATTTAAAATATTTCGAACTGGGGCACCTGGGTGGCTCAGTCATTAAGCATCTGCCTTCAGCTCAGGGCATGATCCCAGGGTCCTGGGATCGAGCCCCGCATCGGGCCCCCTGCTCCACGGGGAGCCTGCTTCTCCCTCTCCCACTCCCCCTGCTTGTGTTCCCTCTCTTGCTGTGTCTCTCTCTGTCAAATAAATGAATGAAATCTTTAAAAAAAATAAAATAAAATATTTTGAACTAAATGAAAATTAAAATATATTATCAAAATTTGTAGGATGCAGAGAAAGCAGTATTTAGAGGCATGTTGAATATTGCAGTATTGAATGCATATATTAGAAAAGAATGAAGATTTAAAAATCAGTCATCTAAGCTTCCACCTTAGGAAACTAAAGAAGAGAAAATAAAACCAAAGTAAGCAGAAGAGAAATAATACAAATTAGAACAGAAATCAATCAAATTAAAAATCAATAGAAAAAAATCAACAAAATTAAACACTGGTTCTTTGAAAGAATCAACAAAATTGATAAAGCTCTAACCAGAGTGTCTGAGAGGAGAGAGAGAGAAGACAAATTACTAATATTAGAAATGAAAGGGAGGCCAGGATTCCTGATTCCATGAACATGTAAGTGATAATAAAAGAATATTATGAGCAACACCATGCCTACAAATTTGATAACCTAAATGAAAAGGACCAATTCCTTAAAAAACATGATCTGCCAAAACTTACACAAGAAGAAAGATATAATCTGCATTAGCCTAGATCTATTAAAGATATTGAATCAGGGACGCCTGGGTGGCTCAGTCGGTTAAGCGTCTGCCTTCGGCTCAGGTCGTGATCCCAGGGTGCTGGGATCGAGTCCCACATCGGGCTCCCTGCTCCGCGGGGAGTCTGCTTCTCCCTCTGCCTCTGTCTCTCTCTCTCTGTCTCTCATGAATAAATAAATAAAATCTTTAAAAAAAAAAAAAAAAGATATTGAATCAATAGTTAATAACCCCCCAAACAGAGACCCCCCCCATACTCTCTATAGGTTCACTGGTGAATTCTACCAAAAACTTTAGGAAGAAATTATACAGATTCTCTACAATCTCTTCCAGAAAATAGAAGCAAAGGGACTATTTCCTTAAAAATATGGAATAAAACTACTTATTCTACAGATTTTTAAAACAATAATAATGAGCATTATTAACAACTTAAACATACACAATGTTATATGTCAAATATGTGCCAATAAATCTGAGAAAATATTAATGAAAGGGGCAAAAGATTGGAACTCATTAGGGAAATGCTAATTAAAACCACTTCACTCATTAGAAAAGCTAAAATTAAAAAGTCTGATCCAAGCAAGGGTTGGCAAGGATGGGGAGGGGCTAGTGAGTGAGCACTCTTGGTGGGTATGTAAAATGGTACAACTTCAGAGAATAGTTTGGCATTTTCTTAGAGTTAAAATTATATTTACCATTTGACCCAGTTTTCCACTCCTAGACAATTTCTTAAGAGGAAAGAGTGTATGTCCATACAAAGATTTATACATGAATGTTCATAACTGCTTTATTTGTGATAGCCAAAGTCTGGAATCAATTCAAATGTCCATCAACAAATGGATAAATTGTGGTAGGTCGATTGGATAAATACTACCAGGCAATATAAAGGGATAAACCATTGACTCAATAATGTGGATGAATCACACAAAAAATATGCTGACTGAAAGAAGCCAAACCAAAAAAAGTACTTGCTGTATGATCTCATCTTACAAACTTCTAGGAAATGCATACTGATCTAAAAGTACCAGAAAGCAGCAGATGTTAGGAGGCGAGGCGGAGATAGGAGAGAAGCATTACAGAAGAAATTATAAAGGGTCACATGGAAACTTCTAGACCTGACGAATGTGTTCACTGTCTTGATTTTGGTGATGGCTTCACAGCCATGAACATGCCAAATATTATCAAATTGTACACTTTAAATAAGCGCAGTTTTTTGGATGTCAATGACACCACAATAAAGCTATTATAAAGAAAAATATTTTAAAATAAAATGTAATGTATTTTAAAATTATCATTGAGAGACAGATGGACATTTTGTACTCCAGATATGTTACAAAGAAGGACACAATATCATCTATGCAGTATTTCAGCCTAGACTGCATAATATCTAAGACTATCAAACGAACTCCAAATGAGGAATGTTCCACATAAAAAGGAGGGAGGACTGTATAATACATATGTATGTACATAAATGCCATGGAAGACAAAGAAAGCCTGCAGAATTAGAATATGAGTGATCAAGCAGATAAAAGTATTGTATCAGAGTTAATTTACCAAAGTTGATAACTGTTACTGTGGTTGTGTAAGACAATAACTCTATTCTTAGAAAATAAACACTAATAGAATTTTAAGTGCTCTAAAGCCATGATGCAGGTAACTTAACCAAAACAGTTCAGCAAGTGGGGAAAGAGGTGGGGCTGAAGGGGGCAGTTAATGAGAAAGAGCATACAGCAACTGGAAAAGCAAATGGGATTAAATGTTAACAATATGTGAACCTGGGGAAGGGAGAAATGGTGTTCTTTGTATTGTTTTTATTTTTGCAACTTTTTCTGTGGGTTTGAAATAATTTCCAAATTAAAAAAAATTTTTTTAAATTTTAACTACAATAGAAAGTGTTTTATCCTCAAACAAATGAACCCATCTTCAACTCTTCTATGACATTTTAGAAATGATTTATACCAGAAATATATAAAACATAAAGTATTGTGGGGGCATCTCGCTGGCTCAGTCAGTGAAGCATGTGACTCTTGATCTTGGGGTTGTGAGTTTGAGTCCCACATTGGGTGTGGAGCCCACATAAAATAAAATTAAAAAAAAATGTTTTAAATATGAAATAGTGTGATTCCTGGACTCAACATTAATGTCATCAAGATTGAAATGACTTTCAAAAGACTTCTGGGGAATTTCCAGATGATCACGGATTTCTCCTTTCAAATAAATTGACACAGAATTTTGTATTTCAATTCCATTCTGGTAAAACTTTTTCCACAGCACTTGAACATTTGCAAGGGGGAAAAGAGGGGGATATTGGTCAAAGAGTACAAACTTAGAGTTAGAAGATGAGCAAGTTCTAGCAATGTAATGCACAGCATTGTGATTACAGGTAACAATCCTATACTACATTACTTGAAAGTTGCTAAGAGAGTAGATCTTTAATGTCCTCACCACAAAAAAGAAATGGCAATTATGTGTGACACAATGGAGTCATTAGCTAAGGCCATCCTACTAGTTAGCTAACAACCACCACTGGGTTGAATCCTATCGCAATATGTAAGTGTATCAAATCAACACACTGTACACCTTAAAGTTACACAAAGCTATATGTTAAAACTATATCTGAATGAAGCTGGGGGGAAAACATACATTTGCAAGGATATTGGCCTCTACCTTTTTCATTCATATTGGCGATTTAGCCAAGAAAGCTTTGATTTTTTCAGTAGCAGTTAACAGTAACTTCAGGACCTTGAGTGCAAACATTTATCACATTCAGATGGTTTACCACATCTTTGAGATGAGCCAGGCCATGAATAAAGTCCTCTTTTTCAAAATGTTCCAAGCGTAGGTTTGTTTTTTCTTTAAAAAATAAACAAATAAATAAAACTTCTTTTATCAAAATTGATACTAAATTTTGCCCCTTCGAAAGCCAGAGAACTTCTGTGATAGAGAAGATTTTCTTATTTTCCACAAAAATATTATTTAAATGTGATGGTTTAGAAACTTACTTTGGATAAAGTTGATGGCTCTTTCAGCTGATGACAGAATTTCTTTCAGAGTTGTTTGAATAGTCTGTTGTCTGTTGTGCATGTAAGTCCTAAAACAAGTGAGTGGGGAGGATGTGAGGAGATTCCTTTCTCACTGAAGTAGGAAAACCAGATGGTCACCAAGCATTGTAGGAGTTCCATCTGCAAAAAGGGAAAGGAAGCTTTTGTTTCAAAGTTCTGCATGATAAAACCACCTTTTTACCATTACCAAAAAGTCATTGACTTTTAGAGTTGCCAAAAGAGACTCATGATCTAAGAATTCTTTGACGGCTTCAGCATGCACAGAGCAAGCAAAACCAAAAGGAAAAGGAAAACTGGCAACACTGAAAAAATTTCCTTTAGTTTTATCCAATTGTAAAATGCAGGAGTATGGCAAAAGTGCCAATTCCTCAATGACTGCTTCAAATTTTTAAAGAAATATCAACTATCCTATTTGACAAGGAAAATGGATTATGGATTTTTTTTTTTCCTTTGTTGCAGGACACAAATCAGTGCCAACATGGTTCATTAAAGTTTATCTAATATAAGTAGAGCTTCTTTTCATCTAGCAAGCTGGTAAGAAAATGTATGGAAGGGGCGCCTGGGTGGCTCAGTCGGTTGGGCGGCTGCCTTCGGCTCAGGTCATGATCCCTGGGTCCTGGGATCGAGCCCCGTGTCCGGCTCCCTACTGGGTGGAGAGCCTGCTTCTCCCTCTCTCCTCTGCCTGCTGCTCTGCCTACTTGTGCTTTCTCTCTCTGTGTCAAATAAATAAATAAAATCTTTAAAAAAAAGAAAGAAAGAAAATGTATGGAAGCCCCAAGAAAAGGGTTTTGTGAAATGGCACAGCTCCATTTAGAAACATGCCAATTTTTTCTCCTTTTTTTTTTTTTTTAAAGATTTTATTTATTTATTTGACAGAGAGAGAGAGAGACAGCGAGAGAGGGAACACAAGCAGGGGGAGTGGGAGAGGGAGAAGCAGGCTTCCCGCGGAGCAGGGAGCCCGATACGGGGCTCGATCCCAGGACCCTGGGATCATGACCTGAGCCGAAGGCAGTTGCTTAACCGACTGAGCCACCCAGGCGCCCCTTTTTCTCCTTTTTTTAAAAGATTTTTTTATTTACTCATTTGAGAGGCATGAGTGGGGGGGAGGGGACGGGGCAGAGGGAGAATGAGAAGCAGACTCCCTGCTGGGCAGGGAGCCTGATACAGGGCTTGAACCTAGGACCCTGAGATCATGACCCTAGCCAAAAGGCAGATGCCCAACCCACTGAGCCACCCAGGTGCCCCAGAAACATGCCAAGTTTTTCAAACTGAGCTTTCTTAGGAAAAATTCCTAATCTTCCAGAAAGACAGAAGAGAGATGCACTTTCATTTTATCTGGCTTCATACTTGCATTCATGAGAATATTTACACACACACACACAACCACTGTGGCCTTTGTGTCCTAGTCAGTTCAAAGATGCAAATGAAAACATCTAATTCCTGTTCTTTCACTTACTTCTTTTTTTTTTTTTTTTTAAGATTTTATTTATTTATTTGAGAGAGAGAGAATGAGAGAGAGCACATGAGAGGGGGGAGGGTCAGAGGGAGAAGCAGACTCCCTGCTGAGCAGGGAGCCTGATGCGGGACTCGATCCAGGGACTCCAGGATCATGACCTGAGCCGAAGGCAGTCGCTTAACCAACTGAGCCACCCAGGCGCCCTCTTTCACTTACTCCTATTAGTAATGAAGTCTTGGGCACTGTTAACATTTTGCAGTTTGTTGCCAACATTAAATATGTAAGGAAATGATAAATATCCTTTAGAGTGTAGGAGCCAAGAGCAGGCCACCCCAAGATGGACTATTTTGGCATGAAGATTATTTTGAGTCAAAAAGCAATCCATCAGGGCTCCTGGGTGGCTCAGTTAAGAGTCTGCCTTTGGCTCAGGTCATGATCTCAGGGTCCTGGGATCCAGCCCCACTTTGGGCTCCCTGCTCAGTGGGGAGTCTGCTTCTCTCTCTCCTTCTGCTTCTCCCCCCTAATCCTGATCTTTCTCTCTCTCAAATAAATAAATAAAATCTAAATTTAAAAAAAGCAATCAATCACAAGCCAGCAGATTCAGGAAAAGTTCTTTGCCCACCTCTCAACTGCCTAAAAGAATTTAGATGGAGGACCTGCTTCAGGAAGAGAGCTATCATTGTAGATAAAACTACAGTATGATAAGAAGTGGGTATGGTAGATGGGGAGGAACCTAGCCCTCTATGTCCCACTGTTTCTGAATGACCCAGCAAACCTGTTTACCAAACATTTACTCTTTTTTTTTATGTTCCAGTAAATTGCATTCCTTTCCTCTGAAGTCCCAGACTCCTACTTCCTTCTCCTTAGTTTGGGTGGACATATATACCTCATTTTGCCTGCCTGTCTTTGGAATTTCCATGTCTGAGTGGATTCCCCATATGTATGCTATTAAATCTGATTTTTCTCCTGTTAATGTTTCATGTCAATTTGATTTTTAGTCTGGCCAAAAGGACCATGAAAGGGACAGAAATTCTTGCTCTCTGACAAGAAGTTAATGAAAAATATAAAATTTTCTATCAGGGTTCATAGAACCCATGAAACTAAGAGGACACTAGACCCGATATTAATAAATTTTGCTCAGGAATGAAGGTAAGGTGCTAACAAAAATCTGCAACTCACATGCATAAGATCAGTCCATAAACAGTTCTGAAAGGGTTTTTTGAAAATTTTCATTAGCCACTGGGACTTTTCATCTAAAGCATTATATTAACAGCAATATTGTGAATGAAGCCAGAATTTTAGTGACACTGATCTATGCTTGAACCTCAGCTGGGCTCCTTGATGGACACTTCACCACCAGGGTGTTGTGAGGGCTCCATGAAACGACCTAAGTAGAAGTGGCTAGCCTCGTGTGTGGCACCTAGCAAGCACTCAGTAAATGCTGGTTTTGTTCTTCTTTCCTTCATCTCTTTTCCCACCAGCAACTGGATGTGTAAGGGTGATTTCCCTCTCCACCGGATTTTTTAAACGATCATTATCTCACACTCTAGTCTCTATACACCCTCTGGAAAGTCATTGCTGCCCCTGGGAGCCCAGGAACAAAGTAGCCCGGTTTCTGACGCTATGCCAAGGTCCATTCCCCAAAACAAAGGGCAGCATTTAGAAGCACAAGTTAAGAGGGTTGTTCATCTGTGGTATCATCAAGATCTCAGTTACCCACCCTGAAGCCAAGAGAGACCATGAATATGAGGACACAATGTTCCGCTTTCTCCTCCCCAGAGCGGGGCAAATGGCATCTATGCTGAGTGGATGGCCGTCTTATCATGGAGTGCATTAATTTGGGATTCTGTATCAGTGGGATAGTGGATAGTGGTATCATGTGTTGTTTATCCTTCATTCATTCCCTCCTTCATTGAGCCATCATATGTTCAGCACATCATCACGTGCCAAGCAAACTGCTAGGTCAGAATAACAAAACTTAGTACCCATCCTCATGATTTACATTATGAAACCATAGAATGTTATGGCTGAAATCTAACATCACAGATAAATGCCTTGCTAAAGATGCTGTGAATTACATAGTAATCAATCAAAGGTCTCCAGACTCCCAGGAAAATCCTCTTTCCATTGTATCACACTGCCTCCAGTAGTTCTAATACTTATTCTTTCCTATGTCATGCTAAATTAAGAAAGAAGTTGTTTTCAAGAGAAAATCTGATGGATGAGGTACTGGGGGAAGATGAGGAGTAAGTCAGAGGACCCCAGTGTTTGGGTAGAATTGCAAAATTCCACAATCCTAACTGGAAATAATCCAGTAGAAAAGAGATTCAAAACTCAGTGGGCCGGGGGAGATGAACCAGGAGAGACTATGGACTCTGAGAAACAAACTGAGGGTTCTAGAGGGGAGGAGGGTGGGGGATGGGTCAGCCTGGTGATGGGTATTAAAGAGGGCATGTTCTGCATGGAGCACTGGGTGTTATACACAAATAAAGAATCATGGAACACTACATCAAAAACTAATGATGTAATGTATGGTGATTAACATAACATAATAATAATTTTAAAAAACTCAGTGGGCCTTTCAGAAAGCATCTGCCAAGGAAGAAGAGTAGGCACTAAAAACCAACTGCAGTTTAACCTAGAATGTCCTTTGCTTCTTTTGCTATGATTTTAGAGTCATTCTCTTTAAACAGATAAAGCAGAGAAAATGGGTGACAAATGAAATGCTCCGATAGCCTTGTAAACCCAAGCACCAAAGGCTCAGGGCTTTGCCTTCTTGATAAGCCTCTGGAAAGTCATGAAAAATGCCATCCAGTTTTTAAGATTCTCTCCTGCAATATGACAGAATAGAAAATTAGGTTCAGAGTCTTGTTCTCCATTCTACAACCAATTCTTTTCAAAGAAACCAATTCCCTGTCTAAGGCTTTTGGCTCTCTTCTTAGGCAAAGATGGGCTCCACACTCTGAGTGGTGATAGAAAAAGAACATTGTAAACTCTGTGGCATTTGAACTAAGACCTATGTCACCCAATCCTCACCTGATGTCTAAAAATGTCAGACTTGATATGTTTTAATGAACATATTGTTCCTACAAGAAAGAACATGCCATTAAATTAGCTCTGTATGGAAGATTCCTATATTCCAGCCAAGGTGCCATCAGCTCCCTGACAGGTTTAGGAACCCTAGAATGCCAGGACTGGCCAGAGCTTTACCCGTGGTGAACCTTAACTGAGTTAACTTTTGTAGAGACAGATACTTAAATCATAGAAAAACCAGCTGGTTCACAATATAAATTTGGTAAAGATCACATTGTGTGATAATTCTAAGGGGGATTTCATAGCCCTACAGAATAAACAGTCTCTGGCTGTGGAGAACAGATTTCCACTAAGGTGAAGTAGTCCTGGGCTGAGAATCAGAAGTTCTAGGTTGAAAGCCCAGCTTGATCATAGATTGTCTCTTTCACTCTGCTGTTTCTCACCCATAGGGTGAGAAGCTACATGGGCTTTCCTGACTTATACATTGTCCTACTTTCACACATGGGACTGTGCCTGGAACACAAAAGTTCCCAGTAAATGTTTGCTGAATGTATGAATAAATCTTTAAGAGGCAGGGGCGCCTGGGTGGCTCAGTTGGTTAAGTGACTGCCTTGGGCTCACATCATGATCCTGGGTTCCTGGGATCAAGCCCTGCATTGGGCTTCCTGATCAGCGGGGAGTCTGCTTCTCCCTCTTCCTCTCCCTCTGTGCTCTCTCTCACTCTCTCAAATAAAAAAATAAAATCTTAAAAAAATATCTCCAAGAGGTATTGAATCAAGATGGTTACAAGTGTGGCCTCCACTCACTATGTAATCATGGGTAAGATGCTAGACCTCACCAAGCCTGTTTCCTCCTCTGTAAAATTAGGATAAGAATGATAACATCATAACTATAACAATAATTACTATGAGAAAGATTTTATTAAAAAAAATAAAGTTAGCTAAATGTAAACCCCCAAATTTATTAATTATCATTATAATTTACTATGGGGTAGAGAGAGAATAAACTTGAGCTTCCAGAGGAAACCTTGTGTGATTGGTTCCCTTTAGGCATGAATAATCCCTGCCCTGTGATGAAGGTTTCGTCCCTATAACCTGAAGAGCCGTTCTTGCAGTTCCTGGCTTCTTCCTGTGCAAGGGACTTCTGGCTCAGAATGGACAAACACTTCTTGATGGTTTTCTTCCTTTTCTGCTTCATTGTAGGTGAGTCACAGACCTGAGAAGTGGGCTCCAGAGACAGGCTGTAGGGAGCCCCTGGAAACTCTACATGTACCGTAGGTACCCATGGAGGGCTGAGCCTTGACCATATTTATGAGGGAGGGGAAGCCATTCTTCAGAATGCTCCTTCTGCCTTATGGGCCATCTTTTCTGACCTTCTCAACATTCTGCCATTCCTCACCAGGGGCTCAAGCCTCTACGGCTGCCCCTTCATATTCTTTCTCCATTCTGTCTCTACCATTCCCTATAATTCAAAATCCTAGCAAGATTTTTCTGAGGACATCCTTTCATCCATAAATCTGTATCCCATCTGCTGACAGAGCTGGTCAGTCTATAATGGATAATTTTGTAGCTTGTTTCAGTGCCGGACAATGGCTTTTGACACCCTTATCAGGGACTTTATATGAAAACAAATGATTATAGGAGAGGAAATATCGGATGCTCTAGAATCAGAGGTGTTTTTTTGTTTGTTTGTTTGTTTTTTAAATGCTTCAGTCGCTGTCTTAAAATCTCTGTACCTTTGGTTGCTCATCTGAGAAATGGGGAAATACTTACAAAGTTTTGTGATGATTAAATCAGATACAAAGTGAGAGAACATGGCCCAATGAAATGCTTGATAAAAGCTACTTTCCTTTCGCATTTAGGTGCACCAGGGAGAGGTTTTTTGCTTATTTATTTCTTTTATTAAACCTGTATTTCAGGGGCACCTGGGTGGCTCAGTCGTTAAGCGTCTGCCTTCGGCTCAGGTCACGATCCCAGGATCCTGGGATCAAGCCCCACATCGGGCTCCCTGCTCAGCGGAAAGCCTGCTTCTCTCTCTCCCACTCCCCCTGCTTGTGTTCCCTTTCTCACTGTGTCTCTGTCAAATAAATAAATAAAATCTTAAAAAAAACACCTGTATTTCAATGAGCTCACCCCACAATACCACATAAAATGTCACTACCTACGTCCTAATTCATGAGGACTTTACATATTCAGTTCGAAGTTCAAAATTACAGAGCATATTACCTAACAATATCTAAGCAGCAAATGTGAGCAACACTAGCTTGGGGTAAAATATTTTCAAGCACTCACCCTCATTATTACACTCCCACTGATCTACAGTGCTGTCAGTCAGGTAGGCTAGGCCATCATTCATAGAACCATTTTAAAGCTGGAAAAACCAACGCCATGGAGGCTAAATCACTGCTCTAAATTACCCCAGTTAAAAGGGCTGAAATAGGGACCAGAAGAATCCTTTTCTTCTCACAATGGCATCTCTCTGGGATAGGAAGTTGGTAAGAGCTCCCAACTCTTTACTACCCACCACCAGCTCTTCATCCACGCCTTGCACCCCGCCCCCACCTCCCACAATCAGGTCTAGATAATTCCAGCTCCTGTGAAAGTCCCCCTGGTCTCACTCACAGCAGCTCTCCGCTCTCCAGCAGTGACACCACTGAAGTGCATGACGTGCCACCTTCGCACACGGACAGATCGTTGTAGAAGAGGCTTTGGTTCCTGTGTTGCCCAGAAGTTCGAGTCATGCATGACTTTAAAGATCTTCCAGGGTAAGTTAGAGGGTCAGGGGAGGTACTGTGAGATTCTTGGAACATTCTTAGGAGAGTACTTCAGCAATTTCGTGTCTCTGCTCAGGGTAATCCAGGAGAGGAACCAAAGAGCAGAATGCCCCTGAGCTCAGGTCCCTGTGCATGCAGACAGAAGAGGATGGGGGACAATGAGACAGGAGGAAGAAGAGGGGTGTTCTATATTCCCAATAAAACTGACCAAACAGATCTGAACTCTGCAGACACTAAAGCACTAGTTGCTAATCTTCTACCAGGAATAGGAATGAAGCAGCTATAGAGAATTGAGGGTTGTTAGGGACCTCAGGCAAACAACTATGAAGGGGGTCAGTGATTTCTGCATCTCCCTGCCTCTGTCCTTTTGGTAGGTATAAGCTGCAAAGCCATCCCTTAACCTACCCTGATGCCTAATTAAATTTTCAGACAGGACTAGTGCCAGGTTTGACCTGTCTTTACAGAACTTAGATCACTGGGTTATTTTCTATGTTCCTTCTTATTACAGATAACATTCTGCAGTTATCATATATGGTGTGTCAGAAATTCTGCAGAGACTTGACCTTTGATCTCAACAATCGGACTTATGTTCATAAATGTTGCAAGCACAATTTTTGTAACCTCAAAATCTAAAATATTGGCCCTCCTGAGGTCTCACTTTAGAATGTTGTCGACATTTCTCCCCCTTCATGCTCTGCCTGCCCTTGCTTTCCTGCCTTGTCCATCTTCGACGTACGGCAGCTCTCTTTCCTTCAGTGTCATCCTTCCTGGTGCCTCCAGCTTGGTTTCTACCTCAGTCAGAGGATAATGATCCTGAACAACAGATTTCTCCCATGACAGGGAATGGCATTTCCATGCTCCAAGAAGCCTGTCCCAAGAGGCTCAGTACAGCAAAATTTAAAACATGACTGTTCTCAAACCTTATGGTTAGCTTAAATTAGTTGAGGCGGACTAGAAACACTTCAGCTGAAAGTTCACAGGTATTTGGATCTAAAACTCCCATTTACTGTTTACTAAAATTAAGCAGAAATAGCAGCCAAATGGATGGTGGACACTTGATATTTTCCTCTATGGACATATTACTTTCCCAAGTGGACCATGTTCATTTCAAACTCAGTTATGACTTTCTTGGCCTTTGCAGAGTACATCCATATACAGTGTCCATACAAATCAGAAAATAAGGAAATCCCTGGCTCTGTGATAGTCACAGCTCACACGCGGCCACCTGTAGGTCTGTCAAGATGTGCACTCAAGATACATCACAACTCTCCCTTCTTCTCCTTCCTCTCCTAATCTTTCTCTGTCCCTTTCCTCTTTTGCTATCCACTTCCACTATCACCTCCCCAGCGACCCACACCATTGCTGTACAAATTCTCCCTCTCTGAATACCCAAGTCACCTTATGGATACCTTTTTTGACGCTCTCTCTCAATGAATCATTTCTGTTTGTCTTATTTGCCCAGTATGTTACAAATCACAGCAAGAACAGATCCCGTGTCTTACTCATTTCTGCTGCCTTTAGTGGGCCAGTGAAAGTTTACTGTGTTTAACTGAATGGCCAGTGATGTTGATGAAATTTTTCTTGCGCATCTATTTAGTTTGCAGGACTTATGATGCTTTTATGCTTTTTCTGGCTGCATACCTATTTTCTTGAGTGTATAGGAATGGTAATCTCTACTCCCTACCAAACAAAGAATGTTCACTATACTATGTGTTTTCCTTTAAGGGATTATGCAAAAGACATTTCTTTTTATGGGACCCTTCAGTATTCAAATATCTTTAAAGTTTTTTTTTTTTTATTTGACAGAGAGAGAGCAAGGGAGCACAAGCAGGGGGAGTGGCAGAGGGAGAGGGGGAAGCAGGTTCCCCGCTGAGCAGGGAGCCTGATATGGGGCTTGATCCCAGGACTCTGGGATCATGACCTGAGCCAAAGGCAGATGCTTAACTGACTGAGCCACCCAGGCACCCCAGTATACAAATATCTTAACCAAAAATTATTTTTTTTAAGATTTGATTTATTTATTTGTCAGAGAGAGAGAAAGAGCACAAGCAGGGGGAGCAGCAGGCAGAGGGAGAAGCAGGCTTCCCACTGAGCAGGGAGCTTGATGCAGGGCCGGATCCTAGAACCCTGAGATCATGACCTGAGCCCAAGGCAGACGCTTAATGACTGAGCCACCCAGGCGCCCCACTAACAATTATTTTTGATGGGATTCTTCCAAAACTTATTAGCTAATCTTACTTCAAAATTCATAATCAATACTACTATTATAAAATAGAGGTGTAAGTTTAGAAAGGGTAATCTGACCCAATTGTATTGGAAATATCTGAAGGCACATGTTTTCCTAGTTTTAATGATGTCAAGATTGATCACATAGATATTTTTGTTCTCAGATTTATTTTATACAATATACAGTTTCCCTTCAATCTTTTATCTGACAGCCTTAGTCTCCATTGATTATTATTAACTAGATCCAACATTCATTATGAGTTGAAATAGAATTATTTTATCTTCTTTTTTTTTTAGAGAGGGAGGGGGGAGGGGCAGAAGGAGAGAGAGAATCTTAAGCAGGCTCCACACCCAGCACAGAGCCCAATGTGGGGCTCCATCTCACAACTCTAAGATCATGACCTGAGCCGAAATCAAGAGTCAGATGCTTAACCGAATCAGCCACCCAGGCACCCCGAATTACTTTATCTTCTTAACTGAAGTATAATTCATATATAATAAAATAAATATATGTTAAGTATACAGTTTGATGTGATTTGAGAAATGTATAAACCTATATAACCACCATCCCAGATAAAACACAGATTTCCATTAACCCAGTGAGTTTCTTCAGGTAACCACCCACTCTCAAAGTTATTGTTCTAACTTCTATCATCATAGTATAATTTTACCTGTTCTTGAATTTATGGACTTGAACAAATGAAAGTATACGAAAACTACTCTCTTGAGTCTGGCTTCTATCACTCACCAGATATTTTTAAGATTAATGCATGTTTTTGCTTCCACCAAGAGTTTGTTCTTTTTTTTCCCCATTGTATACATATATAATAATTTATTAAATCAATTCTTGTATTGATGGACATGAAGTTGTTTTAAGGTTTGGGTTATTGTAAATAAAGCTATTATGGACATCCTTGTAATAAGAGTTTTGGTGGACATACACATTCATTTCTCTTGAGTAGGTAAAAAAAGTAAAATTTCTAAGTCATAGGGTAGCCATATAGGCATATACATAATTTTGAAAGAAACTGCCAAATAGCTTGTGAAAGTAATGATACAAATATATAGTTCTACCAGCACTGTATGAGAGTTCCACATACCTCCCATCACCAATTATTATCAGTCATTTAAATTTTAGCTATTCTAGTGGTTGTAAAGGATATCTTGCACTTTCCTGATAATTAATGGAATTCAGCCACTTTTTACGCCCCAGTTAGAAAATAATTTATGCATGTTTCCTTCTAACACTTACATTTAAATTAACACTCAAATTCTCCATTTGGAATTTATCCTTGTAAGAAATTGATCCAATTTTATGTATTTCCACATAGCTATCCAATTAGCTCAACAATGTTTATTTAAAAGTTTATATTTTTTTCGACTAATTTGAGATGCTCCTTTCATAGTACACTGCATTTCCATTAGCACTAATACTAATTCTGGGTCCTCTACACAGTTAAGTTTTTCTATCCATTACCTCTATCTTATAACATGCACAAAGAACAAATTCAAACTGGATTATAAGCTGAATATGAAAAGTACACAATAAAACTAGAAGAAACCATAGCATGCATTTATAACTTTGGAAGAGGCAAAGGTTACTTACTTAAACATAACCTAAAAAGCAAAACCATTTTTAAAAAATGATAAATTAGACCACATTAAAATGAACGATGTCTGTTCGTCAAAATGCATCTCTAAGAGAGTAAAAGGCAAACTAAAGACTTACAGGAGATATCTGCAATACTTATATCTCCCATAGAACTTGTATCCAGAACATAAAAATAATTCTTACAAAAAACTGAGGGACTTTATCACCACTAGACCTGCCTTGCAAGAAATGCTGAAAGGAGCTATTCAAGCTGAAATGAAAAGATGCTAAAATGGCATCTTTGATTAATGGCATCAATGGCATAAAAACATACAAAAATATACAACACGCTGCTATAGGTTAATACAAAAGTCAGACTTAAAAAACTCTAAGAGGATGGTATGTTAACCACTTAACTGTAGCACAAAGGGAAAAGGGAAAAGCATTCATATAATTGTAGCTACTATAATTTATTAATAAACACACAATATAAAAAGAGGTAAATAATAACATCAAAACAAAAAAGGGGGGAGTAAAAGGGTGGGGCTTTTGTAGACAATCAAAGGTAAGCTGCTATCAGCTTAAACTGGACTGTTTAATCTACTTGACACTTGATCTCAGCAATCAGACTCATGTGCAAAAATGATGCAACTACAATTACTGTAACTTCAATAAGACTCAAGCACAAAGCAAAAACCTATAGTAGACACACAAAAGCTAAAGAAAGGGGAGACAGAGCAAACAACCAAGGAGTTGGGTTCCCATGCCTGAGATACAAACACTCAGTCACAGGCTGGGTGACCACAGAGTGCGGATGGAGACCAGGGAGACAGAAATGATTGACTGGATTTCCCTGAATGCAGGCTGAGGAGCGGGGCCCCAAGCTCTTGGCTCCAGGGATGGAGATTGGGAGGCCTCCATTTTCATTCTCATCCTCTAAAGCTGCGTGAAAAGCCTTCAGGGAACAAAAGCTACGTAGAGCAATCCGGAGCAGATTAGTTAGCCTGGTCCCCTGGCAAAGGCAGTGCAATTCCACCAGGGGCAAAGACACCTGAGAATCAAAGCAACATGCCCGTCCCCCAGAAGATCAGCAAGAACATGCGGCCAAGACCAAGTTTACCCCTCAGTGAGAACTGCAAAACTCCAGCACTAGGGGAATATACCATATAGAATTCATGGTTTTTTTCCCCACGATTCTTTAGTCTTTCAATTTTAATTTTTTTCTCTTCCCTTTTCCAACCAATTTCTTATTTTATCAACTTTTTTAAAAATCTTTTTTAATTTTTATTTTTACAGTTACGTTCTATCCTTTCATTATATTTAATTTTATATTTGTATATATATATATGTTATATATATATATAGGTTTTATATATATATATATATATATATGTTTTTCTTTCTTTACAATTTTGGGATGCAGTTTCTTCTAACAAACAAAATACACCCAGAATCTAGTGTATGGCTCTGTTCTCTTCACCTGTCTAATTATATTCTCTCTCTCTTTTCTTCTTCTTTTTTTGTTATGTTTTGTTAAACTTTTTAATTTTCATCTTTACAGTTACATTCTTTCCTTTAAATGTATTTAATTTTATTTTTGTATATATACACGTTTTTCTTTCTTTACAATTTTGAGATGTAGCTTCTTCTAACAAATGAAACAAAATACACTCAGGATATAGTATATTGTTCTGTTCTGTTCACCTGTCTGTTTATATTCCTTCTTTTGTTTCTTTTTTTTTTTTTGCTTTTAATTTTCTTTTTTACAGTTACATTCTATCCTTTCATTGTATTTAATTTTATTTTTATACCTATGTAAGTTTTTCTTTCTTTATAATTTTGGGATCTAGTTTTCTAACAGACCAAAATACACACAGGATCCAGTATATTGTTCTATTCTGTTCACCTGTCTGATTATATTCTCTCTCTCTTTTTTTAATTTTATTTATTTATTTATTTATTGGTTTTGGGTCTCTTCTGCTTTGTTTACTGTATATGTCTCTGTGGTTGTTGTTGCCATTTTAATATTTTGTTCTCTCATTTATCTATTCTTCTCTGGACAAAATGGAAAATCTCACCTCAAAACAGAACAAGAGGCAGTACTGACTGCCAGGGACCTAATCAGTATGGATATAAGTAAGATGTCGGAACTAGAGCTCAGAATAACAATTATAAAGACACTAGCTGGGCTTGAAAAAAGTATAGAAGACACTAGAGAATCCCTTTCTGGAGAAATAAAATTAAAATCTAATCAAGTCAAAATTTAAAAAGCTATTAATGAGATGCAATAAAAAATGGAGACTCTAACTGCTAGGATAAATGAGGCAGAAGAGAGAATTAGTGATATGGAAGACAAAGTGATCATGAGTAAAGAAGCTGAGAAAAAGAGAGATAAACAACCACTGGATCATGAAGGGAGAATTCGAGAGATAAGTGAAACCATAAAGTGAAACAATATTAGAATAATTGGGATCCCAGAAGAAGAAGAAAGAGAGAGAGAGGAGCAGAAGGTATATTGGAGCAAATTATACCAGAGAACTTCTCTAATCTGGGGAAAGAAACATGCATTCAAGTACATGAGGCAGAGAGAACCCCCCTCAAAATCAACAAAAATAGGTCAACAACCCGACATATATCAGTGAAACTTGCAAATCTCAGAGACAAAGAAAAATCCTGAAAGCAGCTCGGGACAAGAGGTATGTAACCTATAAGGGTAGAAACATTAGACTTGCAGCACACCTATCCACAGATACTTGGCAGGCCAGAAAGGATTGGCATGATGTATTCAGGGTGCTGAATGAGAAAAATATGCATCCAAGAATACTTTATCCAGCTAGGATGTCATTCAAAATAGAAGGAGAGATAAAAAGCTTCCATGACAAACAGAAACTAAATAATTTGTGATCACTAAACCAGCCCTACAAGAAATATTAAAAGGGGTCCTTTAAGCAAAGAGAGAGCCCAAAAGTAACATAGACCAGAAAGGAACATAGATAATACACAGAAATATTAACTTTACAGATAATACAAAGGCACTAAATTCATATCTTTCAATAGTTATTCTGAATGTAAATGAGTTGAATGCCCCAATCAAAAGACACAGGGTATCAGATTGGATTAAAAAAAAGCAACACCGATTGACATGCTGTCTGCAAGAGACTCATTTTAAACACAAAGACACCTCCAGATTTAGAGTGAGAGGGTGAAAAACCATTTATCATGCTAATAGACATCAAAAGAAAGCTAGGGTGTCAATCCTTATATCAGACAAATTAGATTTTAAATGAAAGACTGTAATAAGAGATGAGGAAGGACACTATATCATACTTAAAAGGTCTATCCAACAAGAAGATCTAACAATTATAAATATTTATGCCCCTAACATGGGAGCAGCCAATTAGATAAGCCAATTAATAACAAAATTAAAGAAACACATTGATAATAATACAATAATAGCAGGGTACTTTAACACACCACTCACTGCAATGGACAGATCATCTAAGAAGATCAACAAGGAAACAAGGGCTAAAACCCAAAAGACTCCACCCCAAAATTGCTAGAACTCATCCAGGAATTCGGCAAAGTGGCAGGATATAAAATCAATGCACAGAAATCAGTTTCTTTTCTATACACTCACAATGAGACAGAAGTAAGAGAAATTAAGGAGTTGATCCCATTTACAATTGCACCAAAAACCGTAAGATACCTAGGAATAAACGTAACCAAAAAGGCAAAGGATCTATACTCAGAAAACTATAGAACACCCATGAAAGAAATTGAGGAAGACACACACACACACACACAAAAATGGAAAAACTTCCCATACTCATGGATTGGAAGAGCAAATATTGTGAAAATGTCTATGCTGCCTAGAGCAATGTATACATTCAATGCAATCCCTATCAAAATACCATCAACTTTTTTCACAGAGCTGGAATAAATAATCCTAAAATTTGTATGGAACCAGAAAAGACCCCAAATAGCCAAAGGAATGTTGAAAAAGAAAACCAAAACTGGTGGCATCACAATTCCAGACTTCAAGCTCTATTATAAAGCTATAATCATCAAGACAGTATGGTACTGGCACAAAAACAGACACATAGATCAATGGAACAGAATAGAGAGCCCAGAAATGGACCCTCAACTCTATGGTCAACTAATCTTCAACAAAGTAGGAAAGAATATCCAATGGGAAAAAAGTCTCTTCAACAAATGGTGTTGGGAAAATTGGACAGCCACATGCAGAAGTATGAAACTGGGCCATTTCCTTACACCATGCACAAAAATAGTCTCAAAATGGATGAAAGACTTCAAGGTGAAACAGAAATCCATCATAGTCCTAGAGGACAACACAGGCAGCAACCTCTCCGACCTCAGCCACAGCAACTTCTTGCTAGACACATCTCCAAAGGCAAGGGAAACAAAGGCAAAAATGAACCATTGGGACTTCATCAAGATAAAAAGCTTTTGCACAGCAAAGGAAACAGTTGACAAAACCAAAAAGACAACCGACAGAATGGGAGAAGATATTTGCAAATGTCTTATCACATAAAGGGCTAGTATCCACAATCTATAAAGAACTTATCAAACTCAAAACCCAAAGAACAAATAATCCAATCAAGAAATGGGCAGAAGACATGAACAGACATTCTGCAAAGAAGACATCCAAATGGCCAACAGACACATGAAAAAATGCTCCACATCACTCGGCATCAGGGAAATACAAATCAAAACCACAATGAGATACCACCTCACACCAATCAAAATGGCTAAAATTAACAAGTCAGGAAACGACAGATGTTGGCAAGGATGCAGAGAAAGGGGAACCCTCCTACACTGTTGGTGGGAATGCAAGCTGGTGCAGCCACTCTGGAAAACAGTATGGCGGTTCCTCAGAAAGTTGAAAATAGAGCTACCCTATGACCCAGCAATTGCACTACTGGGTATTTACCCCAAATATACAAATGTAGTGATCCAAAGGGGTACGTGCACCCCAATGTTTATAGCAGCAATGTCCACAATAGCCAAACTATGGAAAGAGCCCAGATGTAATCGACAGATGAATGGATAAAGAAGATGTGGTTATATATATATATACAATGGAATACTCAGCTATCAAAAAAATTGAAATCTTGCCATTTTCAGCAATGTGGATGGAACTAGATAGTATTATGCTAAGCAAAATAAGTCAATCAGAGAAAGACAATTATCATATGTCACTCATATGTGGAATTTAAGAAGTAAAACAGAGGATCATCAGGGAAGAGAGGAAAAAATAAAACAAGATGAAATCAGAGAGGTAGACAACCATAAGAGACTCTTAATCATAGGAAACAAACTGAGGGTTGCTGGAGAGGAGAGGGGTGGAGGGATGCAGAAACTGCGTGACAGACATTAAGGAGGGCACGTGATGTAATGAACATGGGTATTATATAAAACTGATGAATCACTGACCTCTACCTCTGAAACTAATAATACATTATATGTTAATTGAATTTAAATTTTTAAGAAATGAGAAGAAAAAAATAAAATTGACCCACTGGAAAAAAATAATAATATGAAAAAAATTCAAATGATGTAACTGGAATTAAGAATATTAAATAAGATTCTATAGGTTTACTTACCCATATAATGCTTTTTAACCTATTTTAATTAGTTTTAAAATAATTTAATTTAAACAAAGGGAGACAACAGAATTGCTATAAATGGATAAAATAACTTCCAAATGTTAGAAAAATTAAAATGAGGTTTTCTAAAAAAAAAAAAAAAAGAAAGAAAAGAAACAAAAATATAAAATGAATAGGTAACTTACAAAATAGGAGAAAACATTTTAAGCCTTATATCAGGTAAGGGGTCAATATCCAAAATCTATAAAAAAAAAACTCATACAATTCAGTAACAATAAAACAACTTCTGGCTTCTATTGAGCACCTAATATTCCAGGCAATTAATATAAGATCTCATTTCTTTCTTGCAACAACTCAGTAAAGAAGATGCTATCATTTTTATTTCATAAATAAGGAAACTGGGTTTCTGAGATGTTAAGAGAGTAGTCCAGGGTCATTTAGTGAGATAGTAACAGAACTGGGGTGATTCATATTGGGATCTTTGGGCTCAAAAGACATCACTCTCTCCATGCATTCATAAGAAAAGAAAAGAAAATCCAATCCAACTTAAAAATGGGCAGAACTAAATAGACATTTTTCCAAAGAAGACTTCCAATGGCCAACAGGTACATGAAAAGATGCTCAACATCACTAATCATCAAAGAAATCTAAACCATAATGAGCTATCACCTCACACCTGTTAAAATGGCTATCATCAAGAAAAAAAACAGATAACAAGTGTTGAGAATGTGGAGGAAAAAGGGAACTCTTAGGCATCGTTAGTGGGAATGTAAATTGGTACAGCTACTATGGAAAACAGCATGGAGGTCTTCAAAAATGTAAAAATAGAACTACCATATGGTTCAGCAACTCCACTCTTGGGTATATATCCAAAAGAAATGAAAACAGGATATCAAAGAAATATATGCACTCCCATGTTTACCGCAGTATTCATAGCCAAGCTATGAAAATAACTTGTGTTCCTCAATAGATTAATGTAAAAATAAGAGATGTGATACCCTCCTCCCCGCCACACACAGGAATATTGTTTAGCCATGATAAAGAAGGAAATTCTGCCACTTGTGACAACAGGACAAAACTTTTTTTTTAATTTTTTAAATTTTTAAAAAAGATTGTATTTATTTATTTATTTGACACAGAGAGAGTAGGAGAAAGCATGAGCCAGGGGGAGAGGCAAAGGGAGAAGCAGACTTCCCACTGAGCAGGGAGTCCAACTCGGGGCTTGATTCAGGAACCCTGTGATCATGACATGAGCCGAAGGCAGATGCTTAACTGACTGAGCCACCCAGGCGCCCCAACAGGATGAAACTTGATGGCATTTTGTGAAATAAATTAGACAGAGAAAGACATATACTGTGTGATCTCACTTATATGTGGAATCTAAAAATGCCAAACTAGTAAGAATAGAGTAAGAAAGGTGGTTACCCGGGTCTAGGGGGTGGATGAATTGAGGAGATGTTTAAAGATACAAATGTGCCATCAGTAAATAAATAAATCCAGGACATCTAATGCAAAATTAGTGATTTCAGTGATTACAGACAATATTGTATTATAAACTTTAATGTTGCTAAGAGACCAGATCTTAATTGTTCCCACCACAAAAAAGAATGATAATAATGTGACATAATAAAGGTATTAGTTAATGCTTCGGTGGCAATAATATTGTAATATATAAATGTATCAAATTGACACATCGTACACCTTAAATTTACACAATGTTCTATATCAATTATATCTCAATAAAAATTTTAAGAAGAATTCTTACAAATCAATTTGATAATGAAAAACTACCCAACAAAAAAAGAGGCAAAAGACTTAAACAGGTCCTTTACCAAAAAGAATACCCATATGGTCAATAAGCATCTGAAAAATATTGATGAGACTGTAAATTGGTATTTTGAAAATAATATGGTAAGTATATTCTCAACCTCATTATTAGGTGCATCCTGTGATTTAGCAGTTCTACCCTATGTAGCAAATGAGTGAGTGGTCCACCAAAAGATGTTTATAAGAATATTCAGAGAAGGAAATAGGCCAAGAGAAATGACAGAATTAACATAAATCACACAATCTGAAGTCATAATTATAGCTCTAATCCCTCCGATTCTAAAGACTCATCTTTGTTTCATGTCACTGTGGGTGGACCGGACAGACTTCCAAATTCCGCAGGAAGTATTTCTTTCTTCAATAGAAAGTAGCTCACTGGAGGGCCAATGTGTAATTTCCATTTGAATTCCCCCATGATAGGCATGTGACTAAAATGTGTTACATTTTAATCTTTAAAACCTGTAAGGAATTATTTAATAGTTTCATTGCCTGCTACTTATCAAGAATGCAATTTCATTTAAAACCCTGACCTTCTTGAGCCCTTTAACTGTTCCCAACCATGTTCATCCTAAATCAAATTAGGAAATTTTTTAATCATTATTTCTCATGCCTTTAGAGCACTTGATATAGCTATTTTGCTTCCTTTGAACAAACAACCCACATAGAATCAATTTTTTTTTATCAGTGCTATTTTCTAATGAAGGATTTGCCATAAAAGAAAAAGGAGGAGGAAGAGGAGGAAGGAGGTGGGAAGGTTGGAGGAGGAGGAGGTTCATGACTGCTTTATTTGTGATAACTAAAAACTAGAAACAACCCAATCGTTCATAGATACCAGAAAATATAAAATGTGGTGTATTTATATAGTGTAACACTACACAGCAATATAAAGACTGAACTATTGCTATATGCAACAACATGGATAACTTCCAAAAACATAAGGATGAACAACAGAAGCCAGGCACAAAAGACTACAGTTCATATCACTTATACAATTTCACTCATATGAAGTTTTAAAACAAGACAGAAATATGGTGATAGAATTCAGAAGTGTAGTTATATTTGAGGGTTATGACACAGGAAGGAACAGAGAAAGCATTACTTCAATAAAAATTGTTTTGACAGCCATTTAAATCATCAAGGAAATCTTTTCAAGAAGTTGTCCTCTTTGTCTATTCATGTATTAATACCATGTTGTTCTAATTATAGAAGCCCCATTGTTGATTTCAATATTAGGAAAAGCGAGCCCTCCTTCATTGTTCTTTGTCTTCAGCATTTTATTGACATTTGTTTGTTTATTCTTTCAATTGATCTTTATAGTCAACTTGTCTAACTCCAGGGTAAAAAGTTATGGTACGCTTTTATTGGTATTTTTTCATTGGTATTTTTTATAGGTTTTTTTTTAGTTTTTTATAGTTTTCTTTATATGAATTTTTTTCTGCTCTAAATGAGGCATTCCATTTTATATTCTAAGTAGTTATTATATATGTGAATGCTATTGATAACTGAATGTTAATTTCATGTTCTAGTACTTTAATAATTTTTCTGTTATTCATAGCAGTTTGTCTATTGATTCTTTTGGTTTCATCAGATATACACCCTTTCATTTGCAAAAGAAAATAGTTTTGTCTCTTCCTCTCAAATTCTAAGGCCTCTAATTCCTTTTTCTTGTCTAATTACATTGATTAATTTTCTAATATTACACTAATTAGCTGTATAGGTAGTGAACGTCCTAGCCTTGTTTCTTATTTTAGCATGAAACCATCTAATATTTCCCCTATTAAATAAACTACTGGCTTTTGGACTGAGATATATATAATTTTATCATGTTAAAGACATTCATCAATTCCACTTTTGAGTTTTTTTATAGATGAACAGGGGTTGAATTTTGTGAAATGACTACTTGTTACCCTTTAGGATGATAATCTGATTTTTCTGTTATTGTATTATTATATTACTTGACATTTTTAACACTGAACCACTCTTGCATCCCTAGAATAAGGCTCACTTGGCCATAATGTGTGTCAGATTGCATCATCTGGCCCCAATTCTTCACCCCTCCTTTATGTCTACATCTTTTAATGTGCAAATTCTCAATGTCCTCCCATTTTCGGTGGGATTACCTGCCCAGTTTCCTAACTCCAGGCATGGCCATGTAACTAGCTTTGGCCATTCGGGTGTTAGCAAATTTAAGGTAAGCAGAGGTTTAAAATGGGCAAGCTCTCTTATGCTTCTGCCATTGCCATGAATAAGACATGTCTAAGCTAGTCTATTGGTCCCAGGAGAAGATGAGCATGCAGAGCAGAGCTCAGTCACCCTAGCCAAGGCCAGGCTAAATCAACCAATCTCCAGCTATCCAAGAGACATATGAGTGAGTTTGGTCTCACTGAGATTAGCAGAGCTGCCCAGCTGAGCAAATCGGGATCATCTGAATTCCTGACACAGGAAAATACAATTTTAAGCCACTGAGTTTTGGAATGGTTTGTTACTCAACAGAAATGAAATAATTCATTTTATGTTATCCTTTTATCTGATATTGAAATCTGTCTGCTAATACTTTGTCAAAGATTTTTAAATTGATGTTTATAAGTGAGTTTTTTTTTTATATCAGACAAGATACACTTTTTTTCATCATCGAGTCTTTTTAATGACAATCTCTTCCAATTCTTTTTTTTATTATTATGTTCAGTTAGCCAAAAAAAGTGAGATTT
The DNA here is from genome assembly GCF_964656455.1 of Halichoerus grypus. NCBI lineage: Eukaryota > Metazoa > Chordata > Mammalia > Carnivora > Phocidae > Halichoerus > Halichoerus grypus. The sequence goes on along the minus strand of NC_135722.1, from coordinate 90,721,254 downwards.
TTATAATGCTCTATATTACATAAACTCATTGGATTTGGATATTATTTGTTTAATAAAAAGAATGTTTCCTTTCCTTATCTATACTCTGAAATAGTTTAAGTAGCATTGGAATCATCTACTTATTAGTTTTTTTGGGGGGGGCACCTGTGTGGTTCAGTCGGTTAAGCATCCAACTCTTGATTTTGGCTCAGGTCATGATCTCAGGATTGTGGGATCGAGCCTCACAGCGGCTTCCATGCTGGGCGTGGAGCCTGCTTAAGATTCTCTCTCTCCCTCTCCTCTAACCCCCCTAATTAAAAAAAAAAAAAGGTTTTTTGAAATTCTTCTGTGAAACCGTATAGATGTAGTACTTTTTGGGAGGTGACAGGAGCTCTTTTATAATTTTCTCTATTTTTTATTTTTTAAAGATTTATTTATTTATTTTAGAGAGAGAGATATAGAGATCAAGCACACAAGTGGGAGAGGCAGAGGGAGAGGGAGAGAGAATCTCAAGCAGATTCCACCCTGAGCACAGAGCCTGCAGCAGGGCCTGATCTCAGGATCCTGAGATCACGACCTGAGTCAAACCAAGAGTCGGTCACTTAACCGACAGCACCACCCAGGCACCCCAATTTTCCCTATTTTTTAAAATAGAAATGAGTTTCTGTAGCCTTTCTAATTCTGCTTGGGTCAGTTTGGGTAAAAATTCTATTTTCCTAGAAAATTACTTATTTCAATTAGATGTTTATATTGATTTGCATAGGATTATACAAATTAATTTTGAAATTTAAAGTAAATATTTTTAAAAATTTCCTCAGTTTGGATGTTTATTTCTCCTTTGCAGTATCTAATATTTTGTATTTGTGCAGTCTCCTTTTTAAATAACAGGTTAACTTTGTGATTTGCTTAGTTAGATAAACTTTTTATCTGTTGTATTTATTTCCTGTTTTCTACATGTGGCGGACATATCCTAAGGTATGGGATATACCCAATGAGTCACCCCTTGAATAACACCCTCCCCTTGAGTGTGGTCAGAACTTGTGACTTGCTTCTAACCAACAGAATGTAGCAAAGGTGATGGAATATTATTCATATTATTGTTACATTATATAAGACTGGATTTTAGCAAACAAGAGAGAGACTCTCCCACTGGCCTTGAAGAAGCAGTGATGTAAATTGACGATGGGGATAGCCACGTGGTAGAGAACTATGAATGAATGGCCTTTTGGAGCTGAAAGAGGCCCTAGCCAAGAGCCAGAAAGAAAATAGGAAACTCAGTTATACTACCACAGAAAGATGAATTCTACCAACAGGCCAAGAGAGTTTAGAAGTGAATTCTTCCTAAATCAAGTTTTCAAATGAGAACATGGCTTGGTCTACCCCTTGATTGCAGCCTTGTGAGATTCTGAGCTGAGGACCCAGCTAAGCTCTGTCCGGACTTCTGACCTATAGAAATTGTGAGATAATGTGTGTGTTTAAGCCACTAAGTCTATGGTACACAGCCACAGAAAGTACACGGCCATATGGAATGAATACACTACCTCTGAGATTTCTGCTTTTACTTATTGCTAGTTCTTTCCTTTTTTCTGCTTTGTTCTTGGTCTGCTATTTTGAGTTGAGTGTTTAATTAATTTATTACTTTTAAAATTTTATGTGTAATTAATGCTATGAATTTTTCTCTGATAAATACTATAGCTGTATTCCATAGTTTTTGATATGTGATGTTTTCTGTTAAGAAATTCTGCATTTTTTGGAGAAAGGGGAACCCTCCTACACTGTTGGTGGGAATGCAAGCTGGTGCAGCCACTCTGGAAAACAGTATGGAGGTTCCTCAAAAAGTTGAAAATAGAGCTACCCTATGACCCAGCAATTGCACTACTGGGTATTTACCCCAAAGATACAAATGCAGCGATCCAAAGGGGTACGTGCACCCCAATGTTTATAGCAGCAATGTCCACAATAGCCAAACTATGGAAAGAGCCAAGATGTCCATCAACAGATGAATGGATAAAGAAGATGTGGTATATACATACAATGGAATATTATGCAGCCATCAAAAAAAATTGAAATCTTGCCATTTGCAATGACGTAGATGGAACTAGAGGGTATTATGCTAAATGAAATAAGTAAATCAGAGAAAGATAATTATCATATGATCTCATTGATATGAGGAATTTGAGAAACAAGACAGAGGATCATAGGGGAAGGGAGGGAAAAATGAAACAAGACAAAACCAGAGAGGGAGACAAACCATAAGAGACTCTTAATCTCAGGAAACAAACTGAGGGTTGCTGGAGGGGAGGGGCGGGTAGGAGGGATGAGGTGGCTGGGTGATGGACATTGGGGAGGGTATGTGCTATGGTGAGCACTGTGAATTGTGTAACGCTGATGAATCACAGACCTGTACCCCTGAAACAAATAATACATTATATGTTAATAAAAATAAATTAAAAAAAAAAAAGAAATTCTGCATTTTTTTTTTTTTTTTGGCCTGGATTTTCCTATTAAGAACTCCTTGATAACACCTTTCTATATTTCCAGGTTGGGGCACCTTTTTGGTCTTGTTTTTAACTTCTACTTTATTGCATGTGGTAAGTGAATACTGCTTATATTATTTCTATTTCTTGGCATTTATTGAATATTTCTTTGAGGCCTTGCAAAGATTTCCCAGATTTAGATATCTGGAAAACCTCATCAGACTTCACAGAACACACTTACTCTAGGAACATATTTATAGTGCATATTGAATACAGCTTTTATTTAAAGACAAAGGATACAGTGCAGCAAAAGAAGGAGAGTGCAGACAAAAATTGGGGAAATCCAAGAGACATTCCATGCACAAGCTCCCAGGAGTCCTCATTTACATACAGATGGCTCTCTGTCACTGGATTGCACAATCAAAATCTGTGTGAGGAATCTCAGCTTCAGGGCTATTTTAAACAGTTCTTTTTGTTGTTGTTGATTTCCTTTTTTTTTAATTTTTAAAATTTTATTATGTTGTTAATCACCATACATTACATAATTAGTTTTTGATGTAGTGTTCCATGATTCATTGTTTGTGTGTGACACCCAGTGCTCCATTCAATACGTGCCCTCTTTAACACCCATTACCAGGCTAACCCATCCCCCACCCCACTCCCCTCTAGAACCCTCAGTTTGTTTCTCAGAGTCCACAGTCTCTCATATTAAACAGAAGTTCTTAATGAGGGTGCATGTGGTTGGTGGGGAGGGGTGGGGTTATAATGTCTCTGACCATGTGATCAAGCCAGGCTGGAAAATAGTTCATTTGTATCAGTAAATAAAATGATGCTGGGAGTCACCAGGGGAGTTTCAGACTTTAAGGAGCACATCATAAAGGTTTTTATCCTGGCCAAAATTCCAAACATGTACTGAGAAAAATATGGACATTTTACAGTTCAGATGTAAATCAACTCTATCCTCCACAGGGCAAATATATGTGACCAATCTTTGTGAATGTTCCATGTGCATTTGAAAAGACATGTTCTCTATTATCTGGGTTCAGGATTAGATATAGGTTTATAAGATCTACCTTAATAGTCATGTTGTATATGTCTTCAATCCCCTTGCTAATTATTTACCCACATGATCTGATGATTAGCATGCATTTCTTTTTCTCATCGTATCTCCTATAATTTCTATAGGAGAGTTGTTAAGAAAAGTTGTTGCTGTGGTATTGGCTGCCTGTTTTAATAATCTGTATCTTTATTGTAGATTAGTGACTTTAATAATGTAAAGTATATTATCTCTTTTGATGATTTTGAACCCATAAATAGGCTCATAATCCATATGGGTTTTTAATATGTATTTTCCCATTCATTTATATTTACACATTTTGAATTGTTTTGACTTGGTCATATTTCTAAATCATCAGAGAGTTGGATTTTGCTCTGTTTACTATCTTTTTAATTTGGTTGATATGTTTAATCAATGCTGTTATAATGTTTTATGGTGTGTGTATATTTGTGTGTATCTTTTCTACTTTATGGTCTATTTCCTTTTATACTATCTCTTTTTCTTTTCTCTTTTTTAAAGTTTATTTATTTAAGTAATCTCACACCCAACATGGGGTTTGAACTCAATCCTGAGATCAAGAGTCCCATGCTCTTCAGACTGAGCCAGTCAGGTGCCCCTATACTCTTTGCTTATTTTAGGGGGAGGGGAAAGTATTATTTAAGAAGATATGTGTTCCTATATGGTTTAAAATCTTAAGCATGTGTTTATCTTCTGTTTTTTATCACATCAGTCATGTTCTCTATCCCTTTTCCAAATAAAATTGTAGTATCTAAATTTATGTTGCCATTATTACAAAAGTCATTATGATTGCAGCAATGTGTTTCTCTCAGTAAGTCATGGTATACTTGGATCATTCCCTCTTCACAAGGTTTACAAGACAGTTGTGTATAACGATACAGAGATCTCCCTAAAGAGAGAAAAAAAGCAAATGTGATCACCTTGCTTAATCACACCATCTTCCTAGCAATGACATCTCTCCAGAACCTCATTGGTTTTCTGTGGACAGGAATGAGCCCCCAAAGCTGTGCCGACATCTCATCTAGGTCTCTCTAGATAGAACCAGGCAAAAGACATCTGCATGCCACACAGGCACCACCCCAGGTGGGTATATGGAGAATTCCACTTTCTCCAGTCTCTCCCGTGGTCCCAGTTTCCCTCTACACCTTGACTCGAGGGAAGGTGGGCACTGTTGGTAACGTTTTGTTTCTCTCTATAACCTGCACTTACCTGTAATTCGATCACTATAGTAGTAGTGATCTATGGAACAACTCCTGTTGTAAACTGTTAGGTTGAACTTCCAGCACCTTCTCAAGCCAGTGAGGCATCTGTATCCATTAAAGTGGGCACACTGATAGCAAAATCGAACGACTAAATAGAGGAAAAATTTAAAGCAGAGCTCTAGGGAAAATAATTCTGCTTCAGAAGCCTACCCCACGATCAACACTTACACTGGTGAGGTGTAGACCTCACAAAAAGGAAGTTGACACCCTTCCTAACTTCTGCCAGGGGTCCTTACTCCCTTGAGTGGGTGACAGCTATGACCTCAGGGATTCAAGCCTCCTCCTCCCTTCACCCAAGGCTGGGGGCAGAAAACAGACACAAGAACAGTGAGTGAGGAGAGTAGAATATAGTCAGGGAGGATATAGAGACAATGTTTGAAAAAATCAGGAGTGTCCCCTCTCATTGTGGCATTATTTATCCCAAAACTGCAAACAAACTGCATCATACATTTTGATGTCAGGACTCTGTCTCCTATGAAGAGAAGAAGAAAAAAATCTCCTTAAGCCATTTTACAGCAGCCCAAAAAGTCAAGGTTAGAAACTACCTCCCTTTTCTCCCCACATAAGCTCTCACCACCCATCACTGCCTCCCTCACCAGGCTTTACCTTCATCCATGAAGAGCACTGTGAATATGCTCAGCAGAAGCAACTGGAACATCCTGGGGCCCATTCCTGAGACGGTCCCAGAGGGAGGCTCCAGCTTTATTTATTCCCATCACCTGCCCTCAGGCATCCCACTAGATCACAGAATCATAAATTTCAGATCAAGCCACCTGAATCCTCTCTACAATGTTCCCAGAAGAGGGTACATCCTGTCTGTGTTTGCATTCCTCCAGATACTTAGAACTCAGCCCATCCAGACACCCCATTTCATTTTATTAGATCTAGCATAAGGTACTAATTAACACTGGCAGAGAATCTCTCTCGCTAGTACCTCTTCACTTCACTGGTAGTTCTGGATGTTGGCCTACAAAGAGTGTGTCTAACCCCACAGCCACGGGACTGCCTTTCACATATGACAAAGCTGGGATCACTGAGCATCTGTGAGGGAACTGCTCAGTCCCTTTCAAGTAGAACCATCCTGGACACTGGCCTCAGTGTGACCTCCAACGGTATACACCCCTGCCAAAGTGGGTCATCAGGACCAGAGCCTGATCCTCCAGATGTGGTCCGACTGCCCAGCATAGCACCCCTCTGAGAGATGGATGGGACACTTCAAGAAAGAGGGGTGAAGAGGTTTAGATGATCTGTTTCCCTTGAGCTTTATTCATTAATTTGTCCAAGGGAGACAAAGACCAGAAATGGCTACAGTGGGAGAGACTCACACTGGGGGTGATGGGGAGGGAGGAAGACATATTTGGATTAGTCACTAGAAATGGCGTATGAGGGAAGGAAAGGAGCAGGGAGGCCTGGAAAGGAGTTTTCCCATCAGTTCTCTGCCTTTGTACCTCCCTCTTTCATCTACTAAGTGTCACTTGATTAGTGAGACTTGCCAATGTACTCATGGGTAAACAGGAAGTATTTGTATATATGTGCAAAACTCCCTGACCATGCTCGCCATGTCCCTTTCCTGTTTTCTCCCACATGTTTAACCTGGTTTGTCATTTGAAGGCTTTTCCTTATTTATGTTTCTTGTCTCTTTCCCCTCTCAAGGATGAAAGTGCCATGAATGCAAGAGATTTCTGTGTTGTGTTCACTGCTTTCTCCTCAGCACCTAGAAAGAGGCCTTGCACCTATGAGATCATCAAAACTATCTGAGGAAAACACGAATGCACTGTTGGCATGGTTAACCTGAGAGGCACAAGGGAACAGTGCCCCCATACAGATAGCCCCTAATTCCCAGTTCACAGGATGACACTCCTTGCCTACCTTGTGGTTGGTGGTCACCACAAAGAAGACAGACATTGATTATGGCAGGTTCCCGTCTTGGGGAAAAGAGTGAGGGTGGGGCCCATTTATCTTGAGTGGACTCATTCCCAGACAGAGCCAGACACAGGCTACCCCAAGTGTGATCCCCCACACGATCTTCCCCTGCACATCTGGGATGGAAGGTTAAGTGTGCTACCTGCTTACTATGCGATCTTAAACAAGTTACTCCCTTCTCTGTGCCTCTGGGACCTCACAGGTGGAAACAAGGACTGCCAGAGGTACATCAGATGTAGTTGTTAGGACTTAAGAAATTCACATATGAAGGGGTGCCTGGGTGGCTCAGTTGGTTAGGCATCTGCCTTCAGCTCGGGTCGTGGTCTTGGGGTCCTGGGATCGAGCCCCACGTTGAGCTCCCCGATTGCTGGGGGAGTCTGCTTGTCCCTCTCCCTCTGACCTTCCCCCTGCAACACATGCTTTCATTCTCCCTCTCTCTCGCTCATAAATAAAATATATATAAAAAAAAGAAATTCACATGTGGATAATGGTCAGGAAGACCCTACTTAGTGTCAAACGTTCTTTGAGCATGTTATGCACTTGATTTCTTTGAATTCTCTGAACAATCACATAGGTTAGAAAGAATTGACCTCATCTTCCAGTTGAATCCCAAGGGCACTTAGAGAGGAAGTATTTTTCCCCAGGGAACAAGGTGCATATCTGTTTGATTGGGTGGGCCATTATCTTTCCACTCTACCATGCTGTTTCCTTCTCTTTACAATCTGGAGAAGGGTTCCCAGGGCTGGAAATGACTGTGGGGAGAGAGGAATGGAGAACAGGTCAGAAAAGGTCTGTCTCCATTAAAAAATAAAATAAAAAAAGAATCTCTCTCTGCCTGGCAGAGACAATATTCACAAACTAACTCCCACTGAAACTAGGGCATCCCGCAAGCCTGGCTGGGATCTAAGACTTATGAGCCACTGTCTGGGAAGTAATTTCCACAGGGACCACATTCATGAGTTGCATTTGGAATGTGTGAGACACAGGCACCAATCCATGGATAGAAGTCCGAAGGGTCTGAGTTGGGAGAACCAAGCTTATGCTTGGAAGCAAAGGACCCCGTGTTCTGGCTGGGAAGATGCTCCTGCACCATGATCTGGCAACCAGGGATTAAAATCGGCCGTGAATTCCAAACTTTGTGCAACGTGTCTCTCTCCTGTGTTCATCCAGGCAACTTTGAACAACATTCTACTTGGAATAGAAGTAACAGAAATTGTGGAAACACACCAAACTCCTAAGAAGTACATAAAACTCCCTTTGTGCTTCCAAGTCTGAGAAAGACTGTGAACATTTGCCATACCTCCATACAAGAATACTTCTGTGCATATGCCACAGGTTCACGTTCCTAACAACTGCCATAGTTGACGCGGTATGTGTGAGGTTGTGATTTGTTATTGTGGAAAGGGTGCCTTTATCACCGGACCTGTCTTCCCCTCCTAGAATGTGAGGCCCAGAGATGGCGGGAGGTTCAGGAGCTGGTGCCCTGGTAAATCCCTTTAAAAAGGTTAACACCAGAGTCTGCCTTCCAGATTCAGCCAGAAGCTTTGGCCAGCTGCTTAGCCCTTCAACACCTCTCACCTGAGGATCTCAGTGTGGGCCCCAGACAGACCTTGGACACCTACGGCCACCTCTCCCTCCCACAGATAGAGAGGATGTGCTCTGTAGCCATTCTTTCCTCCCGCCTCCATATTTGAGCCCTGGAAGCAGGTTCCCAGCCCTCCCCGCTTGTGGAGCTGAGAGTCTGCACCTTCTCTCCTCCTCTCCTGGCTCCTGTTCAAAGCCTTTCCACCCTGCTGCCCCTTCCTCCATGGGAGGTTGTAGGACATGCTGTCCTGGTCCTGCCCTGCTCTTGCCCTGCCCAGAGGCTCACCCTGCACCCACGCCCTATGTCTGCAGATGGAGGAGAAGGTAATGGAGTTGAGACCACATTCAGCTCCTTTGTAGTCAGCCCGAGGTTGGGCTCACCTTGCCCCTGCAGGAGGACCCTGAAAGGGCAGGGGATGCAGGGAAAAAGAAATCATTAGCCATCAGGGAAATTCAAATCAAAACCACATTGAGATACCACCTTACAGCAGTTAGAATGGTAAAAATGGACAGGAAAAGAAACAACAAATGTTGGAGAGGTTGTGGAGAAAGGGGAACCCTCTTACACTGTTGGTGGGAGTGCAAGTTGGTACAGCCACTTTGGAAAACAGTGTGGAGGTGCCTCAAAAAATTAAAAATAGAGCTACCCTATGACCCAGCAATTGCACTACTGGGTATTTACCCCAAAGACACAGATATAGTGAAAAGAAGGGCCATATGCACCCCAATGTTCATAGCAGCAATGTCCGCAATAGCCAAACTGTGGAAGGAGCCAAGATGCCCTTCAACAGATGAATGGATAAAGAAGATGTGGTCCATATATACAATGGACTATTACTCAGCCATCAGAAAGGATGAATAGCCCACTTTTGCATCAACATGGATGGGACTGGAGGAGATTATGCTAAGTGCAATAAGTCAAGCAGAGAAAGTCAATTATCATATGGTTTCACTTATTTGTGGAACATAAGGCATAGCATGGAGGACATTAGGAGAAGGAAGGGAAAAATGAAGCGGGGGCGGAAATCGGAAGGAGAGATGAACCATGAGAGACTATGGACCCTGAGAAACAAACTGAGGGTTTTAGAGGGGAGGGGGCTGGGGGGATGGGTTTGCCCAGTGATGGGTATTAAGGAGGGCAAAAACAACGAATCGTGGATCACTGCATCGAAAACTGGTGATGTACTGTATGGTGACTAACATAACATAATAAAATAAAATTTAAAAAAAAGTTATTTTCAGGGCTGTTGACCTCAAAAAATAAATAAAGAAATAAATAAAAGAAAAGAAAAACAGAACCCACCTCCCCACCCCGCCCCCACCGAACCCAAAGAAAGTTCCCTGCATTCAGCAATATCCTCTTCCACCGGTTCTGCCAACCTCCAACCAGCACTTCCCCTGGCCCTGCATAGCAGGGAGCCCACCCGAGTGGGATCATCTGATCCCAGGTGAGTTCATGAGAAGAGGGAGACTTGCTTGATGACAGGGCTCCCTCCGAGCTCCCACACAGGCAGGAAGAAGGAAGTGTGTGATGGATGTCCAGTCCCATTTCTTCTCCTGTGACCATTTCTTCTGCACGCGACAGCAAACCTGCCTCACTCCCAGGCCTGCAGGGGACATGGGGTCTGGCTGACTAGCTCTCCTGGCCTGCAGTCCACCTAGGCCTGCCTCAGACCCACGCTCCCCCTAGCGGCTGGACCCACACCACAACACTGCCCTGCATGCCTGGGTCTCACCCCAGAAACCCTTGCCCCTCTCCCCCGTACTCAACCCAAATCAGCCTCCTGACCCAGCCCCACTTCCCCCTTTAACTGTCCTCCAGACTTTCTAGCCGTGGGCAGCCTGGAAGGTACCATTTTCCCAAACGGGTGAATGAGTTGGGCATAGAAGCCACAGAGCCCCATGTCTTTCTTTTATGCCTAAGAGACAGGACTGAACTGAAATTTCGTGACAATGTCAAGGCAGAGGGAGATCCTGAACCGGGTCCTCTCAGCTGTGAGGTCAGGGATCATGTCTGACCCGTGACAGAAGCAAGGAACAGGAATTCGGGCTCAGACATGGATTTTTGGTCACCCGTTCTCGTTGGTTCAGCTCCTACCACATGTGCTGCTTAGGACCTTAACTCACCTAACATAGTTGACAGGGGATCGATTGTGGGGAGGCCAGGAGTAACGATGGACTTCTTCACCGGGACTCCTCCTAAGCTTTCTGCGTGAACCCCTTTCCTGAGGCTCTTCCTAGATGGAGTCAGCAGGATCTCAGTCTCCAAGGCAGAGAGGGCTTTGTCCTGAGGCCATTCCCCAAAGCCCTGTTCCGCTGCCCCAGCCTACTGCCTTCCAGCCCCTTGCTCCGGCCGCTGCCCACCACATTTCGGAGTGATGCGTACAGGATGGGAGGCTCCTGTCAGCCACCCCCAAAGAGCAGTTCTCCACCAATTTCCAGGACTGCAGTCATAGATGCTCATATGCGCTTCCTTTTTTTTTTCTTTTCTAAGTTTTTATTTAAATTCTAGTTAACATATAGTGTAATATGGGTTTCAGGAGTAGAATTTAGTGATTCATCTCTTACATAGAACACCTAGTGCTCAACACAAGTGCCCTCCTTAACACTCATCACCCATTCAAGTCTTCCCTCTACAGGTTGCCGGGACATTGACAAGTCAGGCTGGAGAAGTGGGAGGGGACGTTATACTGCCCCCTCGCTGTCACTTCTGTCAGCTCTCGTCTACCAGAGAAAACGCAGGTGTGATGGCAGCTGAGAGAACACTGACCCCCAAACTTGTTATAGAGTTATACTGGGGAAAGGCGGACCCATCACTGTGCAACGTAACTGTATGAAATTCACTATTTCTCTTTCTCCAAGCAAAAGTGAACAGAACATTCTGTCTTATATGCTCCCGTAATGCCAAAGCCCAAGAACATAACTGCGGTAAGATAATGGAAGATTTCGGTGTGTGAGAATCTTGGGAGCCACACACCCCCGTAGCCTGAGTAGGTGGCAGATGACTCAGCCAGCAGACTACCCTCAGAGGTCAGCTGTCCAAAGAGGGCCATGGCCCAGGGGCTGCAGCGGCAGCTCTGCCACACAGAGAGACAAACCTGGTGGGCGCTAGTGTGGGACTGGCCTGCTAAAGTTTAAGTGTCTCGGAGGCTTGTATTTGTCTCGTCTGGGAGTAAGCCCTAAGATCAAGAACAGTTTCTTCTAGAATGGCCTTTGATGTCAGGGACGCACGTTCAGAACAGACTGGTTTCTCTCAGATAAGTGAGCAGCATGGAAATCAACAGAGTTCTGAGTGATCCTAACAAGGTGAGATCTAGAGTTCTACAAGCCAGCAGGACCCTAAACTGAAGAAATATCCAAAGGATTGTGTAAATCCCTAAAAGGAGCTCAACTGAATTGTTCTGGGGATGTTCTCCTTGTATCTCTTCCCCCATCTCCAGATCTCCCTTCCCTTTGTGATTTTCTGGGAATTTCCAAATGCCTTTCTAGATGCCAAACTCCTAGGCACCAGTAGTTTCTTCTAGAAGGCATAAAGAGGCTAGTTTAGGATGGTTAGAAAGGACTCTATTGCCAGAACAAGCCCAGAGTCAGACACAGCTTCGGGATTTTGAATGCTGAGTCAATTCCACCACTCCCCATTTGCTTTCCCAAAGGCCTGACCCTGGGTCTCTCAAATCTCCCTATTTGGGGAGAGACAAAATTCAGCTCTTCAACTCTTCCCACAATGAGTGACTGCATGAGAGCATCCAAGTCAGAGAAAGACTGATCACAGAGGGGCACAATTCCTAAATGCTGAGCTTCTAGCACCTCTAAGGGTACGTTGCATGCTGCTCACCTTCTGGGGACTCACCGAGTGACACTATAGCAACCTCTGTTTTGTATCCCTGCCTGGACTGCCTGGCCTTTCTTTCTTGACAGGGGCTTTTCTCTCTAATTAATAATATGCCTCTTCCCACTGAAACCTGGGTGCAGCAAGGGTGATATTAACGATAGTTTCTTCTCTGCTTACCTGGCTGCCAAAGGGGAGGACTTCTGGACCACAAATTGTTCCTGTTATTACAAACAACATGTTCTGCCCTAGGGCACAGAGAGACCATTTAAGAATCAAAACTGTTACTCTCTGGACAGCCAAGTTCTATACATATAAGGCAGCTGCTCTGGAAGCTTTTGGTTGCATAAGAAAGTTTGGATGGTCTGATAACCACTGAGTTACAAATGTTTATATAACTGCAAGAGCAGCTCCCACTTCTACCTTTCTGATTTATGAGGTGAGAATAATGATCCATCTTGCTGTCTCCCTTCTTTCAAAGAGAATATTAAGAATATCCAGTCTTAAAATGTGGTTCAAAACATAGCAGTTTCAGGATTTCATCCAGGTCTTTTTTGCAGCCATGGGTTAGCAATCGATCACCAGAGACTCTGTTGCTTGAAAAAGATAGGATCCACTGAGCAGGGAGCCAGCTTCTTCTCCCTCTTCCTCTGCCCTCCCACCCTGCTTGTGCTCTCTCTCTCTCAAATAAATAAAACAAATCTTAAAAAAAGAAAAACAATTACACTAATTATAGTATAAATTCATGCTAGTAATTAAGTTAATTAAAAAATAATTACACTAACCTCAGGGATTTTGTGACAATGAAATTTGATGATTCATGTAAATGGTTTAGAATAGCATCTACTATATGAATATGTTCATTAGATGCTTATGATTATGATTAGTACAGCTGACCCTTGAATAAGAGGTTCAAGGAGGTTAGTGGCACCGACCCCTGAGCAGTCAGAAATATGCATATAACTTTGACTACCCCAAAACTTAACTACTAATAGCCTACTGTTGACTGAAAGCCTTACAGATAACATAAATAGCTGAGTAATACATTTTGTATATTATATGCATTATATACTGTATTCTTACAATAAAGGTACAGAAAAGAAATATTAAGAAAAACATAAGGAAGACAAAACACATTTATAGTACTATGGGTATACTTATTGAAAAAAAGTCTGCATATAAGTGCAGTTCAAACCCGTGTTGTTCAAGAGTCAACTATACAGCCAAAGAATTCCAGGAAGTGGCTAAGATCGAGTTGAATAAGAGTTCCAAAGGAGCTGAAGCTAACATGGAACATCAACTACTGCATTTAACTGGCATAGAAGTGAAGATAATACAAGTCCCCTTTGCTCTCACATCAACTTGCAAGTGAAGCACTCTAAAGGAGTGTTTACAAGAAGCACAGACGCCAAGCCCAGGGAAGAGATGTTCGAATCGTTCCCGGATCCAGCCACTGAGGTGGTCAGCCCTGGGGCCGAGGGGCAGCCAAGAGTGGGAGGAAGCCTCTGAGACCTGGATTCGACACTGCCTATGTTCCAAAGCAGCTGATGGCAACCACTTAACAGCCCTGGGATGAGTATCTGGTCTTACGAAGAGTAGCAGATATCAACCTGTTCCATTTCTGACCACGTATCTGAGAGAAAGAAAAATGCTCTGTGTAGTTACTGAAGTTTGAGAAATGCGTGTTACCTACGCAGAGGAGAGAGGGCAGTGCACACAGCACGGAGGAAAGTGATGGCTAATGGTTTTCACAGTAAAATATCATTATGGAAATTTAGATTTCTGAAGAGCTCTGATAATTTCTCACTGTTAATCTGAGAATATATAAGGCTTAGAACTGACATCCTAGGCTTAAGCTTAGCTTTCTTTTTTAATTTTTTATATTTTATTTTGCACTGCATTGCATTGCATTTTTTCATCATAAGTGTACTCTATAATCCCCCATATCACTTATTTTACCCATCCCCCCACCCAGCTCCCCTCTGGTAACCATCAATTGGTTTTCTAGTTAAGAGTCTGTTTCTTGGTTTGTTACTCTTCTTTTCCTTGCACGTTTGTTTTGTTTCTTAAGTTCCACATACGAGTGAAATCATATGGTACGTGTCTTTCTCTGACTTATTTTGCTTAATATTCCTCCCAGCCTTGCCCAAAGGGACCTATGGCCGTTTACCAGGGGAACTGTGCACTGGGAAAAAGGAAATATTCAGGAGCGCCTGGGTGGCTCAGTCGGTTAAGCATCTGCCTTCGGCTCAGGTCATGATCCCAAGGTCCTGGGATTGAACCCCGCATCGGGCTCCCTGCTCCGTGGGAAGCCTGCTTCTCCCTCTCCCACTCCCCCTGCTTGTGTTCCCTCTCTCGCTGTATCTCTCTGTCAAATAAATAAATAAAATATTTTTTAAAAAAGGAAATATTCAAATCTTTCAGGAACTACTAGAAACTGGCTCTGAATTGACACAAATTCCAAGAGACCCAAAACATCACTGTGGCCCACCAGTCGGAGTAGGCACTTAGGAAGGCCAGGTGATCAATGGAGTGTCAGCTCAGGTCCATCTCACAGTGGGTCCAGTGGGTCCCTGAACCTTCCTGTGTTTACTTTTCCAATTTCAAAATGCATACTTGTGACTAGACATACTTAGCTGGCAGAATCCCTTCATTGGTTCCCTGACTATGGAGTGAGAGCTATTATGGCAGGAAAGGTCAAATAGAAGCCATTAAAAATGCCTTTACCTAGGAAAACAGTAAACAAAAAGTAATTCTCGGAGGGATTACAGAGATTAGTGCCAACATCAAGGATGTGAAGGATGCAGAAGCACTGATTCCCACCACATCCCCGTTCAACACTCCTAACTGGTCTGTGCAGATGACAGATGGACTTGGATGATGGCAGTGGTTTATTACAAGTTTAGTCAGGTGGTGACTCCAACTGCAGCTGCTGTACCAGATGCAGTGTGATTGCCTGAGCAAATTAACACATGCCCTGGCACCTGGGGTGCAGCTATTAATCCCACAAATTTTTTTTTCTCCATACCTGTCCATACGCCCACCAGGAGCAGTTTGATTTCAACTGGCAAGGCCAGAAATACATCTTTACTGTCCTACCTCATGGGTAAAACAACTCTCCAGCCCTATGTCAATTTAGTTCATAGGGGATCTTCATTGCCTTTCCCTTCCAGAAGATATTACACTGGCCCTATTATAGTTATGACATAATGCTAATTGGACCTAGAGAGCAAGAAGCAGCAAGTACTCCAGACATATTGGTAAAACATTTGCATGTCAGAAGGAGTAAGCCCAATAAAAATTCAGGAGCCTTCTACCTCACTGAAATTTCTAGGGCTTCAGTGACATAAGACACGTTGAGATATCCCTTCTAGGGTGAAGGATAAGTTCATTGTTTATCAGGCCCCTGCTGTAACACAAAACTAGGTACAGGGGCTTGTGGGTGTCTTGGATTTTGGAGGCAACATATTCCCCATTTGGGTGTACAAATCTTGCCCATTTGCTGAGTGACCTGAAAAGCTGCTAGTTTCGAGTGGGGCCCTGAACAAAAGAAGGGCTCTGCAACAGTTCCAGGCTGCTCGGCAAGCTGCTCTGCCCCGGGGCCATCCGATCAGCACATCCAGTGGAACATAAAGAGGCAGTGGCAGACAAGGATGCTGTTTGGAGACCCTGGCAGGCACCTACAGGTCAACTGCAGCACAGGCCTTATAGAACTTTGGAACAAGGCCTGGCCGTTCTCTGCAGATAACTGTCCTTCTTTTGAGAACAGCTCTTGCCTGCTACTAGGCCTCAGTAGAAACTAAACACTTGACCATGGAACACCAAGTTACCATGAGACCTGAGCTGCCCAGCACGAACTGGATGTTATCTGACCCACCTGCTGACTTTTAGTCCTTTTAAATTGTATGTACACAGTTCTTCCGATTTTGGTCAAGATGGTTTAACAGGGGCTAGATTTACCCTCCTGCTTAAAGCAAGTTAAAAAATGAATACGTTACAATATATGGTTCTCAAGGCATTAGATATGAGGCAGTGTAGGTCAGTGATTCCTGAGGCATGGAAAATAAATGAGGTGAGCTCTATGATGGCCCCAGCTTATACCTGTAGAGTTCACAGGCTAGAGAAGTGTGCCTGAGTTGAAGAGACGAAACTGACAGTCTGGGAAGACCAAGGAGGCTAGAGCTCACAGAGGAGGGAACTGGGGGAGAGAGAACACAGAGAACTCTGAGATCCAGAGAGGATCCCGCTCAAGTATTCAACTAACTACTGACTGGCACGTGTGAGGAAGCTACACAAAGCAAGGGAAAGCACCACACAAACGCACCGTGCATGTTCCCACAAGCCAGAGTGAAAAGAAATCCACACCAAGACACCAGAGCCGACCTTTTGAAAACTAAAGATAAAGAAAAAAAAATCTTGAAAGCAGTGAGAAAGAAATGACATCTTATCTACAGGGCAAAACAATTCAAATGTGAGATTTCTCATCGGAAACTATGGTAGCTGGAAAGAAGTACATTTTCCAAGTACTGAAAGAAAAGAACAATTCTATATTCAGCAAAAATACACTTCAGGAATGAAAGGGAGAAACAAGACATTCTCAGATGAAGAGAACGTGTTGCCAGGAGACTTACCCTAAAAGAATGGCTAAAGGAAGTTCGTAGGAAATGCTGTTCCTGGAAAGTCAAGAAGAAAGAAAAAACATAGTAAGAGAATATACGGATAAATATAACACACTTTCCTTCCCGTTTGAATTTTCAAAATTCCATTTGACAGAGAAAGCAAAAATTATGATATTGTCTAATGTATGAAAAGGAAATATTTAAGACAATTACATTATAAATGAGGGATTATATTATAAAGGGGCATAAAAGGAAGTAGGGATCCTATATGTCATTCCGACTGGTAAAATGACAACACTAAAGACAGTGATAAGTTATGCATATGTAATACCTAGAGCAACTGCCAAAGGAGCTATACAAAGAGAGTCACTCAAAAACATTACAGATAAATCCAAATGGAGGTTTCAGTTCAAGCGGGTGATGTAGTAGGATCCTGCACTTAACCTCTTCCCACAGATACACCAAATCTACAACTACCTATGGAAAAACCCCAACAACTACCTATGAAATAAACTCCAAAACTAGCTGAGCAGCTCCTACACATTGAGTGAATGAGAAAAAAAAAAAAAAAAAAACCTATGAAGGGGTAGGAGAAGCTGAGACATGTCATAAATGGTCCCCTCCTCACCCCCCACACAGCGACCTATAATTAGGAGGGCACTCACAAACCTAAGTTTCTCCTTGAGGAATGAAGGGTTTGAACCACACACCTGGTACCCCAACTTTAAAGACTTGCATTGAAAGACAGTCCCCAAAACATCTAGTTTGCAAAGCCAGTGAGGCTTGCATCCATGAGACCCACAGGGCTATTTCAAACTGAGAAACACTTCTTAAAGGGCTCGTGCAGACTTACTCACTCTAGAGCCCAGTGCAAAGGCAGCCAACTGAAAAGTATCCAGACTTTCAGTGAGAGAGACTTATTTGCTTATCTTAAAGCATCTGCCTGAGGGGAAAGCTTCTGATTTACCATTCAGCTAGGGACCTACTGAAACACTCTCCAAGACAGAGGCCTATAGGCACCCTCTTTGTGCTTATCCTCTGCCTTGCTCTAGGCCACTGGTATCTCCTGGAGAGGAACTTATACTCTCCTCTGGTGCTCTGATATTTGTACCTGCTGCCTAGGGGACATCTCCAGATTGCCTGGTAACCAGAGACTTACACTCGTGGGTCCCACAGGATTGTAGCTGATGGAGAAAGATTTCTTAACTGGCTACTACTTCCCCACCGCACAGCCAAGAGGCAACAGACTGAGGTGCCCCGTCCTTCTGTGACAAGACCTATTAGCTTCTGTTCATAGCTGTGGCCTGAGGAGCAGGCTTCTAATTAAACACACATCTAAGGGCCGACTCTAGTCCTCTCCAGAGACCTCAGAGGGAAGGCATTTTCTTCCTATTCTCCCTCTGCTGTACTACTCCAGATCATCAGTATCTCCTGGAGGGGAGTTAGTCCTCTTGACTGGTATCCCGACTCTGGGAACGCACCTGGTTGCCTGGCCCTGGTGGCCAGCGGAACTTGTGTTCATGGTCCCATGAGACTGTAACAAATGGAGAGACAATTCTTGGCAGCTACCAATCTCAGGGCACAGCACAGAGACAGTGACCAAAGATAAAAACATCAGAAAAAGATTTTAAGGAAATGGAGATAAGTGATTTACCTGATAAAGAGTTCAAAATAATGGTCACAAAGATTCTCACTAGGTTTGACAGAAGAATAAATGAACAAAGTGAGAATGTTAACAAAGAGACATAAACTATAAGTACCAAACAGAAGTCATAGAGCTGAAGAATACAATAATGCACTGAAAAATACACCAGGGGGTTCAAGAGCACACTAGATGGAGCATTAGAAAGTATCAGTGGAACATACCCGCTGAGAGCATCAAAACAAACAAAACGGATTAAAATAAGTGAAGATAGCTTAAGAGACTTATGGGAAAACATCAAGCAGGCCAACATTCACATTATAGGATCCCCAAAGAAGAGAGTGAGAAAGGGGCAGAAAACTTATTTAAAGAAATTATGGCTGAAAACTTCCCTAACCTCTGGAAGGAAACAGACACCCAGATCCAGGAAGCCCAGAGTGTTCCAAGTAAGATGAACCAAGAGACCCCACCAAGACACATAATTAAAGTGTCAAAATTAAAAACAAGGAGAGAATCTTAAAAGCAGTGAGAAAAAACAACTTGTTATGTAAAGCAGAACCCTCATAAGACAATCAGCAGATTTATTAGCAGAAACTACACAGGCCAAAAGAAAGTGGCACAATATATTTTAAATGCTGAAAGCAAAAACCTGCCATCCAAGAACACCCTACCCAGCAAAATTATCTTTTAAAGTTGAAGGAGAGATAAAGAGTCTTCCAAACAAGCAAATGCTAAAGGAGTTTATCACCACTAGACCAGCCTTGCAAGAAATGTTAGAGGGACTTCTTTAAGCTGAAACAAAAGGGCACTAATTAGTAACAGGAAAACATGTGAAAATCTCACTGGTAAAAGTAAATATATAGTAAATTTCAGAATAATCTAATGTTGTCAGGGTGTTGGGTCAATCCCTTATAAAGCTAGTATGAAGTTTAAAAGACAAAAGTAATAATAAAAAAAAACTGTAACTACAACAATTTGTTAATGGTACACAAGATCAAAAGAAATAAAATGTGAGATCAAAAACATAGAATGTGGGGGTGGAGAGTAAAAATGTAGAGCTTTAGAATACATTCAAACTTAAGTTATCAACTTAAAATAGACTGTTATAAATATAAGTTGTTTTATGTAAGCCTCATAGTAACAGTAACCACAAAGTAAAAACATATAGTAGATACACAAAAGATAAAGATAAAGGAAACTGAGCATGCCAGTACAGAAAATCATCAAATTACAAAGGAAGAAAGCAAAAGAGGAAGAAAGGAACAAAAGGATTACAAAATAGTCAGAAAACAATTAAAAAATGGAAATCAGTACATAACTGTCAATAATTACTTTAAATGTGAATGGACTTAATTCTCTAATCAAAAGACACAGATTGATTGAATAGATTAAAAAAAAACCCTATATGCTGCCCACAAAAACTCACTTCAGGTATAAGAACACACATAGACTAAAAATAAAGGGATGGAAAAAGCTATCCCATGCAAACAAAAAGAAAAGAAAGTTTGGGTAACTAAACATATCAGACAAAACAGATTTTAAGACAGACTATAGGGACACCTCGGTGGCTCAGTTGGTTAAGTGTCTGCCTTTGGCTCAGGTCATGATCCCAGGGTCCTGGGATCGAGCCCCTCATCAGGCTCCCTACTCAGCAGGGAGCCTGCTTCTCCCTCTGCCTGCTACTCCCCCTGCTTATAGGTGCACTCTCATTCTCTCTGATAAATAAAATCTTTAAAAAAAAAGACAGACTGTAATAAAAGACAAAGAAGGTCATTACATAATGGTAAAAGGCTCAATCCAACAAGAGGATATAACATTTGTAAATATTTATGCACTCAACATAGGAGCATCTAAATACATAAAGCAAACATTTACAGACCTAAAGGAAGAAATAGACAGCAATACAATAATAAATAATAAAGTAGGAGACTTTAATAAAAATAAAAAATAAATAAAGTAGGGGACTTTAACACTCTGCTTTCACCAAAGGATAGATCATCCAGACAGAAAATCAGTAAGTATACATTGGCCTCAAATGACACATTAGACCAGATGAATTTAAGAGACATATACAGAACATTCCATCCAAAAGTCACATCTTTCTTAAGCACACATGGAACATTCTCCAAGACAGATCATAAGTTAGGACACAAAACAAGTCTTAATAAATTGAAGGAGACTGAAATCATTTCAAGCATCTTGCCCAACTACAATGGTATGAAACTAGAAATCAATTACAAAAAGAATACTGGAAAATTTACAAATATATAGAAATTAAACAACATGCTACTGAACAGCCAACGAGTCAAAGAAGAAATCAGAACAGAAATCAAAAAATACCTTGAAACAAATGAAAATGGAAATACAACACACCAAAACTTAGGGGATGCAAAAGCAGTTCTAAGAAGGAAGTTTACAGAGATGAATGAAAGAAACAAGAACAATCTTAAATATACAACCTAACTTTACACCTCAAGAAACTAGAAAAAGAACAAATAAAGCTCAAAATTAATAAAAGGAAGGAAACAGCAAAGATCAGAGTGGAAGTAAGTGAAATAGAGACTTAAAAGGCAATAAAAAAGATCAATGAAGAGCTGGGTTTTTTTTTTTTTTAAAGAAGCAAAATAGACAAACTTTCAATTAGACTCAAGAAAAAAGAGAGAATGCAAACAGATAAATCAAAATGGATTTCTAAAAATTGTTCATGTAATCTACATGAAGGCAGGAAAAACTAAAAGACAAATGAAAACCAGAAAAAATAGAAAACAAAAACAAAATAAGTTAAATGGCTGACTTAAAGCCTAAAATAACAATAATTATCTTAAATGTAAATGTTCTAAATACATCAATTAAGACACAGAATGGCAGAGTGGATTAACAAACATGATGCAACTCTATGTTATCTATAAGAAATTCACTCTAAATATAATATTGACAGTAAAAGGATGAAAAAGACATAGCATACAAATAATCAAAAGACAGCAGTAGTTCTTAACAGTAGATAAAGTAGACTTTGGGGCAAAGAAAATTACCAGAGACAGAGAGGAACATTCTATAAAAGGGCCAATCCATCAAGAAGGCAGAGCAATTCTAAATAAGCATACATCAAACAATAGAGTGACAAAATATGTAAAGCAAAAACTAACAGAACTGAAGGAATAGACAAATCCACAATTATAGCTGGAGACTTCAACTTCTGTTTCTCAAAAATTGATAAAACTAGACAAAAATTTAGCAACACCACAATCAACCAAAAGAACCTAACTGACATTTACAGAACCCTTGAACCAATAAGAATTCAGGTGCACAGAGAACATATACTAAGGTATGCCACAAACAAATCTAAACAATTTAAAAGACTTGAGCTCACACAAAGTGCATCCTCCAACAACAATGGAATCAAACCAGAAACTCATAACAAAAAGATAAGAAAATCTACAAACATTTGAAAACTAAACAACTCTTAATAATCCATAGATCACATAAATAAGTAAATAAATAATCCATGGATCAAAGAGGAAGTTTCAAGGGAAAAATTTTTAAATGCATTGAATTGAATGAAAACTAAAATATGTCAGAATCTGTAGAAAGGAGCTAATGCAGTGATCCTTTTATAACACTAAACGCATACATCTGAAAAGAGGAAAAGTTATATATTAATACTCTAAGCTCGCATCTGAAGAACCCAGGAAAACAAGAGCAAATTAAACCCTAAGCAGAAGGAAGGAAATAATAAGAGAAGAAGTCAATGAAAATGAAACAGAAAAACAACTGAAAAAAAAAAAAGAGCTGATTAAGGTCTATAAAATTTAGAAACCTCTAGTAAGACCGAAAAAGTAGAGAAGAAATACATTTCCAGTATCAGATCAAGAGTCACATGCTTTACTGACTGAGCCAGCCAGGCGGCGCTATTTCCAGTATCAGGAACGAAGCATGAGATATCACCGCAGACCTTGCTGACATAAATAAGGTAATACTATGAACTACTCTATACAAATAAATTTGACAACTTAGACAAAATGGACCAATTTCTCAAAAATTAAAGACTACTTCAACTCACCCAATATGAAATTATTTTAATAGTTCTATAACTATTTAAAAAATTAAATTAGTAATCAAAAAACTTTCCACAAGGGAAATCCACAGCGCAGATGACTTCACTGGTAAATCCTGTCAAACATTTAAACAAGCCTTACCACCAATCTTTCAGAAACTGTTCCAAAAAATTAAAGAGGGAGTCCTTCGCATATTATTCTATGAGGTCAGTATTACACTGATATTAAAACCAGACAAGGGCGCCTAGGTGGTTCAGTCGTTGGGCGTCTGCCTTCGGCTCAGGTCATGGTCCCAGGATCCTGGGATCGAGTCCCACATCGGGCTCCCTGCTCCGAGGGAAGCCTGCTTCTCCCTCTCCCACTTCCCCTGCTTATGTTCCTGCTCTCGTTGTCTCTCTCTGTGTATCAAATAAATAAATAAAATCTTAAAAAAAAAAAAAAAGACTAAAATAGTATAGAAAAGAAAACCATTACAGACTTGTCAAATCATATGTTGTACACCTGAAACTAATGTTACATTGTGTGCTAACTATACTTCCCTGAAAAATGTAATAAAATAAAAAGAAATTATTGACCACTATCTCACATGCACAGAAGTACAAAAAACTCTAACAGATATTAGCAAATAGAATCCAGTAATATATAAAAAGAATTATGCACCATGACCAAGTGGGGTTTATTCTGGGAAGCAAGACTGGTTCAACATTCAAAAACCAATCAATGTAATCTACCATATTAACAGGTTAAAGAAGAAAATAATCATATGATAATACCAATCAATTCAGAAAAAGCATTTAATAAAATTCAAAACCCATTCATGATTAAAAAAAATAAACTCCCAGAAAAATAAAACTAGAGGGGACCTTCTTCACCTTACTAAAGAGTAGTCCAGGTGTCTGTTAAGCGTCTGCCTTCGGCTCAGGTCATGATCCGAGAATCCTGGGATCCAGCCCCGCGTCGGGCTCCCTACGCAGTGGGCAGCTTGCTTCTCCCTCTCCCTCTCCCACTCCCCCTGCTTGTGCATGTGCTCGCACTCTCTCTCTCTGGCATATAAATAAATAAATAAATAAATAAATAAATAAATAAATAAATAAAATCTTAAAAAAAAAAAAGAGTATCCACAAAAAAAAAAAAAAAAAACAAACTCTACACATAATATTATGCTTAATGGTGAAAAACTGAATGCTCTCACCTTAAGATTGGGAACAAGGCAAGGATATTCTCTTTCACTACTCTTATCAATAGAATTCTGGAAGTTCTACACAGTGCAATTCCCAACAAAAGGAAGTAAATGGACTACAGATTGGAAAATAAGAAATAAAACTGTCCCTATTGGCAGATAATATGATTGTCCATGTAGAAATTCCCCAAAAATCTACCTAAATAAATAAATAAGAACTAATAAGTAAATTTAGCAAGGCTGCAAATACAGGATAAATACATAAAAGTCTGTTGTATTTCTGTACACTAACAATGAATATGCGAATATCAAAACTTAAAACATAATACCATGTATCATTAAATTAAAAAAATGAAATACTAAGTTGTAAATCTAACAGAACACATTCAAGAATTATTTGCTGAAAACAAAATACTGATGAAAGAAATCAAAGAAGATCTAAATAAACTGAAAACATACCATATTCATAGATTCAAAGATTCAAAATAGTAAAGATTTTACAAAATAGTAAAGAATTTACAAAATGTAAATTCTTCCCAAATTGATATACAGATTTAGCACATTTCCTATCAAAATCTCAGAAAGATTTCTTGTAGTTATAGACTAGATTATTATAAGATTTATATAAAAAGGCAAACAAAGTAGAAAAGCCAGCTAGAACAATTTAAAAAAATAATAAGGCAGGAGGAACCTGATTTCAAGACTTATCACATAGTTACAGGAATGAAAACTGTAAGATACTGGTGGAGGGACAGACACATAGATCAATAAAACAGAACAGAGACGCCAGAAAGAGACTAACATCATTATGCCCAACTGATTTGTGACAAAAGGGCCAAAGCAATTCAATGAAGGAAACCTTTTCAACGAATGATACTGGAATAATTGAACATTCATAGGAAAAATGAAATTCAACCTAAGTCTTACACTTTATACAAAAATTAACTCAGAATGGATCAGAGATTTAAATATAAAAGGTAAAACTACAAAACTTTAAAAAAATATTTGGGCTCTAGGGCTAGGAAAAGATTTTTTAGACTCGACACTAAATGTATGATCCATAAAAGGGGAAGTTGATAAAATGGACTTAATCAAAATGTAAAACGTTTGCTCGGTGAAAGACCCTATTAAGGGGGTGAAAGACAAGCTACAGAGCAGAAGAACATATTTTCAAACCACATGCAATTGACCCTGCAACAACAAAGGGGTTAGGGGCACCAACTTCCCACACAATCGAAAATCTGCACGTAACTTTTGATTCCCCAAAACCTTAAATAGTAATAGCCTACTGTTGACCAGAAGCCTTACTGATAACATAAACCATTGACTAGCACATGTTTTGAATGTCAAACGTATTATATATTGTAGTCTTACAATAAGGTAAGCTAAAGAAAAGAAGATATTAAGAAAATCATAAGGAAAACATATTTACAGTACTATATTTAGATTTTAAAAAACCCCTACATTATCAGTTGGCCTGCACAGTGTAAATCTGTGTTGTTCAAGGGTCGACTGTACTATATACCATCTATAATGCAGCTGGTTATTATTTGGTAGACACTATGCTAACATGCATTTTCCCATTTAATTTTCACAACCACCATATGAAGGAAGTCAGATTATCATCTCCATTTTAAAAGTGAGAAAACTGAATCAAAGAGAGGCTATATAACTTGACCAAGTCACAAAACTAGGCAGTGGAAGAGTCAGAATTTGAGCCCAGATAATATGACCTCAGAGCCTACACTCTTAACTATTATGCCATAACCTTCCATATCATTAAATGTGTTATTGAAGGAATCTAAAAATGAAATAATTAGGGCTGAACTAGTGATTAGTAGTAAAAAGGAAATGGAAGTGAGAGAGATGAAGCTTTAAAAGGAAATAAATGGCAGAACTTAATAACTGTAAGATATATGGGGATGAGAAAGCGTAAAAAATGATAATTTCTTACGTGTTGAAAGCCTGGGGAAATGATGATACCACTGAAAGGAATATGGATATCATAAGGGTGAATCCAGAGGGAAACGATGAATAGTATTTTAGATATGTTGTATTTGGGAAGACAAAGATACTCATGTAGAAATCTTAGTACACAGCTAAGATACATTTTAGAAACCAGGAAAGAGGTAAGAGTTGGAAATAAAGATTTTGAAATTATCTCACATAAAATGAGTAGTGGAAGCAGTAAAACTATTAAGCTCTCGGGGCACCTGGGTGGCTCAGCCAGTTAAGCGTCCAACTCTTGATTTCAGCTCAGGTCATGATCTCATGGTTGTGAGCTTGAGCCCCACGTTGGGCTCTGCACTCACTGGGGAGTCTGCTTGAGATTCTCTCCTTCTCCTTCTGCCCCTCCCCCCACTCTGTCTCTCTCTCTCTCAAATAAATAAATCTTAAAAACAACAAAAACTATTAAGCTCTTGAAGGGGGGGGGAAAGGACCATACTTTGGGGGACGTCTGGGTGGCTCAGTCGTTAAGCGTCTGCCTTCGGCTCAGGGCATGATCCCAGGGTCCTGGGATCGAGCCCTGCATCGGGCTCCCTGCTCTGCGGGAAGCCTGCTTCTCCCTCTCCCACTCCCCCTGCTTGTGTTCCCTCTCTCGCTGTGTCTCTCTCTGTCAAATAAATAAAATCTTTAAAGAAAAAAAAAAAAAAAGGACCATACTTTGGAAACCAGCAACAGTTGACAGTCAGAAGAGGAGAGGTGAGAGGAGAACCAGGACAGGGTAGTCTCAGAGAGTTCACTGGGATGAGTTCCAAGAAGAGAGTAGTGTGCCTTCTCTTTTCACTCTATATTCTGTCCTGGAGATCTCATATTCACCCACTACTTAAATAACTATCCACCCACACGCAAATATCACAAGGCCATACCTTGCATCTAACCTCTACACTCGGATTTCTAACTGCCTAATTTTACCTCCACCTGGATATCTCAAGGGCATCTCAAATTCACCATGCCCAAAGTCTAACTCTGTCTCTCAAAATATGGTCTTCTTCCAGTATTCCCTATCTCAGAAAACGGATTCCAGTTGCAAAACCTAGAAACTTACAAATAATCCATGACCTCTTTTGTACATCAACCCCAGCCAATTCATGGTCACATCATTTAGGGTTTTATCCATTAAATCTCTCTATCTGTCCTCTCTTTGCTATCTCTGGCTATTACCATCCTAGCCTAAGCCACAACCATCTACTGCCTAGAATACTGCAACTGCCTCCAATTTGGACTTCACATAATCTTGCCCCCCTCAAATGCATTCTCCTCAATGCAGCCAAGATAAAATTTCAAATGCACACCTGAGTATGTCACATAACACATCCCAATATGCACTTTAGTGAGTTTCCATAGTTCTTAGGACAGAGATTGAAGTCTTTGTCTTGGCCTACGTGACCTACATAATCTGGCCCTTGCCTACCTCTCCAGTCTCATCTCTACCCTGTCTCTTTGCTGGTCTTTTTTCAATTTCTTGAATCTTCCAAGCTTCCACCCCCAATAGGCCTTTGCTCTTCCCCCTGCCTAGAAATGTCCTTTCACCCCCATCTCTCCCCTCCACAACATTTCCCCTACTCATCCTTTAGCTCTTTGTTCAGTGGTACTATGTTAAATTTCCCCATTATTAAATGTTTTTATTAGACCATTTGCCTCTCCTTAGCACTGAACACAGTTGTAATTTTACAATAATTTGTGATTGTTTGATGTCATTTTCTTCAATCCAACTGGAAGCTTCATAAAGGAGGGGGATCGTGTCTTTTTATATATCATCAAATCACTAAGACATTGCACAGTATCTAACACAGGTATTGTGAAACCAAATAAAGGATACCTCATTTAAAATGGAGCTGAAGGGCCAGAAAGCGAAGGCCTCGTGTCCTACCACTACTCACTGTCAACTGTAGATCCCCAACAAGAAGAGATGTGCCTTGCATTCCCAACAAGAAGCCTATACTTGACTACCCCAGAAAGAGGAAGGAGGCTTTTCCTACAAGCCTGGCAATAGCCTAGCCAATGAGAGATTATCACAACTCAGCCAATGAAAATCCACAATACTTCAAATTCCCAGTTTATTCCAATAAACTTTTTGCTTAAAACAGCCCCTCCCAACTTCCTCCTTTTCTTTATAAAAAGAACATTCCTCTCCTTTGTTCTCTGTACTTGCCCATCATTTTGGATACCTTGCATGTCCCGAGTTGCAATCCCCTAATAAACACGTTTTTGCTGGCAAAATAACTGACAGTTTTACTTTTAAGGTCAACAGTGTTCAATAAATATTTACTGAATAAATTATCAAACACTCTCAAAAAAATAAAAGAGGATGGGAACTGAGCAAAAATACTGGAGATGACCCTTAGGAAGATCATTAGCAACATCTAAGAGTACAGTCTGAATATACTGAATATAATATGAGGGTGGAACAACAGCAATGAGAATAGAGCGAGGACACGTGGGGGGTAGGGGGCAGCAGCATCCAAAGAGCTGTTTTCATTTTGCTTTTCCTTAGGCCGGTGTTGTTCTATTTCCAAGACTAAAAGAAGAACGAATTGCAAATGTCAGAGACAGGAGATAATGAGTCAGATAAGAGAGGGCTACAGTTGAAGGAGTTTGAAAATGTCAACAAAGGGGTGAGGTAAGCAAACATATCATAAAGGGGGGATTAATTTAAGCATGACAATATAACCAGATGAAAGTAATATTTCAACGCAAAGATAAAGATGCTGCTGGGTTAATAAACAGTTAAACCTAAGCAGGGAAAGCATCTGAAAGAGAGCTGTGCTATAACCAAAAGGTAAGGAAACCATATTAAACTGCATTAATCAGCAAAATCCAGATTATGGGAAACTCCACAGGACCAACAACATGGTTCCTTCAACAAACTGCACAAGAAGAAAGTGGAGGAGGAACTTATGAAAGAAACTTAAAAGACTGATCAACCAATCACAACATGTGTACTTGATTGGATCTTGGTTCAAACAAGCAAAGTAAAGAAAAAAAAGGGGGGGAAGGTAGAAAATTAAACACTGGCTATTTGATGATATTAAGGAAATACCTTAGATATTTTAGGTGTGATAATAGTATTGTGTTATGCTTTTAAAAAGTCCTTTTTTAAAGAAATCATACTGTAATATTTATAGATTTCAGATGCCTGATATTTGCTTCAAAATAATACAAGAGAAGGTATGTGGATAGTGATATAGAAGCAACAAGATTGATCATGAGTTAATAATTATTGGAACTAGGCACTGAGTTCATGGGGCTTCCTTATATACAACTTTTTTTTATGTGTCTGGAAGTTTCCTTAATGTTTTTAAGGATGCAATTTGGTTTTCAAGAATAGGATTTTTTTTCCCATATACTCTTATTTTAGATGGCCTTGGTTCAGGTTTCTTGACCTGGGTTCAATGGATTGCACAGAATCATGAAGATTATTAAATCAGAGCTAGGCAAATTTGGAGCATGAAGTGATCCACCAAAAAACAAGAACTGAGTTGAACAAAAGATACCACTTGAAATATGACAGGAGTTAGATCCTTCAGGTTGTTATCGATTAAAGGTTTTCAAAGATCAAACTTTATCATAAAGGATAACAAGAAAATAACTGGGGGTGGAAATAAGGAGCATGTTGAATGATCAAAGCAGTAAGTAAGAAAAATGACTGTGCTCTTGTTTCTACGGCAGATTGACTGGGGAAATTTTATGTCAAGGAAAAATCATACAGGTGTAAGATGACCAAACTAGAACAAGGGATATTTGCTCATGAGGAAAGAAAAGCATGTGTGGCACTAAAGTAGTGTTGATAGTGGAGATCTAGGCGTGAGGGTCATTCAAATCTTTACAACCTACTTTGTGCCATCTTGTTTATTCCTTTTTCTTCCCCCACAACAAATCCAAAGTGACTTAGAGGTCGTGCAAAGGCCCCGAGCCTAAGGGGAAAAGTGTTTGGAGAAAAAGGATTAAATATTATCCTCTCCCTCTCACTGAATCCTGGATTTAAGAAATAATATAAATTTGTCAACCAGCACCTGCCTATTTGTGTGAAGTGGGATACAGAACGCTCAGACGGGGGAGGACAAATTGTTTAGCTATGTTGCAGGACAGTGACTAGAAATACTGAGTCGTGGGGACCCCTACGCATTTTCTTTTCCAGGTCTCATCCTCAGCGATTCCCAAAACGGGCACCTATACCCCCCAAAAACAAAACAAAACAAAAAAAAAAACAAAAAAACCTGTTCTTTAAAGAGTAAGATATGGAAAGGGAGTAGACGGGAGCATTCTGGAGGAAAACCGCGAGTGCTGTTCTAGCAAGAAGTCGGTGTGGCTGGAGCACGGGTGCAGAGGAACGTCGGGAGGGACAAGAGACACAGCAGTGGGTCAAACAGCCTTGTGAGCCACGGAAAGGGCTTAATGCGCGTCTGTGTTTTTTAAACAGAACCTGTGTGGGTCAGACCCCAGGTGGACCTTCTGAAAAGGCGGATCGCTGGAGATGGCTCCAGCTGAGCTCCAAGAGCCCTCCCTTCCGACGCCACCCACCACCGCAGCCGCCCGGAGTTGGGAAGGGTGGAGACGCAGTCCACTCAGGTGGACCGAACGCTAACGCGCCCCTGCTAAAACCCAGCTAACTAGCGTTAAAGAACTTTAGAGAGTCCCCTCCTTCCCTACCCGTGCGCCTGAAGGCGACGCAGATACGGTTCCGGGTAACGCGCCAGTGCAAGGGGGGGTTGGAGCACTTCCGGATCCGTACCTCAAATCCCGGGCTTCCTCCCGCCTGTGGGAGAAGGCCAAGAGAAAATGAGCACCAATCAGAATGTAGACGTGGAAGACGCTCGCCTTCAGAGCCAATAGGAGGGCTGGAGGGCGGTACCGAAGGCTGGGGTTCGCTCTTCTGGTTTAAATCGCGGCTGCCGGGCGGTTAACTGCGGCCTCGGCGCGTGGGCGGGTTGTGCGCCTGCGAGAGCTACCGGACGCTAACGGAACCCTGCGGAGCTGCGCTAGCCGGGCGGCGGGACTCGGTGCGGTGAGCGGACCTCGGCGGGGCCGGTAAGCGGACAGGGGCTGGAATAGGGGGCGAATGGGCCCAGGAGGGCCGGCTGCCCGCTGCTGTGGAGAGGTCGGGTTTTGAAAAGCGCGGAATGGGAGTTTCCCCCTGGCGCGGCTGGGAAACGCCTGAGATCCTGCTGAACCCAGGTTTACTGCTCCCCTAGGCAGGTGTAAGCTCTGTCGTGCTGTGCCCTTGGAGTGCCTGCGTCCCTAGAGGTCACTGTGGGCGCCCGCGGCGCGTCCGGCGTCCACTCCCTGCCTGGCGGCTGCAGCGGCGGCCACGTCCCTGGCCCAGAGGGCAGCGGGGGCGGTGCCGCCGAGGGAGCCGGGTTCCCGGGAGGCCGCGAGCATCCGAGGCGACAACCACGCCCGGGGCCAGGTGGGCACACGATTGTCTTTGTTGTCGTGCGGGGACCAGAGTCATCCCAACCCCTGGTTACGCCCTTTGTGAACTTCTGGGTGTAACCGTGCGTGCACCTGTCTCCCTAATGAGTTAGGATAGCGTGGAAAATCGAAGAGCTCTATAGTCCTACCCCAGATGAAAATACACCTTTTTTCCTGACTATAAAGTTATACAGCCCCATTGTTTTTAGAAATAAATCCAAGAAGTACGAACGTATAAAGAAAAAAAGGGAAGAAAATACTAGATATTCCATCGGCCTCAGATAACCGTAAAAAAAGAAAACTTCATATTTGGGTTTCCTTCAGATATATTCGTTACGAATATATATTTACATGATTATGCTTATAAACTATTTATCTAATTGTATATTTTGAATATAATAAAGCATATTCATTTTAAAAGCACATTATGCCTTAGAATTTTCGGAACAGGTGTCTGTCAAATACCATTTTTAATGGATGTATGGTATTTCTTGCAGTTGCTGTACTGTACAGTATATTATTTAACCAATGCCCTAATGATGGACAGCTGTTTTTTCAGTTTCTTCATTATAAAATAGCATGATGGTGGTTACATGTATGTATACATGTTTGCATTCTTGTTCAGTTTATCTCCTTGGAGTAATTCTTGGAAGTGGATTATGGCTTAGAAATTGTGGTACAGTTTAAATTGTGATTCATAATGCTAAGCTGCTCTCTAGAAAAATTGATATCCTCCCACCCACCCACGCATACAGTGTAAGGGTGCTTATTTCTCCACCCTCTAACTGGCACTGGATATTGAAAAATCTTACCAATCTAAAAGGGTATCTTAATGTTTTTATTTGTGTTATTAATGAGATTAAACATCCTTTTCTATGTATATTAGTCATTATTTCTTTGCTAAGTCATCTGTCTTTCCCCTATTCTGGTGTGTGTACCTTTTAATAGCTTTCTAAGAGGAATTTGAATTTGTGATTTTGAATCTGTTACAAGTGTTCCCCCCAGTTGGTTGTTTCTTTGGATTATGGTTGTCTTTCATCAGTGTTTGTTTTGTTTTGTTCTGATGTTGTGGTTCTTTAAGCTGCATGCTTACCTCCCCAGAGTAGAGGAATTTATTGTAACTCTGCAGTAGCCCCCCTGTAATGGTTAGAATCCAACTACTATCCCAGTTTAAAATCCTCCCCTTCCACCCTTGAAACCCTTTCACTTGCAACTACTAAGCCTAGGACACTGAGTTGCTCCAGACTGTTGAAGAGAAGGTACTGTTGGGTATTTTGGTCAATATTATCAGAATCTAAAAAAAAAAAAAAATATTATCAGAATCTGCAAAATATAAGCTGCTCTAGCTTCTATGTGAAAGTTTTCCCCTAAGTAAAGGGAAAGGATTATCAGGCCTTTATATTAAAAAGAAAGAATAAACAGTTACCTGTGGGCCTTACTAAAGTTTATATTTTGTTATTTACAAATAACCCATGTTCATACATTTAAGAAAAAGAATGGGAGTGTGCCGTAATTTAAATGCAAAGAAGATATCAGGTTAATCACTCTACAGTATAGTACATATGCCATAAAAAAATCTCTTTGGGCTTAGTGTTGGAGATCCTCCTAGCCCAGAGTCCTATTCCATTTCTGTCCCTGCTTTATTTAGTAGGTAGTTTTGTATTGCATGAACATTGAAATAAATGGTGTAATACTGCTCACAAATCACCATTTTATTTATATATATGTATGTTACATATATATTAC
Source organism: Halichoerus grypus (assembly GCF_964656455.1). Classification (NCBI taxonomy): domain Eukaryota; kingdom Metazoa; phylum Chordata; class Mammalia; order Carnivora; family Phocidae; genus Halichoerus; species Halichoerus grypus. Next base: position 90,688,467 of record NC_135722.1, on the reverse strand, counting down.
ATGTTATATATTTATATATAACATGTATAATCTCATTTAAACTTCACCACCTATTGGAATAATTCCATTTTTCCAATGAAGAAAGGAAGATCTAAGGCCTATTTCTAACAGTTATTAGTCCATACCTTGAGTCAAAAGCTGAAATTTATAACAAATATTCCCTCAGATAACTTAGGTACTTTTGCAAAGTTACATTTTGGGATTCATCATTGCTTCATCTGTGATGATTGTCCTGAGTTTATCTATAGTAACATGTTATCAAAAAATATTATCACTAAATGCTTATTCTACTAGATTTGATAGGATGGTCTAGTTAACCTTGAAAGGATTTTACTTAAGATATAAGACCTTGATCTTCTAATTCCTTTGCTTCTATAGGATCTCCAAAGCATGGCTTTTTAGTTAGTGTTTTTTGTCCCATGTATCATTTCTTTAGAGTTGATGTTTTTTATTTTTATTTTTTTTAAGATTTTATTTATTCATTTGACAGAGAGCACAAGCAAGGGGAGTAGCAGGCAGAGGGAGAGGGAGAAGCAGGCTGCCCGACGTGGGGCTCGATCCCGGGACCCCGGGATCATGACCAGAGCTGAAGGCAGTCGCCCAACTGGCTGAGCCACCCAGGCGCCCCTAGAGTTGATGTTTTTTAAATAGTGATTTCACAAACTCCGTTCTCTTTCCAGGTTTTTCTTTAACTCGAAAACTAATGGCAGTGGAGGTACACTGAAATAAGGTAGGAAGGTGAAAAAAATGAAATGTTTTGGTTTGTCCTTACATCAAAATTAAAGGAGAAAGCAATACTTTAAGAACATTCAGGGCATTATGAAATGTTGGCAAATCACGTTCCAAAAACCAATGACTTGATTCAAAATCCAGATGACCTGGATTGTGCCAATTGGCTAGTAAGAATAAACCTTAGTTATTTTGTACCACAATTTTTCCATCTCTAAAATGAGGATCTTGGGGCGCCTGGGTGGCTCAGTCATTAAGCGTCTGCCTTCGGCTCAGGTCATGATCCCAGAGTCCTGGGATCGAGTCCCGCATCAGGCTCCCTGCTCTGCGGGAAGCCTGCTTCTCCCTCTCCCACTCCCCCTGCTTGTGTTCCTGCTCTCGCTATGTCTCTCTCTGTCAAAAAAATAAATAAAATCTTTAAAAAAATAAAATAAAATAAAATAAAATAAAATGAGGATCTTTTCCAGTTCCTGCTCTGCTAGAATGTAAAAGCTATTTATTATGTGTCGTCTTCAGTACTACAAGGTCACTTGACTTTTCTTACACTGTTTTACATCCTAAACCTGGAACTTTTTCAGTTAAGTCTTGTTTCTGTGGCCCACCCACTACTAAGCTTCTGTGGCACTTAACACAGTCTGTTTACTCTATATGTTAATATTGTTTGTAATTATCTTGTATGTTGTTTTAGCCAGCAGCTTGAGGATATAAACCATATTTGTATCCCTGGGGTTTTGAACCTAAGTAGGAACAAACTGTTTGTTGATTGGTAAGTAAAACTTTGAATCTCGAACATACAGTATAATTATTTCATAACTGTACAGAAGTATTACACTCTGCAGTGATGAAAATTGTTATTGAGGCAAAAGGTCTGAGTTCACTTGATGTTTATTATTTTAATGGCTATAAGAGCTAATATATCGTTTTAAAAGAATTTTGAACTCTTTTGAGTAAATATTGGTGTTAATAGTATTTTGAGGGTTACTTATCATCTTTGAGAATAAAGCCCCACCTTATTTTCCTGACCCTTGTGTCTCAGATGTGCTTAAGTCTGAAACCTAGGTGTTATCCTGAAAGCCTCCCTACTTTTGAACCTCACATTCACTCAACCATAAAACCCTGTTGCTTCTCCTTTCTTAATTTCAAATTCATCTACTTCTTTCCATCCCCCTTACTACAAATCTAGTCTAGGCCATCATCATCTAATTCTTCGATTACTCTAACAGCCTCCTAACTAGTCCCACTGTCTTGCCCTCTTCCAGTCCACACCATACCCAGAGCAGTATTTTTGCTACACAGTCCTGGCTTGTATTTTTTTTTTTCAGCGGCCTCTCAAGATAAAATGTAAGCTTTTTAAGAAGGCCTACAGGACTCTACAAACATGATCCTTGCTTCCTTTTCTAAACTATGCTCTTGTTAGTGTCAAGCTGTACTCCTGTATTTACAATTACCTGCAGGTAAATCTCTCATGCTTTATACAAACTGCATCTTCTGCCTTGGACACACTTAAAGTTCTGCTTCTTTATCCCCACTTTAACTGGCTCCTACTTGTTGTGCAAGATTTAGCTTGGAAATCTCTTTATAAGAATTTTCCTTAAACCACTACACCAGGGGGTGGTAAACTCCATGGTCTATTTTTATATGGCCCATGAACTAAGCTAAGAATTTTTTTTTTACATATGTAAAAAGGTTGTGAAGAAGAAAAAGATGGGGGCATCTGGGTGGCTCAGTCAGTTAAGCATCTGCCTTTGACTCAGGTCATGATCCAGGGTCCTAGGATCTGAGTCCCGAATCGGGCTCCCTGCTCAAGGGGAGTCTGCTTCTCCCTCTCCCCCTTCCCGCTGCTCGTGTTCTCTCTCTCAAATAAATAAAATCTATATATAAAAAAAAAAAAAAGACTGTGTAACCAAGACCATTTGTGGCTCACAGCACTAGACTGATAAGCTTTTTAAGAGATGCTGTGCTTTTATTCAGTTAGGTCACTTTCAGGTAGTGTGCCTTTCATAAAGCAATGTACGAAATATTTAACTGACTAAATTTCTTATTTTTAATTTCTCTCTTGAAAAATAAGACACTCAGGCAAAGCTCTTTGGAGAATTCAGATGAGTAATGAGTATCTCATTTGCTTTTTAAAAAGACAGCATAACAAATTAGACACTGGCAGAAGCAGGCTTTAATGAATTTGAACACAAGGCACAGGTTTCCATGTGTATGTAAACTCCTCTCCATTTCACAGTTGCTTCTTGCTTCTTCTATCTCTTAATCCTTTTGGGGAAGGAATGAGAATGTTTGAACTCTTATTCAAGCTAGAACTTCCTTTATAGGGCTTAATGGTCTTTGGGTTTGGGGGGGTGGTATTTTGTTTTGTTTTTTCAAAGAACCGATCATCTGAATTTTAGGACTTCTTGAAGTACATATTATCTTGTATTTCTTTTTTATTCACCTACCACTAGCTAGTTGTTGCCTCCTAGATCCTGTTATGGTTAACTGATGCTTTTAATTTCGGGATCAACACAGACTCTCTTTGTTGGTTTCTCCAAAAGAGTATTTTCTTCCTCCATTGTATCATTACAGTCCCTTTTGGCTTTTGTTTCTTCCTCATGGAATAAATGTGGGTGTTCGATGCGTCCCCTACGTACAAAATGCTGGATCCGGGATTCTAATCCTTGGCATTTAGGACGATCCATGAGGGGTTTATATGTGCGCATTTTCACTCCCTCTACAAAGGCACTGGTCTGCTTTATGACAGAGGGCTTAATATTTCTCCATTCTATCACTCCATCCATCTTTGGTCCTATAATATATACAATCAGATATTACATGGATGCTTTACCACAATAGAATCACCTCCAAACTTTATATAAATCTACCTCCCCCCATGCCCCATATAACTTTGGTTCTAGTAAATAATTGTATCCTAGGATTTTCCTGTCATACCTGTCCCACAGGGTACTGCAACGGAGTCCAGTCCTTGTAGCATGCTATACAACATGTGTGTTTTAACAGCATGATTAGCCCATAGTTGTTGTAGATGGGTAACATTGAACTCCTGAACCTCCCGGTCATAAATCCACTTGATATTTTCAAACTTACAATCATACAAGACTAGAGGAAATTCTACGGCCATACTAGAGAGAAAAAGAGACAAGAAACAGTATGAAAATACACAGCAGCCATCCAACAGCCTTGTATTTTAAGAACAAGGTGGGGGGAGGGTAGGTAATTGGGTTAAAAGGAGGGGAAAACTTTGTCAGTATTAACAGATTAAGAAAATAAAAAAAGATCTCTAACCTTGAACAACTTTATAATTAAAAAAAAAACCAAACCATGGATCAACTAGTTAGGCTTGATCAAAAGAGGGTAAATTTCAGTGGTAACAGGTCACCTAGAAGTGAGCTGACTTGTCTCACCCATAATGCTATAAAATTATTTTTTATATTTTTCCAAACTTGTTAATTTTGTATGGTATGAAGTAAAAACTAGATTTCATTGCTTAGGAATGAATTGTTGGTTTATCTGACCTCAGCCTCCTCTCAAAAGAAAAGTCTGACTATTCTTCCCATCTTTCCTACCATTTCAGACACTGAAAATTAGGAAAAATTCAAAAGTACAATAGTATGACTACCCAATAATATAAAGCAAGGAAGATTTAATATGAATAGTTTGCTCACTTTTAAACTTCACCTAACAGAACCTAACAATAATACCTCTCAACATAAATTCAGGGGAAAAAAAATTTAAAAATGAAGGTTATTTTATTTAAGGGGCCTGGTCCAAACACCTATTTCTTACTAATGGGACAGAACGAGAAAAGAAAAAGATAGCCCTCCTACATGTTCATAACATTCTACAAGATAGATTAAATTCTTCATGAAGACAAAATAAGTGACCTAGTTAATCAGACAATTGTTGGGAAAGGAAGATATGTTAACCTTCAGTTATTTAAAATATTTAATATATTTAAAAATATTCTAAAGGCAACACTTGTTTTTTTGTTTTGTTTTTAACTTACCTGTATTGAGGTTTCTGGGGGTTTTTCTCTATGTTCAGCAGCTCATCAATAATCTCTGGCTTCTCCATTCCTTGGCCAATCAGAAAAAGGATAGCCATCATACAGCGGACTTGATGATAAAGGAATGCCTGGCCAATCACTTCAAACTGACATAACTGGAAAGGTTCTTGCCATCTCTCATTATCCAGGCTCTGGCCCACTAGCTGTACTTGAGCAGACAGAATAGTCCTCTGAAAATTAATGACTCCATTGGCTACATCCATTTTACATAAGTTCCTAAAATCATGTGTGCCAACATACTTCTGAGCTGCATAGTTCATGGTTACAATGTCTAAATCAGCACGAGGGAAAAAATAGCGGTAAGTCCGCTCCAGACAGCTGAATCTAGCACTGAAGCTAGGTTCCACAGGGGCCCAGGCCAGTACACGGATGTCTGGAGGGAGGACCCGATTGAGAATGTGGGTATAACGAATCTCTTTAGCAGCATCGTTGATTTCATCTTTTACATTAAAATCCTCTGAAGTCCTGCCCTTCAGAAAGTGAGAACGAAGGTCGAGAGAAATCACCTGTGGAATTAAAAAGAGATGTTTGTTCTGGAGACACAATCTGAACTCTTAATATGTACACCTAGAATATGTTGGTATTGTTTACTTTGAGAAAGAGTATAGTGGCCCTTACCTGTCCAAAGGCACTAACTCCTTTGTCTGTTCGCCCACACCGGTGATAGTTGGATGTCTGTCTGCTTTCTACTAGTCGAGTCTTGGTTAGAGCCTCAAACAGTTTCTCTTCAATTGTATTGTTTGTGTTTTCCTGACTGGCAAAGCCCTGGTATCCCCAGCCCAGATAGGCTATCTTTAGGGCTACATGTCTTCGACCATGAGCACTGAAATCAAATGCACGCTTAGCTTTTCCAGCTCCTAAAGAATTTTCTCTAACGTGTGAGTCTTTGTTGTTGGCCTGTTCTTTTTTAAGTCTTTGTACCTCCTGCTCCAGTTCTTGTACTCTTTTTAGGAGTTTCTCAGTCTGGATTCTATCTATGTCATTTTCAGCCATGATAAGACAACCAACCCCAGGAATAAAGGAATCATATAGGTCCACTCGACCTGAAAAGAGAGTAAAAGGATAAAACAGTTTCAATGTGGATTACTTTGGTGATGTCAGTATCATTCCATTATGTGCAAATAGCACCTAAGATTTAATTTAATGCCTAAAGGATATATTTTGCTTCTGTCCAGGGAGACAAGCATTAGCCTAATTGTTATGGGTTGATCATCCACAGATACTCTTCTTTTCCATCCTGTCTGGCCAGTTCACAGGGGAAGGGGGGGGGGATAAGAAATAGCTAGCATCATTAAAGTTTAATCAGGGAAGATGTAGATCCCATTTCTCTCTTCTTCATTAGCTGAGATGATTTAAGGACTGATGTTACTGATATTTCTTCATTAAAACATTTCCTTTTGACTTTTCATTACACTTGTCCAATCTTTTTAATCATAAAATCTGTTCATATAGTATGTATGTGTCTATTCTTTTTCTAATTTTCCAGTATTTCAGATAAAATTAGTGGCTTGTATGTTCTAACATCTAACACTCAGCTCTGTCTTAAAGGTGCTACAGTAGAGACTAGCCTGATTGATGAAACTTACCAATGATTGTACTTCATATTGGAAATAGAGCCTGAAGTCGAGATTTTCCCATTCTAAGCAGTTTTGATGGCAGAAAAAAGGTAATTAAGCATCACGATCCTTTTTTTAAGTCAAATTTATGTTCTGTACCTCTAGCAGTTAGAAGAGTCAGTCAGGAAAATGTAATTAAGATGTTGACATTCCTGTAGTATGAATGTACTACATCCTTAAAATTGGGACAGTGCTAGACAATCTTATGACTGACGGTCACTTTAGTTATGGATCATCTCCAAATCTCTTCTAAGGCCATGTTATCTAGTTCTTGGTAGCTCATTTAGTTTTTGGCCTTTGAGAGTTTCTTATATCTATGATAGAATAAAAGTTTAAATACAAAAAAAATGAAACTATAAAAGTACTAGAAGAAAACCTTTTTTATAGTCTTGGAATGGGAAGGGCATTTCTAAGTAAGATCCTGTAGAATTGCAGAAACTGTAGACAACCAAAAATGTGACTACCTGAAATTGAAAGTTGTACCAGCAAAAAATAAAATCAGAAGGTAAACAACAAACTTGGAAGAAAAATAATTATGGCAAAGGGCTAATTTGCTTAATTAAGAAGTATTTTATGAATATATACATTAGTTTTAATTTAAGGATCAAAAAGAAAAAGTCCAACAACCTGAGAGGTAAATGGGAAAGGAAAAGCATTTCATACAAAAAGGGGGAAAAAAAGCTTATAAAAATGTATGAAAAGTTGTTCAGGTCTACTCAATTTAAATGCCATTCATATGAGAACTATTTTTTACCAAACTGACTGCAGAGAAGGTTCAATAGTGCACCACTTTGGAGAGGGAATGAAGAAACAGGCTCTGGAAGATGCCATCAGTACAGCTTCTTCAGGGGGCATTTGACAACATCCAGCAAATTGAGCACACACATCTTTTGACCTACCTACTCCATTTCTAGAAATTTTAAAGATTTTATTTATTTGAGACAGCGCACCCATGCACGCTCTCGCAAGTGGAAGGAAGGAGGGAGAGGGACAAGCAGACTCTGCGCTGAGCATGGAGCTCAACATGGGGCTTGATCTCACAACCCATGAGATCATGACCTGAGCCAAAATCAAGAGTAGGATGCTTAGCCAACTGAGCCACCCAGTCGCCCCTCTATGTTTAAGTAATTTTAATACATCTTCAGTTGCCAGGCTGAGTTCATCCCAGGACCCTGTCACTGAAATAAATTTTAGAACCCAAATCAACCAGATACCCAGTGCTAGTTTCCTGACTGGATCTAGGATAGTTAACTACTGCCCACTATTTCCTATATCCCTACAATTTTTATTTTCTTTTGTTTTTTTGTTTTTAAAGGATTTTTATATCCTGTAATTTTTCTTTTTAAACTGAAAAACTAGTACATGCACATGGTAATTTACACATACGCTTGCACAAGTATGAAAAAACTTAAGAGATACTCGTTGTAACATTCGTTTTAATAAGACTGTAACCTAAATTAAATCAGGGACTGAATGAATAAATGATGGTGTATCCGTATGTCAGAATTCTGTGCAACTTTAAACAAAATGAAGGAAGTCTACTGTGCTGATAGAGCTGAATCACCAAGACTGTCTTTAAGGTTCAGAAGAGTTGTATAATATGCTCCTTTATGGTATAAAAATGTACATGTGAGGGGTGCCTGTGGCTCAGTCGTTAAGCGTCTGCCTTCGGCTCAGGTCATGATCCCAGAGTCCTGGGATCGAGCCCCACATTGGGCTTCCTGTTCCGCGGGAAGCCTGCTTCTCCCTCTCCCCCTGCTTGTGTTCCCTCTCTTGCTGTGTGTCTGTCAAATAAATAAATAAAATCTTTAAAAAAAAATGAATATGGAAAGATTACTAGAGAAAGCATAAGAAACTGCCTTTGAGAGTGAGACTTGGTAAGGGGAAGGGAGATCCTTACTTAAAATTACATGTGCGGGACAGCGTAGGGAATAGTCAGTGGTATTGTGATAATAGCATTTTATGGTGAGATTGCAGCTATACTTGTGAGCTTAACATAACCTTGTCAAATGTACACCTGAAACTAACATAACATTTTATGTCAACTATATTTTATTTTTAAAAAATTACCATGTGCATGTACTAATTTTTCAGTTTAAAAAGAAAAATTACAGGATATAAAAATCCTTTAAAAACAAAAAAACAAAAGAAAATAAAAATTGTAGGGATATAGGAAATAGTGGGCAGTAGTTAACTATCCTAGATCCAGTCAGGAAACTAGCACTGGGTATCTGGTTGATTTGGGTTCTAAAATTTATTTCAGTGACAGGGTACTGGGATGAACTCAGCCTGGCAACTGAAGATGTATTAAAATTACTTAAACATAGAGGGGCGACTGGGTGGCTCAGTTGGCTAAGCATCCTACTCTTGATTTTGGCTCAGGTCATGATCTCATGGGTTGTGAGATCAAGCCCCATGTTGAGCTCCATGCTCAGCGCAGAGTCTGCTTGTCCCTCTCCCTCCTTCCTTCCACTTGCGAGAGCGTGCATGGGTGCGCTGTCTCAAATAAATAAAATCTTTAACAAAAAATTTCTTAAGCATAGGAGTGTTTATATGTTATCACTGCTTTTGTGATGGTTTTGGATTATGTCACTCATAGTTAAAAGCAAGGACTCTGAAGCCAGACTGCCTGAGTTAGACTTCCAACTGCACACCTTACTAGCTATGTAACCTTGTGCTATTTAATCTCTTTATGCCCCATGTTACTCATCTTTTGAAAGTAGATAATAAGAGCACCAGTTCCTCACAGGTGAGGATTACATGAATTAATAAATGTTAAGCACATAGAACAATGCTGGATATATAAAGTGCCCCCCAAAGTATAACGTCTATTAAGCATTATGCCCCATATCATGTAGTCGCAAGTTTTGGGTTTTTTTTTAAGATTTTATTGAGAGAAAGAGAGCCTGAGCAGGGAGGTGGGTACGGAGATAGAGAATCTCAAGCTGACTCCGTGTGGACACAGGGCCTGATCTCACGACCCATGAGATCATGACCTGAGCCAAAACCCAAGAGTCAAACACTTAACCAACTGAGCCACCCAGGTGCCCCAAGTCACAAGCTTTTATAATGCCAGAATTCACCTGTCCTGTCCTAGGAGCCACTAAAGGTAGCAGGAACTATCAGGCATTAGAAAGTGGGAGCAAATAAGAGAGTGGAGATGAAAGCAGATGATGGCTTCTCTGGAGCTGAGTTAATGCTCCTCCAAACTGCTACCATATTACCCTGTACTATAATCTGTATTTTATAACTATTAGTTTATGATTGCCTTGGCCATTCTTTCTTCATCTGACTACAATAAAGTAGGGAATGAACAATTTAAGAACTGGGAATTACCAGAAATCTGATCATTATTTTTTCTTGCAGAAGGTCCTACAGTGGAGGGGAAGCAGTGGAGGAACTCATGGGACCCAATGTACAAAAATGGGCCAATGTAGATCCAGAAGAACGAATGTTGGCAGCCGCTACAGCTTTTACTCGTATCTGTGCAGGGCAGGGTGAGGGAGATGTCAGGAGAGATGCCCAGCCTATCCAGTATGATCCCTACAGTAAAGCTTCAGTAACCGCAGGAAAGCGACCTGCTCTTCCTGTGCAAATGCAGTACCCACATGTAGAAAGTAATGCCGCTTCAGAAACAGTCTCCGAGGCGTCCCAAAGACTCCGAAAGCCAGTGATGAAGAGAAAGGTGTTGCGCAAGAAGCCAGGTGGGGAAGTATTAGTGACCGATGAGTCGATTATCAGTGAATCAGAGTCTGGTACAGAGAGTGATATGGATCTCTGGGACTTAAGACAAAGGCTCATGAGTCTACAGTTCCACGAAGACAGGGAATCCCCAGATGACATTTCACAAAAATTTAATTTACCACATGAATACCAAGGAATTTCTCAAGATCAACTCATTTGCTATCTACGAAGAGAAGGAATGGGCCCTCCGGCTTATGAACAAGACCTGATTGTTGCCAGCCGACCCAAGTCCTTTATTCTCCCAAGGCTGGACCAGCTGAGCAGAAATCGAGGCAAGGTAGACCGGGTAGCCCGATATTTTGAGTACAAACGAGACTGGGACTCAATGAGGTTACCTGGTGAAGATCACAGAAAGGAATTACGCTGGGGTGTCCGAGAGCAGATGCTTTCTCGAGCAGAACCCCAGTCCAAGCCTCAGCACATATATGTTCCAAACAATTACTTGGTGCCAACTGAGAAGAAAAGATCTGCCCTTCGTTGGGGTGTTCGCTGTGACCTTGCAAATGGTGTCATGCCCAGGAAGCTTTCCTTCCCTCTTTTTCCTTCTTAAATATTTTTTTTTAACCTCTTTTATGGGATTGTTTGGGGGTAACCTGGTTCTTTATCTCTGTCCTATTTAAATAGAAACAACTAACTTGAAAGCCCATGGAACATTACACAGTAAGGACTTCACCCATCATTGGTCTTTCCTAGGTGTGTACATTGGTATCAAATACCACTTCACTTCCAAATTACCACTCTCAAATCCACTAATTGCAAAAGTCATGCCAAAGAAAGAAAAACAGACATAGTCTTTCCACTTTGTCAGATAGCACCGTTTCCGTTCTATACTGTTTTTAACCTTTGGCCAACATGAGTTGCTGTTTTTAAAGTTGCTGGGCATTAAGCTTATTCATTAAAGAATTGGGATTTTGTGAACTTGATCTTATTTTTACTTATTAATACTTCCCAAAGTAAGATGATCTCAAAACTGGGTTATGACTCTGCCTCCAATCATTACTCCCCATCACACTCTCACCACTTAAATATTGAGAGCCAAAGGAAAGGAACAAAAAACTGTTCTTTATGCACACAATCCTAAAGGAACGAAGAAAAGTAACAACATATCTCCAAAGGAACATAGTAAATCCAGAAAATTTAAATGTTTTTTAATAGACAATAACAGTATTATATAATATACAGGATTCTAACCCAAGTTTTATTTCAGAATTACTTCAATAATTTATTGCCCTCCAGTTGTCACTTCTAGAATACCATGCTTTTTATAATTTGCCACTGAGATTTTCTTGGAAATTATGCCTGTCACTCTGAAAAAGAATTTACTAAATCTGGAACTAGATGTAGACACAAATACCAAAATGAACATGGCATATTTGGGTATGGACCAAAACACTAATTCTGTTCACCTTAAACTGGTTCTATTCTTGATGCTTCTAATCCAGTGAGGATTATCTAAAATCTGGAGGTTGTGTTTTAGCATCTGAAGCCAGCAGAAATAGCTTGTTCAAGGGAAAATAGCTATGCAATGTATAAATGAGTTACTTTGACCATTACTATCTGCTAAAATATATTTTCTCTGTAATATTTAAGCTACATCATTCATCCAGTTCCACTGTGAGACATTTTTCAGGAAAGAAATAATCACTGACTCAAATATAGATAGATGTAGGATCTGCTCACTGCAAATAAGTAAAAACTGCAAACTATCCAACAATAGTGAAATGATTAAATGGAGTATCAGTCATTGAAAATAATGGGAAGCTAATGAAAAAGTGCAAATTAAATGAAACAGGTTGTGAACTACACCATCACAGTCATGTGCACATACAAAGCACAAGGAAAAATCAAAATGTAGTGGGATTAAAGGTAGTTTTTATACTTTTAAAAAACTTAAAAACCACATGGCATTTTTATATGCAAATTACACCAAAGACTTAACTCCTTTAGATTAAATCAAAGCCCAATAATTAACCAACACAAAAAGTTTCCAGAGATTATCTACCTTATTAACCAAAGAACTAGTTCAAAGGGTTTAAGCAAGTAGTTAAGATTTGTGGCAAAAAGAGGACTTGAGCCCAAGACTCGTGACCCAGTAGAGCTTCCTCCAGCACACCACAGCACACCCTAAGCTGACCTACCGCTTGGAAAGGGGCTGCCAAATTACCACAACGAGGGAATTGGTGTGTGCGCTGAGCATCGACTGTAAACATAATCAGCTATCGCTAGAGTTTCAATACATTTTCTGAAGTTAAAAGATCTAAATCTCAAAACATTTGCAACTAGGGGAGTAGGAGAACGCATTTTCCATGATAAACCTTATTTTAAACCAAAGAGAGAAGGAGGAGGAATAGCCATAAGGATCAAGAGACATGCACTATGACCAATAACAGTGAAAAGCAATCTCCTAATTTGAAAAAAGTCGCCTCGCCTCCCTCCCCACATACTACTGGAATCCTGACCTCTACCGGTATTTAGTTTTATGAGCAAACAATTCTGAGGCAGCCGACTTAACTCCCAAGTCCAAGGGCCCTCTAAGAATCGAATTAAAGAAGTTTCTACTGCTGTGAGTTTCTGCCAGGAGCTACAAAAAGCACCAGATACAAAAACACTGTCCTAAGCAAGATCCCACTTCCACCCATCAATGCTTTGAAGACCAAGGTATGGAAAAGGGGGAAAAAAGGTCCAGCTGTTTGTCCATTTAGCCGTTCCTCTTTGTATAACCCAGAAAATAATTCATCCCCGAATCCCCTTACTTACCTTCCGGTTGTCGACCACGCAGCTTTTAGCGAGACAGGAAGCTGTCGCTTTGCGTCTTCCGCGCGCGCGCGCCCACGGTCTCATGGGAAATGTAGTCCACCCTTGTGGGAAATGTAGTTCCAAGAGACGGAGGTGCAGGCTTGACGCTGAAGTCTGCCTAATATTTTCTAGTCTGGCCACCACTTCTCCACCTCCGACAAAGCAGAATCTGGGGCCTATAATAATACAAGAATAAAAGGATAAATTCTAGTGCGATAAAATAACGGAAAAGCAGTTTTTCAAATGTCTGCTGTCCTTATATGAAATTAACATTAAAGAACCTGGACCGATTTTATACCTACTTAAGTTACTAGAAAGTTATCATTGCGAGACAAAAACATTTGCTGTTAGAATCCACATGTGAAGTTTGAAAAGGAATTTGATAACCTCAAAACAAACGATTGAGGTGCCTGAGAATGACCGAACAGAGCTGGGGAGTCTTGCTTCAGCACCACGGAGAGATCATAACTAGGTTTTTGGTTTGTGGGTTTTTGCATAGATGCTGATCTAAATCTCAAGATTCCAGTTAGAAAACTGAAAGAAATCTAGTTCTTCTGTCCAAATTTAGCAGTCAGTAGTAGAAGGAATCTATGTCAGATTATGCAGATACGGGTAGGAGGTAGAGGTTGTACCGCAAGGAAAACCGTTATCTCAGGATTGCATTAGCAAAGGGCATGTACCAGCATTAAAATTAAAACAAGCCGGTATGTGGAAACATCACAGGTATTAGAACAGGGGCAACAGTTAGAACCTGAACAACTTTACTTCCTCTTCGCATCTTTCTCATTTGAATTAATTTGTCAGGTGAAACTCACCCATTTTGACTCTCTACTTTCCTATGAAATTCTCTGGTCTTTCTGACATCTAGTAATGTAGAAGCGGGTATTTTGGGGAAACATGGGCAGGAGTGCTTGAAGCCACCGGGCGGGGGCGGGGAGCGGGGAGGGTCCAGCCTCACCGCCCGGAGAATTGCGTAGTAAGTGGTGAGTAAGGGAGGTAGGACTCTCGAATCAGTACGAAAATTGCTGCGGCTTAGAATCTCAAGCTGTTGCGGGCTTAGCAGAGGTCAGGAGTAGGCGAGTGTTCACGACACTGGCGCCCCGTCGCGGGTTTCTAACACCTGGCGCCGACGTGCGGCTGCTCGAGTGCAAACCTGCCTCTGAACGCAGTTCTCCTTCCCCTGCAGCCCCCACCTCCTCTCCTGGCTCCGCCCACCTCTCTGGAGCTCCCGCGCCTGCGCGCCGCGCCGCGGGTGGTCGCGGGCGCGTCAGCCTGCCCCCAGAGGAAGCCCATTGGCCGCTGGCTGGAGCCGGGCGCTGCCTCGTGCCGGGGGAGGGCGCACGTGCTGGGGGCGGGAACTGCGATCGCGGCTATGGCGTCGTTACTTTGGGGAGGCGACGCCGGGGCGGCGGAGAGCGAGCGGCTGAACAGCCATGTAACCGCCGCTGAGCCGGGGAGGGCAAGTGGGCGGGGGCCAGAACCGCACTCTGAGAGGGAGATCTGCCGGGGAGGGCGGGAGGAGAGAGCCCCGCTAGCGTGTGGAGTGGGGTGTCAAATGGTGGAGGGGAGATGTGGCAAGGTTGTGGGGAGGGCCGGGGGCAGGAGACCCCGAGAGAGACACGAGACCTTTGGTTTGAAAGGGCAAAATGAAGACCCCTAGAAGTCCCGGGAGAGAAAGCCGCTGATAGTCCCAACTAGACCTTGGAGTTTTCTGCTCTCCCAATTTGACCATTGAGCCTCGGCTAGCTTCCATCTTACCGACCACCGCGCTTTGCTACCCACCATCCTTTCCTGGTGCTGTGACCCCCAAGGACTGCCACATTTAGATTAGAGGACTATAAAGAGGAACTTAAGGTACAGGGGCAGCAGAAGGTCTCCTTCGATTTTAGCATAATTCATAGAGGTGACCTATTCCTGAAAAGAATCCAGTGTCAGAATTAATACCTGACACCGCAAAGGAAACAGTATTCGGGTGGGTCCCTCCCTGCTAGGGGGGTGCACTGGGCTGCTTGGTGGCTTGCTTCCTAATATTGGTTGAAATTTGTGTTTTTCAATAGTTTTCAAACCTCATCCATCCCTGGAAGAACCTTCAGGGTATTAAGAGTACTACAGTCCCAAACATAGGTGAGTGCTATTAGATAAAGCAGATTGGCCCCAATTAATGAAAAAGCGTTGCTTTCCTCAGGTCCCTGGCAACTGAAATGCCTCCGGCTCCCATTAACTGTCAAGGTCCTCCACTGCCTTCCCAGTCTTTTAACCCACTCCTTCATTAGATGACCCGTGCTGTCAATGCATACTGTGGAGACGGTCATATACTGGGATCATACACTTTACATTTCTGTTTGGTATTTATTGTTTCTCTTCCATTCTTTTAGATGGTTCTATTAGTAACACGGAAGAAGATGATGAAGAAGATGTAGGTAGGAGATAAATTTATTTGCATGTAACCTAGCACTCTGTATCAGTTAATCATGATTTTTCACAATATGAGCGAATAATATAATCTCAATTGGGAAAGAACTGTCTTCTGTTTTCTTTATAAATAGTGACTATCAGAAGAAATACTAAATTAGGAGTAGGCCATATTTCTTTAGGGGAAGTTGAGATGGAATATGCAGGAATGGGTTAAGAATTTTCAGCTGGCAAGGAAAAATTAGGTCTGGTGGTGATAGATGTAGGCTTGCTTAAGGTCAGAGGTTGGTATAGCAGCAGAGCATAAGAAACTGGATTCTTGTGTAGAAAGGAATTCTCAGTGTTGTCATTCTTTCTAGAACCTCCTTTTAGAGGAAAGATGAGAGTAGGACCAGTTGCTTGATATACAGTCTCTGAATGGGAAGGAGCAATTTATTAGATTCATTTAGGAGGCTGGATTTTCTCCTGCAATATCTCCTTTTTTATTTTTGGTTTCTAGTGGATTTGGCAGCTAATTCACTCTTAAACAAGTTAATCCGGCAGTCCTTAGTAGAATCCAGTCACCGAGTTGAAGTCTTACAAAAGGATCCCAGCTCTCCACT
Organism: Halichoerus grypus; assembly: GCF_964656455.1. Lineage (NCBI taxonomy): Eukaryota > Metazoa > Chordata > Mammalia > Carnivora > Phocidae > Halichoerus > Halichoerus grypus. The sequence goes on along the minus strand of NC_135722.1, from coordinate 90,672,499 downwards.
CTACTCAGTGAAAACATTTGAAGAGCTGCGGCTGTGAGTATTTTTACTCATTTATTGTGGGGAAATTCCAGAAAGAATGGTACAGAACAAAAAAATCTAATAATAAAAACTCTCAGAATCACCTTCATGTTCTAATATTCAATATTAAAATGAGATGTGTACATTTTGCATGCAATTGAAATATAATTCAAAAAGGAGGACTAGGATACCTGAGTGTGCAGCAAATTGAGAACATCTTGATGGTAAAATATTTTAACCTTGCCATGCTAAGGGGGATAGCTAAGCTCAACACAGCCATGTTGCTATTCTCCGTACCATAATACAGATATAGGGACATTGATGGCCCAAATACCCTCTCTCACCCCCTTTAGATAAGTTATAAGCTGTTACCTTCCTAATTATATTTTGTTTCAGATGGTATTAAAATGAATAACTTTCCCAAATGGGTTTGCATTTCCTAGGGATCTATCAACTAGCATTAAGGAACTGCATTTTAACAGGAAGAGTTACTGATAGGGACTTATGTAGAGGGGAAATATCCAAAATCCCAATGCCCCAACATTTTCTAAATGGAGGAAGAAGCTTACCTATGATTAACAGTTGGCTGCCAGTAATCTGCCAAGTAACCAAATACAAAATATATATGTCATTGAAGGTGGAAGTGTTCCAGCCTACTTCATTTTCTCTTCTTTCTATCATCTATCGTGAGACCCCAGGAAAGATGTATTTAAAAATGCTGGCTCAGGGGTGTGTGGGTTGCTCAGTCGGTTAAGCATCCAACCCTTGATTTCAGCTCAGGTCATGATCTCAGCGTTGTGAGATCAATGAGCCCTCCGTTGGGGTCTCCGCTGGGCATGGAGCCTGCTTGAGATACTCTCTCTCTGCCTCTGCCTCTCAACCCAACCCCCACTCATGTGTTCTCACTCTCTCTCTCTCAAAAAAAAAAATGTTGGCTCAGAAGGATGAGGTAATATTGTGTCTTCTGCTCCTAGACAGTACTGATGTAAGAATTACCTCAATAAAGTTTTGTCTTCTCTGAAAATTACTGTTAAAGAATCAAAGATTGTCATTAATTTTAAAAAAGTAAACAGTATAGGCATCTGGCTGGCTCAGTTGGAAGAGCATGGGACACTTGATCTGGGGGTCATGAGTTCGAGCCCCATGTTGGGTGTAAAGATTACTTAAAAATAAAATCTTTTAAAAAAAAGAATACAGTAAATCTCAGTTTTCTGCTTGTGTGGAAAATAAGACTCTTCTGGCATTTTTGCTTGGGTCAACCAAAAGTTCCGTGTTAGGCTATTATTACTGTCCTCAGCCTAGGCTTAAAGCGTAGTTTATTATTTGCGTGGTCCAGCTGTACAGGCATGATTGTGTATGTTTGGGAGTTGAGGTGTAAATTGTATATTTCTAGATATTACCTTTGAAGCTCAGTTGCAGAGTGGCTTAATTTAAAAATACAACTTTTGAGTTCATATTTCTGAGGCTACTGACCAATCATAGGCTTTAAGTGTGTGCTTTTTTTTTTTCTTGATAGGAAGGAAGAATTATTAAAAGGGATCTATGCAATGGGATTTAACAGACCATCCAAAATCCAAGAGATGGCTCTCCCTATGATGCTGGCCCACCCGTGAGTTTCCAGGGCAGTGCTGTTCCAACTTGGTTTTTAGTCTCCTGTATGCAGTTTATGCCCAGGTGTCTCTCTTTTCTACAGACCCCAGAACCTCATAGCCCAGAGCCAGTCTGGAACAGGAAAAACAGCTGCTTTTGTCTTGGCAATGCTAAGCAGAGTTAGTACCTTGGAATTGTTCCCACAGGTAAGAAAAGGTTGAGGGAGAAAGGGGAATGCTTGCAATGCCAGTGATATTTTAGTAATGGGCGATATTACTGCCATGATATGATAGCATTTCAAATAGACATTCTTTCATAAAATCCCAGAGCACTGGGCAGCAGGATGGAACAGTGATAGGAGCACAGGCTTTCTAGTTTGGTTCCAATCCCAGCCTCTCTACTTACTAGTAGAATGTCTTAGGTGAGTTAGTAGAGCATTCCAAGTCTGTTTCCCTGTCTCTAAGGATAACATCTATAAAGGCATGGATCATTCCTGACTCTGAGCACAGTGCCTGGCTTGTTGAATGAATGAATGCCTCATAGGATTGTCCTGTAGATTAAATAATGTACCTCTTTCACACTGTGCTTGCTCTGAAGTAAGCATTCACTAGTGGTGGCCGTATAGCTGTCAGACCAAAGCATCACCCCGTCTGCCTCCTCCTTTAGCAGAGGGGAGACTGAGGCTTGGAGAAGCATGTGTCTCACATGAGGTCACAGCTGTCCGAGAGTGACTGAGCAGGGACAGGAAGTGCACTTGCCCTTCTCTTGGTCTAGCTTCCACTTTTGGAAACTGTCTGGTGTTCTTTCCCTGTTATTTCCAAGCTGTGCTCATCAACTCATGTGACAAGCTGACTACCTGAGTATTGAGCGCACCCCATGCAAAGGGTTCTTTCGGGAAGCTTACAGTTTGATCAGCAAGATAAGTTGTGGATGTGGGTGACTGATGCCTGGCGTATGAAATTTTGTGCTTTTTTAGACAGGTTCACTGAAATACATATTCAGGGTTTGGTATTATGAATAAAAATTCTTCAGGAAAAGCTGTGCTTAAACCCATGTTGAGAAATGTGTGTGGAAACAGTTGTTAGTACTTTATGTTTTCCTCTCCTCTGTATCACAGATCCTTAATTGAAGCCCATAAATGCATTAAGTATCACCAGTTTCTTCCATCAACATTTTCCTTCCTCAGCAGCCACCAGATATAGGGAGATGGAGGTAACAAAGGAAAGAATTTTAGGGAATATTCTGCCAGAGGTGTATACAGTGGATTGGATCAAGCAGGGAGTGTTCTGGAAACCGGCAGACTTTTAATAGCAGGCAAGAAGTGATGGGGGTGACACTCAAGCAGTGATTCGCCTTGCTTTCCTTTCTTCTTGACTCCCAGCCTCCCTACACCCCACTCTCTCCCACAAAGAAAGCAGGATCTGTGGTTCTTCATAACTCTTTAGAGAGGAATCTGTAAAAGGTATTTCTCTGTCCTTCAACCCCTTCTCCCTTCCCATACTCGACATTCACCTCAGATCTATCAGCTGCTAAATTTTGTTCAACTGAAAATACTTTATTCAACCAAAATCTCCCAGTTTGACCTGTGTCTCCCTGTACGAATTTTAGTTGTACTTCAGATTTGCACGATGGCTTGTGTGAGCCTTGCGACTTGCCCCTTCTCTCTCACAGTGCCTCTGCCTAGCTCCTACTTACGAACTGGCTTTGCAAACTGGTCGTGTGGTCGAACAGATGGGAAAATTCTGTGTGGATGTTCAAGTGATGTACGCCGTTCGAGGGAATCACAGTATGTACCAGTAAGCCAGGCCTGGCGGAATTTTTAAATCCCGACTCCACCACCAGCAAGCATGTTCTGTACCTTCTCAGCTTCCTCGTCTCTAAAATGGGAGCTCTCAGAGCACCTGTGCCAAAGAGCTGTGGCTAGGATGCAGATGCAGCGCCGTGTACACGTTTGGCACGTAATAAAGACCCTGTACCTGTTAGCTGCGTCATTTCCACATCCTGCAGAGATGATGGTTTTGGCTTTTTTTGAGGCTCAGTTGTTCCGTGCTTGTGTTGTGTTACGTTTTCATTAAAGTATTATGTGAGCATAGCAGGAAGAGAAAGTCTTTAAAACAGAGAAAGTCAGAAGGCAAAGGTCTCATCCTCCAAAAACCTGTTTCCAAGGATAGTAGTTTTGTTCACAGACTTTTGCGGTTTGCTTTCTTTTTTCAGTTTGTACACATGTGGATGTACATGTATGTATTTGTTTTTGTAGAGCGTTTATGAAAATGGGAGCATTTTTTTCATAGTGTCTAAAAATGTACATGTTTTGGACATCGTTCCATGTCCATTCATATAGTCCCACCTCATTGTTTCGACTAGCTTCATAGTATTCCATAATTTATTTGATGTAACCCATTGATAGACATTGTGCTTTTTTTCCATTTGGGGACAGTGGTAGGTTTCTTAACCACGGTGCCGGTGTTTCTGTAAGGCGGTGGGATTGCTGGAGGGTGGCTTTTTAACTGACCGTGGGGCAGAATCCAATAGGCAGGACTATTACTACCCTAAACCTAGAAACGGGGGGTTTATCCTAAAGCTCTGCAAAATCCAAATCCGCGATGACCCTCAGGGTTCACACTTGGAAAATCGTCACGAAATATACTTGTGCTTCACAGCCCAGTGTTGCGTGGCCCTGAATTGTGGACTGTGAGGGTCCTTTGCATCTGAAGGAGTCAATCAACCCTTTTCTCTCTAGTTCCCAGAGGCACCGACGTCACCAAACAGATTATAATTGGCACTCCTGGGACTGTCCTAGATTGGTGTTTCAAGCGAAAATTAATTGACTTGACTAAGATTCGTGTGTTTGTCCTGGATGAAGCAGACGTGATGATTGACACACAAGGATTCTCAGATCAAAGCATTCGTATTCAGAGGTAAGTTTCACATTCATCCTTTCTCTTCCTGGATCTTCGGTCTGGAGGGGGAGTTTGATTTGTCTGCTGCTCCCAGTTGTCTTCACTGCTTGATTCCTCGCTTCCTTTGCCTCTAAAACAAATCTGGGTGTTCAGTATTTTCACCAGCTCAGCGGGCCCTTAGACTACTGTCATTTTCCCACTTCTGTAGTTTGTCATCTTGTCTGATTGCTTTTGTCTTCACTACAGGCCTGTACGTGGAACCCACTAAATCGTGCCACTAATTTTTCTAGTAAGAGCAAAAGTCTAAAGAGAATTTATTAAAGCCTGCAAAGGCTACTGTGAGGCTAACTGCTAGAGAGTAGAGAACACAGTAACCTGGAATCAGGAGCCCCGTGGTCTAGTCCTGACTTTGCCTCTCGTTTGTCAAGTAAATCCTCTTGTTTTCCTAGGCCTCTCTCTCAGGATCACCCAAGGGCCTTAAAATTACAGATTGCCGGACCTAACCTGAGCCTCACTGGTTTAGAATTCTGGGAGTGGGTCTAGGAATCTGTATCACTTACTAAATTCAAATAGTACTAAGGGCGGGGGGGGGGGGGGCGGCCTGGGTGGCTCAGTCGGTTAAGCATCTGACTCTTGGTTTCGGCTCTGTCTCCCTCTGCCCCTCCCACTCATGCCCACCCCCCAAATAAATAAATAAATCTTTAAAAAAACCCAAAAAACAAACAGTACTGGAAGACCTGTAATGAAAAACAGCGCAGTGCTCCTTCTAGAGGATATCTCTCTGTTCTGGTATTAACCCTCATAGTTTAAATAGTATGCTCAAAAGGCTATTTCTTAATGTGTCACTGTCTGCTGACTGCTAGTATAGGAAGTGGGAATCCAGCTCTTTTGTCCCACCACCCTCTCCCCACCTTCCTGTCCCCTCTGCCACCTCGCTGTGGTTACAGCATAAGAGTTGGCTACATTAATAGTGTTGTTATCATTAGGACTTATACTGTTCATTGTCACACGGTGTATTACTATGATTATGTTTTTTCTTGTACAGCTGTTTCCCCTAAATTAATAATTGCCTGTTTTCCTTCGTTTGGTTAGTTTCACTGGGTAGGGATCCTTAGTTTTTCTCTGCCCATTTCATCATATGTGTCGTATGTCAGTGATATCTCCAAATAGGCAAATATATTTACAAACTCTGTCAATGTCTTTTTTTCCTGAAACTCTCACAACCTCTGTCCAGTTTCAGTCCACACTGAACTGTTGTGCAGCTGTCACTATGGGTCTCCCTGGCCCTCATTTACAGTTTGGAATCTCCTGTTTTCTGCGTGTTTTTCTTGGTTTACTGTCAGTTTACTCAGTATCCAGGAGTATATTCTCTAGTGGCTTCCTTAAAATAATGTTGGGAAGTTCACTTTCTATCTCCCACATGTCTGAAAATGTCTTCATTGTGCCTGTCAATCTGATCTTTTGTTTGCTTGGATGTGAAATCCAAGTTAAAGAATTCTTCCAGTAAATTCAGAGTCAATGTTGAAAACAAAAATTTTTTTAAATGCTATAGTTAATACTCTCAGTTCCAGTATTGTTGCTGACAAGTTTAATGTCATCCTGATCCCCAAATTTTTGTAGGTGATCTGTTTTTTTCTCTCTAGAAGTTTTTGGAATCTTCCTTCTTCACGGTATTCTGAAATTTCTCAATTATATGCATTGGCTTGGGTCCTTTTTTTTTCTCATCCCTTGTTCTAGACATATAGTGCACTCACCCTGTTCATTTGTAAAACTTGTGCCTGCCAGACCTGGGAAAATTTCTTAAGGTCATTTCTTTACCTACAGTGACCAACTTTTTAGAAAGCAGGACACAGTCATGGCAGACAAAAAAAATATATCTATATAATAATATAGAAAAAATAGTCATACATGTGTGTTATTAACATAAAAATATGGGAAATATATGTTTCTTTTAAATTATATATCACCCTATTTTTTCTGTTACATAAATGCTACTATTTAAGCAAAACAACAGAACTAATTAACAGTGGCAATTAGTCGTAATTATTAGTACAACTAATTAAATGAATAATATGTATGAGAAACATATAATGGTATTTTATAATGTCATCTTTGACAGTAATTTATTTTAATTTTTTTTAATTCATTATTGGATGCTTAAATTTTATACTCTGTGCTGTTGTATATTGTTAAGATACTCAAATATAAGACTTCTTACAGGAGAATGTCAATACAGTAGGACTAATTAAACAGCTGTTACCTGTGTTTAAAGACCCAACCCCCGGTGACCTATTTTTGTCTCATAGTGAGGTAGGCTGTCTCTACTCTTTCCTTTTCCTCTTCCAGTAATAATTCTTTGAACTACCTACAGCCTTCTTTTTTTGTATGTGGCAGGAAAACTGAATACAGTCCAATGTAAAATTCATTTTGACTTGGTAGCTCTGCTCTTAGCAAGCTCACACTGACTCCTGCTATTAGTCCAGTGTGATGTCCTCTTCACAAAAGTGTTCAAGCATGGATTATTTAAGAGTTTACATACTAGCAACACTAGGTTTTTAAACACGCAAGAATTCGTGTCTAGCTTTCTAGAAATGTCCACATCAACTCTGCAGGCTTGTTTGGTAGATCAGCTGTTTGTCGCTCTGATCCCTCTTGCTGAAAATCTACCATTTAGGTTATCCACATCTAAAATGTCCATCATTGGGTTGCCTGGGTGGCTCAGTTGTTAAGCATCTGCCTTCGGCTCAGGTCATCGTCCCAGGGTCCTGGGATCGAGCCCTGCATCGGGCTCCCTGCTCTGTGGGAAGCCTGCTTCTCCCTCTCCCATCCCCCCCACTTGTGTTCCCTCTCTCGCTGTGTCTTTCTCTGTCAATAAATTAAATCTTTAAAAAAAATAAAATGTCCGTCATTTTCAAACACTCTGAAGTACATTAGCTACCATTGTGGTTCTCAGGGAAAATAGTGGTAAAACATGTAGGCGATTTAGGCTTTGGAAGTCAAAGATGGATTGAAGTTACAGTTTTTAGCAAAGGAACGAGAAAGTCTTGTTCAACTGGGCTGTCCTTTTCTTTCTTTCTTTCTTTCTTTCTTTCTTTTTTTAATTTATTTATTTGACACAGAGAGACACAGCGAGAGAGGGAACACAAGCAGGGGGAGTGGGAGAGGGAGAAGCAGGCTTCCCCTGGAGCATGGAGCCCGATGCAGGGCTCAATCCCAGGACCCTGGGGTCACAACCTGAGCCGAAGGCAGACAGTTAACGACTGAGCCACCCAGGCGCCCCTGGGCTGCCCTTTTCTGGTGACATTTTGAGTTCTGCAGCCACCTTATTTCCTAAAAAATGAGTAATTTTTTAGGTAACACCAGATAGCTCAGCTTATCATTTCTGTTTTACATCATCCTTTCCTCCATTCCCATCTTCAGTGTATTTTCAGATTAGAGAAGGACTTTTCATTTTTTCTCACACTTTGAAGATATGATTTTATGACTGGCCAACATTTTAACTCTTTTACATGGCCTCAACAGTGAATGTATCTTATAGGCAGATGTTCAAGGTGACACTCTTCTTCCATTTCCGTACAGGTAAAAATCTTACTAAGTGCCCCAGCAAGTTTTGAGGAAGCTGAAAAGTAAGCAAAAACTTTGATAACAAAAGCTCAGTATCACAGTTAAGCAAATGATTTGCCTTTTAGAAATGCTATTCTCAAAGTATGTGGGGTATTTAGCTGGAAGATCTTTCCCTTTTCTTTGATAAGTTTATAGGCTGAGTGGAAGCTGCCAGAATTTACATTTGCACTGTCTGCTGCACGTGCAGACAGTTGATGAGAAGCTAGTTTGTATTTGGATGTGATATCAGCAATCTTCTGTTTTAGATTTTCTGTGTCTTATTAAAACTTCAAGGAAGTCAAGAAGATATTTTGAACTCCATTTTTCAAATCCTGAGAGATAGGGGGAATATATTTTTTGTTGCTGTGATTTGACATATCACCTGGTATAGTGTACAAAGCATGATCATTAGTAAGATCTTACAGAATTAGCTCGCCACTGAAAGTGGTAAGACCTCTGGTCAAAATGTCTCCATTTGTCCACCCGCAGGACATTTTACTTGCAAGTGCCGAAGCAGGCAATGTAACTTTACTCAGCTTCCTAGAGATTTCAAGGGAGGAATGCAATAATGCGTGTCTGTCTGTGCAGTATGGCCAAACGAGTTCAGCATCCAGTTTCCAGCTGAGCACTGTGTGCTTTCAAAAGGCAAAACAACTTTGAATTTAGAAATGTTGCCTGTCTCATCCTGAACTTGGGAGGTTCCGTCTCCATATATGCTTTTCACCTCTCCTTCCCCACCATGCCTTGCCCCCAATTCTTCCTTCATGCGGTGCAGTTGCTCTATTTCTGGTGTTTACCTCTTTCACCCAGTTGAATGTGTCCTTCTATCTGTCGTTAAAATAACACAGTCATTTGATCTTCTTTTTCTGTCTTGTCTGGGTTGTCTTGCCTTTCTCTGTTTCTGTTCTGTAACTTCCTTTTCTTGTTATGGATGCAATATGCTGCTGTTGTCTCTCTGAGAATATTAATTATAGTATTTAAGATTTTTTTCTGCTCTCAACGTTGGTTCTGAATTATCTAAGTTTCTTCTTTTTGTTTCTTTGCTGCATCTTTCTCTTGTGGTGGACCTTCCCCCCTCGTATCTGGTGATACCTGGCTAGCCTTTCGTAATCTAGGGTTAGGAACCAAGAAGCTTATTGACAGCTCTGAGTGCATGGTTGGGACGTGTGCCTTGGGCAGCTCCCCTCTAGGATGATCGTTACTTGCAGGTCATTAGAACTATGGAATATCTCTCCTCTCCTCCCTAGGAGGCATACACTTGGTTGCTGGCCTCCTGGGAGCAGGGCCAGGGAATGGGCTGCATACTCTCATATGCATATTTTCCCTCACTCCCTATTTTTAGCTTTCTGCTTTACTCTCACCTTGGGCTGAGGCTGGCATCCCCAAGTCTGGGATTTCTGCCCAGACTAAACCTCTAGTCTCCTACTTGTACATGCTCACCTGCCTGAAGGAAGGTGGGATACAGCTGTTCCTTATACACATTTTCAGCCAGCCTTCCTGTTTAAAATAATTTTGGCCAGGGGCACGTGGGTGGCTCAATCAGTTAAGCATCTCCCTTCAGCTCAGGTCCTGGGATCGAGCCCCACATCAGGCTCCTTGCTCAGTGGGAGCCTGCTTCTCCCTCTGCCTGCCACTCCCCCTGCTTGTGTTCGCTCTCTCTGTCAAATAAATAAGTAAAATCTTTAAAAAAATAATAATTTTGGCCAAAGATCAAGTGAGACTCCCTTCTTGCTATCCCTTACCAATAAGTTGGTATATTTATGTATAACCAAGAATGAAAGATTCAGAATTCTGAGAAAGATCCAGTAGTCAAAAAGGGCTTTCTCTTCAAGAGAATATTAAGTAATAATTAGGGCATTTATGTTGGTTGTTCATCCCTTCGTTGTTGATTTTCTTCTTTTGCTTAAAAAAGATTATAGTATTGTCCCATAGAAATATAATGCAAGCCACATGTGTAATTTTAAATTTTCTAATAGCCACATTTAAAAAAAGGTGAAATTCATATTATAATATATTTTATTTAACCCAACATATCAAAAAAGAGCATTTTAACAAGTAATCAATTTAATCAATATAAAAATTATTAATGAAATAGCTTACATTCTTTTTCTCATACTAAGTCTTTGAAATCCAGACTGTTCTGTAGACTAGCCCATGTTTCCTTTCCTTGTGTAATCTGTGTACATTGTCTTTTTGGAATGAAATGGCCAAGTCTTGGGATGCCAGTCCTGGCGCCATCTTTTTCCAGATGGAGGACCGTGATACAGTAGACAGCCAAGAGGTCCCCCCTTCCTCCCGGCCCCCACCCCCCACCGCAGCAAGCTAATGCAGAATTTTCCTCATATCTTCTCACACACCGCGCCTGCTTTCTCTGGCCCCTGGTGCTCGTGGCTCCGAGTGCTCTCCCAGGTTCTGAGGGAGCCACTGCTTGGCAGCCCAGCCGCCATCGGCATCACCATTTCCGTCTGTACCGCTCACGTGAGGGCGTCATCCGCTTTCTCATTTACCATGCTTTCCCATCTTCCAGAAATACATTGAGATATCTCATCTGCCAGTTTCTCCTCTTCTGTTCTCTGTGTTGTTGTGGGTTCGTATCTTTCTGTCTCTTTATAATCGTACTCGTGGTGTGTGGGAGGCTGGGGAGGTATGCATGTAGACAGTCTACCGAGGTTGCCCAGAAGTCTGTCCAGTCATTACTTAGAACAGCTCCCCAGATGACCCACGCCTCAGGCTTGACGTCGTGCCTGGGAGTCACTGGACCCCCTGATCTCCACCACCCTCTTTTAGCACTAATGCCGTATCTTCTAGGTGCTGTCTTTTCAAAAGTGGTGATTTCTCTCTGTTGAAATCAGATTAAATTCAGATTTATTGATGTATAAAATATGTTCAGAGAAATACATGAATCACAAGTGTGGAGCTGAGTGAAAATTCAAAGAGGCTGTGTTCAGACGATGGCCCAGACGGAGAACTAGAACTTTACCAGCACTCCAGAGGTCCCCTACGGCTCCTTTCCTGTCACCAGCCTCCGCCCACCCCTATCCCCGCCCGCTCCTCCCCAGGATTAACCTCTGTTCTGATTGCTGGCTTCATAGATGCATTTTGCCCATTTTTAAACTTTATGCGAATCAGCCCTGTGTTTGTTACGGGGTTCAGCTCACGTTTTGCATGCAGTAGCATTTCCCCTTTGTTCCCCTTTTGTTTCTATCCAGGTCCTTCCCATCCCAAAGAAAGTTAGTGTGGCTGTTGTTCTTTTCCTCCCAAGAAGTATACACCTGCCATCGAATGACTAGCCTGTTTCTTTCCTCCCATTTCACTGTGTGTGAGACGGATACCATGAAGAGTATCTAGACCAACACTCGGGGCTCCTGATCCTGCCTCGCTTATGCAGAAAATCGGCATGAAACGCCCCAGGCCCTCCAAAATACGTATCTAGACTTTGCTCTTGAGCTCCATACTCAGCTCGTGTGTGTTCCCAAATTCTTGGAGGCAAGGAGGGGCAGGACACGTGGGCCTTTGCACAGAGGTGACCCTGGTGGCAGTGGGCAGGACGTGCTTGACTCTGCCCTGAGGAGAGCGGCAGGGACGGCAGTGGCTGACGGCGTCTTCCCTGCCCCTTACAGAGCTTTACCTTCGGAGTGCCAGATGCTTCTCTTCTCAGCGACCTTCGAGGAGTCTGTGTGGCAGTTTGCGGAGCGAATCATTCCAGACCCTAACGTTATCAAGTTACGAAAGGAGGAGCTGACCCTGCACAACATCCGACAGTATTACGTGCTGTGTGAGAATAGGAAAGAGAAGTACCAAGCCCTGTGCAACATCTATGGCGGCATCACCATCGGGCAGGCCATCATCTTCTGCCAGGTAACCGTGCCCCGGTCTGTCTTCGCCATGCCCGGACTCGCCCGCAGAGGGTCCGCCCCCCACCGTGGAGGGGACGGTGATGCCAGTAAGGGCCAGGCACCCCCTTCAGCACTTTGGGTACAGGAGGGTATTTAATCTTCAGAACAACGTGGGGCAGAAATGAATCTGTATGGAAAGATTAAGTGACGGAGTAAGACTTCCAGATAATGTTAAATAGAAGACATCCTTATTTTAGAAGGATGGCTTCTGACGTTTCCTCATATAGGTTGGTGTTCAATGTGGGGTTTTTATAGTTCCCCTCCATCAGATTAAGAATATTCTTGTCTAGTTCCTAACTTACTGTGAGGAAAGTAGCCACTCAGTCACTCACTATTAATATTACCCTATTTTTATTTTCGTATTTATTTTTTGCTCTCCGACATGTTTCGCGTTCACATGTTGGTTTTGTTTTCTCTCTACCACGTGAACACTGTAAACTCCATGAGCGCAGGACCTCATCTGTGTTACTTTCGTAGCCCCACTAGAATGGCGCCCTCCTGACACAGGGACAGCACTGAAAACCTTATCGAATAAGAGAAAGCTCACTTCTGCCACGGACTAGCCATGAAAATCTTGGGCAAGTGACTCCATGTTTTTAAGCTTTGGGTTTGGGTTTTTTTTTTTTTTAATTTTTTAAATGAAATCAGGTAGCTGTTTCATCAAATTGTTGTGAGAACAATGACCGTAATGCATATAAAGATCTGAACAAGACACCGGGCAGACAGGAAGCACTCTTACAGTGCCTGAGGTTGTCTTTACTATGTTATCCCATTTTGGCATCATCCTACCGCGTGAGGTAAGTGAGCATTTTATCTCTACTTCATGGCCGAGAAGCCAAAGCTCCCACAGGTTGAGAGGACATGACCCTGAGAAGCACAGGAGGTGCCCCATTCGAAGGTTCCTCTATGGCTTGAGGGAGAGGTAAAGCAAAACTCCTGTGCAGCCCTTTCCGACTTCCTCACCGTGCATATGTGAGCGTTGCAAACACAGCCGGCCTGCTTGGACTTGGGGTGCTATGCTGGGTTTTGTGTTTTCATGTAGACTCGTCGAAATGCCAAGTGGTTGACTGTGGAGATGATGCAGGATGGCCACCAAGTGTCTTTGTTAAGCGGAGAGCTGACCGTGGATCAGCGAGCCTCCATCATTCAGAGGTTTCGGGATGGGAAAGAGAAAGTTCTTATAACAACCAATGTCTGTGCTCGAGGTGTGTGTGTGTGTGTGTGTGTGTGTGTGCGTATGTATACATTTAAAGTCAAGTTTATTGAAGTATAATTTACATATGATAAAACTCACTGATTTTAAGTTTACAGTGAGTTTTGACAAACATACAGAGTCATGTGACCATCACCATACTCGAAGTACAGAACAGTCCCTGCTTCCTCCAGAACTTTCTTGTGCTCCTTTGCAGACAGTCTCTTCCTTTTATCATCTGACCCCTGGAAACTACTGATCAGATTTCTGTCTCGGTATTTTTGTCTCTTCCAGATGCTATATAAATTAAATCATATAGTAGTTAGCCTTTGTGTCTGACTTATTCCACTCGATATTATGCTTTTGAGTTCATCCATCTTGTGACATATATTAGTTCAATCCTTTTTATTGCCAGATAGTATTCCGTTGAATGGATGTACCACAATTAGTTCATCCATTCACCAGTTGATGGACATTTGGATTATTCACAGTTTGGGGCTATTTTGAATAAAGCTATAATAAACATTCATGTATACGTCTTTCAGAGACATGTTTTCATTTCTCTTGGATAAATACCTAGGAGTAGGATTTCTGGGTCATACGGTAAATGTATATTTAGCTTCATAAGAAACTGTCTTCCAAAGTGACTACCATTTTTTATTCCCACCAGCAATGTAGGAGAGTTCCAGTTGCTCTGCATCCTTGCCAGCAATTGGTATTGTCACTCTTTTTAATTTTAGTTATTCTAGTAGATGTATGTGGCATCTCATTGTGTTTTTAACTCATGTTCCCTAATGGTGTTGATCATCTCTGAGGTGTTTTTAATTTCAAAACTATTGACTACTGAGGGAAAAAAATCTTTGGTTTTTTTTAAGAGAAGGGCCTTCCTACGGTTTTCAGCCTCCCTATGCCCTTGCCTAGACCCCATACTCGAACCTTGTTTCCTAATTCATTCTTAGTTCAGCAGATAGAAATGAGGACCTGCCGTGCGTGTAGAGCTCAGCACTGTGGAAGAGCAGCCTGAAAAAGGATGAGGTCCCAGCCCCTCGGGAGCTCAGTGCCTAGACGCTTACTATCTAGACCAGTGCTACCCAATAGAACTTTCCACATTAATGGAAATATTCTACTCTGTGCTGTTCAGTTGGTAGCCACTGGCCATATATGGCTGCTGGGTACTTGAAACATGGCTAGTGTGACTGAGGAAATGAATTTTTAATTTGGATTAAAGTTAGATAGCCATATTGGATGGCATGACGCTAGACCTAGGCGGAAAGAGGGCACCAAGAGCTCCAAGGAGGACAAGGATTGTGACCCAGACAGCTTTCTAGTGCTGGGGGCTGGAGGTACTGGGGGATCACAGAAGTCTTCCTAGCGAACATTAAATGTGAAAGGTTTTGAAGGAAGGGTAGAGAATCCAGTTTGGTAAGAATTGACAGTTTGCTTGGGAAATGGCAAGACCGTGTGACTGTAGTGTTGGATTTGAGTCAGGAGAGGAAGAGATGAGACTTCAGGTGGTGTGGAAATCTGGAACTGTTTGTTCTTCATCCTGTGCAGTTGGGGCATTCGGGTCCTGAACACAAGTGTTCTGGACGTTGCCATGGTGACTGTGGTCGGAGAGATCAGAGGAGGAGAGAAGAGGGGGAACCCGGCTGGAAGTTGTTGTAACAATGAGGCAGGGGATAAAAAAGACCTGGGTGGGACAATGACCAGGGCATGGAGTGGAGTGGGGTCCCCTGAAGGGTAGGGGACTCTAGATAGGGGGCCTGCTGGGGACTTAGCACAGCAGGAGGGGAGAGGAGGCCTTGTCTCTGTGGGCTTGGTGAGAGCCCCTGTCCACAACACACACACAATCTCTGTACATATTTAGACTTCTGTGGAACGAGCTTCTACTGACACTCTTAAATCTAGCATCCTAGACATACTGTGCAAGCAAACTGCCTGACCAAAGTATCCACTTCCATGATGTAAAACCAAGTTTTATTTGAAAATTGTGGCTGTTACATGAGAATTCCCGTGGCAGATGTGGTTTGCGAATAGCTATGTCCTAAGGAAACAGTTGCAGGACCCTACAGCATCTCTCCTCTTGTAGGGATCGATGTGAAGCAGGTCACAATTGTTGTGAACTTTGATCTCCCTGTAAACCAAGCTGAGGAGCCAGACTATGAGACCTACCTTCACCGCATAGGGCGGACAGGACGCTTTGGGAAAAAGGGCCTCGCCTTCAACATGATTGAAGTGGATAAGCTGCCCCTGCTTATGAAGATCCAGGATCACTTTAGTAAGTAGCACCTGTCACAGTGGGAACCGTGGACCCTGCTGATGTTGACAGTGATGACGTGTGTCACAGACCTTACACCCAGAGGCTTAGGGTAGCTCCGGGACAGGAGCCAGGGAATGGGGGGCTTTTAATTCACAGTGCCAGAGTCCCTACAGAGCCCCTATGGTTGATTAAATCATCTGTATATGGTAGCTAAAGAACAATGGAAAAATCCAGTGGAATGAGTATGAGTTCAGGTTGATGTTATTGCCCATTGTGGGACCTGGGGCAGCTTTTCATGTCCTATAAAGCACCATCCTAAACAAAGTAATAAAGTCCTTTAAGATTATATTCTGTCCCCAGCTTCCTCTCTTATTTACATTTTTCCTTTCCTCTGGCCCCGCCCTAACAACTAGGATGGTCCTGAATTCTGAGATCTGCTGTCCTTCCTCCAGCCCCCCATCCAACAAGGCATGCTCCGATTACCTGCTGGGGCTCTTGGACTGGCAGCTTGCCCTCTGATGGAAACTGGAAGAGTGACCTAAACTGCGGTGTCCACCTCTCAAATTACCCCATACCCCAAAGCCCATGGATATGGCTGGGGAACAGGGGAAGAGGAACACCCAAATGACCCCAAATATATCTTCACCTTTTGGGAAATTGGTACTTAACTTTGTGGGAAGCAGTGGACTCTGTCCTGGGGAAATGCACAGAGACACGTGTGCAGTCTCGAATACAATTTTGAAAAGTCTACAGACTGTAGCACGTCCACGGCCCCTTCGGGGAAGTTGATTAAGCACCCCTGTGTTAGGAGAAGCAAGGAGGGATGGGGAAGAAAGAACGTTACGATCCACTCTTGCTATGGTAAACGCCATATGACCTAATCTTGGGAAGTGACCTCAGTGGAGGAGCCCCCCTCCCTGTTGCCGTCCTGCACCCCACCCCCCCTCATACACTCACCCCCCCCCCCCCACAGGCCCACTTTATTCCTCCTAGCACGACCAGGCCCCTTCCCAGTCTCCCCTCCCTTGCACTCTGGCCTTTTTCCTGCCCAAGTATCTAGACATACATGTTCTATTGTTTGGTGCATTTGATGCTATTTTAGTCAGTATTAATTGGTTACTTTGATACCATCTCTTCCTAAACTGATCTCGAGAACGTTCCTCTCTCAAGGCTTTCCATGCAAGGGGTCACAGGAACACATATTTGCAAAAGTGTCACTGTCTTCAGAAATTCAGAGTGAGTGGAATGAAATTCCATTTAGGCCCTGGGCTCAGACTGATTCCATTCTCTCTCCTTCTAGACAGCAGTATTAAGCAACTCAACCCTGAAGACATGGATGAAATTGAAAAGATTGAATACTGAAGACAGAACTCTATTGCTTGTGAAATATCCTAGTTTATGTGAGAATGTCCCAGTGGGTTTCGAAGGTAATTTTTTCTGTTGGGGCTTTTTCAAAGTGAAACTGTTAAATATGGGAAAATAAATGTGATGGTAGCCTTAGTCTTAAGACCTGAGGTCTTTCTGAAACCAGATTGGTGTGAAGCACATGATCTTTTTGAATAAAAAAGCAAGATTATTTCTTATTCTAATCTCATTTACAGGTAGACATCTTTGTGTGGGCCCTGGGATGTTGCGGGACTTCCTTTCCAGGATCTGAGCACACCGTGCCGCCTGGGAACATGTCAGGGTCCACGAGATGGCAGTAGGACCTCACTGGTTTGGGAGTGTGAGCTAGCGGGACAGAGAAGCCGTCCAGCTCCAGGCCTCCCTCACGGGCCTGCTCCCCCATGCAGGCACGCGCACGCGCGCGCACACACACACACACGTGCACACACACACACACACCCCTTAGGTGGGAGTGCAGGGTGAAACCTTCAAAAAGTAAAACAAATTTGAAAGAGAACATTTTGCTTTTTTAAATGTTTCAGTTGACATACAGAATGTGAAAATATTTTCTCTGCTTGGTTTCTTAATGTCTTCAAAATAGAGTAAATTTAATCCATCATCAGCTATCTAATAGTCTCTGAAAATGTGTCTTTGTTATAGACATTTCTTCAAAACAGGCCAGGGAGGGGGGGACCGATTCGCCTTATTAAAGAAGTCACATTTCATTCAAGGTATATCTGAGAATCCCAGACGTTTTCCTGTAAGTCCCATTGAGATGCTTTTCATTTCTCACATTTGCTGCTAACAAGTGAAAACAGTGGGCTTGAGGAGCCCGGGGAAATTGATACTCTCGCAGAAAGCTGGAGCAGATCTGCTGTCTGCAGCTAGAGCCCAGGCCCTGGCTCTGTCCGTCCCACCGGAGCCCCACCGACAGCCACAGGGACTGCCCCCATCACCCTGGCCTGGAAGGGTGTTTCTGGCATATCTGTTTTGGTATTCCACGCACAGAGCTCCCTGCCCATGTTTTATCCTCGTGAGCAGGGCTCAGAAATACATGAAAACCATCCAGCTGCCTCGCTCCCTGGCGGACGTTTATTGTGCACCCTTTACGCCAGGCGCCAGCGAAAGGGAGATGAAAAAGAAGTTATGGCTGTCTCAGACTTCAGAGTAACAGCAGCCTCAGAGGAAGCCAGCAGGGTAACAGACTGTGCGGAAGAAGGGAGGGGTGTGCAGGTCACTGGTGCCGCTCGGAGGAGGGGCCCCGAACACCAACGGGGCCGACTTCCCAGAGAAGACATTGTCTCCTTTCACAAGAGAGAAATACATATTGAATGGTGCCTCTGGTCGTGTACTCAGGGCCGCCCTACACTTACCTAACATGGGCCCAGTGAGACACCCTTCCGGGTCCGGCTCTCCCGCGCGTGCTCAGTCTTCCTGTCCACTCAGTACCCAGCCCCCCCAGCACAGTGCCCAGCACATAACAGGCGCTCAGTAAATATTTGTCGAGGAAATAATCCTTTGCCATTTCTTCATTCACTAACATTCTTCCCTGATGTTTTCCATCCAAAGTTTTGAACTGCAATTATATGGTATAAGATGACTGATCATAGGAAGTATATCAAGACGTCCTGCTCTCTGTCTTTGAAAAGTCAGTGGGACTGTGCATCATACTCAGCTCCGCACTGGGGAGTTCTAAATAAAACTTTACCATTTCCCTCTCCAGTTCAGATCTCCCATAGACTCTCTACCGGTTACCCTCACAAACGTCTTCAGTGATTTCCATTTGGCAACTGTTCCCACAGGGTCTGCAAATAGTGGGCATTCTTCAGCCTTCCCCTTTGCCCCTCTCCTCACATTCTTTTGTCTCGCCACCTAGGAGGCAGCAAAGCCGTCCTGTGTTCTGTGTGCATCACAGCTGTCTTAACACTAGCTGTCCAGTTTGGTGAGTCAACAATCCGAAGGCTGTTTTGCAGGGTGCAGCTCCTTGCTGGGAACTGCAAGCAATTTTCACATCTCCGTGCAAGGCCTGGCCAAGGTCATCTCTCAGTTGATGCCTGCCTGAAGAAGGAGTCCATGGAGAGGCAAGGAATAACCAGATGATTTCAGTGCATCTGTGGGCTGGGCTAATCAGCTGTGTATTACTTGGCCCCAAATACTAAACCAAATCCATTCAGTTGATCTTGGCCGGCTTGGTACTGTTAGCGTATTGAAATTCACAATTACGTAGAGCCCGGCTGTGACTCCCAGTGGGAGCTGTGAGTGAACACCTCGCCTGGGGCACAGCTCCTATGATGTTAGGTGCTGGATCTAAGGCAACGGTGAATAATAGGAAAGGCAAACGCGTTGGTCATAATCTGGTAGGATGTCTGACAGCCCTTTTCAAGAGATGTTATTGCTTTCGGTCATGAGGAGGTGTTGATCCCCCTCAGCAAAGCTTGGTCCCAGCGGCCTCTGCACATGTGACCAACAGTGGAGAGTCTTAGAGGATTGCTGGCGGAGGGGGGAGACGAGCAGTACCTTCCAGCTCTGGGGAGAGTAGCTGGTTGGGTCCAGCCTTGCTTCTGCTCTTGGTCCTCTCAAAGGCTCCGTCTCCTTCCCTTTGATTCAAGGAGGGACCCCACTGAAAAGAGGACCCGAGCAGAGACGACACAGCTGTTGGAATGGAAAGTGAGACCGGGAGTTCAGAGCAAGGACCTCTCTGTGGGCCTGCACTTCTTTGCCCTCTGAGCTCGAGGGCCTTCCTCTGATCTTTCCTGCTGTTGTACGGAGAGCCCATGCTTGCTGATCCCGCGGGCACGTGGGGCCCAGCAAGCGGGCCTATGTTAGTTTTACCACAGGACTAACAGAGTTGGGTCCTCTTAAATCCTACCTCCCTCACTCCAACCCTCCCCCCATGATGGCAGGGAACCATGTGTATTAAAGACACTCATAGCATTGTAACCCATGGACTAGGAAATATCTTGGTCTTGCTTGAAATATCTCAGACTACGCTTCAAGGAATACCAACTTTATATTCTTGGAAGAATCCCAAAACAACTCGCCCCAGAATTTTGTATACTTTTTTTTAACCCATGGCTGAGAGGAGAGTTAGACCTTGCCCTTCTTACTTCTGTCTGCTGACCCCCTGGCCCCGCTAATTTTAGTTTTCGGTTCTAGGTTCTGCATTCTCCCGGGTTTTTGGCTCTCCCGTGCTCCCTGCTGTCGAAGGAAGGATGGGTCAGCCAGGCTCTAGCCTCTCACACCCCTCCCTCCCACCCCAGCTGTGCTGCCTCGTGCCCCTCAGAGGCAGGCTGTCAGAGCCATGGTCTTGAGACACTGCCCTCTTCCCCTAATATTCCTTATTGCTTTGTGTCTGTCAGCTCGGGCACCATAACAAAACACCACAGACTGGTTGGCTTAACAGAAATTTCTTTTCTCACAATTCTGGAGGCTGGAAAGTCCAAGATCAAGATCCGGCAGCGTTCAGATTCTGGCAAGGACTCTCTCCTGCCTTCGCACTATGTCCTCACATGGTAGAGAAAGAGAGCACTAGCTCAGTGCCCTCTCTGGTGTCGTTAATCCCATAATCCCACCACCAGGACCCCTGCATCATGACCTAATTACCTCCCCCAAGCCTCACTTCCAAATGTGGTCACATTGGGACTAGGGCTTCAACATAAGAATTTGAGGTGGGGGTGGAGAACAAACATTGTGTCCCACCTGCCAAATAACACTTTGCAATCTACCATTTTAAAACTATCCATATCCATAACATTCCATTCACTGTCATTTAAAACTTGGGGTGAGGTTGAAGCACCATTATCCTTTTATAATGTGGTTTTCCACCCCACCATTAAACAGGTAACTCTTAGACCCTTCTAATGTAATACAGGGAACACACCAGAGATGGGATGATTCTTGGTGAAGAGAAGGAACAGTATGTCCTGAAAATCTACAGAGAGTCCCACTGCCCCTGTGGAGCTGTCAGCCCTCCTCCCCCAGTTAGCTTCAACTTCTGCTTGGGTTAGAGACAACCAGAAGCTCTAATATATTAAGAAAGACGAGCACTGAAAAGGTGACCCCCACACTCTTGTATTCCAGAAGAAATGAAAGAATTTTTTTAAGAGATTTTTATTTATTTATTTATTTGAAGGAGAGAAACACAGCAAGAGAGGGAACACAAGCAGGGGGAGTGGGAGAGGGAGAAGCAGGCTTCCCGCAGCGCAGGGAGCCCAATGTGGGGCTCGATCCCAGGACCCTGGGATCATGACCTGAGCCAAAGGCAGATGCTTAACGACTGACCACCCAGGCGCCCCAAGAAATGAAAAAATTTTCTAAATGAGAATCTTTACAGATCTAAAGTCTTTAGTCCTTAAAGAGAAGTGTAGGCCACTATCTCACTCTCTTCTTTGGGAATTCATCTTTGCCCATGATTTTTTTCTATTCAGTAGAATGGCCATGGGTTTCTATATTCCCATTTCTAGAATATATTTTTCATGAGTGGGGATAATGTCTTATTTTTTTCTAAAGATTTTATTTATGAGAGAGAGAGAGAGAGAGAGAGAGAACATGAGTGGGGGGAGGGGCAGAGGGGCAAGCAGACTCCCAGCTGAGCAGGGAGCCCAACTCGGGGCTCGATCCCAGGGCCCTGAGATCATGACCTGAGCCGAAGTCAGATGCTTAACCAACTGAGCCACCCAGGCACCCCTAATGTCTTATTTTGAGCTTGATACCATGTTAGGAAGAATGATGTGGTTTCACTCTAGTCCCGTAGTTCGTGATTTGTGGCTTAGAATCCCAGTTGGAAGGAAATGATTGACCAGGACGCCCCGCTTTTTGTGAGGTTTAGAGGCATGGTCAAGTATAACAGCCTCAGGCATGATTTAGAAGGCAGGGCCTGAGCAGGCTACTTTGTGAAGTAGTGAGCTCCCCATTCATGGGATGACTGTTCAGTCGATCAGAAGCCTCCACTATGGTCACTTGCAATGGAGACTGTACTTCTGGTTCTTGAATTAGCTGGGAGTTTGGAATACAGTGATCTCAGAGACCGTGTCCATTCTAAAATACCATGTTTCCATGACAGCACACAGCAGAGCTATACACATGGAAGAACATGAGCCATAGAAGCCTTGCACAGAAGAAGATTGTTTTCCACAAAGGAGAAGAAAATGGAGTGATTAAGTTGTAACTGCACTCTGTCTTAACTTTCAGATTCACAGGCTTCTTCCCCATGTGACCATCTCTTTATACCTATCTTCATCAACTCATGCAAAATGTGGATTATTTTTCACTTTATATTATAAAAGCAATAAAACAGCAAATAAAAGTAGTAGGGGGGAAATTACCAAAAATATCATTACTTCATCATAACAGTTATCTTGATGTAGTCCTTTCCATCTTAGTATGACTATTTATAGTTAATCATAGTGCATATATGTTACGTCTCTTTATTTGAAACATTCAAATGTTTTTTCCTATTGCTGCATAGTCTTTGGAATTATTAAAAATAATAATTGACCAGACTACTCTGTCAGGTGAATATAACATAGTGCATATTCCTAGCTTTGTTAAACATTTATGTGGTGTCCAGTTTTTCAACATATTGTAATGATAAATAATCAGTAAATCTTCTTGCCCATTATTTTGAATTATTTCTTGAGATTGGAGACGTTCAGTTTGAGTATTAGGTAAAAAACAGGCACATTTTTATGGCTTTTGGTAGATGATGGCAAATTGCTCTCAGAGGGCCATAACCACACCAGTTTATACCGTCCCTCTGATTTCACCTCACCTTACCAGCAAGGGGTATTTTCATTTTCAAATTGCTGGGTAACTTGTTCTGGTTTACATTTCTTTTAATACAAACAAGAGTGGATTGTTTTTTTATATGGTTCATTGTCTGAAAGTCATCTGTGGTGTCCTTCGCCCATTTATCTTGTGAGAGCTTAATGTCCTTATCAAGTTGTGCGAAATACATGTGTGAATTGATTTTTCCAAATAAAGATATTAACCATTTTTCCTAAACCACATCTTTCCAGTTTGCCTCTTTTGTTTATATTATGGCTTACCCACAAAATTATCTAATTTTTATAGTGGAATATATCAATAATTTTGTGAGTTTTGGCTATTGGTTCTATAGCACTGCTCTGGAAAATATTCAGTCTTGGGAGCGACTGGCCAGTGGGGGAGCTAACCCTGGCGGTTTGCTCTGCTCTGTGGGGGAGAGATGGGGAGGGGCTGGGCCTGGGCTGAGGTAGGAAGGAGCCCGTCCCTCGACGCCTCCCGCGACGCTAGTCCCTGAGCCGTGATGCGAGCGTGGGTCCTACTCTCCGCGGTGCTCTGGTACCTCACTGGAGGTGGGTGGCAACGTTCTTCTGAACGTACCGGGAAAGGCCTCGTTTATGGCAAGCCCGGACACCCAGTGAAAATATATGTAAAATTACATCACAATAGCCCAATCCTTGCCTGTATGGATTTTAAACGTGCTGAAAAAGAAACAGTGGACCCCACCTACTTATGGATTGGGCCTAATGAAAAGCCATTAACAGGAAATAGTCAAATAAATATAACTAAAACAGGAAAGCTGATGATGGAAGATTTTCTGGAGGCTTTGTCTGGACTTTACTTATACAGGTACTCTTTCTTATAAGACTGTCAGAGCGGAAACTCAAGAAGAAACGATAGTAAAGCAGAGATATGACTTTATGATCTTTGCCTATCGGGAACCTGATTATTCCTATCAGATGGCTGTACGTTTTACCACAAAGTCTTGTGAAGATACAATGACCTGCTTTTTAGAGTGCTGAAGAAAATCTTGGATAATTTAATCTCTGATTTGTCATGCCATGTCATAGAACCATCATATAAATGCCATTTTGTTAAAATTCCCAAACATGGCCTCATGCATGAGCTATTTATAGCCTTTCAAGTTAATCCTTCTGCACCAGGGTGGAAAGGTGCATGCAATAATTCTGCTGACTGTGAAGATATCACTAATCATAATACCCTCCAGTGGTTTGTAGTCCTGGGACTTTTACTTTTTTTTTTTTTTTTTAAAGATTTATTTATTTATTTATTTGAGAGAGAGAGAATGAGAGAGCAAGCACATGAGAGGGGGGAGGGTCAGAGGGAGAAGCAGACTCCCTGCCGAGCAGGGAGCCCGATGCGGGACTCGATCCAGGGACGCCAGGATCATGACCTGAGCCGAAGGCAGTCGCTTAACCAACTGAGCCACCCAGGCGCCCTGTAGTCCTGGGACTTTTAGTCCTGATGTTGATGTTACTTGTCAGAGCTGCATTTCCATCCGCATTTATGGAGCTAAATCTTGCACATAAACTTCAAACAAAAATCATCTTATGAAGACTAGAGGTGAAAGTATTGTTCCTTGCTTGTGGAGGTGGGGAACATAAGATAATTTGTTCACATCCCGGAGCATCAGAGATCCATTAAGTAAGACCAATAAGACCAAAACATTGGAAAACATACATTTTAGAAACTTTAAAATGATAGTTGACATGGCATTTCTAAGAAGGAATCTAATATCTCCAGTGGACAAAGGAAAGTGTATTAGTGGATGATTTTCAGTGAAATATGTTTTGCTGTCTACAAACTGAATCTGTTGCTCTGTACCTAAGACTGTTTTAAGATCAAGAAGAGTAGCAAAGTATAATATAATAAAAACTTTATACTTTCCATATATTAATTTGTTTGAAATCACTCTGATATGATATAAGGCATATATATTACCTTTGTAATTAGAACCAAAAAAGTTGTTTCTTTTGGTCCCTTGCTTTTAGTTTGTTTTTTAAATAATTAGTCTTAAAAGTATAGTGTTAGATTTATGGAATAATTGAGCAGATATTACAGAGAGTTTCGTATACCCTCACCCCCCCCAATTTCCCCTACTATTAACCTACTGCATCAGTGTGATACATTTGTTACAAGTAATGAACCAAAGTTGATACTATTATTAACTATAGTTCATAGTTTACATTAAGGTTCATTCTTTGTGTTATACAATTGTATGGGTTTTGACAAATGCATAATGCCTTGTGTTTACCATTACAATTTCATACAGAATAGTTGCACCACCCTAAAAATCCCTTATGCTTTACTTATTCATCTCTCCCTCTTGCTCCAGAACCCTTGACACCACTGATTTTTTTAATGTCTCTCTGGTTTTGCCTTTGCCAAAATGTCATGTACTTGGAATTATACAGTATGTAGACTTTTCAGGCTGGCTTCTTTCACTTAGCAATATACATTTAAGGTTCCTCCATGTCTTTTTGTGACTTGATCATTTTTTATTGTTGAATAATATCCCATTGTATGGATGTATGAAGGACATCTTGGTTGCTTCCAGTTTTTGGTGATTATGAATAAAGCTGCTGTAAACATTTAAAAAAAAATTCAGTCTTAGTCTCCATTATTATTGTGATTTTTATCTTTAAAAAAGATATTTGACTTTAATCCATCCGAAATTTATTCTGGTATGAGGCATATCAAACCAATCACATCTTCTCTTTTTAAAAAATGTTAATAATTCCAACACCATTTATTGAGAGATCCTTTCCTTTTTCCATTTTCTTCTGATATCTCCCTTATCACATGAAATTTCTACACATATATAATAGGATTCTGACCACCTACTTAATTCCAGTTTTTTCCTGCGCCAGTACCACAGTTTTAAGTATTGTTACATAATGTGTTTTAAGGACTTGCTCCTCCTCTTGGTTACTGCAGTTCCCTCTCATTTTTTAAAAAGATTATTTAGAGAGAGCAAGTGTGCGCTCATGAGCAGGGGGAGGAGCAGAGGGAGAGAGAATCCCTAGCAGACTCTGTGCTGAGCCCAACACAGGGTTCGATCTCACAACCCTGAGATCACGACCTGAGCTGAAATCAAGAGTCGGACGCTTAACCGACTGAGCCAACCAGGTGCCCTCTCCTCATTTTTAAAAAATATCATTCCCAGTTTTATTCTTCGATATTAATTTGAGATCCATTTTATCAACTTCCAAAACACCCTCTGGATTTGGTTTGACTGCATCCATTTGGCAGTAATAATTATTCAGTCCATACATTAATTTGTGGAGAATTGACTTCTTTGCAGTATTTAATTACATGGTAGGTCTTTTCTGTCTCAATGTGCAGAGGCATGCTAGGGGCAAGGACACAGAGGGAGGCTGGGATTGCTAGGGGACTCACGTGTTGGGAGGACTCAGAGGGCTGTACCCAGGCTGGGCCATGCATGCCTGCATGCTGACCTGTCTGCCAGAGAGGGAGTCCAGGCGAGGGACACCGGTGTATCCTGCCGAGGTCAGGAGACCTGGAGACTCCGATACCTGGCATATTGTTAGCCCGTTCTGCACAGGGCCTCGGCCCCCGAGGATCCTTCCAGCTCTAAAACCCTCTTCGCCTCTGCCCTGTGTGGTGGATGACCCCGCAGTGCCGTTCCTGCTTCACCTCTGCTAGACCACGAGGGGGGCGGGCGGGGGGAGGGGAAGGCGGAGACCTTTCTCCAGGATCCTATGGATCCTAGCAGCCCGCCACAGGTGTTCCTTGCCGGCGGGGAGAAGGGGCGGAGGGCGAACCCGTGCAGCCCCAGTGTAGAAAAGAGTTTTGTCTTAGCTGATGCGTTTCAGTGCACCCGGTCTCAGACTGCAGTGTAAACAGAAATCACCCAGAGACCGTGTGACTCTGCAGCTCTCTGAGGAGTAGGTCTGGACGGTGTCTGTGCTGTTTGTCTGCAGACCACACCCTGAGGAGCAAAGTTTTAGAACACAGATCTATGTGGGAATTCCTGGCTAAAAAAAAAAAAAGGTGAGTTAGGGGACAGGGGTGGCTAGACTCCTAGTCACCATTGTGCTTTCAAAGTATGTGTATAGACAAGAAACACAAAGCCATTTGATACATTATGGGGATAGTAATGTGATGGGAGACTTTCTTCTACGTGTGTGTTGCTTTAAAGTGTTTGCAAAGAATAAAAACAGTAAAAAATATTTTAGTGAACGGGAAAAACAAAAGTGGTTCATCCTGCAGCCACAAAGGATTAGCTAGGCCACGTCACTCACTGTCCCTTCTCTGGGTGACTGTCCTCCTGAGGTATGCTTTCTCTTTGGCTGGGGCGGTTTTCGAACAGCCTGCTTGGGTTTGCTCTCGTCTGGAAGCATCTGAGGCTGTACCCACTGCCCAAAGGGTGAAGATGCGGCCTTTAGAGATGTCAGCAAATCCCTCATTCCTCATCTAGGGTTAACCCGCTGCCAGACCCAATGACCAGTGACGCCCTCCACAGCCACCGAAAGAATGAAGGAAAATCTCGGAGTTAAAAGTTTGCCTTTCTTACTGGAAGAATTTTTATTAGGCCAAAGCGTTGACAAGTTTGTCATTCCCAGAATCTGCTAACACCCTCCCTCCGTTCCCTTCAATTTTTAGTGCTTTTCCCCTCCTCATTTTAGAGGGGAGGAAAAACTGTCTTGAACAAGCAGAAAGTTTTATCCAAGGTGTTTGGCAATGAGTCCATGTGCTGGGAAAGATTTATGTCTCCGTTCTCTGGCACTGCTTAGTGTGAGCTCACTTAAAACAACTGAATAAATGAGTTCACTTTATCCTGTCAAAATGGAACTGAGGGCGGCATGGTACCCAGCTGGGGTCCACGGGGACCCTGAGGCAACGTTCATGTCTCACTCACTTGTGCTGAGCTCAGCCGTTTTTATGTCCGTCTGAGATCATTAAAACGAGGAGGGCAGGGAGCAGAAAGACCTGTGGAATGAATGGTGTGATGGAAACAACGGTCAAAGCCCACAGGGCTCAGCCCAAAGCCTGAATTTAGGGGTTCACTTACAAGGCTGCCTCTCTGCCGGTCTTGTCTCCACCAGTTAGCAGGCCTTCGGACAGGAGCAAGACCCGTTGGCTTGACCGGAGCTCCTTGAAGGGACTCCCCGAGAGAGGTTTCTTCATGCTAATGGTCACAAGAGTGTTTGTTTCCCTTAAGTCCTATTGTGTCATTCTTGTGGCCCTACGACCATTAAGACTGGGCCCGTTGAGACAAGGCCTTATTGTAGAAAAGGAACATGGATTCTTTCCTGGATGGATTGTCTGGGCCAGGCTCAGGTCCCTCCCTTTACATGGGTTGGGGCTCAGGATGCTTTGTTATTAACTCAAGGCAGCTGGCCCCAAGGGAGGGCTGGTGCTGCTTAGTCCCGGGCAGAGGGCACCTGGCTAGCTGGAGGGCCCAGGATGGCCCATCTGGGAAGTGACTGCGTGACCCTCCACTCTCCCCAGTGCTAGGACTTGTTCCTCCTTCTAGAGTCCTCCGGCTTCAGCCAGAGGGAGGGGTGGTTTCTGTCTTAGGGTGGGGAACCTGGGACTGTAATAACCCCTAACAATTTCTTGGCATTTAAAAGTGACAGAGTGTGTCCCCTAGACTGTAGAGGGACCATAAGGGTGTGGGGATGTGCCTTCTTCCAAAAGAAGGGAGGGAGGGAGGGAGGGAGGAAGTAGATCCTCACAAGTCCTGGGAAACTCCCATGGGAAGGTAATAACGCCATTTTATAAATGTGGAAGCTGAGAGGTTGTGATTTATATATGTAAATATATCCTTAAATCGATTTATTTTTACTTAAAAATGGAACTAGTTTGATGTGTGCTGGTTATATTTTTCCAACATGCATTAAAGCACAAATACGCCTGAGACAAAAATTGTCATGAGTGTATCACCTTGGACGCTGTGCAGAGTGCCCTCATCCCACGAGGGCAGTGGCTCTCACAGTGGCCTCATGACCACAGAGCACACGAAAGCACCACATAGATGTTAACTCAGACCCAGCCTTTCACAGCTTAGTTAAGAAAGACAAGCAGTGTCATGTGAATAATAGCTGCATCAAGGAAGACAACCTGAACCTTACACATACGGGTGCAGGGAGCCAATGCTGGCTCATTTCTCTCGGACTCCTCTGGTCAGAATTCAGAACTGACAAGGAGGACCTAAAGCAGCTAGCTCCCCCATTGCTTAGAGCAGCTCTGTCCGGCAGAACTCTCTGCGGTGATGGAGAATTTCAGTATCGGCATGGTGCTGGGAGACAATTCTCCACGGGTCTTTTGCATTTCTACACATTTTTCAAGCAGAAGCACTGACTACCTTTTTCTGGACACTTTTCAAGGACGTTTGTGTAGCCAACAGCCTTGGACGGTAGAATTAATGTCTTCCTCCAGAGCAAAAAAACCAAAAAACAAAAAAACCCAGCCGGCTTCCTGCCCATTATAAAAGATTTAGGTTCCCGAAACTAGGGTTTCCTCTCTTGTGTTGGTACCCACTGCATGTACAAGTATCATCTGGCCCCCCTCATGAGAACCAGAGCTCAGGAAACTGGAGCAAGAAAATGCTGATACTCTGGCTACCGATGTTGCTATAAATAATAACGTCCTTAGTCTTCTGCGAGCATTTGTGACACTGGCAGATTAACTTGTTAGCTAGGGGAAGATATGAGATTCTTCACCTTCCTCAACACATTGTCCAACACACATGGCTATTGAGCTCTTGAAATGTGGCTAGTGTGACTAAGAAACTGAATGTTTAGTTTGAATTCATTTTTCCCCTAGTTTTTTTGAGGTGTAATTGACCAAAAAAATTGTATCTATTTATTTTTTTTTTAAGATTTTATTTATTTATTTGACAGAGAGAGACACAGTGAGAGAGGGAACACAAGCAGGGGGAGTGGGAGAGGGAGAAGCAGGCCTCCCGCAGAGCAGGGAGACCAATGCAGGGCTCGATCCCAGGACCCTGGGATCATGCCCTGAGCCGAAGGCAGATGCTTAACAACTGAGCCACCCAGGCGCCCCAAATTGTATCTGCTTAAAGTGTACAATGTGGTGATCTGATACAAGTAAACATTGTGAAATGATCATCACGATCGAGTTAATTAACATATTCATCTCACATAGTTACCTTTTGTTTTTGTTTTTTTGGTGAGGACTCTTAAGAACTACTCTCAGCAATATATTTCAGGTATATAATACAATATTTTTAACTATAGTCACCATGCTGTACGTGAGATCCTCAGAACATATTCACCTTATAACTGAAAGTTTGAACACTTTGATCAATATCTCCCTATTTCTCTCACCGTCCAGCCACAGGCAACCACTATTCTACTCTGTTTCTGTGAGTTTGACCCCCCCCTTTTTTAGATTCCACATATAAGATTCCATATATACCATATGGTATTCGTCTTTCTCTGGCTCATTTCATTTAGCATAATGCCCTCCAGATTCACCCATGTTGTCATAAATGACCGGATTTACTTTTTTATGGCTGAGAAATATTCCATTGTATATTTAGACTGCGTCTTCTTTATCTGTTCATCCCTTGGTGAGCCCTTAGTTGTTCCCTTATCTTGGCTGTTGTGAATAATGCCGCAATAAACATAGGGGTGCAGATATATCTTCGAATTACTGATTTCACTTTCTTTGGATGTATACCCAGATGTGAGATTTATTTTTAAATAGCCACATGCCCCTAGGGACTATCCTATTGGACCACATGGCTTAGAAGGTTCAAGCATCAACAAACCTGACCAGGTAAAGGGATTTTCTACATTGAGAAAAAGCTGAGACTTAATCGCTATTTTCAGTATTTGAGTGTTGATGATTCGGCAGCTCTAGGAGGAGTGGAATTTTTTATTACGTCTGGAAGAGTTTCCTGGTACAGCTCAGAGGTGAAAGGAAAGAGAAATTGGGGCTGAGTTCGAAGCTTGGGGATGGGGAGATATTCTTGCTACAAGGTATATCTTTTGGAAGAGGCTTGGAGGCTAAGAGAGAGAAGATATGGCCACAGGAGACAGACAGACCAGTGGCCCTTAAAGAATTTACCCTGCCCTCCCCTCTTCCCCTCAGCTTGAGAATATTCCCCATCCACCCCTGGCTGGTCAGAAACCCCTCTGGGCCTTTTCAGCTCCCCAGGCTCTTGCCCCCTTACCTCCTGGCTCAGAACAATCACCTCTTTGATTGCTGGCTCAGGCCCTGCTGACAGGTCAGGTCATATGTACCTAATCAGGAGGAGCTGGGGTCTGAGGGATGATAAATGGGGCTTCTCATTTCAATAAAGTTTGTACAGAATATTGGAAACAGCTGTGGGCCTTGGCTGGCGGTGCCAGAGCCCATGGGGGCCTGGTGTTTGGGGGAGGAGGGTTGAAATCGGGAAACACCAGGGTGAGAGTCTAAAGGGTGCTTTGCCACCCAAAAGCTGAGAAAGCTAATGAGCCTAGTTCAACACCAGGTCCTGCTGGAATCCTAGGCTTTGTGTGGGGGGGAAATGGGGAGCACTCTGGAATCAGAGGACTCAGGTCACACCAGGCAGGTCTGGGTTACCCACTAGGCATTTATTCACATTTATGTAAATATGCCATTCATTTCCCAAATGCCACCTAGATTTCTCTGCAAGCTGCTCTTCTCACCTAACGTCGTGAAAATCCTCCAAAGTGTTCTTTTCCTTAAATTGTGGTAAAATATATACAAAATTTACCATCTTAATCATTTTTAGGTGTACAGGTCACTAATGTTAAGGATATTCACACTGTCATGCAACGGACCTCCAGAATTTTTTTACCTTGCAAAACGGAAACTCTGTACCCATTCAACAACAACTCCCCATTCCCCCTTCCACCCCAGCCCCTGGCAGCCACTTTTGTCTCTCTCTCTTCTTTTTCTTTCTTTCTTCCTTCCTTCTTTCTTTCTTCCTTCCTTCTTTCCTTTCTTTCTTTCTTTCTTTCTTTCTTTCTTTCTTTCTTTCTTAAGATTTTATATATTTATATGTCAGAGAGAGAGCACAAGCAGGGAAAGTGGCAGTCAGAGGGAGAGAGAGAAGCAGGCTCCCCACTGAGTAGGGAACCCCACATGGGGCTCGATCCCAGGACCCCAGGATCATGACCTGAGCTGAAGGCAGATGCTTAACCTACTGAGCCACCCAAGCATCCCAACCACTTTCCTTTCTGTCTCTATGAGTTTGACTACTTTAGAGGTCTCTAAAGTAGAATTGTACAGCATTTGTCTCTTTGTAATTTACTCTCTTTGATAGTTGCATAACATTACAGTATAGGGACATATGTCTATCGTTCAACCACTACTAGTACTTCTGCCCCTGCAAAAAAAAAAAAAAAAAATACTATCAAAACTTTTTATGTGTATCCTTGCATACTGGAGTTTGCTGCCTTTATTAGTTTGTTTGTTTGTTTGTTTTTCTGTAGGATAAATTACCAGAAATGACATACCTGGGTCAGAGAGATATGTATTTTTAGGTTTCATTCAGATCCCTTTTCCAGAAGTCCGGGTAATCCCCATATTCACAGGGTGATTGCTGCTTCCCCCACATCTCCTCCAGCCCTGGCTCTCCTCACTCTAAGTTTTGCTATTCTGATGAAGGGAAAGTGGTGTCAACGCTTTTATTTTATTTTTTAGAGATTTTATTTATTTGAGAGTGTGCATGAGAGAGAGAGAGCTCATGAGCAGGGGACAGAGGGAGAAGCAGACTCCCCACTGAGCAGGGAGCCCGACGCGGGGCTTGATCCCAGGACCCTGGGATCATGACCCAAGCCGAAGGCAGACGCTTAACCAACTGAGCCACCCAGGCACCATGCTTTTCAAGTGCACATTTCTCTAACTATTGCTGAGGTTGTGCACCTTTCCCTAAATGCACTGGCCATTTACGATAGAAATACAGATGCATCGTATTCGTGTGTTTTGTCCATTTTTCTGCTGACTTTTTTTTTTTTTTTTCATTGTGTGGAGGAGCTCTTTGTGTGTTACCCATGTCAGCTCTCTATTGCTGGTAGATCCTGAAATATTGTCTCCAGTCTATAATTTGTCTTTTGACTCTATGCGATCTTTGAATCCTTTGAAAATTTAAAAAAATATACGTTTATCTTTTCCTCTCTGGCTTCTGGATTTTCTGTTTTGTTTAGAAAAATCTCCTCAAAAAGAAAAAGAAAAGAAAAGAAAAATCTCCTCAAACCGGAGATTGCATAAATATTCTTCTAATGTTTTCCTTGTTAAGTTGCTTCAAACAGTGTTTAAATTTGTTTTAAATATTTCCTCATGAAATTGTTTAAATATGGAGAACAATACATAAATTGTTTTACATGTATAAATTTAAATACATTTAAATCTTTCATCTATTTGAAATTTAGTTTTAGTAACTTGTGAGGTACAGAGATGAACCTTGTTCTGTTTTTTTCGGGGAGCCAGTGGTGCCCACACAATTTATGAAATAAACCATCCTTTTCCCCACTGGTTTGAAATAGCACTTTTATTGTATGTTATCCATATGTACTGGGGTAGATTTCTGGACTTGGTTCATTTTCTGTCCCCGGTTCACTTTCTGTCCTCTGGATCTATTTATCTTGTCCTTTACCCTTAATGTATGATTTGATCACAGTGATTTAGAGTCAGTGTTCCTAAGGCCGCTCTTACCTAATTTTTCATTGTTTTCATTGTTACCATTATACAAGTCCTTTCCAGCTGTCACAGCCTGTGAATGTTGGTAACTTTTCAAGACAAGCCAGAGTAAGTCCGGGAAAGCCTGCCCATGTGCATGCTCAGGAGTCAACCGTGGCAGAGGCCGGACGATATTAGATGAGCATCTACTATGTGCTCGGCACTGCTCTTTTCAGTAAAGCTGGGGCTGGAAGACCGGAATTTCCCACGCTGCGGTGACTCATAATACTTTAAGGTTCTGGCTTCTCAGCTCCAGACCTATCCTCGATACACTGCTTTGGGAAGGTGGCCTTGGGCCCTGCGAATCCCATTTCTGCTTGCCTGCTGTTCCCTATTTGATCCTTGCGACCAGAGCCGCTTTAGGGAAGCTCGTGGGCCAGAGGAGGAAGGGTAAACGCATCCCTTCCCTTTGCATCTGAGTGTTCCCTGTAAGCAGAACCCCGACCACCTTCACCCCAGCAGCAGGCCCGTCCCGAGGTAGCAGCTGAATGCTTGCAGCTTTTCCAACACGCACAGCTTCACCATCCACCACGCACCCCACACTCCTGCTCCAGGTGCCCCTTCCTCAGAGGTCTGGGCACAAGCCCGGAGGTC
Organism: Halichoerus grypus; assembly: GCF_964656455.1. Classification (NCBI taxonomy): domain Eukaryota; kingdom Metazoa; phylum Chordata; class Mammalia; order Carnivora; family Phocidae; genus Halichoerus; species Halichoerus grypus. Next base: position 90,638,596 of record NC_135722.1, on the reverse strand, counting down.
CTTCCTTCCCATGCAGAGCCTCCTCCCCAGAGCTCTGGGTCCCTCCTCAAATGTCTAAGGGCTAGTAGCTGCAACCTCTTCGTCTGGTTTCCCCAGGACACCTGAGCACTAGTTATCAATTCTTTATCCTTTTTTCAACTGACTGGTGTGATTTCTGTCTCCTGACCGGACCCCAGCTGACACAGGTAACGGGGCATGGAAGTTTTCTGGGGGCTGAGGGCTGCTTCTCTTGGCTGCCCCACAGGGAACTCCCCTCCCTCCTCCTTTCCCAGAATTATTTGGCTGCTGGTTGTCAAGGAGACGGCTGACAATTTCCAGTTTGCAAGCCTCCCCCAGGAGCTCTACAGAGACATTCTGGAAACTCCCTACTCCTTCCTGCTCCCCAGCCAGGGAACTTGGAGAATCTCGCCAGGTTCGGGGGTGGGGGGGAGCAGGGCATGGGAGCGGGAGAGGGGTGCTGGCCAGGCCTGCAGATGGAGAGGGAGAGACAAGCGGTTTCCTTGGGCCCTGGCTTCCTCCACGGACCTCAAGTGCCCGGCCAGCTCCCCCAGCTCTGTCCAGACAGATATCTACTGGGTCCAGACAAGGCCAAGTTCTCTGACCAGGCCCTGAGCCACGACAACGTGTCTCCTCCCGTGACTCCAGGCATGGCGGGAGCCCCTTTGCCAGCTACAGCGGGGAAGAGCCTGGAACCTTTTCTGGGGAGGAGCCTCAGCCATTCCTAAGTTCCTGTCCCTGAAGCAGGGAGCCGCACACACTGTTTGCCTGGCGTCACGCCCCCCGCTCTGGTCTATTTCATAGTAATAACAGCGGCAACATGATCATCATAGCAGGGAGGTGGGTGTGAATCTCACTCTATTAAATTCAGATAAAGCTGACTCCATTCCTGGGACCCTGCCCCCACCCCAGAGCCCCACCAGAATCATCGAGGCTTATGTACAAAGTAACAAAAATAGGGAGATGGTTCTAACCCCGGGGCCCATCGTGGTTGCTGCTGACCTTTTCACTGGCCGAGCTCCGGGGGACTTTCCATTTCTCTGCCCTTGTGGGTCATGGGCCTGGCCTCTCGAGGTTCATCCTCTTTCAGGGACCCAGGGACCTCTGACCTGTCCCCAGACAGGGAAGTCTCTTCAACTGCCACCAAAGGCATTCTCCTTACTCCGTCTTACCACTTCACGGAGAACACCTAACACAACTTTTCAGTGATTTCATGCTTCTAAAAAAATAAAAAAATGTTAACTTGGGGATGAAGCAGCTTTTTTTTTTAAGACTTTATTTATTTATTTGACAGAGAGAGACAGTGAGAGAGGAAACCCAAGCAGGGAGAGGAGGAGAGGGAGAAGCAGGCTTCCCGCCGAGCAGGGAGCCCGATGCGGGGCTCGATCCCAGGACCCTTGGATCATGACCTGAGCCGAAGGCAGATGCTTAATGACTGAGCCACCCAGGCGCCCCTGAAGCAGCTTTTGCATCTGCTCAGCAAACATCCTCGAAGCAAAGCAGAACTGAAGACCTGGCTAAAGCTTCATCTGTTTCATTTTTGCAGAAGTCTCATAGAGTAAACGGAAGACACCCTTACATCTCATCCCTGAATGTTTCAGTATTAAGAAAAGTAGAAACATTGTCTTAGTAATTGCAAAACCATTATCTCGCAAAACAGAGTTAATAACCTTTCTCTAGTGTTGTCTCATAAAGAATCAGCCTCATTTCCAGGGAAGCCCTGAGACCTGCAGCGGGGAAGGAACGTGCTTGGGGTCCCTCGGCTGGTGGGCCACAGAGCTGGGATCTGAACGCTGACCTGGTTCCAAGCTCTGCTCTTTCCACACCCCCGTGTTTGCACAGTGCTCCACGCACCCACTCCTCCAGCTCTTGCAACAGCCCCGAGAAGCCCCTGGGCCAGCATGACAACCCCATTTTTAATGGATCGGGAAACAGAGGCCTGGAGAAACGGAGTGTCCTGCGCACAGTGGCACTGGGGGTGGGGGGTGGGGTAGCTGGCTGTGAAAGTCTCCGGGAATGGTAAAGCAGACAGAAGGAGGGTTAGCTACCAGGCAGAACTGGCACGGAAACCAGGCCTCCTTCCTGTGCCCCAGCGGGGACTCTAGCCACCATCTCTGCGCCTCGACCTCGTCCTCCCCTGCCTCCCTGCCTCCCCTGTCTGCCTGCCCTGGTCTGCTGGTCTCCCTTTCTTCACCCCTTTACCTAGGGCCTCATTCATTTCCTCTCTGGTCTCCAAAGAGCAGTTAACAAAGTGACTAAGCGGTGACCCCTGCCGGCCCTCTGTCCCGCTTGCCCTCCCCCTCCTCCTCTCAGCCAGGAACACAGTGGGAGCCGTGTAGGGCTGCAGAGCCTCTGGCCCATTTCCTCTCCAGCCCTTGGCTCATCTCCTGCCGGGCTCCCCGGGGGGCCTCTGGGCGGCCTCTGACAAGGCACACATGGACACACGTGGAAAAGCCATTTATTTCCAGGAGCATCTGCTTCCTCTTCTCCAGTCTAGCTGCCCCTATCCTTCCACCTTCTGCTCCCCCAAAAGCCTGAGGTTTCAGAACCAGGATTCAAAAATGGTCACAATCCGCTGGAGAAGCGGGACGTGCCGCTGCCCACAGTGAGGCCCACGTTTGCCAGAAAGGGAGGCAACAGCCCGGAAACCTGAGCGCCCGTTGTCGCCGGACCACTACCTCCTCAAAAGACCTGGGGAGCCCCCATGGAGCCACCATTTCCTCTCAGAATATGAAGTTCTGTCCAGACTTCCTCGTGGGCCTGGGTGAGGACGCAGGCACGCAGAAATAAATGTTAACTGGATGGATAAACAAAACTCCATCACAGTATGTAACTGGAGAGAGATTTTGAGTCTTCTTGTGAGAGAGAAAAGGGACCTAGCCGTTCCATAGTCCCCTGACCAGCCCTGAGGGGGACAGTCTCAGGTGGGGACCAGCTGGAGAATGGCCAAAAGGATGGAGCTACAAGGAGCGCGCGGGGAAAATAGTGGAGAGAGTCTGAGCCCGTTGGTAAAATGTGGATAGCAATACTATTACATGGAGTGTGGAGAACACAGCACACGCCTGGCGAGAAATGGTAACTCGTATTATTATTTAGGTAGAGAATAAAAAGACGGGACATGCTGTTTCAAATTTCAAATGACTTTCATTTGGAAGGGGGTAATGAATAGTTTTGCCAAGTTTCAGTGAAAGAACTCAACCCAGACATTAGAAGTATGAGGGAAGCAGATTCTAGTTCACCCTAAACAGAAAGAGGGCAAGAATGAATGTTTATTGAGTGTATGCTCGGTGCTAGGTGCTTACAAGGTGCTTGATATGTGTGGTCGCATCTTATCTGTCCAACAACTTGAAGGTGTAGTCAGTATTATGCTCGCTTGAAAGACGCAGACAAGGAAGCTCAGGGCGTGTTGCTTGCCCGGGGTCACGCGGCTCTTGCAGTGCCCACCCACTGTTGGTCAATGGGAGGGCTGAAGGGCCATCTTCCCAGAAGGCTGCAGATCTCACCCATTCAGAGCCCTCAGCCTGGTTCTCCAAAATTTCCACTCAACTCAAGAGTCTGGATTCCCAAGTCCATCCTTGTAACCTCTTCTCTTCTAAGTTGAGCTGGGAGAATACTCCAGTGTTGGCCTCTCAGCGCTCCTAACTCCACACCATCCCCCCTTCCTCCCTCCAGGATCTCCCAGAGCAATGATGCAGGTGTTGATGTGAGCCCTTGGGACCCAGGTAGGCTGTCAATGGAAGCCCCACAGTGAGGGGGCCTGCGTCCACTTGAGCAGGAGGGGAAGATGGGAAGTGGGCACCAAAACCTGGGGGGCCTACAGCCTCACCTGCCCCTGGGCCTAGGCACTGAGCATGCCCAGAGCAAAGCACAGTACCAGGTTACCCTGGCTTGGCTGATGCTCTTTGGGAAAGAGGAGTAGGGAGAATGGGAGGTGTCCTGCCATATACAGCATGGTGCCTTGCACTTAGCAGATGCTCAAGAAATGTTTGTTGAATTAATTGTTCACATTCCTCAGGTCAAGGCGCATAAATAATTTTAATAGGCAGGTGCTCTCTATATGCGTAACCTCATTTATTCTTCTCAGGCTCAGAGGGGATAAGTTACATGCTAAGATCACATGATAATGGAGAGACAAAGCTATGTTCTGACCACCGTACTTTCTTGTCTTTTCAAAATGGAAGACCTTGCCTCTCCTGGTCCCTGAGCTCCCACAGCATCAGAGACAGGAGACCTGGACCTGCTCTCCCATTCTGGTCATGCCTCCTCTTCCCTTCCAGACAGGACTGCACTCTGCCCTGGCCGGGGGCTGGGGGAAGGCTAATTTTATATGTCAACTTCACTGGGCCACAGGGTGGCCAGATACTTGGTCAAACATTATTCTGAGTGTGTCTGTGAAGGTGTTTCTAGATGAGATTAACATTTGAATGGGTGGACTGAGTAAAGCAGATTGCCCCCCACCATACCATGTGGGTGGGCCTCATCCAATCAGTCGAAGGCCTGGATAGAACAAAAAGGTTGACCTTCCCCCAAATAAGAGAGCACTTCTTCTGCCTGACTGCTTTGAGCTGAGACATCAGTCTTTTTCTGCCTTTGGACTTGGACTGAAGCATCAGCTCTTCTTGGTCTGAAGCTTGCCAGTTTTCAAACTGGAACTTACATCATAGGCCCTGCTGGGTCTCCAGCTTGCTGACTGCAGATCTTATAATAAATCTCTTTTTCTATATACACACACATCCTATCAGTTCTGTTTCTCTGGAGAGTCCTAATACACCTTCTTCCCTGACTCTCCCTTCCAGAGTCTCCCTTACATGGGAGCCTGAATCCCAGGGACCATCTGCCATTCTGTTTGAAGCCAAGTTAGGAGGGACTAGGGGCTCATGACCCTAAGGAGGGCATGGAAGGGTTGAATGAGAATGGGACAGGGGTCTGTCCACTATCCTAGGACAAGTGAGAAGCCGAGAGAGCCATGGTGGGCACCTCTGGGCCCAGGAGGAGCCAGCGGGGCACTCAGCTCCTGTCCCAGCTGAGCCCTGATGAAGCTGACACCAGACATCAGATCCCGCATCTCACTGGGGTCCAGGAATCTCACCCTACACCCAACCCCAGAGGATGGAAAACTGACTTCACGTCAGGCTGTTTCATAGACCGCTAGGGAAGCGGGAGAGCTGGTCTCTGCTCCAGCATCAGGGTCTGGGCTTCGTAGATAGATCTGACTGGGGAAGTGAAGGTGCACCGACTACATGCTGGGCACTGTTTGCCCAAGTGTGTGCGCGTGTGTATGCAAGTGCATGTGTGTCCATGCAAGAGAGAGAGAGAGTTTTATCAAACATACGTAAAAGTTTATACAACAAAAATGTACAGCTTGATGAACTCTAACCCCTACCCAAGTCAAGAAATAGGACATTACTAGCACCCAAGAATGCTCTCATATGCTAACACAAAGTTTTCACTTGATATCCACAATAATCTTTACAAGAAAGAAGGTGTTATCATCCCCATTTATCTGCAAAGAAATGAAAGTTCAGAGGTTCAGAAATTTCCTAGTTTCGTAGTGCGTCAGTCAAACCCGAACTCTGGCCTTGTGTTTCACCCCCGAGCTCCTTCCACCCTCTACCGGCTTCTCCCAACAAACCATGAGCAAAACACAGAGGGGAGGAAGGGCATTGGAAGGTGTGTTTGAATCTCCTCGACTCTGAGGTCCGGAGGACTGCACGCAGGGCTTCCACGCCGGGCAGGTGGTTGGACTCACTGAGACTAGGGCCTCTTTCAACTCTATGCTCAGTGACTAATTTTATTTTATTTATTTTAAAGATTTTATTTATTCATTTGCTAGAGAGAGAGAGCATAGGTGAGAGAGAGTGAGCGAGAGCACAAGCAGGGGGAGCTGCAGGCAGAGGGAGAAGCAGGCTCCCTGCTGAGCAAGGAGCCCGATGCGGAACTCGATCCCAGGACCCTGGGATCATGACCTGAGCCGAAGGCAGCCGCTTAACGACTGAGCCACCCGGGCGTCCCTCAGTGACTAATTTTATACTATCATTAAAATGAAAATGCAGGGAGCTCAGGGAGTGTCCCGTAGATCTGTCCCAGCCAGGTCTTGACCTCCCCAGCTCTGCATTATGGATGGAGTGAATCATCTGGTAAATAATTCACTTGTCATCGGGCCAGTGAGGGTAAGACGAGAGCGGGGGTGGAGGTGGCAGAAGGCTGAGGTTGGCAATCCTTCCAGGGCTGGGCTTTGCTCTGGAGAGAGAGTGCCGAGTGTCAGGCAGGAGCCCCAGATGGACAGCCACCCAGGGAGATGAAGCCATGGTGGGTCCGAGGGCTCTGCCCAGGCCGCTCAGGCTCCTGCTGCTGATACCCCTCTGCCTTCTGCATGTGGGGGCCTCCGGTGAGTGACACTCAGGCCACCCCCCGTGGTGGCCCATTCCCCACTCACATCCTGCTATTTCTCCACCTGTCTTCCTTGGGATCTCCCTTTAACACTTGCATGGCCATTCAATGAAGTCCACCAAGTTTGTTTATCCACTAGACCTTAGCCAGCGTGCCCTGAGCGACCACTCTGTGCCAGGCGGAGGAGGCAGGGCTGGAGCAGAGAGAGCACGTTGTCTTACCCTCCCAAGTCTGGGCTTGTCCCGACGGCCACTGTCGGGTGGTAAGCATGGAGCGACATGGTCAGATACGGGCTTCCAACTGTTCCCTCCAAAGCGGATGGTCTTCAGGTTGCTGAGAGCCCTTGGGAGACCAACAGTCTAGCTGAGAGATGCTGGTAGCTTGGGCCGGAGCAGTGTCCACAGGGTTGGGAAGAAGCAGCTTCCTTCTGGGTTAAGTGTTGTTCTTCTTGATCAAGTGAATGGCAGAATTTTGCCCTTGGTCCCTTCCCTCCAGCTTAATGCCTGTCTTCTCTTCTCTCTCTGGAGAAGCTGGGAGCAGTGGGGAGAGCCTGAGATGGGCAGCTAGGCTCCGCTCCCAGCTCCGCCATCTACCGTGTGGTTCTGGACAAAGTGACTTCACGCTCAGAGTCTCAGGGGAATGTGATTACTGTGACAGTTAAGGTCAACAGGTAACGGGGGTTCAGGGCCTCGCACAACGGACGCAGTCAACAAACGGAAGCTAGTATGAATCATTCCTGTGCCTTGTTTGTCATCTGAGGCGTTTACTGTCGTCCATGTGTGCTGAAGCTCAGCACGTTATAGTTACCTGGCCACGGGGGGACAGGAGAACGTGGGGCTCAGGCACATGCTGGGCTTCCATGCTAGGTCCTGAGCAGAAAAGAACACTGTAATGACTGTTTCATGTCACACTCCCTGATTGACTGAAAGCTCCAGAGAGCAGGGATGGGGTGGCTCATTTGTCATTATAACCCTGGCACCTGGTACGGGGCAGGCACCCCATAATTAGCAGTTGACCACTGAATGCTGGATGGGCTGACGGCAGGCTGGTGTCACCTTCCTCTGCTATAGTGGGTCTGGAATCCCCCTTAGAATCTTTACACAGAGACCCCCAGAACCTGAATTGCCAGTGGCCGTGCAGATCTCCCAATCTTGGGCTGATCATCAGAATGACTTCCAGAAGCTTGCTAAAAATACAGATTGCTGGGCCCTGATGCCCTGGGGATGCTGACTCCGTGGTCTGGGATGAAGCCCCGGAGTATTTATTTTTATCAAGCCCCCACAATGGTCTGATGGCACATGGGGATGGGAACCTCAGCTCCAGTCTGTTCCCTGACCTCAGTCAAGGATTCCCCCAGGCCGCCTGCTCCCTCAGCACAGCCAGAGAGGAAGCTCCGAAGCTCACTCAGAAACCGTCTCTTCCCCACCAACTCCAAGGAGAAGGAGGAGGGGCCCAAGGGGGGAAGGAGGAGAGCCCAGCCCAGGCCCGACGTCTTGCATTGCCTCTCTGTCCCTAGGGCAGCCCCGCCCGACCCACCGAGCCCCTGACGAGGAGGCCACGTCCATTCAAGGAGTGCGGGATGGCTCTGTGGAACTGGCTTGTGGCTCCGGACCCGCAGCCCCCCCCCCCCAGGTGGTCTTCTGGAGCTTCACTCCCCTGGGCTCGCTGACTCCCCGGCCTGTGGCTGTCACCAATGGGGCGGAGTCCAAGGTGGAGGCCAGGACCTCGGCTCTGGGGGCCGTGAGTCTGCGGGAGCTGCGGGAGGGTGCCCAAGGCCGCTTCCCGTGCCAGGCCCTGCACTCGGCCGGGGGCCGGCTGCACATCCCCTACTCCTGCCTCACTCTGGCCGTGCTGGGTGAGGGGCCTAGCTGGGACCCCGCTGACCTGAGTTGCTTTGCATCCTGCTTTGCCTCTACTTGCATGTGCTTCCCATTGCATGGGGCTGGGCCCACGTTCCACAGGACCTCGCGTCCAGGGACTGAGATCACCTGGACTCACAAGGAATGGAGGGCCAGGGCCAACCCCCCAGCCGGGCATGGGTCTGTAATGACAAATGCAAGGCCTCCCTGCCTCTGGCCTGTGCCCATATCAAAGCCTCGGGTGAGGCTGAGCGACCTGTCCCCAGTGGAGGGGACCTCTGTGGTGGCCACATGTGCAGTCCGGGAGGGCACAGAGCCTGTGACGTTTGCCTGGCGACATCAGGCACCTCGAGGCCTGGAGGAGGAGCTGGTGGAGGTGACAGAGCGATGGCTTCAGCTAGACCCGGTCAACAGGACACACCTGGGCTGGCGCATATGCAGTGCCCACCACGCCATCAACCGGCTGAGCAGTGATGGGACCTTCCTTGATGTCATCTGTGAGTCAGATCGGGGAGGCAGGGGGTGTGTGGTCAGGGCTGGCCCCTACCTTCCCATCTGCACCCTGCCTCCCGACACACCGCAGGGCCCCCGGCAATGCCCCAGCCTGCTGAGCCGCTCCAGTAGGTGAGACCCTCAGGGCACTGTACCCCCTGGGACCAGATACGGATCTAGTACAGGAGTTCCAGCCTTTTCCAGGTCATGAGCCCCTCTTCCCAGGAAAATGAGCATACATTCAGAGTCACAATTTTACCTATAATTACGGTAAAAGGGGTGGCCCATGGAGCCTACCTTTGGGTTGAGCCAGAAGGCCTGGCAGGGACCAAGTGAACCCTGAGGAAACCGGGAGGAGGGACACAGTGGGCAGGGAGGGCAGCAAGTTGGTCCCAAGTCAAAGGCTGAGAGCCTCAAGTTAGAAATCAGAAGTCTGTCTTTAAAGTACTTGAAGAGGGGCGCCTGGGGGGCTCAGTCGGTTCAGCGTCTGCCTTCGGCTCAGGTCATGATCCCAGGGTCCTGGGATTGAGCCCCACGTTGGGCTCCCTACTCAGCAGGGAATCTGCTTCTCCCTCTCCCTCTGCCCCTTCCCCTGCTCCTGCACTCTCTCTCTCTCTCTCAAATAAATAAATAAAATTAAAAAAAATAAAGCACATGAAGAGCAAACAAAGGATCAATTCTCAGAACTTACAAGGAACCCCAAAACAAGCAAGGAGGAAGAAGTAGCAACTTAATACAAAAGTGGACAAAAGTTCTTTCAGTAAAGAGAACAAATAAAGCTAATGAACTTTTGCAAATTAAAAAAAATTAATTTAAAAATGGAATTAGAACTTTGCGTGAAAGAAGAAGACTAGGACGGTCTAGAGCTGCGCTGTCCTACGTGGCTGCCATTCGCGTGGCTCCGAGTGCGGCAGATTTGCCTGAATCAAACAGGTGTGCTCAGCCTACCAAATGCACGCTGGATTTTGAAGACTTAGTCTAAAAAAGAACATAAAATAGTAAAACAGCTCATCAGTAATTTTTATATTTGATTATACATTGAAATAATAATCTGGATGTATTTGGTTAAATACAAAATATTATTAAAATTATTAAAACCCATTGGTGCTTTTTGCTTGGTTGGGTTTATTTTTCCTTTTCAGGATTTGGCTACTGGAAAATTTTAAAAATCTGTGGCTTGTATATATCTGTTGGACAATGCTGGTCTAGAGGATTTAAAAAGCCAGGACTAGCGATGTCCTGTCTTGTGGGTGGTGGTTTGAGGGATTGCAAACTCAGGACCATGGAGGAGACAGGTGAGCAGTTCTTGGGAAAGACAGAGGAGCAGAATGGAAGTAGGCAGAGGATTCAGTCCTTTCTGTGAGTCAGAAAGAGGGGACACAGGAAAGAGGTGAAGGCAGTGACCCAAAGAAGTGAGAAGGGCTGGCTCTGGGATCATGCTCGGGGCATCTTCACACCCTGTTCTCTGCCCTCTCCAGTCTAAAGGGGCCAACCGTCCCAGTTCCAAGAATCCCCTCGATCCTGGGCGAAGGTTGGCACCCTACCTTTCTCCCGCCTAGCCAGAAGTTGCCGTCCCCCCTTCCCTCAGTCCCTCCGGGAATCCTCCCACAGCCTAGGGAGCTTGCCTCCACGGACCCAGAGCTCCTACATTCGACTGTGCTTATGGCCCCTGGACTCTGAGTTCCTGGGGGGCCTTGCCCAGTGGTTAACACAGTGGGCACATAATACCGCTTGTTGGATGGTAAGTTCAGCCAAGATTATTTGAGTGAGTGAAGGAATGAGGAGATGAGACAAGTCTTCCTTGTCCTCCAGATGGTCCAGACAATCCTGTAATCACCGTGGAGCCACTGGGCTTCCGTGAGGAGGGTTCCTGGGCCAGTGAGAGGGAAGAGGTGACCCTGAGCTGCCTGGCTGCATCGAACCCCCCAAGTCACTATGTGTGACCCCGGCACCCAGACCAGCATCGGGCTCACCATCTGCTGCGAATGTGTGGGTAGGGGCCACTCACAGCTGGGGCTGCTGCAGGCCCGTGGGCAGCCGTGTCGACCTTGTGGGGGAAGGGAGGTGTGGGAGGCAGAACGAGTTGCAGAGCAGGGGGAGAGGCGGTGAAAACTGTGGGAAGGGGCAGGGAGAGGGGAAGCCCCTGACCCTATATGGACCTCGTCCCCAAGTGACTGGGGACTGAACTGAGGCACAGAGAAGGGTCGAGAAATGACGGTGAGGCAAAGTGCCCAGTGGCAAAGAAGAGGCTGGGCGATGGGGAACCTTCCCAGGTGGGGGCTTCCAGGGGCCTCTGGGATTCCTCAGGGACTCCGAACTCCTGCTCACCCACTCAGCCCCTGCCCCCCTGACCTGAGAGCTCAGCTCTTTGCTCACCAGCCCCTCAGAGGAATCCATCTTTCCCCCCTATCCACTTCTCCCTACTTCTCCTACCCTTCGCCCTGTGGCCTCCGGGCCCCCCAGGTGGGCCTGGGGACCACCGTGCACTGGCAGCGAAGTCTGTCCAGCCCCATCCTCATCCACTTCTCCACCCACATCCCCCTGAGGGGCAGCCCTCCTGTGCAGTGCTTCCCATCCTCGGGGCTGTGACTTTGGTCTGCACCTGGCCTGGGGGGCTTCCAACTGCCCCACTGCAGTGGGAAGGGCCCCAGGGAACCGGCCCTACTGCCCTCAGCAATGTCACCTGGAGTCAGCCGGCCATGCAGTTCCCCAACAGCAGCGTTTTCACCTGTGCTGGCCGGCACCCAGCCCTGGCGCTGCCCACCCTCTGCAGGATCACGCTGTGTGAGTGGACTCAGGACATAGCAGGGCTCTGATGTTCCAGGCAGAGGTGTGGGTGGGGGCCAGGGGTGAGCCCTCGAGGGGCACTGGGATCTGGAGTGGGGCTCCAGATCACAGACTCCAAGATTTGCCGCGTAACAAGGAGGTGGGCAGCACTCAGCTCAGACCTCCCTCCCAACTGCTCTCCACTCCAGCCCGGTCTCCACCACACTGCCCTGTCCTCTGCAGTTTGGGCTTGGAGCCCCGTGACACCCTCCTGTCTCCCAGCCTCCAGGGGCAGCAGGCTGTCATTGACCTCACACTATTACTGCCCTCTTGCGTGTTGGTTGGTCTTGAAATGTGCCTTTAGCTTTCTTTCTGCTTTGAAAACTTCTACCCACCCCCCAAGACGAAGTTCAAATGCCAGCCTATTTTCAAAGTCCTCCTCCCTGAAGCCCCAGAGAGTTTGTCTTTGTACCTGTACTCTAGCATTCATCAAATTATATTATAATCATTTCCTTGGTGTCTATTCCCACGATTTCTCTGGCACACGGTCAGCCCTCCATAAATGGTGAATGAACGAATGAATGTGTCACTGAGTCAATGGGGGAATGAGTGAGTGAAGCAATAAATGAAGGAAGGGGGGCACCTGGGTGGCTCAGTTGGCCAAATGTCTGACTCTTGGTTTCAGCTCGGGGTCATGAGATCTGAGCCCCACATGGGGCTCTGCACTCAGTATGGAGTCTCCTTAAGAGTCTCTCCCTCTCCCTCTGCCCCTCCTACTTGTGCTGTCTCTCTTTCTTTCTCTAAAATAAATAAATAAAAATCTAAATAAATTAAGAAAGGAGGGAAGCAAGGAAGGAAGGGAGGATGGAGGGAAGGAGGGTAGGAAGGAGGGAAGGAAGGAAAAAGGGAGGGAAGGGGTAGGCCTACCAAGCCCTTCCTCCTCCTGTAGGGCCATGCTGAGCCATTATTCCCCTGTCCAGGGGATCCCCTCTGGAGCCCCACCTGCTGGATCACAGTCACAGTCGGAGACCAGGTCATCATGCTGAGCTGTGAGTGGCTGGGAGGCGAGCCCCCTGCCCTGCTGAGCTGGCTGGCTGGACAGCAGCAGCCGCTCCCAGGCTGTCCACCTCCTGCAGGCTCAGGAAGACTTGGCTGGCCGAGAGTTCACCTGCCGGGGCACTCACCCGCTCAGGGCCCCTGACCCCCACTGCCGGCTCCAGCCGGGTGAGTCGGGCTGGTGACTTGGTTCTGGGGCGGAGGCAGGAGAGCAGCCCTTCGGAACCAGGAAGAGGGGTTCGGGGGGCTGTCTGTGCCGGAATGCAAAGTGAGTCAGGAGACCGAGTCATCTCATCTCCTGGGGACTCAAGTTTTTTTGATCCATAAAATCAGGGGGTTTGGTCTGGGTCTGTGTTGTGCAGTAAAAATATAATGTGAGCCATATATATAATTTTAAGCTTTCTAGTAGCCACATGTGAAAAAGCAAAAAGAAAACAAGAGAAATGTTTTATTGAACTCAATATATCCAATATATTATTACATCAATGTATAATAATAAAAAATTATGAATGGGGTATCCTATTCTACTGTCCTCAGAATCTGGTGTAATTTGCTACAGCACATGGCAGCGTGGGCCGGCCACACTACGAGTCACACGCGGCCGGGGCTCCCGCTGTTGGACAGCTCCCGTCTGGCTGCCCGGGGACTCTGTCTCCCTCATTTGCATCAATTTGCATGAGAGGTGCCTGATTATATTCCTGCCTCGCATCGATAGGTATTTCAGGCGCCAGAGGTCTCTACCTCTCTCACTGCCTCTATGTGTTTTGGGTCTGCTTTCTTTCTGTCTTCATCTGGCCCCGCCAGTCCTATTTATTGCCAACTCAAGAAAAAAAGAGTTAAATATTGATGTGAAAAATGTGAGAAAAGCACACAAAGGAGCAGGTACATATAACAATTCTCACAAAATGATTCACGTCTTGGTCTCCGGGGGCTCCCAGGAGGCCCTCCACTGGGAATATTTCCCTCCCTCAGTCTCGGGGCTGGAAATTCCATCCTAGGAGATTCACTAACACCTGAAGCTCTGGGTCTTTAGGACTCAGTCCATAAAAACTAAGCACCTGCTCTGGGCCCAGCCCTGTGCCCGGAGCAAGGAACAGGCGGGCCATTAGGGAGAAGGAGGCCCCATGGCAGGTGCTGGGAGGGAGGCGGTTAATACAGAGATGAGTAAGGCAGGGGCCCCGCCTGCAGGAGCTGAGACTGGAGCGGGGTAGCTGAGGGGCATGGGGGCACACCATTATTGTCAGAGAATCTTGGAGCAGACGGTGGTAGGATTCTGGCATAGAATGGGAGCCGGGAAGAGGCAGCAGACTGGCCCAAGGCAAGCTTCACTATCAACTCCGCTGGCCCTGTCTCCTCACTCTCTTCCCCTCCCCTTCCCCACCACGGCTGGCCAGCGCCTCACCCCCAAGCCTTCCCACTAGCCCGGGCGCGGGGGACCCCTTCCAGCCTTACCCTCTCTGTCCCCGCAAAGGTCCACGGTTGGCAGTGGCTCAGCCCCGGGTGTCCGTGCTGGAAGGGGGAGGCCTGGCTGGGCTGCGCCCTCCTGGGGGGCACGCCGCCTGCCCAGCTCCTGTGGCTGGGACCCCAGCAAGAGCAGGTGGAAGCCGGCGCCCCCGGATTCATGCGGCACCCTGAGGGCGCCCAGCTCCACCTTCGCATCCGGGATGCTGACCCAGCGCGCCGCAGGGGCGCCTACCAGTGCGTGGCCCGCAACGCCGTGGGCAAGAGCAGTCGGAGCGTCCTGCTGGAGCTCCGGAGTGAGTCAGGGGTAGTGGGCGTCTGTGTGGCGAGGGGCAGGGGCAACCTCCAGCCGCGGCCCTGAATTAGGGGGAAAGGCACAGGAATCCTCTGCTCCGAAATTTGGACACGTGAGCTCCGCAGGCCCCGACAGGCCCTCCCAAGCACGGCCCCAGATGGGCTTATGTGAACGTGACTCCGCCGCACCCTTGAATGCACGCAAACGGTTCCCCTTGCTGTCAGAATCCTCTGTTGCTCAGTTTATAGATGAGGAAACCAGGGTAGCACAGACCAGAACGACACAGGACTGATGGAGTCTACACGCTCCGGTGTGGTGCCACGCTAGGGGTCGCCTCTCCACGAAACGGGAACAGAGTTGGGCGCGGGGTTGCACGCGCCTGTGTGTCCCCGCCCCTCCCCCAGGACAGCCAGCTCCTCCCAACGTCACCATCCGCCGCCTGACCTACGGGAGACACCGGAGACAGGTGCAGCTGCGGTGGGCCGTCGAGGGCCCCGGGAACCGGACGGGCTTCCTGGTGCAGCCGGGGCCTGGGAGACAGCAGCCAGGGACACGGAGCCTGGGAGCAGGGGCCGGAGGCTGGGGGGCGTGGACCCCGGTGTCCACTATGCCTTCCGCGTCCCGGCTCTGAATCACCACACGCCTGGACACCCCTCTGAGGTGAAGACACCAGGTGCTGGGGCCAGCGCCGTGGAGGGACTCACCCTTTCTCCAAAAACAGAACCCCAAAGCCCGGTTCATCTTCCTCCTCACAGGGCATCCCTTACTCCGTTCCTTTGCCTCCTTCCCACCGAATGCCTCCATCCCAGTCGCTTTCCTTTTCCCCACCCTTCCCTCAGGTCATTCTCCACTGCTGTCCTTGGCATCCCTCCCTGGGAGGCCCTGGAGGCCCCAGGCCTAGGGGCAGGAGCCACAGTTCAGCTTGAATCAAAAGAAATGGGGATGGGGGCAGGGGGTACGGGGTGCTGGTGATTAAGTAAGAGTAGGGGCCCAAATCTGTGCCTCATCTCACTGCCCAGGGCACAGGTGGGCTCTCGGCTTCCCGCTGCTCTCTCTCCATCCTGGGAACTCCGGATTTCATGGCGTCCTTCCCTTCAGTCCCAAGCTGCCAAGACAATTGGCCTGCTGCCTTCTGTGCCAGAAATGGGGGACTCGGCCGGGGACTCGAGGCATGCAGAGCCCCTCTTTCCTTGGGAAAGACTTGACCTCCGATTCTGTGGCTCCGGTCTTGCCCTTGATTGCCCACCACGGCGCATGGCCTGCTTGCTGCCCTCGAAGCCTTTGCTGTCAAGCTCAGTAGTGGCTCCAAAACCACGTAAGCAGCGTTCTCCCCTCTTGGTGGAACCCCCGTTCAGCGTCCATCCAGCAGTGCTGGGTGCAGTGGGCACAGGCAACGGTGGCCTTCCTACTGGTGTTCCAGTATCCTGCCCGGCACCGGACACTTTCCCCTGTGAGTGGGAAGCTCAAGGGCAGGGTTGCTTGACTCCATAGGGGGCCAGGTCTAGACCTATCCAAGGAGAGATGCAGACCCCCCCGGTCTAGGGATCTAGGCTCTTCCTTAACTGTGACCTCTCCCCAGTGCTAGCTGTCCATCCGGGCTCCAACTCCCAACCTTAGGCATCTGGGGCCACCCCGCCCTGGGTTCCAGGGTCTCTAGTACAGAGTCTGTCGGGGAAGGGAGGGTTATTTTCCCGGAACCTACGCTGGGTTGCTCAAGTACTGCACCTTTTCTTCCTACAGGCCTCGGCCAGTTGCTTGTTCCCATGTGAGTGTAGAACCCCAGTCATCCTGGGGGTTGGGGAAAGGAAGGCCGGGGAGGTGCACTCTCCCACTTCACCCTCAGGGAGCAAAGTCACCAATACAGGGATTCAAGGGAGGGCCTGATTCAAGGGAGGCACAAGCAGGTGAGCATGATTTTATCCCAAAGGTAATTACTCATATGTAAGGAGAGCAGTCCTGAGTTTCATGCATGATGCTCAGTCTCTGGTCCTGAGAACAATCTGGGACACCTCTAAGGTGTCTGTCTCCTTTGCTTGTGTCTGTTTTTTGTAGGCATCGAACCACCACCCACCACCCCAGGTTCGGATCCTGCACAAGCCGCCACGTATGCCCCAGTTAATGTCACCATCACAGTGACTGCAACACCGTGAGGCCCCAAGGGGGGCCCCAGATATGCACAGAGGAGACAGGTAGGAGCTGGAAAGATCCCTGTGTCACACTTGGTCTTAAAACCAAGATGGCTAAGATACCGGCTACCTTTACCCCCTCCATACCCAGCCTTCACAGGAGGACCAGGCTCAGCTGCAGTGCCTCTGAATGACCTGATTACAAGAGAAGTCCCGGCCCAGCTTGTGGAAGAGAGAGGTGGAAGGATGAGGAAGACACACAAGTGGAGAAAAGACGAGCCGGGTGTCCAAGGCCACATGAGAAGGGTGGTTCTGGGCACAGCGCCTGGTGCGTTATGAGCAAGCTAGCCGCTTCCACACAAAGCCTGTGAACTGAGCAGTTGCTGAATACATCCTACTCGATGCTGTCACTACTAGAGGGCTATTTCAACTGTGGCTCCCACAGGGAGAGGCTCAGCCCAGCGTACGTGCTCCCCTCATTCAACGGTAGCAAGAAATGTGCTCTTCTAGTTCTTGATTTCCCAAATCTCAAATTCCTTCCCCAAGAACACAAGCTTCGGTGACGGGACCAGCTTCATCAGAGGGGCAGTGGAGTCAGGTGCCCATCCCTGGGTCCCTGTGGCTCTTTTCGCTTTGGTAGAGGGGTATCCTCGAGTCTGCAGGGGTCAGAGGTATTCCAGATGCTGCTGCTTGCCACCAGGCCCGGGGCTGACAGGGGATGGGGGCTGTTCCAGAGTCGTACTCTGTGAGCTGTCAGCATGACTCACGGGCTCCAGTGTGTGTGTGTGGGGGGGGCTCCAGTGTGTGTGTGTGTGTGTGTGTGCGTGTGCGTGTGTGTCCGAAATCTGGGTGAAACACAAATGAATGCTTGTTCAACCGACTAGAAGAGTCGGGACTCCGAGCTGCCTCGGCAGGGGCCTCAGAGAAGTAGCAGCAAGAACCAGAGGACGTGTGTGTGTGTGTGTGTATGTGTGTGTCCGAAATCTGGGTGAAACACAAATGAATGCTTGTTCAACCGACTAGAAGAGTCGGGACTCTGAGCTGCCTCAGCAGGGGCCTCGGAGGAGAAGTAGCAGCAAGAACCAGAGGACGTGTGTGTGTGTGTGTGTGTGTGTGTGTGTGTGTGTGTGTGTGTGTGTCTGTGTCTGAAATCTGGGTGAAACACAAATGAATGCTTGTTCAACCGACTAGAAGAGTCAGGACTCTGAGCTGCCTCGGCAGGGGCCTCGGAGGAGAAGTAGCAGCAAGAACCAGAGGACGACCCTGCCAGGGGCGATTGGTGCCTGAAAGGAGACGGGAAACGGACAGAAACGGAAATTGCTTCTTAGGTTCTCACAGATTCAGACTTTATTAGAAAAGGGATTTCAAGTTCTCTCAAGGCGCTCAGGACTGGAGCTAAGGTTTAAGGGAGGCTTAGTTCAACATGGGCAATGAAATATAACAAGGCCCCACCCCATGCCGAAGACCCTGTTGGCTGTCTGGTCAAAGCAGCCCAGACACTTTGATTTTTTTTTTTTTTAAGGGCTGCTTTTCTTGAGGAGGCTAAATGTCTGCCCAGGAGTTCACACAGATGTTGCTCCAAGTGAATGGTAAACACAGACAGCAGGCCAGAAGGGCCCACTCCTCCCCATGCTCCTCAGGCTGCTCTCGGTCCCTCCTCTCTTCCTTCCAAAGAGATAGAGTTGTCCGCCCCCCCCAAGGGGGTTCTGCCTGCGTGGGCACCTGGGCTCAGGTATTCTCCCAGCCTCCCCATAAAACACTTGCTGGCCTAGATCCTGTTCCTTCAGGGCCTGGATCTCTGCGGTCAGAACAGAAGGGATTAACTCATGTGGCTCTGGGACGTGCGATGGGGATTTTCAGGGGAGGACGGGGATGGCGGTTCCAAAGAATTTCCAAGGAAGACATACACCTACCCCGACCACAAGCTATAAGCAGCTTTCTACAAACAGGGAGTATCTGACGGTCCCCATCTTCACGTGCTACTCTACAGGAAAGCAGCATTCTCTTTTAATATAAAGTCATATCAACCAGATAAAACCTGTCAACGCTACATCATTTAAAATATGTACAGTTCCAAACATAACATTACAACTTTCAGGAAAATAAAACACACTTTTCAATAGGATACAAAAACATGCATCTCAAAGCCATTACTTTAAAAAAACAGAGCAACACAGGTGGAATCCAGCCATGAGGTCAAGTTCCTGGCAGTACTCTACCTGGAATGAGCTCTCTGTGACATGGTCAGCCTAATACAGATGTACTGGTCTTCACAGACTCACTGCACAAACACAAAGCCCAGAAAGAAATGCTTTTGTAAAAGACCACTTCACAAGGTGTTTAAACATTGCAAGTTCACTTACATCCTGTACGGCACCTATCAGCCGACTATCGGTACCTAGTGGAAAAGGACACAGTGAAATGATACACCAGGAGCGGGGGCGGAGTTTGACGCTAAAACAAAGAACCACAGAGAATTCTAAGACGGGAAGGAACACGAAGAGGCCTGACCAATGACGTGCTCACTAAGCCCAGGGACGATCCCATTCCCAGGCGTGGGGTGGTGGTGGTGAGGGCTGTCACTGGGAGACACAGGGACTCTGGGAAGACCAAGTGATAAGCACGGAGCCCTGCCCACGTGGGACAGAGGGTAACTTCTGGGCTTCGGGGTCACGGTCAGAGGAACCACACGGCAGGGGAGGGCGAGAGCGTGCGAAACTGGGCTGGTTCCATCGCAAGAGGGAACCGCATGCTTTTGGAAAGCAGTCTGGAAAACTGGAAGGAGCTCAGATTACGGCTCCGGGTAAATCAGGTTGAAAGGCAGGCTCTGTGGTGGGGGGACTGTGTTGGAGATTTGTTGGGAGGGTTAACGAGATAGCAGAGAGCAGCACCGAGCACAGAGCCTGGTGTACAGCGGTCACACCACAGATGCTGCTGTGTCCTGACTTCCTGGGGAAGCGACACCAGGCAGAACTGTTGGTGACCGTGTAGGTCATACAAGTTCCGAACAACTCAAGGTTAGGGAGAATGCATAACTCCTAAACGGTAAAGTAATTATATATATATATATATATATTTATATATTTATATTTATATGTCTCAATATATAAAGGCATTTTTTATAAATAAAATACAATAAAAGGGATAACACTTAAAACAGCGTTACTAATAATATAAATAAAAGCAGTCCACAATGAGATTGCCCTAAAGATAAAGTCGTCTTCTCTTCCTAGTGGACAAATCCCATATTCAAACTCAATCTTTAAAAGCAGTTTATGACCTAAGGCTCATGCTAGTACACCTCTGTTTCCTGAATCAAAATGACTGCCCACAAATATCTACTCCCCAGTTTTCTAAAACCCCCTTTGTGACAGCATGGCTGTATCTTGGTTGGCAAAACACAGGGTATGTTTTCATATTCTGTGCACTAGGACTCTGTCCTTTGTTAGTCACACAAGTAAGGGATGCAGCTATCCCCCTCCAAAGCTAATTGCATCTACACCACATGAAGAATAAATTCAGTATACTCTAAGTATGGACATTGGGAATGCAGAACTTGATTCTACAGCATCCCTAATACCTGACCCTGAAATTATACTCACTACATTCTACTCAAAGTCATTCTTGCATAGTGACCCAGCTCAAACAGCGTATTTCACTAACAGCTCTATTTATAAGATACGTAGGCATATATAAGGGGATACTGATGCATTTACATAAACAGTTGATTAACATAGTATTCTAGTCTATTTCACTGCAATTTCCGGGAAACCGTGAACTTTTTTCATTTATGCTGAAACTGCCTGACTCTACATAAAGAGAATCATTTTCTAATTTTTTCCCCAAAGGGATGCATAATCCAAAAACAAGCAGTGATCTACTGAAGCTTGACTTAAGCTATTAAAATAGCTATTAAATAGGAGTAGTGTTTTCTCATGGGTTTTTTTTTTTTTTTAGATGTGGAGAAGAAAAGCCTTCCAAAGGCAGCTGCAAATGTCCTTGTCACTCAGAAGGAGCCGTAACTGTGATTTATGGGCTCTGCTAACCAAAGCTTCAGGTGTGTGTTTACAATGACGACATTCTAAAAAAAGTCAGGAAATTTCAAACCATACCTCTTTCCCTCCAAATTAAATCTTTTCTGACACTCACATCTTCCAAGTGTTGCCCATGCTGGAAGCTTGAAAAATAATAATTTTCGGGTGGCATGACACCGGGAGCACAATGTGGGTCTTTCTTTCCAAGTCGCCACTTTAAATTTATTTTGTCCTACTCTTAGAAACAGTCAGAAAGAGCCCTAGAGTGACAATCTAATAAACCAATCCAATTTTAATGCAGTGGGACCTGAGGGCTATCTTTTTCTCTCCAGCCGTGGTCCCCTATCTGCATACAGCAATAACCCCACAGACCTTAACCTCAACCATGTTCATGACACCGTCTGTGACTAGTGCCTAGAAAACCGAACATCATTTGTGCCTGTGTGCAGACAGAGAGTCAACAAGTCACCTATCACTTCTGTGGAAGGCACTCATACAATTCATAAGACACCTGCTATTACAAACACTAGGTTACAACTGAGCGTGACTTCCAATGTTCTCACAAAGTCTGATAACACAATACGTCAAAGGACAGCTTTCCATGTGAAAACTTCAGTTCCCTCTTAGCCAAATGGGCCAATAGGCTGGATCCTTGCAGGAGGAGCTCTTATGGCCACTGAGGTTCTCAGAAACATGGAATGATCCCACCGCTCTCAGATGATTGAAAACTACGCAAAACCAGGTTGTTTCCTACTGAGGGGGAGGAAGGAAGAGGGAAATTTTAAGGCATAAATAATATAAAAGGGCACACACTTTAAGATACATTCATAGGACATTACTACTACAAAAAATAAATAATGATTTTCTCTGACTTGAGTTCATGTCCTTCACACAGTCCATCCCCAGGCCTGTTTTGTGCAGTTACTGGCTTGAAGTGGGAACACGACTGGTCATTTGCACACCCTCAGGTTTCTTGGGGTTGCTGAAGGATCCCTGAAGGGCTGTCTAAAGGAATGCCAGGAGGAGACCAGCTGGTCTTTTCAGTACAGTCCTTGGACACAAGGGGCAGAGTAAGAGGATTCCAACTTAAAATTTTGTTCTCTGTTTCTGAATGGACACAGCTGTCTCCTGAAAAACACAAAGGTTTGGGAGCGTTATGAAATCAGAAAGGCAGATTTTGACAAAACAGTCTCACAACATTACTTTGAGCAATAAAGAAAGAATAACGAGTCAATGTAGAGCCCAGTTACGTTGAGTTTGACTTTGAGAAAGACAGTAGGTTTCAAAGATTTAAAATAAGGTTGGGCTCTCATGAACAGTTGTACAATTCACCTGAGGGCTAAAGCAAACCCCTAAAAACCCCACAAATAACCACTTTAAGGAAAGGCTACAACTCCAGAAGCAACTCAAATGATAAAAAAGGCCCATGATCATAAAATACATTCTTCCAGCAAGTCTACCGTTCAGGCACAAACCAAATCAAAGCCCATTTGGATTTATTCTCCAAAATGTAATGGGATTAACAGCCTGAGATGAAGGACGTGAATAACAGAATGTCATAGAATTCCTTATATAGTCATTTTTTCGAAGTACCCAATACCTCCCACCCGGTATTTAAGGAATATGTGAGTTGATCACAGAGAGAACGTCCTGAAAGTAACTGCCCTCATATAGGTCTTAGCTAACTGAAGACTAGCAAGAAACTTAAGATTTATAATGTCTCCCGGTACCTCTACTGAACTCTGCTGAATCTTCTGTGCACTCAGAGTTGATCTCATTCTTACTGTCCTGACAGCAAGTATGCTGAGCAGGTCTCGGTGCCGTGTCGTCTTTGAAACTCTCCTCAGGTGACTGGCCACAGTCGGGGACTGTGGAAGCCAGACATGCGGGCATCTTCATGTGACTGAGGGGCTTCATTTCCAAACCATCCTGAGGATAAGGTGCTACCACTGGGACCACAGGAAGGGGGCTGCCACTGAAAGTGCTGTTAGTTTTGGTGAAACACCTACGAAATACAACCAAAAGAAACAGAACTGTGTCTAGAGGGATCAATAATTAAAATACACTTAAAAAAATAATTAAAATACACTTATTTTGAAATACCACTTGGTATTTTGTATTCACAGATTCTTAAGAAAGATTAGTGCTTAAAAATAATGAAATGATTCACTATGATTTGAAATATTAAGAACTCAAAAATTATAGTTAAAATGGAATACAGCAGAAGAATGCACCACTTAAGAATAAAACTGTATGTGGGGTACCTGGGTGGCACCATTGGTTAAGAATCCGACTCTTGGTTTCAGCTCAGGTCATGATCTCAGGGTCGTGAGATCAAGCCCCAAGTCAGGCTCCATGCTGAGTGCGGAGTCTGCTTAAGACTCTCCTTCTCCCCCTGTCTCTCCCCAACATCTTTAATAAATAAATAAATCTTTAAAAAAAAAAAAAAACATATGTGAGGACCTATCTCACAGGCTTCCTTTGCCTTGGTCCATGTCTGAAATTGTCTTCCATTTCATAATTAACTGGTTCCTGAATAGAGCACACAGAAGAAAAAGGCCGTTGGCCACTGGAAGGAATGGGGGAGGAAAAGAAGAAGAGAACAGAGAGCTAAGAAACCTACGGCCACATGAGAGGACTAATCTCATGAAAGCCAACAAAAACGCACTGCTTTGAAATCAGATAATACGTTCCCTCTCACCCTTGAAAAAACACTACATGGATCAGACATTCAAAATCCAGGTTTTGTTTATTTTTAAATTTTTTTCTTTGCAGAATTAGTTGCTAGAATTTATTAGCACTGAGCATTTCAATTCTGCTCTACTTTTATTTCCTGCCCTCATCTAAGATACGTGTTTTCTTTCTGTTCTTCAGACTGGATAATTTCTATTGATCTAGTTCCCTGATTCTTTCTTCTGTTGTCTTCGATCTGCTGTTAAGCTCATTCAGTAAATTCTTCATTCCAGTTAATTGTACTTTTCAGCTTTGGAATTTCCATTTGGTCCTTTTTATAGTTTCTATTTCTCTGCTGCAATTCCTCATATGTGAATTCATTGTGTGTTTATCTTCCTTTAGATGCTTGAACATATTTATAATAGCTGCCTTAAGTTACTGCTTGCTAATTGTGATAGCTGTGTCACCTCAGGGTCTGTTTCTATTGGCATTTTTTCCCTAAGTATCACATTTTCCTATTTCTTCACACATATAGTATTTTTTTTTTACTGTTTTTTTTTTCTTCCCCTCTAATTTTCTGGTTGTTCTGTTGGTCTTGACTCCATCCTTCTGTTTGTGTCCTTGACCCAAGACTGGAGAATGCCCTCCAGCAAAAATCCATGAACAAATGTCAGACATTGTCTTTCAAGTTTAGATTTATTCAGTTTCTGCCTGCTTCTGGTTATTCTCCAATACTTCCAAATGGTCCAGATTTCATCATTATTACCCTTGGATGATTGAGCTATTCCATCATTAACAGAAGCTGGAATTACAGAAATATATTTTTTATTTCCATAATTTTAAGAAGAGTCTCACGAAGACATTTCATTTGGTTTTGATTTAGGTATGTTAGGTAGGAAACACATAGCACTGACTGGTAGTATGATGTAGCTAGACAATGTTAGGGAATAAAGGTAAGAATTCTTTGGATTTCCACCTTTTTAACATGGAATGGTACATTTCTGGGGCATATGAAAATCAGTAAAAGGAATCCATGCAAATGTTACTAGCATCTCTGTTGGTTCAAGTTATTGGAAATACCAAATGCTAGACAGGAAGAAAGGTCTGAACCTGAAAGAGAGTAAGATATCTGTCAGTAAACCAGATCCTTAATTTAAGTAAGTCCAATATTAATTTCAAATAGAGAAATATACTTACTATACATTTAATGGAATTCAGATACTTGTCACCTGAAATGAAAGCAAAGTATGTGAGATATTCATTTGTACAGAATAGTTTGAGTAACAGATTATTTAATAGGACTATATTTTAAGTTTTAATAATATAGAAGAAATATATACCTGATTCAAATAAAACCCAACTGTTTCCATGCATGTCTTAAGCCAATAAAAAATGAAGGAAGCACTAGTATAGAAGGAAGTTTGCTGGAGGCAGAATCAGAGCTTGGGCTAGATAGATCATGATTCCAGGAGAGTATGGCATTCCTTATTTGTCCCATGCTACATTTTATTCTATTCTAAATTTTAAAAACTTTCCTGGGATGCTGGCAAAGGTGAGCACTAATCTCCTGACAGCCTTTTAATAATGTCTGTGTTATTGGGTTCTTTCCTTCTTGGATTTTGTCAGGTTTATTCCACTGTCCCAACACCCAGGGAACCTGAGAATCCCCCTGAATGTTTTCAGTTCATGGGGATCAAATACAGACTCTAAGTAAGGTATTTACCAAAAATGTGGGGCATGGTCAGAGGCAAAAACAAAAGAAAACAAAACAAAAAAACAAATAAAACAAAAACCCCACCTTTCTGAATTCAGACACTACTAATGAAAATTTAATGGATACTATCCATTTATATAAATAACCTTACCTACAAGAACCTTTTATTCTAAAAGCATCTGCTGAACAACTTCTAAATGTCAGACACTGTGGTAGACACTAAAAATATAAAGGTAAATACAGCATATTTCCAGCTTCCAGTCAAGCAGAGGAGATGGGACTAGTAAACAAATAGTTACAGTGTGATGCAGTGTTATATAATAAGATATAAAAGACACTGTCAGCACTCACCTGTGAAATGGGTAGTAGATGTGTGGCTGATAAGAAAGAGCACTTCCCATGTGACCAGCTAGAGACCAGTGTCTATTCTTTCCTACTCAACTGTCTTATAGTCAAGGAAATTACGTTAGGTAGCAATTATTGAGTTAGAGAATAATAAGGATTCCGATTTCCCAAAACCAGAATTCTCTCTGGTCAGGGGTATCTATATGGCTACCATGATTCGTTGGAAATAACTTCTAAAAATTAAATTGCTGGTTTCTAGCTATGACTGATTAGTTTGTATCAGAGGAACTCTCCTGCCAAGGACAACTACAAAGGATGGAGAAAGTTTTATTTTAAATCTGCTGAAGTCATCAGAGGGCAACTACCAAAGCAAGCACCTGAATGGCTGAGGTTCCAGAGAGAAGGTAAATGTAAACCTGAGTTTCAATACCACTTTTCCTCTTGAGGCATTTGCCCAATTCAGTGCAAAAGAAAAGGCTGAGACATCAAGCAAAAGGTGGTGGCTGCAAAGCTAAGAAGCTAAGCAGGACTCCTGACACTTTCATGGCACTGGGAAGATAGAAACTGGAGTTCAGAGTCTCCTAAAGAGAAAAAGACGTTCAATTGGGACTCTTGAAGGTTTATGCTATAAAAATAATGATGAAGTAGAAATAGACAATGCTTTTATAGACACTGAAACTCAGCAGCCAAACAGCTCCATCCCTAATTGGATGAAAGTGATTTGCCCCTTGCCAAAACCAATCCTTCTCTGGAGGAAGGAAACCTCCTTCAGAGCCTCTGTGAGTTTTTATATGCAATGCCCAGAATTCATAAAAAATTACCAGGCATATCAAGAGAAAGAAACAAGAGAAAAATAAGTGATGCATATACTGAGTTAGGAGGCAAAGACTTTGAAAGACCTGGATGTGTATATTCAAGAAAACCAATGACAAGACGAAGAATTTTAACAGAGACCTAGACTTTACTATTGGGATATCTATACTAAAATGTAGAATAACTGAAATTGAGAACTGAATACATGGGGTGAAGAGCTAACTGGGCACAGATGAACAGAGGTCCACTGCACATGAAGCAGGCACTGCACACCATTCAGACTGAAGTACAACAAAAAGGATGGGAAATATAGAAGGAAGCTTAAAAGACATGTGAGGTGTAGCGAAAAGCTCAAAAATATATATAGTTGGAGTCTCTCTGAAGGAGAGAAAGGAGAATGGGACAGAAGCCATATTTGGAGACATAAGGGCTAAGAATTTGCTAAAACTGATGAAAGCTCCAGCACAGATTCGAGAAGTCATATGAACCCCAAGCAGAATAAATACAAAGACAATTACACTTTTGGATGGGAATAATTAAACTGCTGAAAGCAAAATACAATGTGAAAATTGTAAAAGCAGCCAGAAGAAACAGACATTATTACTTTAAAAGGGAACAGAACTAGCTGCACAGATGATTCTTCACCAGAAATGACAGAAGCAATAATGCAACACTGTTAAAGTACAAAAAGAAAGTAACTGCCAGCCTGGAATTCAATAAACTACAAAAAGGGTCCTTCAAAAAGGAAGATGAACTGAAGGCATTTTCAGACCAAAACACAGGGAGAATCTGTGACCGTCAGATCTGTATTATAAGAAATACCAGAGGCAGTTTTTCAAGCTGAAGGAAATGAATGCCAGCAGACGCAAGAAAGGAAATACAGAAAGGAACAAGAAGAAAGGTAGTGTTAGGAATTCTGAATAAATACTGACTTCAAAAAACAGGAACTATAATGTCACAGAGGATTTTAATTATTTGTAGAATGAAAACCTGTGACAAAAATAACACACAAAACCCTAGAGAAGGAATGGAGTTAAAAATGGTCTAGGAAGTGGTAAAGTACTGATATATACGGGACTCTGATTCAAGTCCTAATGTCCAGCACCAAGCACATAGTTCATGGCACACAGTAGGACCTCGAAAACATCAGATTTTTTTTTTTTTACTATCCTTTTTCTTAAGCAAGTAAATTCACTATCGGGGGATAGAGGGAGCCATGACTAAACTAATTGGAAAATACCTTGTAATACCTTGTTAATGCCCAATACTAAGGTAAGACATGTCCATTAAAGTGAGAATGAACAGATACACTTACCCCTGAAGCTTTTTGTATCCCTGTAGTAGTCATCTCCGTCCTTGTTCAATACTGGCTCTGTTGTCTGGGTTTCCTTTTATCTGTTGGTTTCAAAGTTGTCTGACTTCAACTTCAATCTCCTTGAGGGCAGGCAATGACTGTCCTCAGTGTCAGAGAAAGCTCTTAAGACAGTGAGACATACAGCACACACAGTCAGGTCCTTAAAAAAAAAAAAAGTTCCTGACGGTGATGCTGTAAAACTAACTGAGCTTCTGGCTTGATGCCTCATTTCTCTGCAAGAATCTGGAAGTCACACAGAGGTCCCAGAAACCTAAAAGACCAAAAGGGGTCATCAGGTCAGAAAGAAAAGTTTTCATTTAAAAGAAGCAAAGTTAAACTGTAAGGAAAACAAAAAAATACTTGCCAGAATTAGAAAAACCAAGGAAGTTCCCTAAAAACAAAATTTTATAAATTAATAATTTGTTTAGGTAGATAGAAGATGAATGAAATTTCATCATGTTAACATAAAATAATGAAGACTCACCAGATAGTAAGAAGCCTTAAATTCTTCTGTTTCTTTCCTTTTAGTTTCTTTTTTTCTGTTCATTTCTTGCATTTAAAGCAAAGGATGAGATTTTTAAATGAAGTGTGAGGGCGGCCCTAACAGTCTGAGTGTGAGGCACCTAAGTGAATCACATGGGTGGGGCAGGACCGAAGGGATGGCCAAGACAGAGGGGCCATGGCCAACTATAACGGATGATAACCTGGTTGTTCTGTGTCGGAATAAACACACAGATTAAATACACAAGATGTTTTAAAATAAATGACATATATTTAACAAGAAAAAAAAAAGTACAATTTTACTATTCCCTATTCCTTGGTATCTATTTTTCAGCTAAGTGAAATAGGAGATGACAGTCGCTGTTCACTTTTGTTCTGAATTGTGACTCTCAATTCACAGAACGGTGTTGAGAGTAAGATCATCCTTTGAGTTAGATTACCCACTTTCCAACAGGATAAACCAAACTGATTTAAAGTTTTCTAGTACACCAAATCCTAACTCCTAATCATCAGGAATTAACCATTTAGATAACCACATGTAAATAATTCCATTCTATTCCAGGTATCTACATGTGTTGGCATAAAAATGGCTTCAACTTATGGGTTATGTGCTAAGACACAAGCATAGAGAGCAAAGTATATAAAAAAGGAATAGGGGCGCCTGGATGGCTCAGCTGGTTAAATGTCTGCGTTTGGCTCAGGTCATGATCCTGGAGTCTTGGGATCAAGCCCCGTGTTGGGCTCCCTGTTCAGCGGGGAGTCTGCTTCTCCCTCTGCTCCTTCCCCCTGCTCATGTTCTCTCTCTCTCCTTTACTCACTCTCTCTCAAATAAAAATCTTTATAAAATAAAATTAAATTTAAAAAATAAAATAAAAAAGGAATATAACACCTGTTCTGAATAGAATTAGGAATTTAGCATGTGAGAACAATTTTACTGATTAATACTTGAACTAAAATTTCCAAAGTTGTCAGGTAATCACATAAAAAAAATATAAAGACCCAAATCTATAGGCAGTGAAAGAGAACAGGTCGAATGAGTACATCTGCAAATATCTGACATTCATCAAGATGCTCTTATAGTGCACATTTTACAGTTCATATAGTCAAAGAGTTTGTTAATTTCACTACCTTAGGCTTCTCAAATAACCCTTCAATTGCAGTTATTATTGGCTTAAGGTAGAATGAAGGTTTTCACGGAGTTGTCTCTGGCTCAATGAAAGTACTTTTCTTAATTTTAAGTTTAAAAACACTGAGTAAATAGAACTCTGGGCATCTTGCCACATACAAAAATGTGTGCTAAAACGAATTCAGGTGGTCTGGGACCTGTTAGTTTACCAAGATATCTTTCAGTTAACAGGAAAGACCTGACAAACCTGTAAGACGGAAAAATGACTATTACAGTGTCATAAAAATAATATTCTTGAACCAACCATCTGAAGAGCACACACTAGGAAACAAGAGGTGGGAGTAGTGGCATAGAATTGTGCTTGGATGAGTACGTTCCTTTAGTATTTGACTAAATGTATTTTGGACATTCTAGCAAAATTATCTAGGACCTCTGAAATATTTTCTAGTGAAGTATTCCATTTCTGTATACACAGTTGGATATTTGTTAAGCATGATTACATACAGAATTACTCCGATTAGATACCTGCATAAATTGTGCATTAAGTTTCCTCTTTTCATTATCCCTAGAGGGCAAAGACTGGCTATCCATGAATTTCTTGGATGTGTGACACTTATGTTCATGAGTATGTTCTTGAGACTTCTGAAATGGTCACATCTTGGTGGTGGTTTGTTTTAATATTCAGCTCACTTCTGTTTCCTCTTGCCTCAGTGTCTCTGTCATTTTGCTGGCCCAGCCCTTATTTTTGGAGGCTCATCAGTTACTATGCAACAGAACCCTGATGACATTCCCCAATGGCCATGGCTGTCCCCCACTCTCATGGCATACTCTTTATTGGATGCAAAGACCCCAGTCTCAGAATGGGAGCTGCCCTTTGGGAATTAGCTTACTGGTGATTGTCACATAATAGGTGACAATAAATGACTGAGTACATTACTGAACATGACAAGTTCACACGCATGCTTACAAATAAAAGACCAAAAAACAAAAACAAAATATCCTATCCTAACCACCTGACTCCCTGACAACAGGCCCTTGGTCTCCCATCTTATAAGTAGGAAATATAGAACTTCCCCAAAAGGAAGGTGCTGAGCAATTTTATTTTATTTTTTATTTTTATTTATTTATTTTTAAAGATTTTATTTATTTACTTAACAGAGAGAGAGAGAGCGAGAGAGGAAACACAAGAAGGGGGAGTGGGAGAAGGAGAAGCACGCTCTCTGCGGAGCAGGGAGTCCGATGCGGGGCTCGATCCCAGGACGCTGGGATCATGACCTGAGCTGAAGGCAGACGCTTAACGACTGAGCCACCCAGGTGCCCTGGTACTGAGCAATTTTAAAAACCAGACACAGTGCTGTGAAATTTTTTTCTTAGAGAACTAGGCAAGATTACCACAGATGGAAAAGAAACGAAGTTTTAGGTTTTGTGTGTTTTCTGCCTTTAGTTTTTATGGCTTAGATCTGGAGTAGCTATGTGATCAGCCACAGGAGACGGATTGAGTCATAACAAATTCACTTGCTGGAGGAAAGAATTTAGGCATACTCAACAAGTAGTCATTTTCACAAACTTAACAAACCAGCTGGGTAGCTCAACTTGTAGGCCAGAAAGAACTAGTACTATAACGAAATGTTTGCATGCTCATCTCTACACACTATTTTTATCTGTGTGGAAGGTTCCAAGTTGGTGAAAGAGTGTCCCCAAGCCCAGCAACACATAGACTTTCAAGGTTGTCATCAGGCAAAACCTTGGAGATCATTCATGGTATCTGTGCTTCCTAAGGCACTAAGTAATTTGATTTCCCCTTCTGACCATCAGCCATGTATAGCTTGCGCTTTTTTTCCCAGATGGATTATATACATATTTCCAAGCTGATTTTTACTTGGATACTTCCTGCCCACTTCCAATCTCTTTAGGACCCTTAATTTCTTGTTCCTTCCTGATGGGACCTCTCAGTTCGTTTGTCTGTGAATTCCATCAGTGTCCTCTCTTTTACAAATTATCAAGACTGATAGTGAACAGGCAGGATTTAACGTCAATCCTTTCCCATTAAACTAGCCAAGCAACTGACAAACCCCAGTTGATTACATATCCAGAACTGTGTCACTGCCTTTTAAATTGAGGAGAGGAGAAGAGAAGAAGGAGGATAGAAAGCTTTTGATTTATTTGATTAAAATCTGTTACATTCTTGAAATGCACAAGGATTTCTCAATTAAGTCTTTAGTGTAGGGGTCTGGCTCCTCACAAAGCTGCATTCTATATGCCTCTTTCTAGCTGTCCATGGTGACCTATTACATATCATTCTTAAAACATGAAAAGCGTTCAAATTAACTGAATACAGTGAAGCAGGCAGTCATTTACAACATGCCACAAAAGCGCTAGAATCAAATAAAACTCCACAGATGCTGGAATGTACATTCCCCTCTTACTTGTTCTCACATTTTCACATCAGTACTCCAATTTAAACAGTAATGGCAACATTTTCTCTCCAGATCGTTATTACCAAAACAGAGGGGATGATAAAAGGGGTCTAAGGTTGGAACTGACTTGTTTCTTAAGAGCCCACTCTACAAAATACATTTAGGTTTAAACCCAAGAAGGCATGGCAGGACACTATGCAGCTAAGATTGCAGAAGGGGCAGGCCCTAAGCAAGACTTCCTCAGTTCTTAGGCATCTGTGGAATACGAGAGCCACCCTGGGTAAAGGTGAGTTTGATGTGGGGTCTAAAAGGATGACTCCCAAGGGTGTGCCAAGGGGTAAACAGTTTCTCCTCATCTCCTGCAGTGATTCCTAGCTCAGTGGTTGCACACAGTTACCTAGATAGCCCCGTCGGCCTCCTCAACCAATCCCTCGTGTCCTTTTTTTTTTTTTTAATTGGCACCTCCTAAATCTTGCAAACTCATCTACTTCTCTTCATGTCTACTGCAACCATCCTAGGGCACGGCTTCTCCTCTGAGCTATTGCAATAGCCATCTCACTGGTCCCCTGTATCCTCTCTTGCCCCATCCAATTTATTCTCCAAACTCCATCCAGAATGTTCTAGCACAATACTGTCATACTTAAAATCTCTTGCTGACTCACCACGGCTCTGTATGACCTACTTTCACTCACCTTTTACCTCTGACCCCTTCGCTTGCTTGGTTCCTGCCACATTAGTCTTCCTGAAGCTCTGTTTGGATCCTGGCATTCTGCTTTACAGATTTTGCATAAATGGTACCCTGTCTTTGCCTGGAAAGTTTTAAACCTATCCCCTTCTCTTTTACCTAGTTTTACAAATTCTTCAGAGTTTCAGAGCAAAATGTCGCTTTTATGATTTATTTGTATCATTTTGAAAAAAGGTTATGTCTCCCCATCAAACTATAAGCTCACTTATAGTGAGCAAACCAGGCAGGGACAATGCCTGGTTTGCTTACTGTCCTCCAGGACCTAGCTGGGTGTCTGGCCCACTACAGACTTTCAACAAATGTTTGCTGAATGAATAAATGAACACCTTTTCCTGTCACTCTCCTTATGCTATCACAACGCTTGCATCATCTCCTCGAAGACATTTCAAATAACAGCACCAGAATCTGATGCTTTATTTGTTGTTGTTGTTGTTGTTATTATTATTATTATTTTAATGTAGGCTCCACACCCAGCATGGAGCCCAGCATGGGGCTTGAACTCATGATGCTGAGATCAAGACCTGAACTGAAACCAAGAATCGGATGCTTAACCGACTGAGCCACTCAGGCACCCCTCCTCGAAGACATTTCAAGCCCATAAGCAAAAAATAATAAAAGAGAGAACGCCTTATAAAAAGGATGTCTGATCACTTTAAATATTTATGAAATAAGGCAAAAACAATGCCTTAAATAACTAAAAATAATCAGACATAGCTACTGTCTCCCTTGGTGATCCCACCCATATTTAAGTTTTATCACTTAGATGCAAATTCCTAAGTATGTCTCATAGTCCCGATCTACCCCCTGAACCCAACAGCGGCATTTTCATCTGTCTCCTTGGCTTAGATATCCAACTGGCACTTAGAACTCTAAATGCCCAAAACCGAATCCATCACCTTTCCTCAATATGTCATTTTATTAAGTTCCTTCTTTCTTTTTTCCAAGATTTTATTTATTTATTTGAGAGAGAGTGTGAGCGAGCACAAGTGGGGGTGGGGGGCAGAGGGAGAGGGATAAGCAGATTTTGCACTGAGCAGGGAGCTCAAAGTGGGGCTCAATTCCAGGACCCCGGGATCATGACCTGAGCTGAAGGCAGATGCTTTACTGACTGAACCACCCAGGTGCCCCTTAAGTTCCTTATTTCTATGACTATTACCATGGCAATTACTATGCCATCCATGCTTGAAACTTTCTATTCATCTTGAGCCTTTCTTTTTTTCTAGATCCCTACCAGACAATGGCCAAGTCCTAAAGATTCCCACTCTAGCGGCACCTGGGTAGCTCAGTTGGTTAAGCATCTGACTCTTGATTTCGGCTCAGGTCATGATCTCAGGGCTGTGAGACAGAGCCCCACATTACGCTCCACGTTCAGAGGGGAGTGTGATTGAGATTCTGTCTCTCTCTCTCCCTCTGCCCCTCCCCCCCAAATAAATCTTAAAAAAAAAAAAAAAGATTCCCACACTAGAACCTCCCTCATCCCTTCCTTTCTATCCCCACTCCTTGCACAAAAGCTAAGGTCTTTGTTATAGAAACCATCAGACTGGTCTCCTCCCTGCAATCCCACCTGTGTACTGCTACCGCTAATCAAGCCTAAACACATCTCTCAAATACATGGCTCCTCTTCTCAGAATTCTTCCAGAGAAATATGATGCAATTAGCCCATTGTTTTTCAACATTTAACCAATATCCCCCACTCTTGATTAACACACACACAAAAAATCTCACATCCCTCCTGCATCTTTATTATTGAAACAATAGGGATTTTTTCCATTCCTTAAACGTAAAACTACAAGATTTAATGTGCTTCTTCAAACCCTACTCACTGTATTTGGAGCTCTGTTGTGAATCACTATGATTAGACTATGGGCTCTCTGGAGGTGGGACCTGGGCCAGCACCCGGTATGTGGGAGTCGCCCAACAAATGTTTATTAAATAAACTATTAAACCGTGACAGGATGATCCGTGACATAAACTCGGTCCAGCTTTCCATTTTATATCCTGCTACCCTGTACTTGTACTTCACCAGCCCAATTATTCCAGTGGTTCTTAAAACATGGTCCCACGACCAGCAGCATCAGCATCAGTAGGAATTCATCAGAAATCCAAATTCTCAGGCCCCACCCTATACCTACTGAATCAGAAACTCTAAGGGTAGAGCCTCGGAATCTGTGTTTTCACAAGTACTCCAAGTGATTCTAACATATGCTGAGGTGTGATAACCACTGAACCACACTATCAGCATACCTTGGGGAGAATGGGGTTTGCTTCCAGACCACTGCCAATAAAGCAAATATCCCACTAGAGCAAGTCAAATGAATTTGTTGGTTTCCCAGTGCCCACAGAGTTATGTTAACACTCTACTTTAGTCTATAAAGTATGCAATAGCATTATGTCTAAAGAAACATGTATATACCTTGATTAAAAAATACATTATTGCTAAAAAATGCTAACCATCATCTGAGCTTTCAGTGAGTCTCAATCATTGATCAGGTCACTATAACAGATAGAATAATGAAAAAGTCTGAAATACTGCAGGAGTGACCAAAATGTGAAAGAGACACAAAGTGAGCAAATGCTATTGGAAAATGGGGGCCAACAGACTTGCTTGATGCATGGCGGCCACAAACCTTCCATTTGTCAAAAAACACAGGATCTGCAAAGTGCAATAAAGCAAAGCACAAGAAAATGAGGTGTGCTTGTATTCCCCCTTAGGTAAGCCCTCATATAACTTAACTGAAATTATGTCTCTTTTTGTGCACACATTAGTTCAACTGGCATTAGGAAATGCAAATGTATTGTTAGTAATGTCAATATTCTAAAAATGTAAATTGACTAAAATTTTGCATATCTACCTCTCAGCATTCAAAGCTTATTATAAATTTTGCCAGTTGGGGGATCTTAAGCAAAGATACCTGTTTTCAATTTCAAAGTCAAAAGAGTTAGAAGCTTTAAATTTAATGATTCCAATTTTCCAGAGTTGAAGGTAGGTACTTACTGATATTTATCTGGCCAATCACTAAGCATCAAAATCACATAATGGCTCCTGGGAGCCAGGTGAGTCATCTGGCTAATCTTGGGGGCAATGTAGGCAAGTCAAGACTTGCCCTAAATAGGCAGACTCTCAGGTAGGAAGAAGTAAATTTAAGCCAGAGAGAAACAGAAGCTGGTTTTCTCAGGCTAAAGAGAATGCACCTAGGTTCCCAGATAAAAGTAAAACCCCCACACATGAAATGCAAGAAGTCATCAACTTGAAAAATTAATAGAACTATAATTGTCCATTGTCTTAAAGGGAAAAAAAAAAAACAAGTATAACAAAAGCCCCCAACACTATACACATATACTCACTCACACACACATTCACTCACACAAATATACAAATGGCCATGAATGCAAGATGGTACATACCGGTCATAAAAATTCTTTTAAGGAAATGGGATATCTTATTGGTAACCAGGATGGTAACTTCATCATAAAGACGTGATTAGCAGCAAATTACCAAAATCTATCATCAAAGTATGTTGGGATGATTTTACATTTCCTAGGGCAATTTTCCATTTTTCAGATAAGAAAATAGCCACAGAGAGATTATATAACTTTCCCAAGATCACGGATTTAAGCAGTGGCAAAGCCTATGTCTGTCTACTTATTCTCAAGCCAGAGGTTCTCTTGCAACATCGCTTTAATGCCAATGTTGAATTGAGATCTGCTGATGGCCACAAGAATCACAAAAGAAAATGCATTACGTTTTTAGGCAATACCATTTGTTTTAATTAAGTTTATTTGATTACTTACCAGGTGTATGAAGCATCTTTAGCATGTTCCTAACAAAATGTGGTAAAGCCTACAACCAGCTCAGGACAAAAAATGTGGCTTCAATGTTATAAACATCTTAAAATGTAGTTAGGTCAGACAGAATTTAAAAAATGTAACAAACAATCTTAGTACACAAAATAGGCAGATGGCTCTTGCTAACACAGACACCCTAAGATGGGCTAAGTAAATGATAAGGACAGATCTCCAGGAAGATTTATTGCTTTTGCTCTGAAACTCTCAAAACACATGCTGAGCAATGTATTGCCAAGTCTATAGTTGATTAGTCGACTGGCTACTTCCAAGTTCTGGTTTTGGTAACTTCCAGACACAACTCTTAACCTTGTAATTGATTTAAAAAATATAGGTCCCACCCCCATTTCAATAACGAAATATCCAAACTCCAGTCATACTCGTTATTTAATGTACTAACTCTAACACAGTTGTTAAATTGTAGAGTTTTAGAGCTGGGCAGGGCTTCTGGGACCATGTCACCCAATACCATTGTTAACGGGAGAAAAAGAACTAAGGTTTCTGATGGACACAACTTTAATACAACGGAAAATCTGATAATCTTTTGGAGTTACTATATATAGAGGCAGCCTGAAAGCTTCCTGGATATTGTCAAAATTTAAATGGCCATGTTACTCTACATATTCCTATCTTGTTTGAAATACTGTGAGTACATATGCCTCTTACAATTTTTTTAAACCCCCCTAAATGAAAAGAAAGGGGAAAAAAAGATTTTGCTACTTAGTTATCGCAAGGTTTTAAGAATTAAAAAAAAAAAGTACTGAATAATCCAGTAGGAAAATTTCAGTAATATTACCATGAAAACACATTACTTAATACACAGGGTTTGTCCGCTAACATTCAAACGTGCTCTCATTCATAACACAGAGCGGAAAAGAACAGGTGAGAAAAGACAAAGTCTTTATATAGAAATGACTCTAAAGATTTCAGAAACATCAAACCTTTTAATAACAACTCAGTGAGAAACACGTCTTTAATATTGTCCATCTATCTCAAGACCCCAAGGCCCAGAAAGGCGAAAATTGTAAAGGAGGGCTAAAAAATTAGTAACAGCCCTACACTTAAGTCTCCACATTCTGAGATTTATAGCGTACGTAAACGTCAAGAATTTCCTTAGGTGAAGGGGGCAAAAGAAGAGTCCTACACTGTATTCCCAACAACCCTTGCGAACGGAGCTGTGTACCTGTTATTGTTCCGACAGTTCCGACAGCTAACGCACTCCAACGGGTCCGTCCGAGGTACCGCTGTGTACATTGCACCACCCTGGTCAGGACGGAAGTACAGGGAGAAAGAGAAACACACACTGTGAAGGTACCACAGACTCATAACCAAACAGCCCCAAATGGAAAGGCCAGGCCAATGATGAACGGCTACATGGTGTATTTTAACCAACCCCCAACAAGGTTATGCTTATCATTCCTTACCAATAGTTACAAACGAGTTCCATACAACACTGAAACTACACTCTACAAACTAACTGCCATGTTTTTTTTCCATGTATTTTCGTCCTGAAAGGAGCCAAAGAAATGGAGAAATTTAGTCACTTCCGTTTCAGTGGTTCAAATCTACTGGGCCCCAAATGCACTGTACATTAGAACCTCCTGTTCATTTTTACTTTTCTAGCAGTCACAGAAGAATTTTACGTGATGCCAGTTGGAGAAACAGGGTGGAAATCTGTTTGAATGATGTCACAAGATAAACCCATCTTCATTTTCCTGTAATTATTTCGATTAGGTCTGTTCACTTGACTACACTAAGTTTTAAAACATGTTTTATTTTTCCAGATGGAGTAGATTCTCAGCCAGCAATGACTTGGAGGGGAGGATTAATATTTTGATGTTGCTTTTGGCGGAAACTGCCCGGCAATTAAGAAAAATGCCCAGATTAACACATACCTCATTGTAAAACGCTTGCTTGACATATACAATGGCAAGATTTCTTCACAACTGATGTTCAGAATTGAACCAGCTTTTGGTCAGAGTAAAAATTCTGCTTTCAGATGAAAAACAGCAGAACTGAGTCTGATAAGGGTGGGAGAGGCTGTCACACTGCACCCAAACCCAGAGCAGTTCTTCAAGGTTAAAGAAAGTTCAGGCAATTGTTTTTCCCAGAATACTTTCCATTTCCATTCATCTCATAACAACAGCCAGAATCTAAGCAAACCAAAAGCACTGAAAACGTCTCTCAACATTCCTGATCCAACTAGCAACAGGAATTTTTAAGAAAACATTGCGAGAAAGAATATCCTCTGCTATGTTCAGTCTGTGAGCATAAGCTCCATAAGCTCCAAACTTCACAAAATGAAGTTAACCTACGGGGTAATGTGATTAGTTGAATCACTAAACATATCAAAGTTAACTCGATGATTTTTATGATTGCCAGTATTTTGAAAATTTCCCCATTTCCTCCCACCCAGAAAAGACAAGAAAACTAGTGAGTAAAAACCACAGATGATAGCCTCTAAAATTGTACACCTAAAGGGGCAACCATTATTTAAATAGCAATTCATTGTTCAAAAAAGCCAAACTGCTGTTCCAAATCCTCAAACATCAGATTTATTTTTTTTCTTCTTATGGAAATAGCATGTGCTATTCAAACCTTAGTGTTTTCTCCTTTTGTTTCTTGGACAATGTTAGTAGTTTGGACTAGGAATGGTGACCAAAAAAGTTTACAAAGTCTGAATATGAGCCATGTCTTTCCACGTAAAATAATGAAATCATTATTCTCTTTTGGTAACGAGATGCACTCAAGCAAATTAGGTATTTTTCTACAATACACTAAAACTAGATCACACAAAACCCATTAGATGTCCAGCTTTAAGATACAAATATATATTATAGTTTTGTTCTCCCAATGTAATATTTTAATAAATCTTTGTTGAAGTTGAGGATGAAAAACTCAAAACCTTTTCAAATTTTAGCACCTCGTGGGTTATGGCAAATTTATCTGTAATCAGAACAATGACAAAAACTTCAATGAGTGCTTAATTGCACAATGAGTGCAACTAAACATATCACCCATCTGACTGAAAAATAACGTGGATGCACATCCAAACAATGTAATAAATGAAACTTCCTAACGCAGAGAACCTCTAACCAACATAAATATAAAATATGCTAGTCATTCTATTCCCATTTCAAAAATTAAACTATATCACTGAGTTATCCGTGAAATAAAGTATTTTTCAAGGTGTATCAATCACTCCTTGTGGCTAAGGAACACTAATATTATAAAAGGCAAAAATCCCAGGGCGCCTGCGTGGTGCAGTCGGGTGAAGCATCCAACTCTTGGTTTTGGCCCAGGTCATGATCTCAGGGCGGTGAGATTGAGCCCCGCGTCAGGCTCTGCACTTGGTGCAGAGTCTGCTTGGACTCCCTCTCCCTCTGCCCCTGCACTTTCTCTCCCTCCCTCTCTCTCTCTCTCTCAAATAAATCTTTTAAAAAAAATAAAAAATATAAATAAATAAATAAACAAAAGGCAAAAATCTTACAGGCAATACCCCTACCACACGTTGGACACAACAAATAAAAGAAACTCACTATAGGTTGGAAGTCACAATCTGGTGGCCTGCAGACAGGTTCCACGTGGCCTCCGCAATGCTTTCAAAAATTGCAATCAGTTGCCAACATGTAAAAAATCTGGCAATTGCACCTAGATTTACAAGATGTTTTGAAAAAATCAGAAAACCCGGTAACCCCGGACCCTCAGTCCTGCGTGCCAATAACTGGACTGAGTTGTAGCTGGCGCTCTCCAGATTGTTACCGCCGCCACTGCTTCTGTCTCATTCCCAACTTGTTTTGCTCAATTTCACGATCTGCCTGACTCCGCTAAAGCATACGAGTTTTCAGACTCTGCTCTTTTTTTTTTTTTA
Source organism: Halichoerus grypus (assembly GCF_964656455.1). Lineage (NCBI taxonomy): Eukaryota > Metazoa > Chordata > Mammalia > Carnivora > Phocidae > Halichoerus > Halichoerus grypus. Next base: position 90,598,718 of record NC_135722.1, on the reverse strand, counting down.
AAGATTTTATTTATTTATTTGAGAGAGAGAGAATGAGAGCGAGCGAGTACATGAGAGGGGGGAGGGTCAGAGGGAGAAGCAGACTCCCTGCTGAGCAGGGAGCCCGATGCGGGACTCGATCCAGGGACTCCAGGATCATGACCTGAGCCGAAGGCAGTCGCTTAACCAACTGAGCCACCCAGGCGCCCCAGACTCTGCTCTTAATAAGGCAAATTTAAAGTACTGGGTCCACTCTACGCCTAATGGGATTTCCATCTCTCAAGAATAACTTCCAGCCAGTTCGTTACAGGTATTCCACTTTCACTGTGAAATAATTTTAAAACATAAACCAAATTGATGAACATAACTATCACCTGACAATAGAAAGCTTACAAAGATTATTCTGGATCAAGGGGTTGCCAGTAATACATAGTATTTCCAGCCTAATAAACCCATGAGATTGCTATGTTGACAAAGGCCAAGTAGGCTGACCCTGTTCTTGCTCCCTGGCACCATGGGGCATAGGGAGGCTGTATTTATAATTAGGTCTCTTACATTTACTAGGTGACGGGGATGTTCAAAATCCACATGTGTCCTGGTTAGTGAGCTTGTATGCCCCGAGTAAAGCCCTCCGTTTAAGCTCCCATTCATGATTCCATTGACTCCATTAGGGATTTTATGGTGAAGATGGGAGCAGCCATTGCTGAGACCTCCATTGCTTATGAAGCTTCCATGAACATTCCCATTTATCCGATTTGTGCCAGGCAGAGTAGTGTATTCCACCATCTGCCCATTAATATCTGACCCCTGGTAGAGATATCCTGGAGGGTCATATTCTGTTAAGAGAGAACAAAAAAGAAAAAAAAAGTAAGATAAAGAAAAAGACAATCTTCTTGTGTAGGCAGTTTTATTAATAAACCCCTAAGAAACTACAAATACACTAAAATAAAATGCCTTAAATGTGTTCACTTGAAGTCTAATTATGAGATATGCTTTAAGAAAGTTATTGCTCTTTCCTTGTGTGGAGATAGCTAGGAACTCTGAGTTAATTAAGGCTTTGTTAATGGGAAGAGAAATTAACCAGAGAGAAATTACTCAAGAGAATTAATATATCATGCAAGTTGAAACTATCTGAGTACTGGCAACATTAAGAAAAAGTGTTTAAACTCCCACACACTTCAAAGTGCCGAGAGAAACTATAAAACAACAACAAAAGGCAAACATTAGGTAGGATATTTTAAATAGTAATAAACAACACTTTTAAATGAAAGGATGGAGTTGTGTATATGTTCACTGACTATCAGTTCCTTCATTAACATAGTCCATGTGGAAGTTGTGGGGTACTAAAGGCAAAAGGCTAATTATTCCATTTCCTTATATTAAAAGCACTTAAATAGTTGCCTCAAAATTCCAATCTCCAGAGGCACACTTGCTAGATTTATTTAGAACAAGTGCAATATCCCTTAGAAAATACAGCACCTAAACTGTACAGGACTTGTTGGCAGAGTTTTGGTAAATTCTTCAAAGGTATTAGAGCAAGCCAAGACTGGATTAGGTGTCCTTCCTCCTATTACTGAACTTCTTACAGGTGAGTTACTGTCAGCCTACCTGCTTATCTTTTCCATTAAACTATAAGCTGACAGGGCAGGGGACAGGTTTACTTTTTTACCACTGTATCCCCATTCTCTAACACAGTGCCAGGCACATCAAAGACAGTCACTGAGTATCTTCTGAATATGACTGAATGAACATCACTACCATAAATTTCCATCTTTGAACATATCACCAAGTCACAGAGGAAAACAACCTCAACCAGATTAAGCTTGCTCAGACGACCAGAGAAACACTTTTCTTTTAATGATTCCGTGCACACTCACACAATTAAAGTCAATGACACCGAAACCAATCAAATGATCTCTTCAACCCTTTTAGCCTGGCACCATCACCATCACCACCACCTCTCTCCCTGTCTATCCCCTAGAAAGCACCAATTCAGTAAAAACAAATCACCTTTTTTCCCCTTGAACTATTAGCTTTGATTCTCTTATTCTGGGGACAGAGGGGAAACCAAAAAAACCTCCTCCCACCAAAGACTACAGTCTCTGCTTGCTCCAATTCCCCTGTCTGGGAGAACAAGAAAGGTGGGAAGGGGAGGGGAGAGAACTAGGGGAAGAAGAGGGAAAAGGGGTTCTAGGTTATCTGTTTCCATGCGGCACCATCACTCCCATTACTAGATACACGTAGGGACCAGGCTGGAGCAGTATTGGTATATCAGGGACTGAAACAGGACCACGTTACCTTCATTTGTGTCATTCAGTAACAGTAACTTAGAAAAGTTTTCCTTTCCCTCATTTCCAGCCTTTTCTATTCCTGTTACCAAGACTTGTACCCATACGGAGGTATTCCAGCAACACTTCCAAAGCTCATGCTTCAAGAACGCATGCTCTTTGGTGGTCTGACAAAGCCAGAGTTTCCCAGCACAAAGTCAGCTATTTACTTAGAGACCTGCCTGGTTTGGGCTTTGCTGTTTATTTCTACTGGGCAATTTCATGGGATGCTCCACTTCCTCTGGCTGAACAGAGGCTAGAACAGTCTTAAAGTCTCCTCCCCTGACCGCAGAGTACCTGATGTGCTTTATACCGTGACACTAACCCACGGAAGTATTACAGATCCATATTTATCCTGACGATACTTTCCTGGCCATCTTTAGAAAAAGACCAGGAAATATTGATGAATGGCTTACTCTGTATGGTGTTTTGCTGACGGTTCTTCCAGAGGCACATCGCAATGAAAACCATGAGAATGAGGACCATCACACCTAGCACGCAGCCAACTATCAGATACAACATGTCGCTGCTTCTGGTGGGGCTGGTTGCAGGCCCAACGTTTCGTCCACTTCCCGAAGAATTTGGAGGGGTACTCAAGTCTTTGACGGGATACTCAGAAGCTCCAGGAAGGCGTTTTACTAGTTGACATATAAAGGAAAACATGATGTCAGAGTGAATACAGGCTCTATGAGACGGTTTACTCTCTGACGGAGGTCTGGTTAGGAATGCAAGCCAGTCTGTTTACACTTGTTACTGAGATGATCTGACCACCAATGAGTCACAAGGAGGACTCAAAAGTTTAAAAATCTGATGTGCCAAAGTCTCAGTCCACAAATTCTAGAGAAATCATAAAGTCAGAGAAACAAATGCCCTCAGTCCAACCCAAACTGCTATCTGATTATCTGCTCAACTGTATTTGGAGAAAACTCCCAGTATTTCAACTTATGGGTGGGATGAAAACTCCTTTCTATGTGACACACTTTGAGCTGAATAAGATTCAAAGTTACAGATTTTATGCCTCTTTTATGTGATTGAGATTAAAGATACGACTGTGGACCAAACAATTATATACAATCCCCAAAACCGTAGGCTTAATATTAAGCATTCCCAAACCAACGACCTCTGGAGTCCATGTAAATGTGGTTCTTTTATCCAATTCGTTAACATTCTGGAAAACAGTGACAACAAAAGCTAATAACAGGTGGGACTCAAACCCCATTTTCTCTGTCCTCAAATAACACGTTCTTCATGCTTTAAATGCCATAGAAAAGCAGCAAAGCATAGTGGCTGACAGCTCGCTCTCTGGGACCAGACTGCCCAGGTGCATATCCTCTTCTACCACGTATCCTTAGCTGCATGACCTTAACCTCCAGGAACCAGTTTCTGCATGTGGGAACTCGAGATAAGAATAAAAGCTCTATCGTAAGGTTGGAATGAAGAGTAAACGAGTTAATCATGGAAAGCACTTAGAACAGAGCCTGGCACATGGCAGTATTCAATCAATTTTGTTACTATTAGGTATTATATTATATTTCCTGTTACGGCTCCTAACGACCCAGTGGAGCAGAGCGGTCCTTAAAAAATTCTACTTCAATAGACACTATGTTGGGGTTCAAATTTCTAGCACCTTTATGCAGAAGAGGGGTAGGAATCCATAAAGAAGAGGACAGTTTTCAAAGGAAAGAGGTCTCCAACACTGAGAAGTGGATGAATACTTGGCAGAGACGCTAAAGGAAATTCCTACTTCAGGTGGTATGTTGGATTAGACAATTCTAAGGTCCCTGCCAATTCTAAAGAAAACAAACAAGTTTCTGAAGCAAAATAGACGTTGCAGATCATACATTAAAGATCACGGTTACCCATGGGGAAGTCCATCAGGTTTATTCGCTCTTCATTTATTCTTTATTTATTCATAATTCTACCAAGCTTGATGATTTTGCCAGTCTCTGCTAAAGTGAAAAATTTCTGTGGTGGATGGTGAGTGAGACAGATGCATCAACATCAGTAAGAAGAGAAAGCTAATACTAGGAAGAAGAGGAGGAGGAGGAGGAGGGGAGGAGGAGGAGGAGGAGGGGAGGAGGAGGGGAGGAGGAGGGGAGGAGGAGGGGAGGAGGAGGGGGGAGGGGGGAGGAGGGGGGAGGGGGGAGGAGGGGGGAGGGGGGAGGAGGAGGGGGGAGGGGGGAGGGGGTGGAAGAAGAAGAGGCTAAGAGCATGAAACAAGAAAAGTGAGATAAGAAACCAAAGAACTACAGAAAAATCATGACAGTCTATAATCTTTAAGGGCAGGAGAAAATGGCTGGTGTCAACATCTCAATCATTCCTGGAAAACCTTACTGAATTACTAAAGATAAGACAATCATTGTTCATAACAAGAACCTTGACTCGTTTCTTAAAAGCAGAGACTGTGTATCCTACGTTCTCTCTTTAAACAGGCTGGGAATTGTGTCATACGTTTCAGAAAGTTATTCAATATAAACGGTTAATGTTTTAAAGAGGTGTTTTCATTTGTCAGTGACCTGAAAGTCTGTAGGTAAAACCTTTTCTTCCCCAGCAAAGTCCATTAATGAGGCATACTCTGATAGACACGGCTATGGTATAATACTATTTAAACAATACAGTTATTACACTGTTGTCTGTGTTTGGCCTGGCTAGATTCTTAAATGTCTTGGGGACAGAGATGATAAATTTCATTTTTATTTAATTTTGTCCCGAGTATTACAACACTCTAGAGGCAATCAAGAAACGTCCATTAATATATCACAATGACTACTACAAAAAGCCCCTCAAATATATACTAACCAAAGTAAATCTAAAGGTCTGTGTATATACCTATGTTTAAAGGCAGATTTAGTATGTGGGTTTTGCAGCAAAGTCACATAACTTAGCATTAAAAGATGAAACTATGTCTTGTCTTTACAGTTCAATTCTTCTGAGCCTCAGTTTCTTCATCGTTAAATCGACATCATAAAATCACCCGTAGCAGACACTAAAGGGCTGCCTGGCCCATTCAGCAGCCTTTTCCTCCCAGGCTAGCAGAGCCCCAATTTCATTCAGCTGTCCGCTCAAACCCCGCACAACTTGAGTAGGTCCTGATCAATCATTCTATTCCAGGGAATGGTCTGGGGAGCGGGTGACTGAGACTAGCCACTGAGACTAGCGGGGGTGGGGAAAGGTGAGGACTTTGGGAAATTTCCTCTTATTCTTTAAAACAGATGCAAGCTAAAACAGTCCCTTTTTGGGGCACCTGGGTGGCTCAGTCGGTTAGGCGTCTGCCTTCGGCTCAGGTCATGATCCCAGGGTCCTGGGATCGAGCCCCGCATCGGGCTCCCTGCTCAGCGGGGAACCTGCTTCTCTCTCTCTCTCTCTCTGCCTGCCGCTCTGCCTACTTGTGCTCTCTATCTCTGTTAAATGAATAAATAAAAAATCTTGGGCGCCTGGGTGGCTCAGATGATTAAGCGACTGCCTTCGGCTCAGGTCATGATCCTGGAGTCCCGGGATCGAGTCCCGCATCAGGCTCCCTGCTCAGCGGGGAGTCTGCTTCTCCCTCTGACCCTCCTCCCTCTCGTGCTCTCTGTCTCTCATTCTCTCTCTCTCAAATAAATAAATAAAATCTTTAAAAAATAAAAATAAAAAAATAAAAAATAAAAAATAAAAAATCTTAAAAAACAACAAAAACAAAACCCAGTCCCTTTTTCTGTCAGATTAACTGTGACTGGACACCAGTTTGTAAATAGCCACGTTAGCTGTTTCTATTATTGATGTGGAGCACCACCATCCTAAAAACAGAAGATACTTCACAGTCAATCTACGTATGTCAGCAGAGTTGAGAATTTCAATTTAGCATTAGCACACTGCTGATGCTGAACCAAATCGCCGCACTTAGGAAGTAGACAACGTTATGCGTAACTGTCACACAAGAAACCACTTTACGTGTACGAAGCACTTTTCCTGAAAATTGTATTTTTGTTCTTAAGTATTCTAACTCTTGCAGCATTTTAATTTGCAGAAGTTATTCAGCAAATACTTCTACTCTCTTCGTGAAGAGAAAAAAGAAGGGAAGTGACTTACTTGGCGTCACACGGAAATTAATGAATATGATCGATGCTTACGTAAACTAAGTTTTAGACAAGCACTCTAGCCAACATTCTCTATTTTCTGTTGGGACGGTCTTAATGCCTCCACCTAGGAAATGGTCCAGAGCAGATGCTTCCTTAGGTAAACATATCAAGAGTCAGAAGGAATAATGCAGAGTTTAATTCCAGTACCATCCGGGGGAAAAAGCACAAGCTCTCATTCCTCTCCTACCTTTAGTTTCGCAGATCATCACATTGCTAAACTCGCTTTCTCCCCCTTCGTTGAAGCACTGCATTTTAATATCGTAGGAGGTTTCTGGCTGCAGATGGCCAATCATGTGCCACTGCTTTGAACCTAGAAAGGAAAAATAAATGAGGATTTTTACATATCGTATGACCTGAAGGGTGATCTCAAAATAAGGTTGGAACAGGGCGCCTGGGTGGCTCAGTTGGTCAAGCGACTGCCTTTGGCTCAGGTCATGATCCTGGAGTCCCAGGATCGAGTCCCACATTGGGCTCCCTGCTCAGCGAGGAGTCTGCTTCTCCCTCTGACCCTCCTCCCTCTCATGCTCTCTGTCTCTCATTCTCTCTCTCGCAAATAAATAAAATCTTGAAGAAAAAAAAAAAAAAGAGGTTGGAACAGCACATATCACCGTAGAGTCAGTCTGTGCAATGAAAATGTCCTTAACAGAAGTATTTTAGTAATGCACCACAGATAAACAGCATTTCTGTTATGTGCCACAAAACAAAGGACAAGAAGTACACCGAATTAAAGCGATACCTGTGCATTGGTACTAATACTCTGTTTCGTTATAAATAATTAGTGGTGAGTCTTTCATAAAATGCACGTTAATTTCACGCACAGGTGAAGAAAAAAAAAAACCCTCCAGTCTTCTGATGCCCCATTTTAGCCTAGCAAGTCAATCCACTCTGCCCACCAGAAAGGAATACTATACATGAGATCAGCAAATGGTGCCTTACCCAGGACAAGTGACCATTTATTTACAAGACAGGTCTTAGAGAAACTCTCAATCCCACTGGACTGGATGTGACGTGAACAGACAGCTCAGCACATGCCTGAATAAATGGTTCAGAATAATCAAAAAGCCGAATCTACTACAGAAACCTCTGGGTTCCTTGAGTCAGGGTCCCCAAGCCACGCAAGCATCTCTAACAGAATGATTCTGTTATCCACGGCACATGGCCAATGTCTGAACACTCCTGGATAAATCACTCTCCATTTTTACTTCCATGGGCATGTGACAAACTTTAATAAACAGGGACACTTCTGCCAGATTCAATTAACTCTTCAAGCACCTTTAATCCCTCTTAGAAAATACCTCTTCAAACCGTTTCCACAGTTCCTTAGAAGCTCAACTATATAACACCTACTGATTTAAGAATTAATTGAAGGAAAAACAAAGCCAAACCAAGCATCCAAGTCAAATCTACTCGGCTGACAGGACCAAGAGCACTAGGTTCCTTTCTAATTCAACACAGACAAAAATACTCCAAACTGGAAACACAACCCCTTTTGCAGGTCACCATCACAAAATCCCTCATTCATAAAGACCCATAGTTTACATGGAAGAGAATCTGCTTGTTCTAGGATCAAGGGACTCTGAAAGGCTTGAGAAGTAAGGAATTCTATGCCCTCTACATAAGTGTAAAGAGAACCCTACAATAAACTTGACTCAAAACCTTGACTCAAAGACTGGAATAGATCTAAATTCCGCAAACTTTCTCAAAGACTTCTATTTTTTCTCTGTCCTTGGGTATTTCCTCGCCCAGCCCTACCCTCACCTAACTATAAACATTCTCCCAAATAATTACCACACTAGATTTGAAGTTTTCCCTTCAAAGCCCTAGTCAAAACGGAATTAAACTACACTTCTGGTATGTTACAAATGAGGGAAAATTGTTAAAAGAACACAAATCTTATTAGATTAATATTCCACTATTAGGGTAATTCTTCGAATGGCTAAATGACAGGAAGCACTAGCAGAGGGAAAGAGTCTTTACTGATCATTGATGAATAAGACAACTAAGTGTATTATCAGGTTGAAAGTCAACCAACCAGCATATCCTTTGCTTAAATGGGTAATTTTTTTCTCAAAGGATGTTTTAGAAAAGGTGAGAAACCAAAGGAACAGGCTTAAAGATTAGGATGCCTGATACTTTGATTTATTTGAAACTCAACTTAACTTTATAAGATAAAAATATCACAAAGAGGGCGCCTGGGTGGCTCAAGTCATGATCCCAGAGTCCTGGGATCGAGTCCCACATCGGGCTCCCGGCTCAGCGGGAAGCCTGCTTCTCCCTCTAACCCTCTCCCCTCTCATGCTGTTTCTCTCTCTCTCTCTAATAAATAAATAAATAAAATCTTAAAAAAAAAATCACACAGAGGCACTGTTATGCCAGAAACATTTACAGTTTATCCCAATGTGGAACTTAATTCAGAAGATAGGATAACTTAACATCATTGCTCTTAGCGGATTCTTTACCACTGTAATCGAGTTTCAGATTTCTTCCCAAAAGCTTAAACAATTCTGAGTCAATACACATAAGTAATCTAAAACTTTACTTTAAAGAGAACGTTACGTGCAAAGGGTAAATACTTCTGTTCCTTGGTTTGGGAGAGCAGGCCAATAGTTTAAAACTGCCACAAAAAGAATTTCAAATGCCTAAACTTGAAAATAAGGAATAAGCAAATTACACAGCACAGTGAAGCACACTTAAACATCTAACTGCTCCGTCTACCAAGTTTATAAACAAGTTCTCTGTGAACCATAAGGCAAAACTCACATTTGCAGACATTACTAGTAGACACAAAAGCTCCTGTAAATTAATTTCCCAGTTCCACACACTATATTCACATCCCCCAAGCTTGCAAAAGTTCAAAGATTTAACTAGAGAGTATCCTTTAAAAACTGGTCACCAGTGGGTATTTCTAGAGAGTGGAACCAGGAGAGGTAGGGAAAAGAGTGACGAGAGAGAGAGACACACAGAGCGAGGTATTCGCTTTACTTACATTTACCTTGTTCAGAACTATTTTAGAGCAAATGTTTAACCCTTGTCAAAAGAGTTTAAAAATAGAAGTCTGACAGCCCCACTCTCCTAACCCAGCTAAACTAAAACTAGGACTCAAATCTAGGACAGTGACTAACAACTCTTACCATTTCTTCTTTTTGAATAGCCTTTCTAGAAAGTGAAATGTGCATATGGAAAAGTGCCCATAACCCAAAAGTTTGCTGAAGTTCATGAACTGAACGTACCCATGGTACCGATACCTATGTCAAGAAAGGAAATAGTACTGGTACCCCAAAAGTACTCCCCATGCTTCCTCAGGTCACTTCTCCCTCAAGACAGCTACTATCTTAACTTCACAGAATATCTGGCCACTAACAAGTCTCTTACTTCATTTCCTCAATTCTTCATGTTTAAAGCAGATTTTAGAAACTGATTTGTTTCCTACTTTTCCAGATGAAGAGAAATAATCACTCTTTTATTCAAAAAATATTTACTGAGCACCTACCATGTGCCAGGTATTAAAACTCAGATGATAACCTTTTACTACTTTACAAAAGAAATTCCACTGGATAAACATCAAAAGGAATGCTACAATATTTAAAGAAACCTGATATAGCATATTTAAACTAGTTTATTATAAGGCTACTTATACCAAAAACGATCTGCAGTATTTGATGTCAAGAAGTCATATGAAAATAACCTTGGCCCAGGGCCATTTTCTGACATGATCCATTTAGGATGTTAGCAGTTCAAAGAGTCAGAATCTTGGAGTGCAAAAAACCCTTGGAAGAAGCCTTCCTCCCAAAGCAAGAACCCCTTCCAAGATATCACCAAGAAATAAGCATCCAGGGGCGCCTGGGTGGCTCAGTCGTTAAGCATCTGCCTTCAGCTCAGGTCATGGTCCCAGGGTCCTGGGATTGAGCCCCCCATCGGGCTCCCTACTCAGCGGGAAGCCTGCTTCTCCCTCTCCCGCTCCCCCTGCTTGTGTTCCCTCTCTCACTGTCTCTGTCAAATGAATAAATAAAATCTTAAAAAAAAGAAAAGAAAAGAAAGAAAGAAGCATCCAGCTTCTACTGAACACCTCCAACATTAGGGAGTTTCTTATTTTGTTAAAAACGCTGCGTTGGAGGGGTCTTCCTTATGCTACTTCCTTTTAGCTGCCCCTCCCCAACTGGCTGAGTTTCTCCTCCACTTAACAGTCATTCAGTATTTGAAGACAGCTGTCATGTTGCTTGTTCATAGTCCCTTTTCCAGCCTCATCATCCCCAGACATTCCCTTGTTCTTTCTGGACTCCAATCATTCCTTCATTCAATAAATCCCGAACACTGTCTCCCTGGGAGCAAAGGCTCCTTGCCTACAGGGAGGCTAATATTTGGTGGGGGAGACAAAGTAAATAATTTCATATATCCACACACATACGCAGACACACCCACTTCTTACACAGCAACCGTGATGAAGTCTATGATAACAGAACAGCAAAGGCCACGGTTAGAAATTACACCAAGGGATCTCATTTATAGCGGTGGGGGTGATCTGAAGAAGTAACATCTAAGCACACAACAGAAAAGTGGAGTGACCTCACTCAAACACTGGAAGAGGAACACAGGAGGTAGCAGGAAGTGCCCTGTGTCATCATCCTGAGGCAAGAGAGGTCTTGCTGCACACGAGGAAACTCAGAGGGCCAGTGTGTCACGGAAGAGACACAGAGAGAGTGCGGAGAGGTGCGCAAGACTGGCAGCAGGTGTAGGCAGGGGCCAGCCAGACCATCTGCAGCCTTCAGACCACATGCAAAGTTCTGGATTAGATTTTAAATGCAGGGGAAAGGCGGTTTCAACACCCTTTCACTGTCTTGGCTGGTTTTTACTCTATGTATATTCCAATTTCTCGGCATCTCTAAAAGCGGATTACATGCTCAAGATACAATCGTTCTAGTACAGACTTCAATGAAACGGGGACTGAGACATTATTTTTTTTAAATATAGCTACAAGGGATGCCTGGGTGGCTCAGTCAGTTAAGCGTCTGCCTTCGGCGCAGGTCATGATCCCACAACCCTGGGATTGAGTCCCGCATTGGGCTCCTTGCTCAGCAGGGAGCCGGCTTTTCCTTCTGCCTGCCGCTCCCCCTGCTTGTCTGTGTCTCTCTCCCTCTCTCTCTCCCTCTATCTCTCTGAAAAATAAATAAATCAATCTTAAGAAAATATAGCTACAAGTTGCAAGTGACTTTTATACTCAGGTTACTATTTATTTAAATAAAACAGAAAACAAAATTCTTTTTCAGATGAACTACTGAAAAATCATATCTCCCCCATACTTTGGTAACTGTTTCTATAACCGAAATATAAGAAACTGCATATATTAAATTGGAAAGATGGTCTTCCTTTGGGAAAAAGTGAAAGTAATAATGTACATAACATTTCATGCCTTCTCTATCTTAACCTGGGATGATGTTTTTCATAATACTTATAAACCCTCTCCATCCAAAGCTCTTTACTGGGACTCCAGCTTGCCAGGGGGGCTTACCTTCTACCACATCCCTCTTGTAATCACTGTCATTATCACTATCTGTCGGCCGGTAGTAGATATAAAATCCTTGAATGGGAGTATTATTGTTACTTGATGGAATGTACTAAAAAAAAGAGAAGCAAAGACTTGTCAAAGACAAAAATAAATGTAACTTTCACAGCCGTGAAGATTCATTTATCTGTGCGGCGATATTTTTCTAGCTTCATTTTGCAAACATCCTTGATGCCCATTTTGAATTTAACTCAAAGGTAGTCAAAGGTATTAAGACCATTTAGTTTTCTGTTGGGCTGAGCAAAAATAAAGTAGTATATTTCATAAGGTTCAAAGGCATAAAAGGACATTTAGTTCAAAATGAATAAATCTTGGGACGCCTGGGTGGCTCAGTTGGTTGCGCATCTGCCTTCGGCTTCAGGTCATGATCCCGGGGTCCTGGAATTGAGTCCCACATTGGGCTCTCCGCTCAGTGGGGAGCCTGCTTCTCCCTCTCCCTCTGCCTGCCACTCCCCCTGCTTGTGCTCTCTCTCTCTCTCTGTCAAATGAATAAATAAAATCTTTAAAAAAAGAATAAATAAATCTTGAAAGGGCAATTAACACTTGGATGAAAGCTGAGGAGACAAGTGTATTTTTAACCCTGCCCCACTTATCACATGTGCTTTTAGACAAATATCTGTGCCCTTCAATTTTCCTATTGAAAATTTTAACTATTTTAATAGCTAAAAACATTTGCTATTCATAATATCATGTCATCAGAATAGTAAATCGATCGTTAACACAGCCAAACACTTAAAAATTAAAAACATTTTGCTACTCATAATATCGTGTCATGAGACTAGTAAATCGATCGTCAACATGCCCACACGAGAAAGCATCTTGTTAGAACAGATGTCCCACTGGGCGCCTGGGTGGCTCAGTTGGTTAAGCGACTGCCTTCGGCTCAGGTCATGATCCTGGAGTCCCGGGATCGAGTCCCGCATCGGGCTCCCTGCTCAGCAGGGAGTCTGCTTCTCCCTCTGACCTTCCCCCCTCTCATGTGCTCTCTCTCTCTCTCTCACTCTCTCAAATAAATGAATAAATAAAATCTTAAAAAAAAAAAAAAAAAAAGAATAGATGTCCCACTTACCGTCCACTTCAGCATGATCTGAGTATCACTGACAGCTTCGGTGTAGGCGATGTGAGGCCCGGTGATGGGACGGTTAGAAAAACGATTGGGGAACCCAGCCACCTGATAAGGACGAGACGCCGAACTCCGGAAACTCTCACCATAATGGTTGATGGCAATGACCCTAAACTTGTACGTTGAACCTTTTGAGGGAGGAAAGAAACCAGTTTTTAAAAAACTTGGCCATATGACAGCTGAAGGTACGCTAGTCAAAATAGGACAACCGCGCTCCAGTCTCTACGCTAACAAACACATCCTCTGAAGCCTATGCAGTAAACAGATTTCAACCCACTTGCCAGCCAACCGGCAGTGGATGTTCATGATGATCCAGATTCCAAGAGCTTATGAGGGGTCACCGGGAGACAATGCCACGAGAGATTAATGACGTCTGTCACGGAAGGGGCCGGTGGAGAACAGGGAAGAGCACGTTTACTTTCTTTACCGTCATGTTCTAAAGTCATAACCATCAAATACAGTATTAGTTGAAGTATCTGTGCTCAAAACTAGGTTCTTTTCCCTTGAAAGAAACAACTGAAGTGAAGTTTAATACGGTGAATACACTTCAGAAGGGGCGCTGTGTGGGTGTCAGCAGATGACACTCTGATTTCACCAAGAATAGGATAAGAAGGAGCAGATCTAAACTACAACAGAAGGCACTTATTTGTATTACATACTAAGAACTTAAAAAAAAACTCTAAGGATTGTGAGTTTCTGAAGCTCTGCATCTAAAGAATAAATTAGACTCCTAGAGCACGTTTCCTGATGGCTCAGAAATAACCACTGGGCTTCTGAAGACATTTTCTGTCTATAGAATGCTATTTAGCTTCACCCACATTTAAAACTTGTCACCTTCTCCCAATGATACCTACAGGCTCCTCTCTTTACCTGTTTAGAGAAACACAGGCATTTGCCGCTAAGTACATCTAAAAGTCCATAAACAAAATGGTCAAGAAACCTAAACATATAAAAGCCACAAAAGTGTATTTGTGATTACTGCTTTTCTCTTGTGTGGTTTAACTTCCCGCATACAGCCTCAAGATACTGGGGTGACGGGGGGGGTGGTTGGGGGGGTTCTTCTGCTGAAACAAAACTTAGCAAAGAAGCATTAAGTGTTCTCTCGTTTCCATAAGCCTAAGCACTAAGTATAACTATGCTGCAATTCATCATTAGATCAAACAATTTTAGTCAAATAACAAGTAATTTTCCTCTTCAAACATGTAATCATAGCAAAACACCTATACACAAAGATATCACTGTAACGCTCTAAGTTATTGACAGTCAAAAATAATCCAAAACCCAGAAAAAAGAATGGGTTAAGTAAATTATACTATACTTATACAGTAGATATATGGTTATTAAAAAACTGAGTTTCTGAAGAATTTCTAATGACACTGGAAAATGCATATGATATAACATAGGGAAAATGGGGTCACAAAACAGTATTTTCAGCATGATCCCAGTTTGTATTAAAAAACAAAAAGGCTACCAAAAATATACCAAAGTGTAAACAATGCTTATCTCTGGATGGGTGGGCTTCGGGTGACTTATTCTCTTCTTTCTAGTTTCTTTGCTTTCAAATTTTCACACAATAGGCTCCTATTACTTTAACAATTAGAAGAATACAAAATCATTACAAATATGCATCTAAAGTCAGCACAGGGCGCCTGGGTGGCTCAGTCGGTTGAGCATCTGCCTTTGGCTGGGGTCGTGATCCCGGAGTCCTGCATCGGGCTCCCTGCTCCATGAGGAGTCCACTTCTCCCTCGGCCCCTCCCCCCACTCATTCTCTCAATCTCTCTCACTCTCATGCTCTCTCTCTCAAATAAATAAAATCTTAACAACAACAACAAAAATAATAAAGTCAGCACAGACAGCAAAAAGGGAAATGTTTGAATATTACTACCTGGCTCTAAGCTACGAACTTCCACAGAAAGTTTGGAAGGAGGGATATCTTCAGCTGCCACCAGCCAATCACTGGTCCTCATCCGTTTGTATTCGACCTTGAAGGCAGTGATTGGAGAACCCCCATTGGCCCGAGGAATCCAAGTGACATAGACGGAGGTCTCTGATGCCGTGGAGATGGTAGGCCGGTCAGGTGCCTCTGGAACTAAACACGGAAACATCCATTCCAATAACCCATGGTGTCAGAGACAAGAATAACTCAAATAAACTGAAAGGGATAAATCCCAAGGATCATTTTATTAAAGGTTCGTCACCAAACTTATTACCAGAGTTAATAATATTATGACTATCTTCCTGCCCTCTGTCAAAAGCTAACGGGCAATGCAATGGCCAAAAACAGGAAATAAGAGGAAGGAAAAGCAAGATAATCTATAAACTTGAGAATTAGCTCTAAAAAACTGAAAGTTAATGGTAATGAGAATAGTGACCATGCTACTTTGGATTCATAGCTCAACAGTGTATAAGTAATTATTACTCGGTGCCTCAAGTCTGAATGTGGTTATAATTTACAGTAAATGTTCAAAATTTGGTGTTATTTTGTTTAAATGTTTTTCTTTATCCATCTAAGCTACATAAAACACATTCAGCAAACGATCTACAGATTATTAGCCATTGCTATCATAGCCTATCTTAACACACCTCAAGCCTAGAGGAATGCTACTCCCAGAAAACATACTGCAAGCGGTAGAGAGAGAGAGAAAATTTGACTAATAAATCAACAGGGATATTAATGGGAAGGGAGAATGCTGCGCAGGATGAAAGCAAGAAGACAGGGTATGTAGTTAAACAAAGAAAAGTGCTCTCAGCAATTAAATGATCCACCTGATCAGAAAAAGGGGATGAGAGAACCAATGTCTAGCAGTTTCGCACTGCCAAGGGGAGGGGATGTCCTAGCCCACAAGGGTCTAGAGTCCCATGGCAGGTAGAAACATCAGGAGTAGGTCCATCCACCATTTAAACCATGTACCTAATGCTTCTTGCTAACCAAGCAATCTTGTGGTTATAACTGGCTTCCCACTTGGTTCCTCCAAGGAAAGAATGCTGATAGAAACAATCTGGTCTGTGCGACGGTTACAGTACAAATCAGTTAATCACCATTCTGGTTTACATCCATCCCCTGTGAATTTTGTACAAGTGAGCTGGGTCTCAGGATACTATCTTTGGGCTGGCTAACAATCAAGTGTCCAGAGCTGAAGGAGGAGGACCAGCTCCGGGCCATGGTTATGCTAAGGGAGCCCTGTCTCTCCAGCCTGTGCCACATTCCTTAAGCAAGACCACTCTGTCTCAACATCTCTTTAGCCCGAACACGAACACATGGGGAAGAACACAATGATGTTGCCAATGGTACCTGTATGGAGAAAATGGTGGCATTCTAAAAACAAATTGCATAATGGATAAAAAGAGGAAAACATTCAAAGCAGGCAACTTTTGAATGATACTTACTGTATTCCTTTCAAGTTAGAAAGCAATGGAAACAGAATGAATAGAACTGTTAGTGAATCTCTTTTTTGGTTCTAGATAACCAACAACTTCCTTAAACTGATTCACAGAAGGTTAAAACTTATCAAAAAACAAACACCACAGATCAAATAGAAAAAGGTTATTAGGGAAAAGAATCTCTACAGAGCAGAATCTTCAAGATCTAAAAGAAAGAGCATGTGACATAAAACAAAGACAAGCTGGAGTTTAAAAATCCAAATGTGAAGAACTGCTGGATGCCTGCTGGATGACCTCAGGCAAAGCTGTATGACCTCCATGAGTTCCAGTTTCCTAATCTGTAAAACTGATAGGCTATCTCCCTCATCAGGTTGTGGGGAAGATTCAAGAAATCACTTCTTAACAGCTATATCTGCCCAGATAACTCCAAACTTCCAGAACTGAATCCATAACTTGCACCTAAAAATCCTGATTACCTATCTTGGTAAATGGTCCCTGGCCACCCCAGCCCAGAGTCACCACATTTCTCCCTTTCATTCAGTATGGATTCAATTCCCTTTGTCCTTCTCCATCTACACTGTCACTCCACCCATTATTTCTCTAGCATCATCTTCAGCCATTCCCCTTTTCCCTCTCCTTAAAGTTCTTTAGAGTTCTTCATAGCTGAAAGGCTGAAATTGGAAGTACATCATACAAGGTACCCACCTGCCTCCCCCCACTCTGGCGTCACTCCTCACTGCAACCAGTCAAACCAAACCAATTCTCTAACCTCCACACCTCTAAATGAAATGCAACATGTCCATCATCCATCTCTTTGCATAGGAGCTGTCTTTCCCTAGAACTTCTTTTCCTGTTCCTTCATCCATTCTTGTCTTCACAGCGGTCCTGTCTTCGAGGCTTAGCTGAGGGAGCCTCTCTTACCACTACCTGCCTCCTCTACATAATCCTCTTGTGATCCCATTAACACTGAGGGTAGACTCTCGGGTATAATGAATCCAAATCATTATCATGGGTTCATCTGTCTATATTACCCCCTATATGGTTATTGACTTATTGTCTAGGTCATCCTCTATGCTCTAAACTCCCTGAAGGCAAGACTTACTTTACCTCCGCTGCAACAGCATTTAGTCCCTATCTACCAGAGTATGTTAAACAAATCATAAGGTTTTTGTTTTTCAGAGGGCAGCTTTATTCAGATAAAGCTGATACCCATGTAAGTAATCTGCTTCAGGTAGCTCAACTGCTCCTCAGAGGTGAAAGTACTCAAGCAGAAGAGGCTCATGACACTGAAGAAGCAGAGGGGTTCCAGAAGGTGTTCAAATGTTATGACTTGCTTTTGTCTGAGACCAATTCATGAAAGACTATAAAAATAGGGAAGAGAAGCTTGAACATTCTCAGAGCAATGAAATTTTAAGCCCTCCCTAGATGTCTTCCTAACACCTATTAACACAGTCACATAAAGTTACATTATGTTGTAATTGCAGAATTGATAATGTGAAATTTAAATACTAAAAAGAAGTCATTTGAAAACTGTATTGCTATGACATCTGAAAACCACTCAGTTGGGGGGCGCCTGGGTGACTCAATTGGTCAAGCATCCAAGTCTTGGTTTCGACTCAGGTCATATCTCAGGGTCTTGAGATCGAGCCCCGCATTGGGCTCTGCACTCAGCGGAGAGTCTGCTTGTCCCTCTCTCTCCTGCTCTGCCCCTCCCCTTCTCTAAAATAAATAAGTGAATCTTTAAAAAATTAAAAATTAAAACCATACAATTGGCATGATACAGCAATAAAATGGAGTATGACACTGATAAGATATAGCAATAAAACAGTATGGCATGTAATCGTTTGGTCAAAAAAACTAAACCTTACTATAGGTACCACCATACATTTTGATAAGTCACCAAAAAAAAAAAAAAAAAAAGTCAAAGTATAAATTTGGTTTCTTTGCCAGAGAGAAAAACAGAAAAATCCTTTTTATGAGTTATAAAACCTTAGTATCAGAACATTTTGAATCTGCGTTTATTACCTTAAATACCAATCATGACACCGAGTTACCAAGATCTGAGTACAGGGCATTAAAAAATGGTTGAAATAGGACCTGGAAGAGCTATATGGTAGGCTATAATCTGAATGACAATCAAATACCCTCTCTCACTCCATCCCTCCAATAATTTGAAACACGTCAGTTACATTGGTAAACAAACAAAATCAATAAAATGAAGACTCTCCACTTTACCTCCACTATGCCTAGAGGAATCTGTAAGGACCACTCCAAAGTTGTCCACAGCCTCTGAAACAACAGGGCGCCGAGGGATGCCCATGGGGGGAGAGGAAGCCTGCGTGTTTTTTGACGAGGTTGTTTTCTCTGGAAAAGTTAGAAGACGTACACTCATCTAATGCAACATAAACTTCTGTGTATATGTAGAGTAAGAAAAGATACTATAAAACTCAACTGGTATATAGATATAAGAGCTTCTCTGTTACAGTGTCTAAATTTAAGACCTACATTGCAAATACTTAGCTCATCTGAGGAATTGAACTTGAAAAATTACTTTGTCTTTTTCTAGTAGCTTTAAGGGAAAACTAAAAGGTGTCTTTCTTCACCAGGCTAACTTTCATTTACACACAGAATAAACACCACAAAGTGAAAAAAGCCAAATGACTAGAGTAAAGGCTTTCAAATGATCCACCCATTTTTCTTCTACCTATTTCTTAATTCTAAAACATAAAATTCATGCTTAAAGAGCTTCTGTTTCTTTATGGGAAAATTATTATGTTGAGTTTTAAAATTCCAAGAGGCAAAAAGTGAAAATGGGTGATTATTGTAAAACTGAAATACATACTTATTATTCAGTATTTATAGGTCAGATTCTATAAACAACTGTGGACTAATTATGAAAACTCAAAATACAGTTCAAATAAGAAAAAAAAGAAAAAAAATACAGTTCAAATAAGAAATATTCATTATTTTTCTAGCTAGACTCAATAATTAGTATGAAAGGGTCTTTTCCAAAAGCCAATAAATTTATTCTCGATCATACCTCCTTTTTATTTTCGTGCCATACTAAAATACTCCTCTGTCCCGTTCCCCTCTCTACTCACTGGTCTTTTCGTCCATTTATGTCTAAGCTATAATGGCATCTTTTCAATCAAGCCTACCCTCAACAAGCTATCCCACAGAAAGAACATCCTTTCTTTGTACTCCCCTGGCCTCTTCTCTCTAAGTCTTTTACTTGTCATATTTTGGCCTCTTTGCTGACACCTTTGCCCTCCTCCACTCTATCCTTACCCTACAGCCGGAGTCCCCCGTTGAAACATACAGTAGGGTATGACAGTAGGGCATGACAGTGTCATAACTCAGCTCAAACCTTGCAATGCTTCCAGCTCACTCAGAGTCAAAGTCAATGTCCTTGCAGGGTCGACAAGGCACCATGTGGTTTGGCCACTCTGTCATCTCCCTGAGCTTTCTCCCCTATAGCATCCTCACTTTGCTTCTGTCACAGTGGCCCCCTCAGTGTTTCTAGGGTACATCAAGCACACCCTACCCTGGGGTCTCTGCACTTGCTAATCTATCAGCTGGGATGTTCTTTCCCCAGATATCCATGTGGTTTACTACTTCACCCTGGACATTCTGCTCACTGTTGACTGCTCACTGAGGACTTCTCTGGCCACCTTGCTTAAATTGTGCCAACTGCTACCCCATCCACTTCTTATATCCATCCCCTAATTTATTTCTTTTATCAGCATGCATCACTTTTTAATGTACTTATAACTTAGGTGTAAGTCTCTCCCAACTAGAATGTGAGCTCCATGAGGGCAAGGAGTTTTGTCGATTTTGTATACTGCCCAGCACATAAAAGGCATTCAGTAAATATTAGCAGAACTGAAATCCTGCCTTGTAGTTGGTATTTATCTATGTGTCTTACCCTCCTTAGCAAAGCAGAAGCACCATTAGGGTGGGTCTTGTCTTGATCATCTTTGTTTTCCCTGCATCACCTACCCTAATGCCTTACGTATCATAAACTCTCAGAAGTATTTGTAGAACATTGGATGGGATGGAATAATACAACATGCATGGCCAAAAAAGGTACGATAATAAAATTATTTAGTGAATTTATATATAAGAATCTCTATGACCCAAAAGGACACTTAACTAATGAAATGACATCAAGTCAGCCAGCTCACTCCTCTTAAGGAAGGTGATACTCACCTTTGCTGGTTCGGAAGGTGAGCATGGCAGGCTGCCCTTCACCTGCTGCGCTTCTTGCGACCATCAAAACTTCATAGAGACTAGAGGGCTCCAGTTCAGTTAAATGGAGCTCATTTTCACTTCCTGGGACTCGAACCGTGTGCCAGCTTCCCACCAGGCCAACACCATCATCTAGCTACTCA
The DNA here is from genome assembly GCF_964656455.1 of Halichoerus grypus. NCBI lineage: Eukaryota > Metazoa > Chordata > Mammalia > Carnivora > Phocidae > Halichoerus > Halichoerus grypus. Next base: position 90,577,837 of record NC_135722.1, on the reverse strand, counting down.
AGAGAAAATATGCCATTAAAAAAAAAAAAAAGAAAAGAAGATTCAGGGCACAAAAACCTTCCATTCAAATTTGAGAAAATCAATTTCAGATGAATTTTGGTACGAAATATACCCTTGGAAGTCAAAGAGACATAATATCTATTCATGCTAAAAAACAGGAGACCTATAGCAAGAACTTAGGAATTCTTACGAATAAAAAGACTCCTAGTTCTGCTACTTACCATTAACTTACAGCCTCAAGCAAGTTATCTGATCTCCCAGAGTTTGCTTCCTTTACTAGTAAAGGAAACAGTAGTCCTTTCTTACCGGGCTAAGAGAAGCATAGAATAAGTATATAATAATCTGTATTAATGATAATATATAATAAATTAGAGTATGTATGCACATATGAATTCTATAATTATCCATTATCTATTTTCAGCATTCTTCATGTCTTGACACTTTCCACATGTATTAGAGGAAATACATTTTAAAAAGATCCTATCTGCTGTGTCTTAGTTAATGGAACCAGGAAATAGTATCACATGGAAGTTTTTGTGTGGGTTAAGAATCCCAGTGAAAGTTTCTTCACCTGGAATCATCAGGTTAGAAACAGTGAATAAACTTTCAAATATCACCATGTTAGTTTTTCCAGATATTAAAAGTATTACTATTCAATGATGGGTACCAAAATGGCTTGGACAAAGAAAAGTATTTTAAATATGAGGGCATCTCTGGTTTATTTACTAGTCTCATTAAACAAAGAGAGCAGATTTTCTGATTTTGCTTTAATACATGCCTCTGGCAGAATAAACACTGAAAAATCAACTGAGAGGATCAGGTTCACCCAAATAAATCACCAAACAACATCAGATTTCAATACAATGAAGAAGGACAACTTGAAATAAAAATAACCGTCAGAGATTACACCAGAGGACTTGTTCGGGGTTTCTAATAAGAAACTGCTTTATTTGCTAAATAAACTGTATTTTACTAATCTCAGAAAGGGAAGGGATGACTTTTTAAAAAGTGGTTTCTAGAGCTTTACACCCAAGTGGTTAAAATGTTTGATAAAAAATGTCAGGAAGTCACTGGGCTCTTTGAATTCCTATTTTGGGGGAAATTATGTAAACTTTATTCTTACTGCTTTTATAAGACTGGTAAATCCAGCAAGACTGCTAGGATAGCTCTCCCAAACTCACAGTCCTAGAACACTCCTGTTCTGTTTCCTGCTGTTCCATAAATGTCAAAGATAATAAGCATGGGTTACACAACACAATGTTAAGGCATGCAAAGAGAAAGCTGGTAAATGAGAAGACATTACCTTTCGATACTTCACGAAATAGGCATTGATGGGCAGCCCGCCATCCTTCCCCGCCCTCCAGACCAGGTGGTACGTATCAGCTGTGTAGGTCTGCGGAGGGCTCAGAATGATGGGGGCGTCAGGGACCGAGGCAGCACTAGCATTTTTCTCTGGTGCTGAGTCCACTGCACTAGAGTGTTCCTTCACTGGAAAGGAGCTCAATAATCCAGCTTCTGAATCATCTCTTTTATCATTCTGAGTGGGATTGGAAGCTGTGACCATTTCCGCTTTTGTATTTGTTTCAAAAGGAACTGCAGAGGATGGGAGAAAGAGAGAAGAGAGAGCTTGAGGAAATTCATTATTTTTTTTCAGTGCATTTTCTACACAGTGATCTAAATGCCCACACGGATACTGACAATCTGAGCCCAAGAACTGAAAACAGTTAACATTTCAATTTGTAATTCATGGAAACATCTAACCTCCAGGAGCAACCTCTTACTGAAAAATCAATTACATGATGCAGTAGTTGAGTGACTTGAAGGACGTTATTTTTCCTTGCTCTACACTAGTATTCCCTTTTTACAACAATTTGCTAGTTTAACCTCGGAAGATTTTAAGTTGAAGAACACGGAGCGTTAACTCCAGTTGGTAATGAAACAATGCATTCCCTTGGGGACAAAGTGAACTAAATAGTAAGCAAACAGTCAAGAGTTAGGCTATTACCTACTAGGCAGCCAGTCTCCAAAGACAGCCCCTCAGTATTCACACCCTCGGGCAGGCCCCTCCCCGCTAAATCAGGGCTGGCCCCAGGACTGGCTTTAACCAATGGAAGGCAGAAGTAAGACTGTGCTCTTCCAGCCGTGAGTCTTAAGAAGGCTTGGCACTACTACTCTCTGTGTTGCCCTATACAGACAGCCAAGCGAGCCATGCAGAGAGACTACAGAGGTGTGGGGGGATGGAGGGAAGGAAGGGGAGGCAGGTGGGGATTCCAGCCTTCACAAAAGCACCACACATATAGGAATGAAGCCACTTTGGCTGTTCCAGCCCCAGGTGCCATCTGACTGCAACAGCATAGGAGAGCCAAAGCAAGGCCAGCAGAATTGCTTAGCTGCATCCGGTCAACCCACAGAACTGTAAGAGATAATAGAGGGGCTGTTGCAGGGGCGCCTAGGTGGATCCATTGGTTAAGTGTCCAACTCTTGGTTTCGGCTCAGGTCATGATCGCGGGGTCATGATCTCAGGGTCGTGAGATCGAGCCCTGCGTTGGGCTCCACTCTCAGTGGGAAGTCTGCTTCTGTCCCTCTGCACCCCCCGACCCATGCTCACTGGCTCGCTCTCTCTCTCTCAAATAAATAAATCTTAAAAAATAAATAAATAAAGGGGCTGTTGGATAACTAAAATACTTACCCTACACAAGCAAAACAATTTATATTCAACAAGAGGAAAGAAATGAAATAAGACTAGCAAAAATAAAAGAAGAATTTACTTATTTCCAAAGCAAGCCCTCTTTCTGGATAGAATCGAAGGTTGGCTTAAGAAACTGCCATTCTAGTAAATAAAATAAAGAAACAAATAAAAGAAAAAGAAACTGCCAATCTAAAGAAAAATAAAACAAGCCCACAGTCTTAATACGACTAAAAGCATCCAGAACATCCAGAGAGGGACAAATACTTCTATTTGCACTGAAAAAATAAATACGTTGCATATATTCCCTCACCCCCCAAAAATTTACTGAGCACATATTATGTGCCAAGCATTGTGCTAGACATTTAATGAATATGATCTCATTAAATTCTCAAAACAACATTCTTAGGGGGCGCCTGGGTGGCTCAGTTGGTTAAGCGACTGCCTTCGGCTCAGGTCATGATCCTGGAGTCCCGGGATCGAGTCCCGCATCGGGCTCCCTGCTGAACAGGGAGCCTGCTTCTCCCTCTGACCCTCCTCCTTCTCATGCTCTCTCTATCTCATTCTCTCTCTCAAATAAATAAATAAAATCTTTAAAAAAAAAAAAAAAAAACAACGTTCTTAGGTAGATAGCACCACTTCTACTTTACAGATGAAGAAATTAGGGTTCTGGGAGATGGTGAAAAGAGGTGGCTGAAGAATGTTAGTGGTGCTGCCGCCAAAAATGAGAAAGCAGTCTAGGAAAACAAGTATGCTGCCAGCACCATGAAACCGAAGTACTCATGGCTTGCTTTCTCTACAGTGCTATTCATACTGGCGACAAAAGGATCTCCTATTTTTGACCACTTTTGTGGAGGAAGGGAGCAGGGGAAACAATGTCAAAGCGTTTCTTTTGCACAATGAAGTCAGATTCCTGGTTTAAAAAAAAAAAAAAAGGTGGGTGTGTTTTTCCAACAATCACCACAGTTTAGGAGAAGTAGCAAAAAAACCAAACCAAAACAAAACAAAACCCCATAGGTCAGTTCTTGGTTTAAAAGAGAAAAGGTGTCCCAGACGTGTCCTCCTCTAAAGAAAATAAAACGCCAGTGAGAAAATCATATAGGAGAAAATGAATTAAGTTCACTGAGACAAACTTCCAAAATATTGCTCCTGGAGCTGCCGTGTTTACCTAGTGAGTCAGAATGTGGGTTGGCCGTGAAGGGTGTGAGCTGGTGCAGCTGCGGGCGGAGGGCCTCAAGCAAGAGCAAGGGGCGGTGATTAGCTGTGGCTCAGGGTGGTGGAGAATGACCTTTTTATCATTAGTACTTTCCTGGATCTTCTGGGCTGGTTACCACGGGGAAGTGGTATTTCGCAGTACAAGAGCTTAAAGACCACATGCCTCATTTGATCCAGAGGCATGAGACAGACTTATGCTCCAGCCGGGGTCTAACCATATGAGGGTCAAAATTCTACTTCTGCCATTCAGAATGCAATGAGACTTTTCTGTAACTTTTATTAGGAAGGGGATTCAATTCCTTCCCCTCTACGACTTCCAATAATATAACTTGAGCACTCACAAGCTACTAGACACAATTTATAAGGCCCCAATGCTACTTTCAAAAGTTTTTTCACATATGTTATTTCAACTTATCTTCAAAACAACTCTGTGAGGGCACCTGGGTGGCTCAGTCGGTTAAGCATCTGCCTTTGGCTCAGGTCATGATCCCAGGGTCCTGGGATTGAGCCCCATCGGGCTCCCTGCTCAGCGGGGAGTCTGCTTCTCCCTCTACCCCTCCCCACTGCTCGTGACCTCTCTCTCTCTCTCTCTCTCACACACACACACTCTCTCCCTCAAATAAATAAGTAAAATCTTAAAAAAAAAACAAAACTCTGTGAAACGGTCAGATGAGAGATCTAGCATTTTTAAAGGTAGAACGCTTTTTGAATTGGAAAAGAGATTGATAAAACTCTGCTTTTAATGGCAATGAATTTAATGGCTCTGAGTCGAAACTAATTAAACAAGGAATATAACCAACCTTGTCAAAGCCATTCCCACCGTGACCACTCATGGCAGCCACCCCTACCCGGACTATCCCAGGCCAACTCCCATTATAGTTCTGAAGAGTTACAACCCATTCTACAAATATTTGTACATCCAAGACCTCAAAACCCAAGGTCTCTGGAAAGAAAAAAGGGGGTGGGGGGCAGTCATCTCTCCCTTTGACCTTGCTTACTGCCCTCTTCACAAAAAACAAAGTAAATAGCTCTCAGTATGCTAGAATTTAATAAGGCTCAGACTCCTATAAAAAGAAATGGGTTGTTCTATATTGTTACAAGTTTTAATAAACTCGGCTGGGTCTTAATAATTACAGATCGTGCAAAAGAGGAAATGCAAGGACCACTTAGGTAGGATGTTGGTGATGGGGTTACTTCCTATACATGAAAATGGTATTTATCAAGACTTAAAATCCTGGAGGGGGGAGGCAGATTTTAAAGATCTAAAAAGTTCTAACCTAAACAAACTGGCTTATGCATCTTCTAAGGGATTCAGATCTTTCATATTTAAAGTGAGGCAGTTAAACAAACTATCTAGTTCCATCAGCTATGACTATCTCAGCGATGTCTCTGGCTACCCCGTATTTACATGAAACAATCACTTCAGCCAAAGCTAACCAAGCAGCGCCTGGGTTACACCTGTCCTACCGCTAACACTTTTGAGTAGAGCCACTCTTATTTTTGCTTGGCAGACGATATATAAACACACACCTGTATACATACACACACGTATTTTTATATATGTATAAGTTTATACAACACTCAACTACCTTCTTTATTTGAGGATTCTTAAAATGACGAAATCAGTAACTATTCCTTCCCTAACCACTACATGGGATAATTATCATTTAATAATAATTAGATAGTAATAATTAGAACCTAATACTTGGAATTTGAAGGTTTTCTGTTGCCAGACACCATCATAAACACTTTACACCAGACTGCCCAGGTGCATACTCTGTTCCACCACGTATCCTTAGCTGTATGACCCTAACCTCCAGGAACCAGTTTCTGCATCTGGGAACTAGAGGTAAGAATTCCTTAAATTCCCACATCCACCTGAGGAGTAGGACCTTCACTATGTCTGTTACGCAGATGAGGAAACAAGCAGGAACGAGTTCGACAGTTCGCCCCAGGTCTCAAAGCTCCTAAGTGGCAGAGCCAGGATGCTTACCCAGCCTACATGCTTAACCCCCACATCATCCCCACCTCTGCCATTCACAGAGTAGCACAAGGGTATCAATGGAAGTCTTTGGCCTTCCCCACTTCTCCCACCTCCAGCTTCATCTAGAGCTAGAGGGTCCTTGTGTGCATGTGAATGGAAATACATGTGTACCCATCCAAGCTCTGTCTACTTCACCTTCACTCCTGTGCCAGACCGCCCCTTGTCCACTCTCCAGGCTGCAGGGTGCTGGCCACTGGTGGTGTGGCCTACACTCTGGAAGACGGGCCAGGGAGAAAGAGCTGTGTGGAACCAGACTTGGAACTAACGAAAGCAAGGAATTCCAGAGCCCTGTCCTGCTGTACGGAAGGAGGAACATGGGCGCCAGGCTCTGGGTAAGCACAACCCCTGACCCTCATGGACTCTTTGACCTGTGGGATCTGAGGCCCCAGGCAGAAGAAGGCCACACGAAGTTCTCTAAAGCAGGGACCTCAGTTGCCAAAACCAAGGGCAGTACTCTGCCTCTTGCATGACACATAAGGTGACAGTCTCCACTCAACAGACCACCTGCGGGGGAAGGCTGTTCTAAATACTCACTGACAGAAGGTCTGAATTTGAATTAAGTCCAATTTGAATTAATCTTAATAATATTGATACTCTATATACTAGTTCTTCAAAGACCGTACAAAGCTTTTAAGACATCCTCACCAAAAATCAGTAGAATATCAAGAATGAATGTTATGCATTCCATTAGAAAGGCAACTTTGAATAAGAGGTACTATTTAATAGGACCATGATTCTACTTTCTCAATGAAAGCCAACCCTTGAGACTTTGGATACTGTACTTATCAAGGGCTCCCCTGAAAAATGTCTGCAATGACCATATTCAGTAGCTTAGAAAACCAAAAGCATTAATCATGAAAAGAGGTCCTAACTGGGGCTTGCTCCCAAATGAGAGCCGTCCACAGGACAAATACAACTCTAACAAAAAGATCAGAAATGGAGATTAATTGTTCTTCCAGTTCATGTGAAAACCAAATACCAAAAACTACAGTCCTGTATTTCACTGTCTCTGGGAAAATATATCTATATTTAGAGATTGCTGGACTCATGAAAATAACATACTTCAAAGCACTTTATCCCCTTACTATTAGAGGAAGCTAATCACCCGAGAAAAAGAACGAATGGCCACTCACCCACTGTGAGGATTGCCTCCGACTGCGTGGTGCCATGTTCATTTGTAGCTTCACAGGTGTATTTTCCAGCATGTTCCTGAGTGACAGCCTGAATGTACAGAGAGCTTGAGCCAGCTCGGGACATGATGAGGTAGACAGGCTCCAGGTCAAAGCCCCCAGGTCGTAAGTGGAATTTCCGGGATTTAGATCTAAGCACTTGAGACGGATGGCTGGTTATCAACCCATGCCTGTCGTACCAACGCATGACAGGGATTGGCACTCCAGTGGCATTGCAGGACAAAGTAACAAAGTCTCCATCTACCACCTGTGCACTTGCTGGTGCTGTAATTATAACTGGCTTGAGTCCACCGCCTATTAAAAAAGTAATTCACACATAAAAAGAATAATAACACTGTTGTATCTACAATGCAAAATTATATCAATTAATCTTACTGCATAAATGTTCTCAATGTTGTGCCCAAGTAGCAGTCTTAAACGCATCTTTTATACATGTGTTTCTTAGCAGTGTTTTTTTTTTTTAATTGAAGTATACCAGACATATAACATAAGTTGCAGGTGCACAACATCATGATTCAACATATATGTACACTTTGTGAAATGATCACTACAGTAAATCTGCTTACAATCCCCTAAGCAATGTTTTACATTTACAGTATGGAGAACACATTCATTCACTGAAATAACAGTGTTTGCAAAGTCACATGCAAATAGTGATACAGTAATGATAGTAATAATTAAAACAAAGATATCACTTCTTATTAGTTCCCGTCTCAACTTTCAGCAAGTAAAACTGTCCATAAAAAGTAGAATTCTTGGGGCGCCTGGGTGGCTCAGTCGGTTAAACATCTGCCTTCAGCTCAGGTCATGATCCCAGGGTCCTGGGATCGAGTCCCGCATCAGGCTCCCTGCTCAGTGGGTTGCCTCCTTCTCCCTCTGCTGCTCCCCCTGATTGTGCTCGCTCTCTCTCAAATAAATTTCTTAAAAAAGTAAAATTCTTCATTGTAGGCTCCTAGACATTGCCTACTTAGACTGCCTGTCCTTTAGGGAAAACGGAATGTATAAAGGAATCTGTTGAGAGCTTTCCACTATGTATCCCCTACACATCCAACCACTGTTAAGTACAGAACATGTGAAGTCAAAACCTCAGACTTGAAACATGAAAACAGTATGAAATAGCATAAAACAAAATAATACTCCTTCACAAAAAAATAGTTAATTCCGGGGGAAACATCTGATTACAAAAATCCTAGGAGAGAAACCAGTTCTGAGTGTAAGTTGATGAACCTATTTCTTACCATATACATGAACAACACTTTTTTTTCCAAACTACAGCGACACCAACTCTCTTTCCTTTTAGTCCTAGGTATTCATTCTCTGGAGGTACTTTTTTTCTTTTTCTTTTCTCTTTTTTTTTTTTAGGATTTATTTATTTATTCCAGAGAGAGAGAGAGAGAGAGTGCAAGAGGGAGGAGCAGAGGGAAAGGGAGAGAGAAACTCAAGCAGACTCCGTGCTGAGCATAGAGCCAGACACAGGGCTCGATCTCACAACCCATGAGATCATGACCTGAGCTGAAACCAAGAGTCAGGCGTTTAAACGATTGTGCCACCCAGGCTCCCCTGGAGCTAATTTTAAGTGCACCTACAATGGAATATTAATTACAAATGGCATTTTCTCCAGCACATCCTTTTCTTCCTCCAGTCCTACTTCCTACATTTGACAAAACCATCACCTGGCATGATTAGATTTCTGAATTTTTGCCAATCTGGTAAATGTTAAGATTTTGTCTCACTGGTAATAAGCTGTACCTCCCTGAGTATTAATGAGACTGAATATCTTTTCACCTGTGTCACTGGTATTTTTCCTCCTTTGTGAAATGCCTTTTGTACATTTTTCTATTGGGTCATTTATCTTTTTTGTAGTGATTCAGAGTTTTTGCATATTCCAGATACTGTTCTTTTATTAGGTCTGTATGTTACTAGTATCTTCTCACAGTATATTGCTTTTCTTTTCATTTTTAATGCTATCCTTTAATAACAAAGATGTTCTAATATCAATGTAGTCATATCAATCTTTTTTTAAAAAATTAGCTCAAAATGTCTTAAGTTTTGAAACCCAATCAGATAGATACTCAACTATATTTTTTTCAAAAATCTGGCATCTCGAGGCACCAGGATGGCTCAGTTAAGCATCCAACTCTTGATTTCGGCTCAGGTCATGATCTCAGGGTTGTGAGATCAAGCCCCACATCAGGATTCATGCTTGGGAGGAGTCTACTTGGGATTCTCTCACTCTCCTTCTGCCGCCCCCCCCCCCCCCAGCCTTGCTCATGCTCTCTAAGTAAATAAATAATTTTTTTTTTTTTGTCATTTGCCTTTCATAGATAGGACTTTAATCTACTAGGAATTTGTCTGTATACATTATGGGTTAGAGATTTAATTTCTTTTTCTCCATTTTGACAACTAATTATCCCACATCAAAACTTGAAATGGACAGCCTCCTCTTGGTGATCTGCAATGCCACCTAAGTCAAGTCCTTAGGTGCAAATGTCTTTGGCTGTCTCTGTCTTGTTCTAAGAGTCTATTTGTTCCTGCACCAATATGTTATATTTTAATTACCACAGATTTTTGTATACTAATATCTGTAAAAACAAGTCCCCCATGTTCTTTTTCTTCTTCTTTTCCTGTCTTAGCTATTCTTGGGCCTTTGCTCATCCATATAAATTTCAGAATCAGTCTGTTAAGATCCTCAAAATATTTTGATAGGATTTTTTTTTTTCTGTTTAAAGATTTATTTATCAGAGAGAGTGAATGAGAGAGAGAGAGAGAGACAGCCTGTGCACACATGCGGAGGGGGGTGGACAGAGGGAGAGGGAGAGAGAATCTCAAGCAGACTCCCCACTGAGCAGGGAGCCCAACGTGAGGCTCAATCTCGTGACCCTGAGATCATGAACTGAGCCGAAACCAAGAGTTGGGCGCTCAACTGACTGTGCCCCCCAGACACCCCCCAACATGCTCACTATGAGTATATAGAATCAGGTTACCCCTGGGCCTGAAGCACAATACTGCTGAGGATAATGTAGAACCTACACCAGAGTTATCCTAGCAAGGGAGGGACAATGGTGAGATGTTATTATGCCCACTCCCTGCCCATTTTGATAGGATTTTAATTGAAATTGCATGAATCTACAGAAAAGGTTTTGAAAAGACCTGACAGCTGTCTAATACTGACTTTGGGTATCTACCAACTGGTATACCTTTCTAGGTTACCTAGGTCTTTTTCATGCTGCTAATATTGAAAAGTGACTTGTAAATTATATTTTCTGTTTGTTGCTGATTATAATGATTAATTTTATGTGTCAGCTAGATTGGGCTAAGGGATGTCCAGATAACGGGGTGTGTCTGCAACACACAGAGTGTAGCAGATGGCACCACCCAACACGGTGAGCACCATCCAGTCTGCTGAGTGCTCCGTAGAACGAAAATGCAGAGGAAAGGTGAATTTTCTCTGCTTAAGCTGATTCATCTTCTCCTGCCCTCGGTCACTGGACATCAGCACTTCTGGTTCTCCAGTCTCTGGACCTGGGTTAAGACTTACACCATCAGCTCCTCCTCCTCCCCACAAATAAATTATACTATTGGCTTGCCTCCTTCTCCAGTTCCATAACCATGTGAGCCGATTCCTGTAAGAAATCACCTCTTCTTTGTATCTTATATCTTCTCTTGGTTTTGTTTCTCCGGAGAAACCTAATACAGTGTTATGTAGAAAGACATTGATTCTTGCTTGTTGGTCTTCATCCAGCCACCCTGCTAAATGTTTTCGTTATTTCTAATAATTTGCCAGCAAATTGAGAATTCTCTATGTTGGCAATCATGGCAGTTATAAATTAATAATGATTTGGTTTCTTTCTTTCTTTTTTTTTTTTAAAGATTTTATTTATTTATTTGAGAGAGAGAGAATGAGAGAGAGCACATGAGAGGGGTTAGGGTCAGAGGGAGAAGCAGACTCCCTGCCGAGCAGGGAGCCCGATGCGGGACTCGATCCAGGGACTCCAGGATCATGACCTGAGCCAAAGGCAGTCGCTTAACGAACTGAGCCACCCAGGCGCCCATTGGTTTCTTTCTTTCTTATCCTTACCTAGTTTATTTTTCTCGTCCTTCTGTGCTGGTTAGAATCTCCAGTATGATGATAAATAAAAGAGATTTTAAAGAGAATCTTTCCAATATTTCACCACTAAAAGTGATGTTTCTTGTAAGTTTTTGTTAGATACTTTTTATCAAATTAAGAAAATTCCCTTCTATTTCTATTTTTCTAAGAGTGTCTAACATGGATACTGAAATACGTCAAATTTTTCTGCCTCTATGGATATAATAATATTATTTTTCTTTTTTATTCAATCAAAAGGATGAATGACACTTTACATTTTCTGACAGATTCCTGGGATGACTCCTTAGTCAAGATATATTTCCTTTTCTTATATGTTGATGACTTGCTAAATTTTATATAGGATTCTTGCATCTATGTTCATAAATGAGATTGGCCTTTGATTTTCCTTTCTTGTGCCATTCCTTTGTGATTTTTAGCATCAAAATCATACTGCCTGGAGAGTTCCCATTTTTTACTTTTCTCTGGAAGAGTTTATGTAATATTTGGAACAGTCTGTTACTTGAAAGTTTAGTAGAACTCTCCATAAAACCAGCTGGCCTGGTGTTTTCTCTGTGGGAAGATTTTAAACCCCTAATCAGTTTCTTTCTGATAGTATAGGACTATTCAGGCTTTTTCATTTCTTTTAAGTCACAGCTTTACTAAGTTGTATTTTTCCTAAGAATTTGTCCGTTTCTGTCTATCTTTGTAAATTGCTGGCATAAAGTTTATCACAGTCTTATTACTTTCAATCTCTACAAGACTTTTACTTTTTATTCCTATTATTGTTTATTTGTATTTTGCCAAAGATTTGTCCATTTTATTAGATTTTACAAAGAACCAACTTTTTCCTTTATTGATCCTCTTTCCTTCATCTTAATTTTCTATTCAATTGATTTCTGCTCCTATCTTTATTATCTCTTTTCCTCTACTTTCTTTAAATCTCTTCTGTTTTTTCATTTAGCTGACTAATTTTTAGTCTTACCAGTTTTCTTTTATAAGCATTTAAAGCTATACATTTCCTTCTAAGTTCCATTTTTGCTATATCCTACACGATTCGATCCGTGACATTTTCATTACCAAAGTATTTTATTTTATTTTATTTTTTTAAAGATTTTATCTATATATTTGACAGAGAGAGACACAGTGAGAGAGGGAACACAAGCAGGGGGAGTGGGAGAAGAAGAAGCAGGCTTCTTGCTGAGCAAGGAGCCCGATGCGGGGCTCGATCTCAGGACCCCGGGATCATGACCTGAGCCGAAGGCAGACACTTAACCAACTGAGCCACTCAGGTGCCCCACCAAAGTATTTTAAATTTCCATTATAGTTTTTTTTTTAACTCCACTATTGAGAAGTATAATTTTACATTTCCAAATACAGGCCAATTAAAAATTGCTTTTTATTATTAACTTCTAAAATAATTGCATGAAGGTCAGAGAATTGGTCTGCATGACAATGATTCTTTGACATTTGAAATAGTTATAACTCATAGACAAAAGATTGATTTCCTAATATATAAAGGACTACCAATCCACAAGAAAGAAGACCAACAATCTAATTTTTAAAATGGACAAAAAAAAATGAACAGTCAATACACGGGAAAGCAAATTCAAATGACTCATACACATGAAAAGAAGCCTAATTCACTCATAATAGAAGAAACATAGATCCAAAGGTACTTTTTTTTTAACCTACCAGACTGGCAAAGATTTAAAAAACAATTGACAATGCCCTGCCTTGGTGAGGATAGGAGGAGACAGGCAGTTACACATTGCTGATCAGTAAGAATATAAAGACAAGTAACAATTTTGCAGAGCAACTTGGTGGTATCTACCCAAATTACCAATGCACACCTGCTTTTATTCAGCAAGTTCATTTCTAGGAATTTATTTTACAGATATAAACACCTGAGCAAAATAATCTATGCAGAGGGACATTCATTATAGAACTCCTTAAAATGGCAAAAGATTAGCAATAGCCATCAGGAAGGTACTAACCAAATCATTACAACCATATCATGGAATACTAATAAGCAGCAATTTGAAAAAAGAATGAAACACTCTTCAATACAGGAAGATATCTAAGATATGTTAAGTGAAAAATTCAAGATAAAGAATACACCACCATTTAGGGGGAAAAAACAAACAGATGTTATTAAACGCACACAGACATGTTATGTGTAAGTGATCATAAATGTACATACAAGGATATTCAAGAAACTGATAAAACTAATTAGTTCTAAAAGCAATATGGTTGGCTGGGGAATAGGAATGAGAGACTTTTACCACATGCCTTTTAAACTACATAGTAAGTAACTGTTAAAAAAAATAATTAAAAAAATTTTTAAATGAGCTTGATCAAGTAATATTGCTTCATCATGGAAATACTGACCTGCAACGAGAAAGGAACGTGGGAAATAGGCATTAGTTCTGTTATGGTAATAGGATTATGCCCTTTTAGTGAAAATGATTTAATTTTTAACCAAAACAAAAGCCTATCTGTAAAGTGAAACTTCCTATGATTGCAGGACCCAAAAGCCTACCTTTTTCAATTTCAAGTCTCCCAGTAGACTGTATGAATCCAATCCCATTATCTGCTACACACTGATACAGTCCCGAATCTTCCATGGTCACACCACTGATTTTCAGTCCGTTTCCTGCAGTGAGATGTCGTGGGGAAGGATGAACAGGCTGCGCATTATGGAACCAGGTACGGTTTGGAGTTGGGTTCCCGTGCACCTCACAGGTGAACTGCACTGTGGCGCCCAGAGAGACAGTCTGATCCTGCAGTCCTTTAGAAATTGAAGCATTTTCTGAAAATAAAACATATAAATGAAACTTGAACCCCTAAGAGGTACCTTTTTAAATTATCACACGAGACACAGAAAATCCTCCCTCTACTAGTAACTAGTTGAAACCAAATTGCATTGTTCACTCACATTCTCCCATCTGCTGTGGTCATCAAGACAAAATTAGAAATGTATTTGAACTTTCTTCTAATTGGATAAACCATATGTTACTAATATGTCATTGTCTCTTTTTCTAGATCTCTCCACCCACTTAATTCCCGCCCACACACACACACACACACACACACACACACACACATACACACACACCCTTGGGCTTTTCTGAGCATTTGATTCAGGTAATTTCTTTAAAATAAATAGTTTCCCAGCATCTGCCTTCGGCTCAGGTCATGATCCCAGGGTCCTGGGATCGAGTCCCGCATCGGGCTCCCTGCTCTGCAGGGAGCCTGCTTCTCCCTCTGCCTCTCTCTCTCTGTCTCTTATGAATAAATAAGTAAAATCTTTAAAAAAAAAAAAAAAAAAAGGGTGCCTGGGTGGCTCAGATGGTTAAAATAAATAGTTTCCCTGGATTTCACACTAAACAAGAGCCAAAACAGAAGAATGCTTATTTGCAAATTAAATGCTTTCCATGGTCAGTTCTGCCTTAAGGTTAGATGGATACTTTACTATCCATCAAGTCACTTACACCTAGACAAAGTAAATCATTTACCAACATTTGTAACACATGCCCAAATTATTTGACTATGCATATTAATCTAGGCCTGATTATCATTGCACTTTAAAGCTCACCTGCCATACCCTTCCTTACTTCCCGTGTTACCTATGTCAGGCCATTGTTGCAAATAAACACACACAGAAGTTTATGAAAACTATCTTTACTATGAAACGACTTACTACCTACTTCTTCTGGCTTTCATGAAAATCTATTTTGATAAAGGAAAACATTTTCTGCTGCTAGACATGACAGTGATGTAGGTAGCTAGAAGGAAGAAAGGAGAAGCTTTGAGATAAAGACTGTATATTGAGAATGTGGGTAGAAATAATGCAAATTTTATGAGCCAGATACAGTGAAAGCATTCCAAAAGGGAAAATAAAATGAAATAGATTTTTTTTTAAATTTTATTTATCCACTTGACAGAGAGAGAGAGAAAGCACAAGCAGGGGGAGGGGCAGAGGGAGAGGGAGAAGCAGGCTCTCTGCTGAGCAAGGAGCCTGATGCGGGGCTCGATCCCAGGACCCTGGGATCATGCACTGAGCTGAAGGCAGACGCTTAACCAACTGAGCCACCCAGGTGCCCCGAAACAGATTTCTTTTTGAGATGACATTTTTTAGTCAGTACTCTTAGTTACTACTACTGGGTTCTACACACTGATACAGCCCAGAATCTTCCATCCTACTGAATTCCCGTCTCTTTCCTCCAAGTCGTTAGGAAGGAAGAACAAGCTCTGCATGACATAACCAGGTTGGGGGTGAGGTTCTCACGAGCATCCCAGGTGAAATGTTCTATGCCACCAAGAAATACTGCCAAATTCAGCGGCCTTTAAAAAAAATGAAGCTTGTTCTGACTACTGGTATAGGTGTTTCTAGCTAGTCCCTGTTTCATTTGTAGTTCCCAAATAGATCTTCTATTCTAGCATCAGTTAGACCAGAAAATTAGCCTGACTTGAAAAGCAATTTAATAAGTAACATCTTACCAAGTACATTAACCATGTAAGTCACACGTTGTATGTCTCCAGACTTGTTTCCCACTACACAAGAATAGTTTCCCGAGTCCGTTGGGTCAATGCTCTCTGTGGCAAGATGAGAATACAACCTTCTCCAATTGCTTCCCTGCAGAGCGTCCTGACCATCCTTCAGCCAGTGCACTTGAGAAGCTGGGACCCCACTCACCACACACTCCAGGGTGACAGGGCTATGAGAAAGGACAGCTAATGCCTGTGACAGGGTGGGGTGAAGAATATGAAAATCCTCTGAAGAAGGGCCTGGGAAAAGAAAACAAAAAATTTTTATTAAATATTCACTTCCAGGCTCTTCCTTAGCAAACCTGTGAGTCTTCCCATCTTCCCATTTATTCTTCTTTACACTACACGGTCCTACTCGTTAGCTAAATCATTTTTAGTTGAGAATTAAAATTAAAACACTTTGTGACCCTTGAGAGCTATTTCTGAATTAGCAGTTGAGAAATGTCGAATTTTTGACAAGTCCAGAAACCACTATTTTGTTGTGCTTTGACTATTGGTTCTATCTCAGTTCAGCTACCATAATCTGCAAGAGAAAAGATATATATTTTTTCATAATTTACAGTTAGCCACCAATTTGATTACCAGGGATATAAAGTTATATTTTCTCTATAATTTCTTCTTATTTGAGCAAAGGGTCAAGTTCTCCATATGCTTTCCACCCTGTCAATCTTGACCAAAATTCTCTTCTAAAAATTCATTATCTTTTAAAAACACGTACAATACCATTCTATAATGCATTTATGTATTTAATTTTTCATAAGACTCTCTTACGATAAGCAAACAGGATCTGAAAGAAAAATGAACTTTGCTTTCCCAATGTTTTATAAGGAATGCTTCTGAGGACTCTTCCTAGTTACCATTATTCTCCCAAATACTTACGACTCACAAGAAGCTTTCGGCCAATGGGTTCAACTTTTAATTCATGTGTGACAGGATTAAAAGCTGCACATTTATATGATCCCTTGTCCTCTAAAGATACATTCAAAATCTGAAGATTCCCTGATGGAAGGATTAAGTAATTCTCTGAGGAAAGAAGAGAATGCAGTTAGGCCTCCACAAGAAGGACGCCAATTAAAACAAATGAAGGTTGATAGCTGTGCTTTAAATTTAGATGTAAGAATAGCCACAAAGAAGCAATCAAGGAAAATGTATTAAATGAAAGAAAGGGAAAGTCGAGGCAGGGAAAAAAAAAAAGTCAACAATACTAGAGGAACAAAAATCAAACCCAGCAGAAACATCTGACAACAGATCATTTGTTGAGAAGGCTGAAAGCACAAGCATATTAAAAAAAGATACAATGACCGTAGCTACCATCTTGAGCAAACTTCCACCTACAGCACTGACCCCCCAGTGTCCATGTATGTCTATCTATTCATTTTTTTTCTCAACAAATCCTGCCAGCGAGGGCCCGGCCACAGGGGCTACACTGATCAAGAAAGCAGACAAAAGCCCCGCACTCATGCAGCCAGCATTCCAGCGCGAGAAATGGGGGTGGCAGAGGAAGGGGTAAATAAGATACAAGCAAACAAAAACATGTATAACACCATGCTATGAAAATTTAAAAAAAAAGAAAAAAAGGCCAAGTAAAGGGGACAGAGAGCAACAGGACGTATTATTTTAGATGGGGCCGTGAGGAAGGTCTTCTCAGAAGAAAAAACATCGGAGTGGAGACGGGAATGAAGGAGGGAATGTGGGGTTGTAATCACATCTACAATGTAGCCGTTTGTGCTTGTCTCCACTTGACTTCCGACACTTACACATTTTTTTGGTATCCACAGTCACTAGCATACAGAGCTCAAAAGTAGGTGAAGGACATTTGTTCCGTGGGTGTCACTGGTTTTTTTTTTTTTTTGTAGAAAGTCTCACCTGTGGAATGTTTCAGCCACTTTCCCCGGATTTTATAGCGCACCTCAGCCTTGGGGTTACTATCTGGTACCTTGCAGCCAATGAAACCAGTACTTTTTTCTTCTGCTGTAATAACATGCTTTGTTGCTGAACCAAAATCACCGAGAACTAAAAGAAATAAGTAAAATAAGTAGAGAAATAAATAAATAAATGCAAACTTGAACTCTCTTTCCCAAAGGAAATTTAAAACCACAAGCCACATGGGCAACGTGGCCATTGGTAACAGCTGATCCCAGTTCACAGAGTGGCGTGATTTTTTTTTCTATCTCAGAAAGTAGCTGGGGTAGAGGTGCATGGTTGAGGGCTAGAGCTAAGTCATGGCACCCTTTTCCAGAGGTCAATGCTTCCAGGAGACTACAAGAAAAGCAAGCAGCTCTTAAAAACATCAGCATCTTAAAAACACCTTAAAAACTATAAAAATATAGTCCTTCCCATTCTGTCGGGATAAACCCTTTTCAAATCCAGTCCCTCATCAAAACTCACTTTCCTTATGCATCTTCATTCTGTGGGTAGCTACTCACATTGCAATAAAATGGTTCATGGGAACAAACCTAGGACATCGAAAAACCAAGCAGTGTGTTGTTTCTCTCTCAGTTCCTCTCACTACTTCCAGTTCACTACAGATGGACCCGCTTTATTATCTCCAAGGCTGAAAGCATTCGGCCGCCTGCCACTAGGAATTCAGCCTTCCAGTGTGTGTCCTGGAGCTGTCCATGGGTCATAGCTTTACAAAAACATTTACTCTTCTCAGTTATGACAAACTCATGACTCCTGGGGAATCCAGATTTGTTCTGTAAATAGGGGTGCCCTAACAAAGACATTTTCCATTACTGGAAACCATCACCATTTGAAAGGCAGATGGCTCAAACCTACTAAGAAAACCACCACATTCCAGATTTTCCATAAGTTCAATACTCAACATTCCTTTCTCTACGGTCAATTATTTTTTTTCCTGCTTCGTTAGCCTGGTTTCAATCACATAAATTAAAATCACTCAGTAATCAAAACAAATAAGACAATTAGATATGAAAGATAAAGGACGGCATGAAACAACGGAGTGTCAAAGGCGACAACAGCTTTTTTGTTGCTGTTGATGTTAAGGACTTTTATTTTTTTTTATTTTTATTTTTTTTTTTAAGATTTTATTTATTTATTTGACAGAGAGACACAGCGAGAGAGGGAACACAAGCAGGGGGAGTGGGAGAGGGAGAAGCAGGCTTCCTGCTGAGCAGGGAGCCCGATGCGGGGTTCGATCCCAGGACCCCGGGATCATGACCTGAGCTGAAGGCAGATGCTTAACGACTGAGCCACCCAGGTGCCCTGATATTAAGGACTTTTAAATATTCACAAAGGAATTCAGAATTCACATTAGAAAACGTTCCTAACCATGGAAAAGTTGTTTCCATGCCCCTGTTATAGATGAAGACACAAGGCTAGGCTCACAGAGGTTCAAGTACATTTTCCCCAAGTTAAACACACAGCAAGAGTCAAGGCTGGGATGAGAACGCCTACATGTTTACTCCAGAGCCCACGCTCTTCCCTCTGTTAACAGTGCAAGCACTAACAGTAATTCTAGGAAAAAGCACAGACACCAGAGACAAAATTCAACTCACCAGCAGTGGCGACTGTCGCAGGGCCGCTGACAACGGCGCCGATGCTATTGTTGGCGACGCACTGGTAGGAACCCGAAAGGGAGGGATTAAGAGACAGAATAGTCAAAGTCCCCTGATGGATCTCAATCTGTTCCATGTTTCTATCCAATCGTTTTCCATTATGCAACCATGAGATATGAGCGGTCACAGGTTTAGCAGAACAACGTAGTACTATGGGTCCACCAAGTTTCTGGACGGCAGACAGTGGCTCAGAAACAAAATAAGGTGCCAAGTCTACAAGGAAACATTCCCCACGTGCCAACGGGCGAGGGGAGGCGGGGAGAAAGGAGATAAGGGGAGAGAGAAAGAAGAGTATATTGAATACATTTCATCTGAAATCTATATAACTATAGGCAAGCCCTTATTTCATCATACCAGTTACCATTCTTAATGCTTGTAAAAGTTCTAGGAACATTTTTATACGCCCGTTTTTGGAAGGAAAAAAGGGAAATGCGTTAACCTAGGACTTAATGATTAGGGTAGAAGAGATGAGAAACCTTCTGATATAAATCAGACAACATACCAATTCTGTAAGTGAGAAATGGCAAATGGCTCTTTTCATGAAGTACCGCCTAAGAAATGCAAGTTAAGAATCTGGAAAAGTGAAAATAACTTGCAAAATAAAAAGAATTCTCTCCTAAATCACCAAGGATTTAAGACTAAGTTATTCTATAAATAATGGCTACAGTCTTACTACTTCCCTTTAATATAAAACAATGTTCAGTCACGCTGAAATACAAAGTCTATCCTTTTTTGGATGTAGAGTGTCAATTTTAAATTTTATTTGGTGTTTAGAGTAGTTTCACTTGTGACATCATTTCCTCAGCAACTTGGGGGGCAGGGTGGGTTCTCGCACTAACGGATCAAAACAGATCGCCCTCCTCCACCCAAAAGGGTGGGGGGGACAAGAATACTGTTAATCTGAGGGAATAAACTACTTCAAAGAAAAAAATATTCAATAGATTGCTAACCCTACTTTCACAGGGTATTTCGTCAGAAATATTAGGGACGTGCCTCTCTTGACTAAAACCTGAGGTGGTTGTTCAGCAAAACAAAAACAGAAACAAAACCAGCCAATCAGCTTTTTGGCTTACAAAAAGTTATACGGTATTCTTAACAGAAATAATAAATATTACTTAATGAATAAACATCACTGGTATTTCTGTATTACTTCTATAGGAATCTGTACACGAATCTAAAATTAAAAGAAACGCACGTGGGCCATGCACTGGGTGCGGGCTTATGTACACATCTAACAATCAATGCTTTTAAGCTTGTCAGTAACAGAGGTAGAGAAAAACTCAGACAAGGTCATGTGAGAAAGTGGCAGATTTGGGATTTGAACCAAGTTCTCTCCAAGCTGAGTACTAATACATGCTGATTCTAAAATTTCTTCAGTGGTATGGAGTCAGCATTTTATTCCTGTTAAAATTTCCAAATTCAGACTTTTGTAACATATCCTCTTACTGAAAAGAACATGATAGGACGATACTTGTTTTTAAGGTAATGAGAGGAATAAATTATAAGGACAATGTTAGGAAGGCCTGCCAATGCCCAAAAGCACTACCAAGAGATCCTGAAATTGCTGAATGAATCAGTTTTTAAATCATTCGGCTGGGTCAAACAAATCTTAGAAATGTCTTTGGAAACCATGATTATCAGTGAGGATTTAAAGCTGAAGTTTGTTTTTTTATAGGATTAAGAAGAGGAAAAGCTTGAGTGTAGACATGACCATTCTTGAGGATTAAAGAGCACACTTATGGTGCCGAGCACGGAGTCATGTATAGAACGGCTGACTCGCTGTATTATACTCCCGAAATTAATATAGCACTGTATGTTACTGGAATTAAAATTTTAAACTTAAAAAAAACAAAAACCACAACCATTCTTCAGCTCTTACCTGAATTCACAGAAGGACACAGAATCGTAAGAGTAACAACATACAGCAGTGTCTGTAAGGGCCAAGGAGCTGGATGCATAGCGCCAGATTACAGAAGCAGGCAGGACAGACTTCCGGGCTTTGTCTCACTAAAAGACATCCAGAAAAAGAAAGAAAGATCATCTAAACCCCCAAAACAGCTGAAATCTCGTATCTCAATAGTCCCAGTTGTGAACACAATGGCTACCATCTATTTTGAAATCTCTGTAGAGTGTGGCAAATACAAGGCACTTGATGATCCGTATCTCCCCAATTCACAAACTAATCTCTAGACACTAAGCTAATGTTAGAAGTTTTGCTCATCCTTCCAAGGCACTAAGATAATACCTCCTATTTTACAGAATCAATCACTTTACATGAATACTTGATTCAACTGCCTTTAGTGCATTTCTTTGTACGTTTTACAAGCATCTAAAACTCAACACCACCAAAATGCACCCCCCCTTCACTGCCCTAAAATAGAAACAGTAACCAAAACAACAAAATAATAACATTTACATAGTGCTTAGTACATGCCAGACACTATTTCAGTGCTTTTTGTAGACCCAAAGACCACTGTAGTGAGACTAGACGGAACGGTGGCAGAAAGGTAAGAGGGAGACCAAGTAGGAGGTAATGTAATCACTCAGGAGAGAGATTGGCACATGAAGGGTCAGACCAGTGAGTCAACTGTGGAGGTGGTAAAGAGTAACTGGACTCAGAATATATTCTAAAGGTGGAACCAACAGAATTTGCTGAAGACTTGGCTAGAGTATAATCCAAAGATGTGTCAAGGATAACTCTTAGTTTTAGGTGTAACAGAATCCATAATAACTCTGTTTACTGAAATGGAGAAGACCAGCAAGGGGGAGATGGATTGAAGGGTTTAGCCAGCCGTTCTGTTTTGGGAAGGTAAGTCTGAGATACCCATGTGGCATCCGAGTACTACTGTCAAGTCAACAGCTGCATATAGGGATCTGGAGCTGTGTGGAGAAGTCAGAGCTGGAAATATAGATGTCAGAAGTATAGACGTCAGACCTATTAAAGCCCCAGCACTAGATGAGCTCTAAGGAAAGTATGACAGAGGAAAGGAGAGACCAGGCAGGAGCCTTGGGATACATCAACCTTTAGAGACCAAATAGAGAAGGAAGCAGCGAGGGAGACAAAGAATAAGTAGCCAGTGAAATAGGAAGAAATCCAGGAGAATGTTGTGTCCAGGGAGAAAAACAGAAGAAACATTTCTAGAAGGAAAGCGTGAGCAACTATTGCAAACACTGCTGAGAAACAGAGTAAGGCGAGACACCATCGTGAAGGCGCGATAAAGCACAGGTGATACTGACAAGAGTGCTTTTGATGGAGGGGGGACTAGCATCTGATGGTGGGTTCAGGACAGAATGGGAAGGGAGGAAATGAAGAAAGCACAGAAAATCCCTTCTAGGGCTTTGCTACAAAAGGGCAGCGGAAAAATAGGGAGAATTGCTGGAGACACACGGCAGTCAAGGGAAGGATCCTTTTTGTGTTTCTTTAATGTAGAGACAGCACAGCACATTCAGCTAAAGCTTAAAAAAAGTTTCACAAAACCCAGCACTGATAAAGGATGTGGGTAGAAATCGCTATCATCTACTGTTGGTGGAAATATAATCGGTAAATTCTTTTTGGAGGGATTTTGCATTATCTATCAAAAATCATTCGTGTGACAAATGCTTATTCCTATTTATATATTTTAAATTGTTCTCTCCCCAGCTTCTTGAATAGTACCTGGCAATAGGAATAAGTGACACAGGCAAAAACGTACCCCTTCTATTCTAGTAAGAATGGACGACAAACACGATAAATAAAATTACTACAATTAACACTGTCCATGCCACCCTCCAGATATGGTTCATTCCTCCTCTATGCTTTCTCCACCCCTTGGACACACATCTACCACTGCACTCATCAGTCTGTTCTGCAATGTATCTGGTTACATAACTATGTCCTCCTTGAAAGCAAGAACAATCTCATATCTAACATGGGAAATTCTAATACCTAGCCGAAAATAGGCACTGAAGAGACATTTTTCAAAATGAAAGGAATACCTTAACATAATTTCCCAAAGTACCTTAAAGAGTAGTATTTAATGAGACCTGTCATCTCACATGAATTCGGCATAGTCTAGCTATATTTTGTATTCCTTCATTCATTTATTCACTCATATACATGATTTTTAAAATCAGCAAGAATATAATAAATGCCTACTATACGCCAGGCACCCTGCTAGGCTAGGGATCCAAAGAGTGGTTATTAGGTCTGCAAATTCTCCCCCACATTCCTACTTGGCCAGGGCTGGCCACAGGATTCCTACGACTACGGAATATAACAAAATGTAACGAAAGAGCTAGGTGAATGACATTTTAGAAATGGGAATTCTACGTGCATATTCACTTATGCAAAGGTTAATTCTAACCACTGATAAAACTGGGTAGAAATACAAAGCAAGGCACCTTAAATATGGCTTCTAATCAATCAAAGAATGTCTCCCGGGATCTGTTCCCTTCTCTATGCCATGCACTCCAAAATCTGAGTTGCCAACTCAAGTTTATCTAGATCACAGATCATCAGATCACGGACTGCCTTTTAAGTTTTTTCTTGCTGACCTCTTTTAAAAAGTGGGAGAGGAGGGGCGCCTGGGTGGCTCAGTCGTTAAGCGTCTGCCTTCGGCTCAGGTCATGATCCCGGGGTCCTGGGATCGAGCCCCGCATCGGGCTCCCTGCTCCGCGGGAAGCCTGCTTCTCCCTCTCCCACTCCCCCTGCTTGTGTTCCCTCTCTCGCTGTGTCTCTCTCTCTCTGGCAAATAAATAAATAAAATCTTTAAAAAAAAAAAAAAAGAAACAAACATGAGTTTAAAAAAAAAAAAAGTGGGAGAGGATATTTTGGTACCACTCACTGGCGGAAGAGGCCAGCTATGTGAAAACTTTTTTTGGTTTATTTGAATTCTCACTTGGTTCAAGGGCAAGGACTGACACATCACTGGTAAGTGGTCAAGGCAAAGTAAACATTCAAATAACTTGTTAACAGGAGCCGCTGTCCTGAGAGAATGAGGACAAGGAGGGGCGTTCTTCCTTTTGCCAAATCTTTCCTCAACTATTTATTTATTAAAAAGCAGTGAAACAAATACCAGAGTCAACTTTAACCCTAGCACATGATCCGCCGAGTAACTTTACAGCTGTCCTTGAAAACTTCACAGCTCATGTTTGCTACCTAAATGATCCTACAGGACCATCCTTTATGAATTCTATCTTTCTATTAGGTTCCTTAAAACAGGCTGTCAGTTGATTTTGGAGGCTGGGAAGAACTTATGACCGTAACGTAAATATTTGTTGACTTCGTTTATACTTACCCAAGGAAAGCTTGCTGTGTTTGTTAGAGAATTGTGATAACGAGAATAAGGACCTGGATTCTATTGCAATAGGAGTCAGGTAGCTTGAAATTACATTCGACAGCCACCAATATCTGAAACCTAGGTCCGATCTCACAAACACTGCTGACCACAAGGAGAGCAAGATGACGTATAAAGCAGAATATATCCATTAGCACTGCTGGAAAACTGTTTAATGCTATGTCACTTCCAAAACTGTTTAATGCTATGTCGCTTACTATCTTTGTCCCCCCCCCAAAAAAGTAAACTCTTAATATTAGCGTTACTGTTATTGAACTAAGAAGTTATTGGAAAACAACTATATTTATATTTACATATAATGTAAATATTTACATATTTCCCTGCATTACTTTAGCAAATGGACAATTTTGTTTGTTTGGCCAAGTTTACTGCAACTGAACGAGGCTCCTACTGTCTTCTTACAGACAGGCCAGTAGCCTTAACATGTATTTTACTTTTCTTACCTACAGAAATTTACCTTGGCAAGGGAGACAACAGCCTTAATTTCCTCCACATAGAAATTGCTAACCCATCCTCCTCTTATCCTCTCTTCTGATCTGGAAACAGTGGGCAGCAGAGAAAAGGTCCACGGTAGGATCATAACTGCCCACTCCACCACACATCATTTTTGGCATATCACTTGCCAAAGGCTGTCTGACCTCTGTTCTAGCATACATATCATCCAAATATTTTTATGCAAAAATTAAAAACAATTCTGATCTAAATCATATCAGATGGAAGGAATAGAATTCTAATTTAAATCACAATGTCATGTTTTAAACTTCAGTGTTTTTCTCATTTAAAAATTTTTTTAGGGACACCTCGGTGGCTCAGTCAGTTGAGCATCTGCTTTCGGCTCCGGTCATGATCCCAGAGTCCTGGGATCAAGTCCCACGTCAGGCTCCCTGCTCGGCAGAAAGCCTGCTTCTCCCTTTCCCTCTATCGCTCCCCCTGCTCATCTCTCTCTATCTCTCCGTCTCAAATGAATAAATAAAAAATTCTTTAAAAAAAAAAATAAATAAATAAAATAAAGCACCCAATGTGGTTATCATACCAGATGATATTTTATTTTATTTTATAATTTTTTTAAAGATTTTATTTATTTGAGAGAGAGAATGAGAGAGAGCATGAGAAGGGGGAGGGTCAGAGGGAGAAGCAGACTCCTTGCCGAGCAGGGAGCCCGATGTGGGACTCGATCCAGGGACTCCAGGATCATGACCTGAGCCAAAGGCAGTCGCTTAACCAACTGAGCCACCCAGGCGCCCCCAGATGATATTTTAAATAAAATACTCAAGTTTTCTTCACATATTCTACAATGTTACTTTTACAAGTAGACAATTCTTAACAAAGTTTCCACAAATATTCATTGACAAAAAAACCCCTACACATTTAGCACAGAACAAAAAGCAAGTAAACAGAATTCTACCACCTAAAGATAACACATCAATATTTTGATGCATTTCCTTCTAATCCTTTTCATATGTGTATATGTACATAACTAAGACTATAACATATGCAATATAGTTTTAAATCCTGCTTTATTCATTTTTTCTCTAATGATTTTTGCTCATTAAATAATTCATAAACACAATCTATAACAGCTATAGGTATTTTATTGAATAGATGTACTTTAATTTACTTAGCTACTTCCTTTTGGGTAATTAGGCTACATTTTTTTTATATGGGTGTGTAGCCATGTATATTTGTCTTGCTATTACAGATAATGCTGTTATGAATATCTCTGTCCATAAATCTTTGACCACTCTTCTACTTATGTCTTTAGGATAGATTTTTTTTTAAAGTAGAATTACTGAGCCAAGGAGCACAAACTTTTTAAAATATCTTATTTGTTTATTTTAGAGGGAGAGAGAGAGAAAGAAGCAGACTCCCTGCTGAGCACGGAGCCCAACATGGGGTTTGATCCCAGGACCCTGGGATCACGACCTGAGTCAAAACCAAGAGTTGGACGCTTAACCGACTCAGCCACCAAGGCGCCCCAGTACAAACATTTTTAATACTCTTAACATATACACCGTCAAGTAGTTTCCCCCCAAAAAAGGCAATAATGTACAACCCTAACCCCAATGGTCACCATCAGCATAGTGGAGGGCAGACACCCAGTCACCAGAGTATGGTTTGCATCCTTACCCTGTGGTGAGCAAAGCATGGATGTCACACGATTTTGAGCAATTAATTAAAATATTTGATAAGGCACAGAGCAACATTAACTGTTTAATCTATTAGGGACTTTTAAAAACAATCTTCTAAATTTACATAACAATAACTACAACAAAGGGAGCCCATCTGAGTGGCTCAGTAGGTTAAGCGTCTGAATCTTGGTTTTGGCTCAGGTCCTGATCTCCCGGTCCTCCTCAGCATGGAGCCTGCTTGAGATTCTCTCTCTCTCCCTCTGCCCATTCCCACCCCTGCCCACCCCACACACTCTCTCTCAAATAAATATTTTTTTAAAAAGGTAACTACAAAAAAAAGGTAAAAGGAATGGACACTGTGGACCACATTTTATCAACCCTTGTTAATCTCTAAACTCTCAATTACAAAAAACACCACAGACATAAAAATCCCTGCTTTTTATGCAAAATTTATTGTAAAGTAGGATGCAGGGTCACTGTTGTTATACTGGGTGATTTTAATTTATAACATGCATTTCTCTAAAAATAAATTTGTATAAGAAAACTGCTGACACACACTTTTTGGCAATATTTGCTGGCATTCAAAATAGTAAATTACCATTCAGTTCAAAACCTTATTCTCCCTTCCCTACTGCTTTTCTTGTTGAGCAGGGAGCCTGATGTGAGGCTTAATCCCAGGACCCTGGGATCATGACCTGGGCCAAAGGCAGATGCTTAACCAACTGAGCCACCCAGGTGCCCCTTGTCCATAAAGCATTTGAACACCTCTACTTCCCTAAACTACTAGAGGTAATAAAATAACTCAAGGCACTGGATTTTAAATTGGGTTTGTTCTTGCCTTACTATTGGACTTTAGCAAAGATATGATCAATTGCCAGTGTGAAAATCAGAACTCTTGACGCTTATCCAAATCACTGGTCTCATAAGAAATTAACAGGACCATGAGGAAGTTCTTCTACCTGCTTCCTATCTTCAGAGGAAGTTAATGGCCAACATAATTCTATTATTTTCACTGCAGTTCTGAGTGGCTGATTTAAGTGAGAAGATGGTCCCAAGAAAGCACCGGATAGTACTCTCTCTCCAGGGAAAAGACTGTAGGGTACAGGAACCCCAAACCACAACAGAACAGCTAAGCGTAGTACCCCATTAAACCTACAAATCAGGGAACAACTCTTTCCTCCATGCTATAAAAATCACTGGAGGGCTCCCCACTTTTGCACTGGATGACTGCTGCTCCCTGAGTCCTAGCCTAATGTTCCTAAAGATGACTGGTAGTGTCCCAAGTTATAGGGCTTCCTTTAAGCTCCCCTTCACATCTACGTAGAAGGCAATTTGTCTTATATAACATACTGTACTTTTATGCCAGCCCAGGCTTAGCAGCATTGCTGTTGGCAAAAGCAAGCTAAAGGTATGCCTAGTCTTAGAATAAGAAAGGAAATACTTCCCTAACATTTACTTAACTTATTGTTCAGGTTGTGAACTTAATGCTTTTATAACCTCTTTTCAACATGCTGCCAGAATAATCCTCTGGGAAAAGTCTTTCCTGAATTTCTAGATTTGATTCTTTTGTTTTTGAAGCAATGAATTTGCTTTCCTAAGGATGATCAAAGCTGTCTCTCTGAATTATCCTCCTCCCTAGACTCCTATATCAAACTTTCTTATAGTTTTCTTTCAGGTTTAGGGAATAACTGTGATTAATCTGTGAATAAAAACTCCACTTGGGATCCATGTAGGTCTTCAAAACAGAAAATTCTTAAAAGTTTCCTTTTTTAAAACCATCTTATTCTGCATGACACAGTAATTTCCTTCTTTAAAAACAAAAGATTGGCCTTTATTTTCAAATAATCTATTCCATAACATGCTACTTCTCCTGTTGATTTAAAAAATTAGTCTTTTGCAGTAACTAAAGAAAAAATAGAACATGTCTACTTAAAATTTTTTGAATAAGTGCTCTCAAGATTAATTCAGCACAATTTCAATGAGGGAAGTCAAACACACTTTTTTTTTTTTTTTTACCTCATTGAGCTACCTTGACCTTAATCACATCGAATTATAAATCTCTAAAAGTTTTCTTCATTCTGAATATTTGAATAATTTAGCTAAGAAGCTAAATTGTTTCTTGCATGGACTTCTCAAAGAACCCTACTTTTTCTAGAAAATACTCAGTCCATTAATTCCATACACAGGGCAACTACTTTGGGCAAGAACCCATGGGGGGGTACAGAGATTAAGGAAGATGAGGTAGGCATAATTCCTGAACTAAAGGATACTGCAGTCTGAGAAAAGAGGGCATGAACATAATTAGCTTTGGAATAAAGTGTCATCAGCCCAACAGGAGCGTGAAATATATTCAGAGGAATCTACCTTGTATGCATCAGGCTCTGCTGGGAACTCAGCCACAGACAGGATGTCTGCCTCCCTGTGGCTCGTACTCAGGTGAGGGAAGCGACGACTAGCAAAGCCACCCAAGCACACACTCACCTAACAGAATGACTAGTCTTTTTGCCACAAGGGCTCTGGCAGTCATTCCACTTTTTGGACGGCTTCTCTTTATTTGGCATCACAACTTTTCCAATCAGAAACGAAAACGCGGTACTTTGATATTACAGCTTCGGGCAAAGATACACCCACTGGTTTTAAAAACCCCATGGTTTTTAGTCAGAAAGTCTCATCTAGGAGAATTGGAATGGCCTGCTGTATTTGGGTGCACATTGTGCTCTGTGTACAGATGCCAAGTGAGTGGGAGGAAGAGGAGCATTTTCTGCTAAACTCTCTGCTCTGTGTGCACTGTTTCTATGAGTTGGGGAGCACTCCCCTGTTTGGCCTGATTTTGCCATCAGGTGTTTTTCTGTGCTGTAACTCTGTGATTCAGTTCAATGTGAATGCAGATCACTCCTTAAAAGGACCTGCTGTCTGAACGTCGATTTTCCTGCCTCTCCACCATCTTGGGAGGAGGACTTCCTCACGGCCCTCCTTCACCAGCCACCAGCCTCAAATCTTCTCTTCTTTGGTTGAGCACAGCAACTCCACTGCACTGTATTTAAGAACATTCTGTATTTACTTTCAAAATACTGTTTATCACCTATACAACTTGTTTGTTTGCTTGTTTACAAATTTGTTTTTATTGCTCAGTTGACTTGTTTTTCTCTCTGTGAAGACTGTGGCTATTGGATCAGGATGGAATACATGATGACTTTTTCCCATCAGAATCAATGGAAATGGTTTTCACTAAAAGGCAACACTTTTAGGAAATAAAGGCTATCAAGAATTAAAGTAGTTAAGGGAGGGGGGATGGGTGAGCCACAGAATAAAGCAGAAGAGCTACAGGAAACAGAAGGGTCACTTCACCTGAACTTAGAAGGCTGAAGGAGACTTCTCATGGAAACAACGATCAGGTGAATCTGAATGGATGAGTCTGGGGGTCAGGAGGGAGGAAGGCAGGGAGAAACAGCAAGGGGAGGTGGTGCTCCAAAGAGAAGGAGCTACGTGTGCACAGAATTAGAAGGAGCAAGGAAGTATGGCTGCAGAGCCGAGTATGAGGAGGAAAATAAGGGGAGGGGGGTAAGTTGGCATAGGGGAGTAGAGGCTACAGCACACAGAACAATATAAATCAGGTCAGGGTATTTGGCTTTTATCCTGAGAGGGGAGTATTAATGGCTTTTAAGCAGGCAAGGGACAAGATCTGACTTGTGCCTTTGAAAAAATCATTTATGCTGCCATGTGGAATATGGCTGAGGAGAGGAATGGAGGTTAGAAGGCCCTGGGGAAAGAGGATGGGGGCCTGTACTAGAGAAATAGTAGGGGACAGACTTAAAAGATTAGAAAAAAAACTTTAAAGACATGTACATATTTACCAGGTGTAGTTAAAAGGTGGCACTGATAGGACTTGGACAGTGAATGATCTGGACTGGGAAAGAAACGATCTCATAGACGTGTTTGGAATGTATCACCATCCACTTCTGTTTCCCCACTGCTCTGACCTTAAATAAAGGAACAAGACTGCCGTCCAGATTTCTGCTTGGACAAGTGAGTGTGGGACGTGCACTAAGTACAGGAAATACACGAGAGGCAGGGGGGCTTTCCATGGCTTGTCATCGCTGTTTTGATGGCAGCAGGGAATGGAGAGCGTGTCCCTTAAGACTCAGAAAAAATGAGCTGAGTTGGCCATAAGTGGAACTCTAAGAAAGAGGAGGCACGCAGAAAGAAGCCTGAAGTGCCTCAGAGATTTGAGGGGACTGTAACAGACAGATGAAACTGTTGCTCCCTTTTGAGGAGGGGAGAATCCTAAAAAAAAAAAAAAGAAAAAAATCTACTGCGTTGAAAGGCGTAGCAACGCCTCATTCGAAATAATCCACATGATCAATACCATTAATAAAAACTTTTAAAACAAAAAAGAAAAGGGGGATGAACTAGGGAGGAACCCTCAGATTTCCTAAAAATGAGTTTCAAAATGTCATTGAGTTTCATACGCATCTCCCTTTTTTTTTTTTAATTTAAATTCAATTAGCCAACATAGAGGACATCATTGGTTTCAGATGGAGAGTTCAGTAATTCATTGGTTGCGTGTAACACCCAGCTTAGGGTAACCGGACCCATTCCTTAACCGTTGACTCCTCCGGGATCACTCGAGCCTTTGATCCGCATGGGGCCTCAAAAAACGGAGAATAGTAACTGCCACACACCTTTCAGTGATTTCACCGGAGGAGTGGGTAGGGGCGGGAGGAGGGTGAGGAAAAGCAGCCGAGTGCCATCATGAGTCCAGTTGCAACAAAGACACCATCTGATCGTCAGCACGTTAACCTACGGGGGTGATTCTCCTTCGTTCAGAAATGAAAGAATGCCTTAAAGCAGTCAGTCATGTGCAACTGACAAGGACGCATGCATGCCCCGACCGGCCAAGGAGCTGGGAGGCAGTGGGAGCAACATATAAATCTTCTAAATGTAGGGCTGTAGGACATCAAACAGCCAGGTCCCCATCAGGAATGCGTAGCAGTCTCTCCTCAACCAGAACTCAGACCCCTCCACATGAAACGCAGCTCTTCAGAGGGCCCATTGGATGAGCACGTAACGATCGCACCCTCACTCAGAGCAACTCCTTAAAAACTGTGGACACCTCCAGGCCTCACCACCCTCCCCCCACCCCGTCCCCCGAGTCTCCATCGAGTCAGCCAAGCATACACACTGATCCTGCTGCTGCAGAAGCATTTCCTTTCACTGTGGACCGTCAGAAGGAGAGGAAGAAAATGGAAGTGACTTGCAGTTATGGCACCAAAAAGGCCAAATGAGCAAAGAGATAATCAACTCCACATGAGCCACTTGGGCTCCAACACAATGAAAAGGGCCTAGGACTGACCCCAGGAAAGGTCACTGGGGTCAGAGATCACCAGCAGAAAAAGGCAACAGTGAGGGGCTGGAGGAGGCAGCGTGGTCCTAATTACACACCAAAAGAGAAGGGGTCTAGGCGCCTGGGTGGCTCAGTCGTTAAGCGTCTGCCTTCAGCTCAGGTCATGATCCCAGGGTCCTGGGATCGAGCCCCGCGTCGGGCTCCCTGCTCCGCGGGAAGCCTGCTTCTCCCTTTCCCACTCCCCCTGCTTGTGTTCCCTCTCTCGCTGTGTCTCTCTCTGTCAAATAAATAAATAAAATCTTTAAAAAAAAAAAAAAGAGAGAAGGGGTCTAAGTGCGCGGTTAGGTTCTATTCACAATATTTGTGTGTTTAAAAAAAAAAAAAAAAGTCAAGTGTTCCTGTTCCACTGTCTTTCAAAGAGACTATTTCTTCCTGCTTCTAGAACACAGGAAACCAAAAATCATGGAGATAAGATAATTCTGGCATCCACCGTGAGCTGTACGGGCACATTACGAATATTTTTAAAACACAGCTGCGGACGAACAGCGAAATTCTACAAAGTGACTTGGCAGAGAATATTAAAAAGACAAAATACAGCAAGTTTCAAGAGGATTACTTTGTAGGCACCGAAGAGTCAGCAGTCAGCACTTGCTGATCAACACTCAGTAGATTTTTCAAGGTCGCCACTGGCATTGGCGTCATGGGGGGGGCGGGGGCGCGGAAATAACAGGGTTTTGGTAACCATGAAACAAAAGCTAGGTAAGAGCAGAAGTTTTTAAGTTTGCTAAGAACTAGTTAAACTTGAACAGACTGATCTTATAAAGATCCAGACAGACATTTGGCTAACTTTTTTTTTTTTTTTGATGAAGGATGAGGAGGAAAATGAAAACATTTGAAAAGGGGCTCTAGATAAGTGTTAGGTAATAAATTCAATATAGTTGTTATTCCATCCAGAGCATTGCTGAGACCTTACCAAATGAAACAAATTTCTCCCTGGATGTTCCAAAAGACTCATCCTCCTGGGGTTCAGTTTAGATTTCATTTTAATAACAAGGAAATAAAACCTCAAGGAGAAACTCATTTTCATGAAATGGATTCTAATGTATACAGTCAAACATTTAGGAAAAAGCAAAATGAGAAAAAATGAGAAACTAAGAAAACCATCTGTGCTGCAAATAAACTTGAATCGATGCCGGCTGAGCACAGGAACTTCCATCACGGTGACTTTTATATTCTGCTACCTGCTGAGCTGGAAGCTTCCTAGAGACCTGGGATGCAGTGACCCTGGTTTCCAAGGACTTCATTCCACCTTTAACCATGGCTGCATAAAATCATTGAAGGAGTCTTGATTTCTTAGGTGTCCCTGCTTGGTTCAACTGGTGATGGGAGTTAGGTAGGACACAGCTTCATCTCAGCTGTCCTAGTGCCATGGAAGAGTGGCCGTGCCTTTATCATGGGACGCTTCAAGCACATTCATAAATGGACATACAAGTCCATCACAGATTACTATGTAGTCAGTACCTAATCACCTCAAATGGACTGTTAAGTCTCTAGATATGTAAAAATACACACTGGCCTGCAGGAAGAAAACCTACAACCCAGAACACTTTGTTAGGCAGTTAGACTCAAAGAAATGATCAAGATACAATGCCCCGATGAACTAGAGAATAGAAAAATCAATTAAGATCACAGTATCTTTGCAAACACAGCACAATATCACAGGTCATTTGAATCCAACTGGGAGAGCTGAAGAAGCGGCTTTGGCATCAGGTCCAGCCTGTCTCCCAGAAATGAAGCAAAGCCTGCAGGAACGACTCCGCTATGCTGCGTATGTAGCAAACAACAGTGGGACTGCTTTTTGACGTTACGTGAGGCAGCAGTAAACAGGATGGTCAAGACCATTCAAGGACACAATGACACACAGGACACACGCACACACACACACACACACACACACACTAGATACACTACTGGGGAAAACACAAGGGCAGACTGGCCCAACTTGGAAGACACAAAAACTTATTCCGCTGATAACTCCTCTGTGCATAACTTCTCTGAAAATCCTTTATTTTCACTATGAATGTATAAACCAGGTATAAAAATCATTCTTATTATGTTATGATTACAACTGATTTTTAACACCACAGTGGCTTTTTTTAAGATTTTTAAAATTTATTTATTTGAAAGAGAGAGAGAGAGAACACAAGCAGGGGTGAAGGGAGATGCAGACTCCCCTCTGAGCAGGGAGCCCAACGTGGGGCTCGATCCCAGGACCCTGAGATCATGACCTGAGCCGAAGGCAGACGCTTAACCGACTGAGCCACCCAGGCGCCCCAACACTACAGTGTCTTAACTCCAACATTATCAACCAATTTATTCATTAATGGCTATTTCCCAACAAATTAAGAACACCAAGAATTTTCTTACAGTGCTATAACCAGTAAAGATAATTCTCAAAGAGCTCCAAATTTCTTGGCACAGTAACAGCAATGTGCGATTGAATACACAGCTTACAGACTCTGACTTAGATATATAAGTTCTGGCATATTTCTTAAAATTTTTTAGATTACACTATACTCAACGTTTCCTATGTATACAACACTAGTCATACCTTCCATCTGTAGAATACATTTTGTATGTTGCTACATCTATATACCCTCATAGCCGGACTCTTCTTGGAAAGACCTGTCATCCCTGGCTTCTATGAACAACACGAGGAGGTTTGTGTCTTGTTTTGTTTTGTTTTTTTGGTGAGATTTACAGGAGCATTACAGCTTCATTCTTTATATAATGACATAATTAATGTGGGTCTTGGAATTTTAAGAGTGCTGTGGGGTGGGGCGCCTGGGTGGCTCAGTCAGTTAAGTGTCTGCCTTCAGCTCAGATCATGATCCCAGGGTCCTGAGATTGAGTCCCACATCGGGCTCCCTGCTCAGTGGGGAGCCTGCTTCTCCCTCTCCCTCTGCTGCTCCCCCTGCTCGTGCTCTCTCCCTCTCTCTCCCTGTCAAATAAATAAATAAAATCTCTGGGGAAAAAAAAAAGAGTGCTGTGGGTTGTATCCTTAGCTTAATATTCTAAAATTTCATTAGACCCACTTCCTAAGCCAGATTGTGAGTGCAGTTGGAATCTGCAGCCTAAAAACACAAAAAAGCAGTTTCCCATTCATTTACACAAAGAAAATGTACTGTGTACTTATATTTAAGGTAACTGGGGGAAAAAAGAAGGGCGGGGGGTGATAAAGTAGAATAAGACAATAGAGACACCATGATCTCATTTCCTAAGTCTCTGACATCTTTAACTCTTGGATTATGTATAAACAAGAGCATTTAAAACTATTTTTGAGGCATAAAAAAGTTTCAAAAAGTGGCAGGAGCCCTCATTTTAAAAATAGATTTTTTTTAAATGTTATAAAATGTTTAAATATATTTTAATAATTAAATATATGTTAAATATATTTTTAAAAAATAAGTTAGTGACCTAAATGGATATATTTCTTTTTCTTAGAGAATGTCAGTCAGGTAGAACATTTACTAATTTAGTGTGGCTTAGGTTCTGTCTCTAAGGGAGGAAAAAAACTCCATAATTTTTTCCAGCTTTATGACAAACATTTTATAAGTGCTGTGTTTAGGTGGAAAAAAAAAAAAAAAAACCACGTAAAAGCTCAGGTGCACCTCTTACACAAGTTTTGCCTCATCTTTGGCAAACTCCAAAAAGGACTGTACCTAATGAAAGAGGGAATGGCGGGAAAATCCAGCAAAAGCATCCAAAATCAACACAATTTCAGCTCTCAAAATTAAGTCAAAAGCATATAGTTCACTTCAGTTTGCAAACAGAAAAGAGAGTATTTGTGTTAACTCAAAAAAAAGCCAAGTTGAAAAGAAAAAAAAAAAGTCAGAGACTAGTTTACGATTTCATTGTAAAAACTTGGAGAGGTGGCCCCTTTACTTTATATCCAAGTTAAAACAAAAAACAAAACAAAACAAAACAAAAAACTGGAGAAATTACCCTAGCAAACTTTCTTGCATTGTGAAAGCGTCATCCACCATTTTACAGTCAAATTATCTCTAAGGTACTCATAGGACCCCGAAAATACAGTTAGAAAGACAGGTAAAAGACATGAGCAACGTGCAAAACAATGGAAAAGATAGGTCTTCTCCTGAAAACTCAGTATTTATCTTTAAAAAAGGAACCACTGCCTATGAAGAAAATGGCATTACCAAGCTAAAAACTTGGTTATCAAGCTTTCCAAGAATTTACATTTAAAACCTTTCATAATGCTACATAATCATCTCCTTTTTCTCTTCCTAGCTTCCCTGCCAACCTAAGTAAGTATACCTTAAGAGTAAAGGCCCAGATGGCAGGTGTGGGTGTTCCAAAACATCAGATATTATTTTGTTTATTTGAATTACATTCTCTGCTTGAACAGCCTCAGGGCGCACATAAAACATACTACTAATTAAAATAACCAACAGCAGTACTAATAAAACATCTAAAAAGCAGCCTTTATATGGAGAGACTTTTTAGGTGCTTGCCTCCTGACCTCAGCACATGGAACAATGAAGGTGCACTTAACACTAAGCGAGGCATTTCCATTTCTGCTGCAGAAGGATCAAAAGCCAACTTAAGGCTGTGGCAAGGAAGAGAACCCTTCTTGATAAGGATGCATCATCAACACTTGGGCATAAATCTCACAGATGGAGAAAGAGCTAGCATGAGAAACCGCGAAGAAGCCATATCCCAGGATGGACAACTGCATACTGAGAATTTGCTAGATTTAATCTACAGCAGCGGTTCCCAGACATCTGGATGTCAATAAGCAGGAATACTGAAAAATAAAGCAAAGCACCTGCATGTCCCGCGTAAGCTTGCCAACAATTTGCCAAGTAAGAATACTTAAAAAAAAAAAAAAAAAAAAAAAAAAGGTCATCTGCTGTCACTGTCTCTTTAGAACAGAACAAATAGGCAAAACACTTTCAGAATAAATTTGGCTTTAGGAAGCAACTGCCGCATGTCTTTTGGTCGGCTGTTCCTCATTTTACTCCAAATATAAAATCTTCATTATAAACTATGCTGCTTTGAAGATCAATGTTGAGAAACAACTAATGAATAGACCTAAGTTTTCACTGTCTTAAATCAGTATTTTAATATTATATAAGATACATATTACATATTATACATTTGGATACATATTATATGCATATATTATACATTATCATGTGTCATATATTATACACAATTAGATAATTATATGTTAAAATATATTATACATATGTATCATAACAGCTCAATACATTCGGTTTCAAAATAGGCTAAACTATGCACCCCCTAATGGACCATTAAACACAGACATCCTGTAGCTTTTCATCGTAAATTGTCAACCAACAAATGTCCCTAAAGCAACATTTTTAATCTTCTGGGTATTGACAGGTTTCTGCCACTCAAAGATACCCAACTGGTCCCAGACTGCCATCCCTACTCTTCAGTAGTAACACTCCCCTCCAACATAGGCCAGACTTGTAGACCTTGCTGGGAAATTGGTATTTCAGAGGCAGGAAACTGACACACACCCATACATTCAACTAAAAAATTCCCATGACTCTCTCCACACACCACTCTAAAACTTCATGCTTTAAAACTTTTTTCCTCCTTCAGGAATGGGTGTGATTTTCATTTTAGTCTGACTTCCCCTGGGTCAAAATTACAGCCAAGGAGGAGTCGTTGAAGAGAAAGTGCAGAATCTGGGTTCATCTGACTCTTCATACGGTGGGAAAAAAAGAACAAGACCAGATATTTACCGGTCACATAAATGCAAAAAAATCCCACCAGACCTGGTTTAACCACTAGTTTGTCAGTTCCATGAAGGAAACGAACCATGTCTATTTTGTTCACCACTATCTACCCAACACCTGGCAAGTTTCTTGCACGAAATGAGTGCTGAATAAATGTTGATAAAGGAATAAATGTACATTGAGAGAAACCCAGCAATGTTCCCTGGGAATTACGAAGTTATTAATGTAATATGCTAATGTATGTATGTAATATGCTTAAAAACATTTCCAGTAAGCCAAAAGAGATAATATGAGAATGGTCTCTCATTACTAAGCAGCAGTTTAAAAGAATCAACACTAATGGACTATGACCTGTTTACTGAGTTTATTTGGTTTCCCATGGAAGTAAACTCCCATATTTACTTATGTTTTATTATGTAAATTTTTAAATC
This sequence comes from Halichoerus grypus, assembly GCF_964656455.1. Taxonomy (NCBI): domain Eukaryota; kingdom Metazoa; phylum Chordata; class Mammalia; order Carnivora; family Phocidae; genus Halichoerus; species Halichoerus grypus. The sequence continues at coordinate 90,539,460 of NC_135722.1, read as the reverse complement.
AATAACTAATAGCTTTGTGCTATATAATTTAATAGGTACTTAAGCCAAATGACTAACAAAGTGCATGACCCAGCATTACCAAAAAGCTACAGGCAAAAAAGAAGAGTTTAAATAACAGATGTTATCAAAAAGTCCTTTTAAACCTGAATAGAAAAGGACACTATATACAACACCAAAATCGCTCTTACTTGGCTCACACACAGAAATGACCCAGTAGGGGGTCTGCAAAGCATTCATCATGATCTTGAAAGTTCTAAAGGCATAGGACCAACAGTGGGTAAATGGAAGTCTCTGCTTTTAGGATTGTTATAAGGATTTGTAGCTAACACAATAGACTCTTCATAGACTTATGACAGAGATTGGCATTACAGACTAAAATATCAGGGTTTTTATTGTACATAGTCATGTTTCCCGCAATGTAATGTGAATTTTTGTAAGGTCAAAATCATGTAAATAAAATCCTACCACATAAAGCATTATTAAATTTAAAAGACAACTCTCGAGGAATTTCAAATATACTTAGAGAGTATTGGCCAAGTTAACTGGGTCACACCACAAATAGTTTTATAAATGTCCTTAAAACTATCAAGGGCAACCCTCTTGGGTCCCCCCCCTCCTTGGGAGCTTTGTGCTATCATTCTGCTGTCGCTCAATAAACCTTGCTTTGCTGCCCCCCCCCAAAAAACTATCAAGTCAATCTGTCCCACCTCTTAGTAATACTTTTTAAAAGTTCTGAATTTGCTTGCACTACTGGGCATTTACCCCAAAGATACAAATGTAGGGATCTGAAGGGGTACGTGCACCCCGATGTTTATAGCAGCAATGTCCACAATAGCCAAACTGTGGAAAGAGCCAAGATGTCCATCGACAGATGAATGGATAAAGAAGATGTGGTATATATATACAATGGAATATTATGCAGCCATCAAAAGGAATGAGATCTTGCCATTTGCAACGACGTGGATAGAACTGGAGGGTGTTATGCTGAGCGAAATAAGTCAATCAGAGAAAGACATGTATCATATGACCTCACTGATACGAGGAATTCTTAATCTCAGGAAACAAACAAAACAAACAAAAAAGAGGGTTGCTGGAGTAGGGGGTGGGGTGGGAGGGATGGGGTGGCTGGGTGATAGACATTGGGGAGGGAATGTGCTATGGTGAGTGCTGTGAATTGTGCAAGACTGTTGAATCACAGATCTGTACCTCTGAAACAAATAATGCAATATATGTTAAGAAAAAAAAAAGAAGAAGAAGATAGTAGGAGGGGAAGAATGAAGGGGGGGAAATCGGAGGGGGAGATGCCATGAGAGACAATGGACTCTGAAAAACAAACTGAGGGTTCTAGAGGGGAGGGGCTGGGAGGATGGGTTAGCCTGGTGATGGGTATTAAAGAGGGCACGTTCTGCATGGAGCACTGGGTGTTATGCACAAACAATGAATCATGGAACACTACATCAAAAACTAACGATGTAATGTATGGTGATTAACATAACAATAAAAAAGTAAAAAAAAAAGAAGAAGAAAAGCAGATGTGAATTACCTTCTAGCTCATGGCAGCATAAGTGTGACAAACTTGAAAAGCATGCAACGTAGCAAACAGCCTTATACAACATCATGAAACCACTTATTACAAAGATCGCATATTACTCTGGTTCAACAACAGTAAGTATTAATACATCCATACATTTCATTCCATGGGTTTGAAAGTTCCCAGTACTATACATAACAGTGCACTTTCAAAGTGATTGTCCACAAAATATTGGGCCAGTAAAAACAAGGTCATTATTAAAAAAAGAAAAATAATATTAATTGTGCTTCAAATCAAAAGAGCCAAATCAAATAGGCAAGTGAAATATAAAATAAGCATAAGAATCTTTCTACTATTAAACAATACTGATAATCTAAAAAAATTTTTAAGGATTTTAAATGTTTCAGTTATATTGGTTTTGTGGTTATGTATTTATTTTGTAAATTTTAGTTTTCTAAGAATTTTGCATCTAGTTTATTTTGTATATACTTAAGAGATTAGTAATAAAAATAATTTAATCAACATTAGTTTACAAGAATTTTTCCCTTTGAAAAAGTCATACATTATCCAAGTTTGAGCCCTAACCCCTTTTTAGCAAAATACAAGCAATTATCATCTCAGTTAAGACACTCAGTTAACTAATCAAACACACAGCTAATTTCCTTGATCACACACATCCCTACAGATCTGAGCTGAGAGTGGGGGTGGGAAATAGGACAAGAATTACAGTTTCAAACACAAGATTCACAGTCCCCCAAATCAAAACAGTTAAAAGAATCCTATAAATGCTACCTATCTCCATAGCCACCAAGACCACTACCCTAAGAAAACTACAAATGCAATACAATCAAGCTTAATCCTCTACGTTACAGGTCCCAGAAGGAATATCTTAAAGTCTATGCATTTGCAGAGTTCTGGCACGACGTTTTCTCCTGCAAACACGTTCAGTATCACTACAAACATTACTGTGCTTCCCTGGAAACCCGGATTCCAGTGATAAAAATCCAATAATGAGGCCAACCTGTGGGGTAGAAGAAACAGATGGAATCCTCAACACTTAACTGATTCTACAACTCCTTCTTGGGATCCCCCTCCACACTTGAGGAAAACATACTTACCTTGGCCAGCCAGAAACAGAATAGGGGAGTTGCCGGGTGGGGCTGACAACAGTGTGCATAACTGGCCCATCTCCAAGTCAAATATCTGCATCTGATGATCCCACGTCTATCCTATTTCTTTTCTGGGAACAACCTGGGAATGGCACTTTATTGGTGGTCGTTAATGCTACCAATCCCAGTGAAGGGTTTATCTGTTCTGACCATATGTAAGCCCAAAAGAAAAGAAATGTAAAAGGACATAAGACTCAAGCTCATTCAGTATACATATAAGAATTCCAGAAAGCACTGGGATTTCCCTTAGATGACAACACTTGTTGGAGAAATTATCAAGAGAAAAGTTAGCAAAGGGTTCCAAAGACAGGTAGCCCTTGCTTCTAAGAACATGTCAATAAGGGTAGGTATGAAGTACATCTCTCACAAAGTGAATTTTATTTTCCTGGTATTAAACTTATAAGTTTATTTATACTGAGTTTGGGGATATAGGAAGGGGAAAGGGGAGATCACAAAGTTACAAAATTGAACAGGTGGAGCAAGAAAGTCAAATGGCATGCAGTTATTTGGAGATTCACAGAAATTTACCCAAAAGTTCCCAGTTAGCTTTCTTCGCTATGTACCAGGTTCTAACCGATCCAAAACCAGAAACGTATCATCAGTTCTAGCTTATTCCCACATTGGTAGCTCCGCAGAGTTTAATCCCGACTCATTTGATTTTGATTCAACAGTCTAATTCAGCGATGTCACAATAACATCCTATTTTGTGGATATAAACCCCCATCTCAGGGACAGCAATTCTATCAGAATAGCAACTCTCACCCTCCAGGAGCACCTACCACACACTGATCACAGGGTCTGAACACTAAATGACAGAGCCCAGGAGCCTGATGAGCTTTCATTCATTCCCGTTATACAGGTGAAGAAACTAAAGCACAGGGAGGTTATGTCATGAGACTACAGGGGAGTCTGGCTTTGACACCAGGTACTCACTCTCTTGAGCTTACCCTCATCTAAACCCTTACAATACAATGCCTGAAAATTCCCAGGTTAAGAAAATTCCATTTACAGAAAACTAATTCACTCTCAATTCAGCTGTTTCATTAATCTGGAAATTGCACATGCTAAGTTTACTTAAAACAAGGTGTAGGGGTGGGGGAGGTGTCTGGCAGTCCAATCCTGACTAGGCAGCCTATGAATGACAAGACCGTATGTAGAATCTTGGTTTAAAGCATCTCAAGAACATTGGGCACATTCAAGTCACACTATCAATCTGTTGGGAAAAAGAAGAAAAAACGCAGCAAAGAAATGAACCACAACACTCCATGGCCCAAATATGCTATGACAATTGTCCAAACTATTTTCGTATAGTTAGAGAGCAAGGGGTTGAAAAAAATTAAAATTAAAGCCGAAAACTTTTTCAAATAACTCAATTTCATAAGAGAACAAAGAGGAAAATTCTTTATTGGTTAAAACTTCCACTAAAGAATATCAAAGAAACAGGGCACCTGGGTGGCTCAGTCGGTTAAGCGGCTGCCTTCTGCTCAGGTCATGATCCCAGGGTCCTGGGATCGAGCCCCACATAGGGCTCCCTGCTCAGTGGGGAGTCTGCTTCTCCCTCTCCCTCTGCTGCTCCCCCTGCCTGTGCTCTCTAGCTCTCTGTGTCAAATAAATAAAAAAATCTTAAAAAAAAAAAAAAAAAGAATATCAAAGAAAACTATGTTTAAAAGATGTTGAAAATATGAGGCAGGAACTCTAAATTTTCAAGAATTTAATCATGTAAAAGCCAAATTAACCTGCTGACATAAAAATATTATTTTGAAGCCATTTAATCATTACCCAAAAAACATACAAATTAATACATATTAATCGCTACAGACAAAACTACATTATAGACTTGGCTTATACTTGGTAATTAGAGATCTGAACAAGTATTCATTCTTGTTCAGTTCTTCTCCTTTAAAAAAAAAAAGGCTTACAGACAAACTTCATCAATCATTAAGAGGGCCTGGTTCTGATATTATATGAGCTCTGTCAACTTTAATCAAATTGCTTGCCAGATCGTAGATAAGTAATGACTTGCTTAGGTTAAGCAAGGCCAGAGTTTTCCTTCTATAGTATATACATCTCCAGAGTGAAAATAAACAGCCTCACACCTCTTACTGGGAGCTGGTCTCTGTTGGTATTACAACTCACTCTTCACTCCAATGAAGGAGGAGGGGCAAGATTTGCCTTTAGGAATATCTATGTTTCCTTCTTTCCTTCTCAATCTGGTCATCAAAACCACTTTTAAACCATTTCATTCAATAGTTACAACTGGTTTGATTTTCACCAAAATGACACAAATTGGCTGTCACTAAACACCTTAGCATTAATATTTGTTTTAGCCAACATGATACAGTGATACAAAATGAAAGGGAAATAACAACTGACCAAAACAACATTAAAAGGCTCACTTAAAACTGCAAAGCGTGAATTCATTTTCCTACATATCCAAGAAATGAAAAACAAATTATGTCTCGATATCATCCGTCATGTTTTGGATACAGGGGTATCGTGGAACAATTGTTAAAAGAAAGAGCGTATCAATTTAGATTTTATATTCATTCCATAATCAAAGACCCAAATATAAAATGAGATTTATTTCTAAAAAGCTCCCTTTGCTATTTTGCTTACTTTACGTGGAATTGGAAAGGGCTTTCAAACTTCATTTTCAGCTGGGACATTCTATTACAGAATTTCTAAGCACCCAAGTACCTGCTCTAAAGAAATGTGCTAGAAAGCAAGGGTCTCTTTGGCTAGAAATAAAAATAAAGTGACCTCTGTAAAGGAAAGAGTTTAAAAATCCAAGACACCAGGAAATCAATTTTACCTTAGGCAAAATTCATTTCCATTACTTCCCTTAGGTCAATAGAATGTATAACACAGAGTCTGTGGCTTAGAAATGTCAAAGAGAAAAAAAAAAATAACCAATTTAGAAGTATTTTATTCTATTCCTAAGCACAGACAAGTGTGCAATTATAACCTACTTTAAGCTTAAAAAGAAAGACTACGGTTTCAAAGAACCTCTTTTCCCAACATCCAAGAGATTTTAAAGATCATCTAACTTTGACCTACATTAAAACTCTCATATCTGATACTAATGCTCAATCACATATTGTCTTCATGGTTTCCATTCTCATGAAAATTTTACTACCTCATATATTTAAGCAGAAAAGCAAACACACACCAGAACTGTAAAACACTCTGCAAAGTACAAAGGGCTGTATAAAAGTTATTTAAGAAATGATCACCATCAGAAACGGGAGAAAATTATTCTGTGTGTGGAATAAAAAGAACCACAAGACAGGAGTAGTAATTGCTGGAACGGGCCACTCCCCTGCAAGGAGCTAAGTGAGCACGGGGCAGGGGTGTGATGGTTCTGCTGACGCCCGCCTGTGCATGCAACACCAGACAGGACAGTCCTTTGCTTTCCCAGTCCTCTGGAGGCACCATTCTTGTACGTCTGCAGGGCACCCAAACAGACAAAGTGCCCCGGTCTGCAAAAGCAATACGCTAGTCCTTCATCACCATGTTCCTTACTGTTAAATTGCCCCAGTACACAGGCCGTACATTCACTCCAGGTAAATCAGACACAAAAGAAGTTAGTATTTCTCAGTGAATTAGAAGGAACTTTTACAAGTAAATGGGGACTTCGTTTGCCTACTAAATGTCAAGTGGAAGGATTTTTTGCCAGAAGACTCACATTTCCGCATGAAGGGGGAAAAAGTCTTAATTGCAGAAATGAATGAAAAACTCAAAACTGAGTTTCTCTTTCTAGTGTGTTGAAGGCCTCAGGAGTTTGTTCGATGGGTGGTGCCTGTTGACCTGATTCCATGACCAGCTGACATCTGTGATCACAACTAATTAAGGATTCTGTATCTATGTACAACTAGCTAAGAAAACACGCATCTGATCTTTGTCTTACAGGGTTAATCATTTCCTTATCTTTTCCCTGATTACCTCCTATCTCAAAGAGAGATCCCAAAATATGTGGGGTGGGATACAGCCCAGACTTAGAAGGGTCACATTTAGAAACCCACTTTGGGAGCTGGTTACAAGAACCCCAACTGACAACAGTAAGATGTATGTAGTCAAATCCCAGAGCTAAAATTTACTTGATGCCACAAAACACTGATATCAATCTCTGCACAAGCTGTATTGTATGATTAAAAACCCCACTGTGGCTGCTGGCATAGTAATAAATGTGAAATTATTTTAAGACCTAACCACTATGACAATAGCTCTTTTAAAATGCACCCTCAAACACAAAAGAAGTAACAAATAATGACAACTGTGTTTGCTAGCCTAATAGGAGACAACAGTTAACAACCCATCTTATAATGACTCAAAACTGGCTTTAGTTAGCCATGGGATTAAAAAAAAAAAATTAGCTCTAAAATGTATGATGAAAATTATATGAAAGACCTATATAGGTCTATAGTCAAAACATGAGTATTGCAATTTCTTTTAAAAGAGAAATCCAACTAAAACACAAATCTAAAACATGATGACTAGAGCTTGGAATTAGAAATTCAGGGTAGAATTTTGATGTCTTTATTTTAATCTCAAAAAGGATTTGACCATAAAAAAAGAAAATATGCCTAACCATCAATAAATAGGAATCAAAAGATTGGATGAAGAGATCAGAACCATTCTAACTATAATATGACTTGAAAACATGTTAAGTAGAAGTATCTACTTAGAATTAGGTTTGGGGGTGCCTGGGTGGCTCAGTTGGTTAAGCATCTGCCTTCGGCTCAGGTCATGATCCCAGGGTCCTGGGATCAAGCCCCGCATGGGGCTCCCTGCTTCTCCCTGTCCCTCTGTTTCTGTGCACTCTCTCTCTCTCTCTCAAATAAATAAATCTTTAAAAAAATTAGTTTTGAAATATACTTTAACCCATCAGAACTATAGTCCTCCTTACTGTAAAACGAAACCCCTAATTCCATTTTGGATGAACATCCAAGATTTAATGGAAGAAATAAAATGAGCTTGTTTAAAAAGGTGATCACAGTAAGATGAACCCACAAGGTAAATCATGGAAAGAACACAGTAGTTAGACTTTAGTATGGTTCTACTCAAGAGTTTAATGGTCTATCGAGAACAATGAAAGTATCTTCTCAGTATTTAGTAATCTCTGGATCTACTGGACCTACTGCTCAGATGCCTGGACACCAAACTGAAATCCTGGTATATGAGCTATCATTAAATCATGGTAACGTCTGAGGCACCTGGGTGGTGTGGTCCAGTTAGTGTCCACCTCTTGGTTTTGGCTCAGGTCCTGATCTCAGGGTCCTGAGATTGAGCCCCTCGTGGGGCTCTGCACTCAGCGTGAGCCTGCTTCTCCCTCTTCCTCCCTCTCTGCCCCCCGGCCCTGCTCTCTCAAATAAATAAATCTTTAAAAAAGAATCATGGTAACATCTAAAAATCTAATTTCACAACAAGAGTGAATAGGGTAAAACAGGCAGGAGGAAACACTATGTTCAATCAAACTGAATTAACTGGTAACACGATGTTATTTTAGGGGTGATTATAAAAAGGATTAAATAGCACCTTTTCTACAAAATTTTACTGTCGCATTTGTAATCACACCCAGACATTCACCATCACGTGACGATTTTATAAGCCAATCATCAAACTTTTTCAACATATTGCAAGTGAGGTCATATCAGGCCAGATAATGAAGTTTAACTCCACTTTATGGATGAGGATTCTTCATTCCCACCCTCATGTTCTCCTAGTCACCAAACTGAAAGGAAGAGTTTAAATGACTAAAACCGAGGTGAGTGATAAACAGCATGTCCGTTTCAGCTGAAACTACCTTCACTCCCTAATTCTTATTGCCTGTTACTCACTGTGTTATTTTGTTATACACACACCCTGAGGCCAGAACCATGAAAATAAGCCAAAATAAATGGACAAGAAACATGTCTTATCCCTAGCTTATGATGCTATTTTTGTTTTTATTGGCATAAAAGAGGCTGCCAAGTTCTGATGTCACTACAGTAATTTCATGGCCTGATAAAAGTAGTATTTTATCCATTAAACATTTGTCCCCCTTGCCAAATTTACCTCCAACCAGGCAGTGTGTACAATTACTCATTGAACAGATATCAAATTATAGTAAAATAGAGAATACTAATTACTTTTACTGATACCATAAAAAGCCAATAACTGTCAGGCATTTCCCTGGCAAGAGACAGAAGCCAGAATGCACTTTTTAGTACCTATATATCCAAGAGAACACCTGCAATGCTGAGTATTTTAAAAACAGACAGGACTTGACATCAGCTCTCTAGACACCAAATGCTGCACAGAAGAAAAATACACATTTTAAATATAAAAAAATTGTTTAAAACTTCATCCATTTACAATTTTAAAAAGAAAAAAAAATTTTTACATTTTTTTAAAGTTTTATTTTATTATGTTAGTCACCATACATTACATCATTAGTTTTTGATGTAGTGTTCCATGATTCATTGTTTGTGTATAACACCCAGTGCTCCATGCAATACAAGCCCTCCTTGATATCCATCAGCGGGCTAACCCATCCCCCTAACCCCCTAAAAAGAAAAAAAAATTTAAAGAAAAAAATAAAATTGTTAAAACATCATGCATGAATTCCAATAATAATGTGACATTTAACTATTTTTTCTTTATCTAAAGCATTATCTTCATTATTTGAAGCTGTGCTTGACATGCAGAATCACTGACTTTTTTTTTTTTTTTTTGATCTCACATTCTGAATCTCCTCTCATCCTTCTCCCAAATTTTAAAAAGAATGCTGGAGGGGTAAAAGGTAGCGGTAACAGAGAAGAGATAAGAGAGACCTGCTTAGAGCCAGGGAGGGCATGGAGGCTTTATGTGTGTACATAAACACAAAGCTGTAAAAACTCAATCTACTATACTTTTCTGCTTTATAAAATAGGGAAGATACTATTTTGGTGATTCAGGATTCTACACTCCCTTCAATCATTCTAAATATCAATTATTAACATATATTTACAGATATAAGATGTGTACATGGTTGGATTAAATAACTATGGATCTCAGAAAATGTCCCAAATATAGTTCTATTGATGGGATAAGTCACTAGTATTGGCCTTTCCCCCAAAATTCAAGTATAGAAAAGTAGGGTGGAGGAGAGAAGGCAGAGAGCAAAGACGTATATTTCTTCATTTTGACTGTACATTTGTTGTAGGAGTGAAGAAATAACTGGGCCAGCGGATGGCCTCAAGGAAATTCTCAGATGTGCCCCTCCATAAAAAGGAGGCAAATACTATCCTTGTAAAGCATTATCATTTCTGACACTTACATACTTATAACATTGGAAATGTCCTTATCTTCTCTTTAAGTAAGAAAAAGAATATTTGACATTTACTTATTAGTGACAAACGAAGAATTACATTTAAAGTTAAAAGAGCCGGGGCGCCTGGGTGGCTCAGTTGGTTAAGCAACTGCCTTCGGCTCAGGTCATGATCCTGGAGTCCCGGGATCGAGTCCCGCATTGGGCTCTCTGCTCGGCAGGGAGTCTGCTTCTCCCTCTGACCCTCCTCCCTCTCGTGCTCTCTGTCTCTCATTCTCTCTCTCTCAAATAAATAAATAAAATCTTTAAAAAAAAATAAAAATAAAAAATAAAGTTAAAAGAGCCGACAAGTAGAGGCAGTCCTCAACTTTAAACCAGGGTTGGTTTGAGAAAATTTATTTCTTCAATGGCTGTTTGGAAATTTGTAACACATTTTTCTCCCTCCAAAATTACATATGGATGGGTTAACGCAGAATCACTCCTTCAGAAAAGACCATTCCATGGAGTCTTAGTACTGTAAGGGGCCATTAGAGGTCACCTGGTTCAATCTCTCACCCAAGGAAGAGATCGCTTCCACAGTGTCTTCAGCAAATGTCTAGTAATAGGAGCTCATGTCCCCTCAAAAGAGCATTTTCTATCATGAGGCAGTACTATTTGTCACAGTTCTTCCTTCTTTTGAACCAAGATCTGCATCTTTTGAGTGCCCCTACAGGACAAAAGATGAATCATATATCACTATTTCAACTCTCCCCACCCCCCTGAAATCTGGGCCACTGGTGGTCTGCTTTAAGAAGAAAAGGGGACAACTTGCCTCTCTGGAGTCCAGGGGAACCCATCCCTGCACACAGCTATATGTGAAGAATGACCTCATGTCAGGGAGTACGAAATAATAAGATTTAATAAAATTACAAGAGCTGAAAAATACAATGTCTCCTGAGAGAGAAGTGGCTTATGTTCAAGCAGAACATCCAGAAAATCCTTCCTCAACATTTCCAAAAACAGAAATACAAGCTATTTACCTCAACCACAACCCCCTCCAAAATTTAAGAAACAAACAAGCAGCCTTCTAATTCAATGACATCACCTTGTATTCTTATTTCACTGTTTGGTGAAATACATTTTATTTAGCACATTAGGGAATTCCAACAACACGGACAGAAATTTTAGACACATAGGCATTGTCTGACAGCAAATAAGCCAAAACCTTCTCCCTGAAGGGGGGTACAGTCCTGTTCTTCAAAATTTTTCCGTAGCATAACAACATCTTAGCTCCACTTTCTTCCATTTTGGGTGTATTTTTTTTTTTTTTTTTTTTTAAGAATATTGTGTTGTTCTGTTTTCTTCTAAAAGAGTATCACGCTAATGCCGGGTTAGTGGTTTCTTCTGTCATTTCTAAGTATTGATTATGGATTAAATGCTAAGCACGAAAGATATAAGCTACCTTAGGTGGTCCTTCTTCTCTGCTTTGAGGGTCTCTTCCTTCCCTTCTAAAAAGACACACACACAAGGGGCGCCTAGGTGGCTCAGTTGGTTAAGTGTTCAACTCTTCATTTCAGCTCAGGTTGTGATCTCAGGGTCTTGAGATCAAGCCCTGTGTCAGGCTCTGAGCTGGGTGTGGAGCCTGCTTAAGATTCGCTCTCCTTTCCCTCTGCCCCTCCCCCTCCCCACTCACACACACACACTCTCTCAAAAAAATAAAAATTAAAAATAAAACAAAAAATTAAAAAATAAAACACACACACGCACAAAAGAACACAGTTATCAATGGATTTGCTTTATGTAATTGTGACTAAGAGTAATTATATTACCTTCACCCAATTTTATGTACAAAAATAAGGTCATGGTAATTTTTCTAAGCTAGCCACTAGGATCTGATTGTCAAATAATTTAGGGAGAGGTGCTATTTTCTTTTTTTTTCCAACAGCCACATACCCAATGTGCCAATAAAATGACTACAAATTTCAAAACACACCAAAGATGCTATAACAATTTAAAAAGCACAAATTACTACCATACACAGTAACGTAGATGAATCTCGTAGACATAATGAGCAGTGCGAGAAAGCAGATATAAAAGAGTATATACCATATGAATCCATTTTTATAAACATAGTTTGAGAACAGGCCAAACTAATGTATGGTGAGACTAGTTAGAACAGTGGTGGCAGTCCTAAATTAGTCGGGGAAGGGGCATCAAGGAGCCTTCCGAGGTGAAAGAAATATTCTAGATCCTGATCTGGGTAATAGTTACTACACATATGTGCATATATAAAACTTCATCTAGCTGTTCGCTTAGGGTACATTAACTGTACACTCATGTACATTCTTACACAATCAATTATAAAAATGCAACATTGTTTCCATGTGCCTTTTCAGTTCAACTGCAAAATTAAGAAAATGGTAGCATACTATAACTATAACAGTTGCGTGTACCCAAACCACTACTTCTGAGAATTCCTTACTAGTTAGTACTTCAAAGAAACTACTCTGGATCAAAGTAATAGACTAATGTGTACGGGAGGAGTTACTAAAAGTAACAGTAGCTAACCCTTAGAGACGTTTTAGTATATCCAAGCAATTTACTTTCATTATCCCATGGAGTCCCCACAACAGTGTTAAGAGATATTATTGTCATCCCCATTTTATAGATGAGGAAACCAAGATTTCGGTCAAGCCCCGGCTCACATTAAAAAAAAAAAAAAGGTGAGCCGGTCTCTAACAAGAATATGTACCTGAAAAGCAAGCTTTATGTGTCAACTTTTTCATTCTGTTTGTAGTACGGTAATCTAAAAATAAAACCAACCAGGCAGTTGTCAGCAACAGAACAGAAAGCAGAATGTATCTCAGTTCAGTCATATAACCAGGCTATTTCTTTCCCCTCTGAATTCGGATACAAGGAACTTCACCGTTCCTTCACTCTGTGATTGAAAGGCACATCGCTGGCTCTCCAGAACTGAAGTCCCTACTCACATTCCAACTGATATGTAGCAGATCAAAATGTGTTTTGGGGTAGTTTTTTTTTTTTATGATCTCTGGTCATCAAAATATATCACACAGCAAAAAAAAAGTCTGAACAACTGTGAACCAAGACAGGCACACTGCTGACTTTAGTCTTTACGCCAATTCATTCAAGAGTCCTTTCAAGGTGGCTGTACTAGAGAAGGGATACCCGGGATTAAGGTGGGAAAGACTTAAATGTAGTCTCTAAAAGGCTTCTTTATTTTCCCAACACTCTGTATTGTGAGGAGAATCTGGGAGAGGACTACATGGTGGTAGGATAGAAAGCACTGTGACAGGACATGATTTTAATCAGGAACAAAATATATCAAATTAACTACCGAATAAGCTACAGCATTCTGCATCAGTTGAAAACTAGCACTGGAATTCACATGCATGTTTAACTCTTCTGGGAATATGAAAATCAATTAACGATACCATCCAAGATTCAGAACTGCTCCTCCTGGAAAAGTACACAAGCAACAAACTGGACTAATATCCCAAAAAATGTTTGTATCCAAAAATTATTTGGGGCGGCTGTGGCGGGGGGGGGGGGTGAGGGGGGAGGCGGGCAGGGAAGGAAGACACACTCATGTTTCTCAAAAATTTTGCTCCAAAGATTTTACAGAATATTTTTGGTAGATATATTTTCATTTACTTGCAGCTGTTAGTGAGTCTGCAAAGCAATGCCTTAAAAGATACTAGAAATCAGAACTCTCAAAAAGACAACAGGAAAGAAACATATCCTCCATGAATTTAAATTCTGTAATAATGTAACAAGAATGCAATAAAATCATATAAAAACAAAAGAGCACACTAAAATATGCCTATCCAAATGAGCATTTCATCTCTGCAAAGCAATTGGCTTTTTTTATGGGAATAAAAGTCTGATTTTGTTCTCAGTTTAAAAAGTTATTAGAACAATACATCGGTCCTTCCAGGCAAGACCAAACTGTAACACAATTTTACATATTTATCAAAAGATCATTCAGAGAAAACTTACCAAGGCTGCAACGTGTATATGCTTGTGCTTGAGAGGGAAAGCAGAGAAGCGACTTTCTGTACTTACAGTGGCGTTCGGTTCAGTGCTAAAAACACATCCCCACACAGTCCTGCTTGGAAGAAAGTCCTGACTAGCAATCTGCCTTGGGGTTGGGCTTTTCTCTTACAAGATAAGCTGTTAAGTCATGCCTTGATTTTAGATCTGCTAACATATGGAGTCTTCTAATGTAGCCTCTCTCCACCCCCTCCCTCCACCGCCCCATCACCGCTCAGCTCCACTCCCTCTCCACACACACACATACACACATACAAAAAAGGCACTGCAGGGCAGAAATTCCTCAGGTGCTCGCTAATGGAATTCCCAGGGTCCTGGAGCCGCTTCGGGGATCAAGAGATCTCATAGCCCCTGCTGGGGTAAGGAGCTGCGAGTCTGTTCCATTTAATCAAATACAGAATGAATTTTCAGCTCTATTCACTAGCTTGTCTCCCGGGCTCTCAAAAGGCACCAGGAAGCTAGAATCACACACATGTGGGTCTTTTAGGCAAGTATAATTAGTTTGATTTTAAAAAGCCACATTAATAATATCACCTCAGGACCATTATTCAGAGGACAGATGACAATGATACTGTATGTTTTAAGCCAGACAATGGGGGAAAGAGCACAAACAACGACGAAAAACTTGAAGGTTTAAAGAAAAAAAAAAAACCAACAAACCAGTTTTTCACTTAATTGTAATCCAATAGTTTTAAATTACATGAAGGATATTCCGTATACCATCTTTTAATTTTAATTGAGAAGAATCAAAGCCCTTCTCCTCAGTCTCTTAAAAATGAATTAGTGCCATATACACAACAAAAATTTATAAATGGAATGTTTATAAATAAATGGAATGCTTACATGCAATATAAAATCTTGAATAAAAACAATAAAACATTCTCTAATTCAATCAAAGTTAATAAAACTTCGGGGGGGGGGGAAGCACTCATCAAAGATCACCATAAAATCAAGTCCTTCAAAGCAATCTATTTAGCAACCAGACTCCAAATTCTCTTTCTAATCTAATTAGTTCCTATTAAGTAGTAAGATCATATATCTAAAGAAAGACTACCTGTGTAGACAACTCATCTGCTCTTCTGATGTGCTGTCTTTTCTATTCTTCTACATAGTACAAATGCTAATTACAAGGCCATAGCTAATGTAATTACATGTTATAAATAAGCAATTTTTCAATTAGTTATTTTTAATTTCCTATCCCAGCCTAATTTCACTAAGATACTGTTGAATTCCTGAAATCATTTCCCCAGGATATGCTTAGACACAATCACCAATTTTTGGTCTAAATTTGTGCAAAAGAAACATTCCTAGAGAAGAAAATGTTTACTTCAACTTATATTTTGACAAACCCATAAATGAGATCATCTAGAAAGTTATGAGAGCATAAGGGCAAAGTGGAAAAGAGAAAAGCAGGAGAACTAGTCAACAAATTTTACCTGACCTCTTTAGAGCTGAGCCCCATGACAGACGTTTCTATTCCCATACAAAGCCTCCATCTCTATATATACCTTGCTGATGGGGGGGGGGGGGCGGTTCCTATCTTCAAGTGAACTTAATTCCTTTCTTGCAAAGAAGGCAAAGGGTAAGATTGATTTAGAAGCCAACCTACACAAGCTAGATCAGTATGCTCCAAGTCCTAAGGGTTCTTTGTACTTCCCTGCTTGAGAGTCAGAGCTGTTTAAGTACTTTCCACAGAAGAGGAGGTTGATGAGAACCATAGCAATCAATCAAAGCATCCCAAGTGAGTTACTACACAAACAATAGCACAGTACCTCTAGTAACTGATTTTCCTGGTTGACTAAACTATTCAAACAAAGACAGACTTCCAAATACTGTATCCGAGTTTTTGCATGAAAGTTAAACAATATACACTTGTGTGTTTTTTATAGAAATATAAATGTTTCTGCTCTACCCACTGCCAAGCACACACCCAGTGCACGTCTTTACAAAATGAAACAGGTTTTCTCCATCCTTCTCATATAACTTAAAGTATGAGGCAGTTTATTTCAACATGTGCATAACAGAAACTACAGTATTTGGTGCCTCTCTGGGTTCCTAAGAATGCTCTCTGGTTAAGCACTAATTTAAAATTTCCAGAAATTTTTTCTTTCATCTTGTCCTAAAAGTTGAACAACGCCCCCATCTTCAGCTAAAATAGACTACTTTTTAAAAATGAGCTATAAAATGTCATAGAATGCTTAGAATTACACTGAGAATAAACCCACTTGTTTTCCAGCTCCCCTCCCTACCTTTTCCTCCTTGACACTGCCCTTCAGGTACGCCAAGTGTCAGCTGGGAGTCGGAGGGCAATGATATCAGTAAGGCATGGAAACAGAACTGGCCTCTTTCATTTTTGCTGGCCACTGCCCTGAGAATGAATCTCATGTTAGCTTTTGGTTCAATTCTCTGTTTCTCAGAGTGTTTGTTTTAGGACACAGGGGCTTACTTTCTGTTAACGATGTTCCCTAAATTCTAGATCTCAATTGGAAAGCAGCCTGCCCTTAAAGCACCTGCCACCCTCTGATAGTCCTGACTAGGAAAGGCAGGCATTCTGGAGAAGAGCTCCTTTTGGAAAGCCTTCCACCTGATTTGGTGGGGTTAGGGAGAACAATGAAGGCAAGGGCGAGAGAGTCTATCTATCCTCCTCAGTGATTTATTACCGAAATCCCTAGATGTGGAGAGAAAGCAACAAAGGTCTGTAAGCTGCAGACCGAAATAAATAGCGAGCTGTAATGTGTTTAGCAAATGATAATGCAATCCACAGAAAGCTTTACAGAGAAGGAAAAATACACTCCCTGGGGCTGCGAAGTCACTGAGTCTGTGAAGGCAGAAAAAGATACGTTGTGCAGGAAATTTCTCTTGCTTCTCCCTACACATAAATCACTGTCTCGCGGGCGCTCTGCGGGATGGAGGTTGAGAGGCGAGGGACCCCGCTCCCTTGGGAAAACGTGCTGGCGCCCCTTACTCCCGGATATGCTGGATCTCACCTGCCCCAGCGGATCATGGTCAAAGAGATTTAATCGTGTTACTGACACCTCACCCCGCCTCCTCCCACGAGGTGGCTCAGAATCCCCGAGGACGCGGAACGGCGGAGCTCCCCCGCTGGGCATCCGTCAGCTGCCCTTCCCAGACCCCGCACGCACCCCGGGACCCCCACGCCCTCCCGGGCGCGCCGGCCTGCCCTCCCGCGGACCTCCCGCGCCCAAGCCGCGTGGCCCCCAAGCCCGGGGTCCCCGGACCACCCCTCCCTCCGATCCTGCGGCGGGCCCACCCCCGCACCTCTCGGCCGGGCAGACTCAGTCCCCGGACCTCCTGAGCGGCAGCCGGCTCCGAAAGCCACCCCCAGGTCATCCCCCGCGCGCTGGCGGCGGCTACGGCGGCGGCGGCTGCGATCCGAACGGGCCCCTCCATGCACCGAGCAGGGCAGCAGGAGGGCGCGGCGCCTCGCACGCCAGGGCGGGGACGCAGGGGCGGGCGGGCGGGCTGGCGCGGGGTCCCTGCTCTCCTCGCACCGAGCCGCGCGAGCCGGGTACCCGGGACTCAGGGGAGGGGAGCTGGGGGGGCGGAGCCACCGGGGCGCGCCCCCGCGGCCGCGCTCCTCTCCGCCAAGGCGCGCGGGCGCGTCACCGGCGGGCGCTGGGCCAGCGAGGAGCACGCGAGGAGCAGGAGGAGGGAACCGGACCGCAGAGGCCGCAGCACCCCGCCGGCCCGCGCCCCGCCGGTGGGTGCGCGCGCAGCCTGCCAGATCAGCGGCGGGGGGATGGGCCGTACCAATCTGCGGGGGGGGAGGGGGGCGCTCAGTGCAGGAGCTTCTCCCAGTCCCCTTCCTGCTTGCTCTACGGGAAAGCCACCCCAGGAAAGTCGAGTACGGCCTCTGCTTTGGTTTAGGAAAGTGTGGATGAGCTGCCTTAGCAACTCACGGAGACTCCACAATGCCTGCGCTCACTCTCTCCTCACCTTGCTTCCCCCGGAGAGGCGGCATTTCTGGCCGGTCCGCAAATGGTCTCCACGCTCCCCTGTTTGCCCGCCCAGGCCCCGCCCCGGCCCCGCCCCGGCCCCGCCCCTCGCGCCGCTACCTAAGTTCTCCGTGGAGCCCGCGAGGCCAGCCCTTCTCTTGGCTTCGACCTAGTCTCTGCCTTCTTGGTTCCAGCTTCCCGCCGCTTGTGGCTCCTGAGCCTTTCCAGCACTTTCAGTGTTCAGTTTCTTAGACCGCTCCATCCCGCCCTGCATTCACACACACGCGAGCAGGTAACAAAGCTCAGAGACCAGGAGAGGCTCAGGGTCACCTGGTGAAGGTAACATGGCCTTTGGTCCAGAGTCTCCCCACCTCGTCCTTTGGACCTGCCTCAAGTTATTTGATCTCACTGAACTTCAGTTGTTCAAACAGAAATAGAGAAAAATAATTTCTATTTCAAGGTTGTGAAGCATAAGTATGATACTTGGTGAAAAGCACCTGCCTCTTCCTGGGCCTTGGAGGACTGTGACTTCTTTATAATAATTATTATTATTAGCAATTCTTTTCTTTTCTTTCCTTTTCTCTTCTCTTTATCACCATTATTATTTATTATTACTTTAACTGTAAAAGGAATCCTGGTGATACTTGAAGTTCAAAAACACTCGGTACTGGGGTGCCTGGGTGGCTGAGTCTGTTAAGCTATTGACTCTTGATCTCAGCTCAGGTCTTAATCTCAGGGTGTGAGTTCAAGCCCCTAGTTGGGCTCTTCGCTGGGGGTGGAGTCTACTTAAAAAAATAAAAATAAAAACAATACTGAACTTCAGAAAAATATGCCAGTCTCCCTTACCTTCTAACTTGAATTCCACAAAGAAATGCTTTGAAAGTGGTGGTGGTCAAACAGTTTAGTTTTCTGCTCTTGCTATGTCCAGGTCATTGTGAAAGCATTAGATCCTAAGAAAGTCAGCTGGGGGGGTGGGGGAGGGAAATGAGCTGCAACTCTAGTTTGCTTTCCATTGTCCCGTTTTTTACTTCAAATCACCAATCTATATGTTATTAACTTAAGGTATAGGAAATGATTTTTCATTCAGCAAATAAAACTTATAAACACTGAAGGTCTAACCGAGAGTGTTTTGTATGAGTAGGATGGAAGTCTTGCAGGTTTCTCATGGCACTCTGTAGGAATCCTAGCTATCTGCCACCACAGCGCGTACACTACAGACACTTCCTGGTTCCTCTCTTGGGGCCCCGTTGACTCTGAGCAACCCCCATCTCACGGTGCCATTTGACTATCACTATGCCTATTGTTGCTCATAATCAGACTGAGAAATAATCAGTTTATTGATACTGTTTATTGTAAAAAAAATGTTTATTGAGACTGTTACTCTCTTTCTGCCTTGTTCATAAAGTGGAGAAATCATTTCATATATAAAATGGTATTTCATGAATGGATCACTCATTTATTTGTTCAACATTTACTTTATTTATTTATTTTTTCAACATTTACTTTAAAAATACTTATCGATGGGCACCTGCGTGGCTCAGTCGTTAAGGATCTGCCTTCGGCTCAGGTCATGATCCCAGGGTCTTGGGATCGAGCCCCGCATCGGGCTCCCTGCTCAGCAGGAAGCCTGCTTCTCCCTCTCCCACTCCCCCTTCTTGTGTTCCCTCTCTCACTGTGTGTCTCTCTCTGTCAAATAAATAAATAAAATCTTTAAAAAAAAGATACCTATCGAGCAATTACTCTATGCCACTGCTAGGCAAAGAGGTACATAGAGAATTATGACATAGTCCCAAGCTTCAAAGAGCTCACCATCTAATTATGATCCAAACGCATAAATGGGTAAGTACGCTGAGATGTCTTCAATGCAACAAACAGGGAGCTGTGGGAACCAAGGGCAGTGTTGCTGACACTGCCTGGAGTTCGGGGGAAGGGGAAGGTGGCTTGTCAAGGAAGGTTTCCCGAAAGAAGTAACCCATGAACTAAGTCTTAAAGGATTGTAGGAGTTAGCCAGATAAAGGTGAAGGAGTGGAAGGGCAGCTTGGCAGAGGGGACATGATGAATAAAGGCATGGAAGTGGGAAACAAGGCAGCCCAGAGGAACTGCAGACTCTTCTCTGTGGTTGAAGTGTAAGGGGCTGCGTAGGGATTGGTAAATGAAAGCACTGCAGAACGAAGCTAAAGCCATATCACAGATGGCCGTGCATGTCCTGCCAAGAAGCTGGGACTTTATCCTGTGGGCAATGGGGAGTCAATGCAGGATCTCAAGTGGGAGTTGGTATGGTCAGATTTGTGTTTAGAAACACCTAGGTAGCAGCAGTGATGAGGACAGACTGAGGGAGCCAAGTCTGAGATAAAAAAATTTGGAAGCTTCAGAAGCTGTCCGGACTGTCCAGTTGGATCAAGAGACTGCACTAGGACAATGATAAAATAAGGACAGAGAAGAGAGGGGAGATTCCAGAAGCAAGAAGAAAGTTTGGCAGGACTTGGAAACTGATGGCATGTGAAAAGTAAAGAAGAAAGAGAATCCAAGGATGACATCAGCCTTCTAGCTTAAGTGCATGGTGGTCATGCCTCCTACCCTCATGGTGCCTGGAAAGAGACTAATGCCCAGCAGGAGATACAGGTTTTAGGGAAGCAATTATGTGTTCAATTCTGAGCCTTTTGAATTTGAGGTCCCTGTGGAACCTCCATGTACAGGTGTTCACAAGATTGATAAGTCCAAGCTGGAGATATAAATTTGAAAGTCATCAGCATGGAGTATATTTATGCCATGAAAGTAGAAGTGACCCCCTCAGGAAGACTATGGAACCCTATAAAGTTGTGGCCAAGCATGGATTTCTAAAATTCCAATAACTAAAGCCCTCAGTTATCCTGATGAATTTGGAGGGAGTGCTGTTTACTGTATTCAAGGTGTGGAATGTGAAAAAGATGTTTGGGGAAGGTGGTGAGGGTTTGGAATAGCCATTAGGAAAAATGAGAGGTGAAAATTGAAAGTTGAAAACCAACAATAGGAGTAATGAGTGATGCTGAGAGCCTGGCTGAGGTTGGGGATCATGAATTCATAGTGGAGGAATCTGCATGATTGTTTGATTTTCTCTATCAGAATGTGACCACTCAAGTGTAAAAGGGAAAAGCTAACACTGATCCAAATTTGGAGCTTTGCTGGGTGATGTGGGAGAAGGAGAACAATACAGGGTATTGGTAAGAAAGTAATCTAAATCATCAATCCTAGGATCCACGGTGTGAGCTGGAAAGGAATGATAAACTAGAATAAGATGTCAAATAAAAGAAAAGGAGATTTCTGTGAGGTTAAAGAGCAGTTGTTACAGGATTGAGGAGTGAAAAAGCCACCAGATCTTTGGTTATGATCCCCATTTCCAAAGTGGAACAGTTCCGGGTAATAATTAGGTCTAGGAGGCTAATGGATGCTGGTGGAGGAAGTGGTGTAGAGATTTCAGGTCATCCTAATTTATGGGATCAGGGCTGGAGAGATGTGCAGCTAGTGAAGAGACCGGGAGAAATGTTAAGAGAAATACCATGAGCCAAGTGCCCAAGGCCACAATGACTGGAAGGTTGATAGATGCTTAAGTGACACGGATGCACATTCAATGACTTTTAGGCCTGAACTGGGTGTTTTTATAATACTAAATAAATGTTAAAACTGGTTCTCCAAGAATAACACAATGGACTGAGTAGAATTCTGACTCCACCTCATTTGACTTGGTCAAGTTATTTAAATTCTTGGAGTCTTTGTTTCATCATTTCTGAAATTGAGATGATATTAATACCCCCATAGAGGATTGATAATATCACCTCCTTTCTTAGGGTTGCTAGAAAGATTAATTGAGGTAAAACATGTGAAGTACTTAGTACTTGGCAATAGCAAACACTGAATAAAAGATAGATATTATAATAATAATGAGTTAATGTTTATGTAGCACTTGTTATGCCAAGTATTATTTTAAGCATTAGTCCCATATTACAAGTGAGAAAACTTGAGGCCAAGCAACATGAGGTGTCCTGACCAGGATCACATACCTAGTCAGTGTCAGAGCTTGTGTTCAGACTCAGGTAGTCTGGCTCTAGAGGCTGGACCCTTGATTACTGTCCATTAATATATGAGGATAAAGATAAAGAATGTTTCTCTTTATTAATATCACTACAAATTAATGTGTCAATTAAAAAACTTTCATTGAGCACCTTTTCGGCATAAAGTACTAAGTTAAAGAAAATGCCTAGATTGAAATACATCTATGGACTTCCTGAGGATCCCTTGGCCTCGCCTGTCTCTAGGACCCTTGGCTATCACAGTGACCCATCTGGGGCTCTTCTCGCTGTTCTTGGACCCTGCAAAGCTTGGGATCTCACTCCCCCAGCATCTGCTGAGAAGGCCAGGTGACCCAACCAAAAGTGTGGGTGTGTCTCCCCCATGAATGTGAGAAGGACACAGAGGAGCTCAACCAATTTCTTCTCCCTTCCTCCACCCAGTGGCATGATTTTTCAGTAACTCTCTTGTGCAGACATCCCTGGTGGCTGAGCCGGAGCACCTGTTGAGTGACCAGCTGTGTTTGTTTCCCAACTTTTCCTACTGCATTTCCCTTTTCCCTCACTCTCACCTGGCACTGACTTAATTGCCCCAATTTCTGTTTCCTAGAGAAACTCTGAACACCAGGACTTCTGTGCACAAAGCTTTAGAAGGAATGGGCCTATCTCTACATAAAATAAGTAACAATACAGATAACTACGTGATAAACACGGGATGAGTAGGATGCAGCAGAGCGCAGGTTTGAGTCCCTGCCTGAATAGTAACTACATGATCTTGTATTTTTCTGCACCTCAGTTTCCTCATACATAAAATGGAGGTAGTGATACCTGTGCTGTACTTTCATACCGGGGTGGTAAGAATTAAAAAATGGTACAACCTCCAGGGAAGAAAATTTGATGACATTTATCAAAATTTCACATGCTTTTACCCTTTGATCCAGTAGTTCCAGTCTTAAAATTTATCCTACAGATACTCTTGCACTTACATAAAATGCTGCATGCAAAGGCCCATTCACTGAAACATTGTTTATAACAGATTAAAAACAACCTGAGTGTCCATCATGAGGAACTATAGCCCCACACAATGGAATAGCATGCAGCCAAAAAAAGTAAAAAAGACACTCTAGAGAGTTTCTATGGAAAAGATTCTACCATTTGCAGCAACATGGATGGAACTTCATGCTAAGTGAAATAAACCAGACACAGAAAGACAAATGCAGGATGATCTCTTGGTTGTGTGTGGGATCTAGGTAATAGAACTAATAGAAACGGAGGACAGATTGGTGGTTACCAGAGACAGGGGTGGGGGAAGGGGGAATTGGGTGAAGGTGGTCAAAAGGCACAAATTTTAGTTATAAGATAAATAAGCACTGAAGCTTGGCCGCCATCATGAACGACACAGTAACTATCCGGACCAGGAAGTTCATGACTAACCGACTACTTCAGCGGAAACAGATGGTCATTGATGTTCTTCACCCCGGAAAGGCAACAGTACCTAAGACAGAAATTCGGGAAAAACTAGCCAAAATGTACAAGACCACACCAGATGTCATATTTGTGTTTGGATTCAGAACCCATTTTGGTGGTGGCAAGACAACCGGCTTTGGCATGATATATGATTCCTTGGATTATGCAAAGAAAAATGAACCCAAACACAGACTTGCAAGACATGGCCTGTATGAGAAGAAAAAGACATCAAGAAAACAGCGAAAGGAACGCAAGAACAGAATGAAGAAAGTCAGGGGGACTGCAAAAGCCAATGTTGGTGCTGGCAAAAAGAAGGAGTAAAGATGCTGCAGTGGCTTTATCTGGTTGTGCAGATTTTTCATGAGAGGATCAATAAACTAAGAATGTTAACGTGAAAAAAAAAAAGATAAATAAGTATTGCAGAGGTAACATACAGCATGGTGACTATAGTGAACAATACTGTGTTGTGTATTTGAAAGTTGCTAAGAGAGTAGATCTTAAATGTTCTCACCATAAGAAGAAAAATTGTAACTAAGTGAGGTGATAGATGTTAACTTATTGTGGGGATCTTTTCACAATATATCCATCTATCAAATCAAGATGTTGTGCACCTTCAGCTTATACAATGTTATATGTCAATTATATCACAGTAAAACTGGGGGGCTAAAAGAAAGTACTCTAGGACCTGTCCTGAAATGGAAGACAGGGAGCGAGATGTCAATGCAGAATGGCGCATACAGTGTTATGCCCTATTATATAGAGTTAGGAGAGAGAAGCTAAGAAAATGTATTTGTAATTGTTGATCTTTTAGAACCATTGGAAGGCTCCAAAGAATAACTTAAAAATGATTACTTCTGATAGAAAGTGGGTAAATAGTATTGACAGGATGGAGATAAAATTCAGGCTTTTTGACTTATAGCTTTTTATAATATTTTGATTTTTGAACATGTAAATGAGTTACATATAAAAAACAAAACAAAACAAAAATTTAATATGAAAATAGTATCTGCCTTTCAAGGCTTAAATGAGATAAAGTGTCAAATTCCTAGCACGGACAGTAGGATCTCAGTAAAGGGTCACTACAAAAAACAAAAACAAACAAACAAAACAAAAAAATAACTTTCACCTGAAATGGAGGAAGAAAGGCTTCAAGAAGGAAAGAGAACGGGGCACCTGGGTTGCTCTCTCGGTTAAGCATCTGCCTTCAGCTCAGGTCATAATCTCAGGGTCCTGGGATGGAGCCCCGTGTTGGGTTCTCTGCTCCAAGGGGAGTCTGCTTCTCCCTCTCCCTCTGTCCTCTGCCCCTCCCCTTGTGCGCACTCATGCTCTCTCCCTCTCCCTCTCTCTCTTAAATGAATGAATGAATGAATGAATGAATGAATTTTTTTTTTTAAAGGAAGGAAGAAAAGAGAACTTAACCTCAGCTCAGAGACTGGGGAAAACTCAGAAAGAAGTAGAGAAATGGGGTCCATTCCCAACCAGGGTCCATTCCCTTCCTTCCTATGAAAGCAGGATTGCAGGTAGAAGACTCTAGTTAGGGCATGACCCACGGGTTAGAGCAGAAGAGCAGTGGGAGATGAAGTTAGTGAGACAATCAGAGCCACGTAGGGAGGGTTTGAATTGTAAATAAGACCTTGAGACTTTGTTCTTTGGGTCATCATAATAACTAATCTTTGTATTATATCTCATGTTAGAAACTCAAATCTTACTGTCTGGGTTTGATACCAACTCACGTTAACGTTATAAGCCTCTAAAATATCCTTGGGCTAGAAATGATCTAATAGACATGGCAAATGTCAAGAAGTGTCCCTTTTGGCAACAGCAAAATTGGTCGAAGTGGATCATCATTAAGCTGGCTCAGTCTGTTGAAGGTTTTCCAACTAAACAGTGATTTCACATGTTTTGCTTTGGGTCATGGCTTTGGATTTTATTTGATCTTATTTGCATAAGAAATCCATTAATCCATTTAAAACTGACAAAGAGAAGGCAAAATGACCGTCGAAAGTCAATTGGCTTAGGGCCTTTCTTTTTACTCTCTGCTA
This sequence comes from Halichoerus grypus, assembly GCF_964656455.1. Classification (NCBI taxonomy): domain Eukaryota; kingdom Metazoa; phylum Chordata; class Mammalia; order Carnivora; family Phocidae; genus Halichoerus; species Halichoerus grypus. The sequence continues at coordinate 90,513,911 of NC_135722.1, read as the reverse complement.
AGGGTTCCAAAGTTCAAAACAACAACTAAACCCCCACAATATGTTGGACCCAGGGGGTTCAATAATAACAGAAGTCGCTTGTTCTATTTGGATAATTTCCAAATTTATACAACAAAGTTCCCGTTAAATATGCAGGAAGTTCTGATTATTTATGATGTAATTTAATATTGACATGTTATAAAATGGCCCAACCCTCCCCCACACCTTCGGGGTTTTACATCTGATGACTGCAAGGTAGCTAGCACCCCTACCATGACCAGTGTTGGTAATCAACAGTTTGCCCCTGCAGGATATTTTTTTCTCTTTTTTTCTTCAAAAAGAAATTCCAGTAGCTTGACTGTATTCTCACTGTCTTGTACATTTCCTGAATTATGTGCAAGAGGATTTCACGGAGAGGGAGATTTCTATGGCCTTTTTTATGCTGAACAACCTAAGCCCCGGAGACTCACTGCCTAAACCCATTACACACAGATCACCTAACTCTGTGACTGGGTTTGTGATGCTAGATTAATTTACCCACACACCAGGACAGAAGAAAATGACTTTACACATCTTCTTTGCACTAGCAAAGAATGTGGAGATCATTTTACAGGAAAGAGAAAGACAGGCAGGCGCTGAGCAGATATGGATGCCCCCTTCCATGTCATTCCGTTACATGCGGCAAAGGAGCCCCTGTCTGAGATGTGAAAGAGAATGACCAGTTGGGGATATTTGCAGAGGGAAGCAGCTAACGAATGAATTATTTGAGACTGGATGGTCTCGTAGAAAAAGCACTGAACTAAAGACTGGGGAACCTGTTCGGTATAATTTATTCCCAGATTCCTCCTTATCCTCCTGTCTGCTGTGTGAACCTGGGCCAATCACTTTGTCCCTACAGGAGAATTTCCGTCCTTCCTCTCAAAGAGGAAAAAGGAGCTACAGTACGCCAAGGTCTCTAAGAGGCTGGCGTTGTGAGGCAAATTCCGGCAACTTTGTAGCTCTAGCATGGGTTGGAACACAAAGATTTTGACATAATATCTTACCTGCTGCTTGAAGGATTTGGATTTAAGTCCCTTTCCGGACACCTAGCACCTAGGGCAGTTCTAATTGGGCCAGTCTCTGGAGGGGCTGGAGGTCTTCTGTTCTGTCATTGTCCATAAGCAGTATGACCTTGGGGGAGTCTTCTCATCAGCAAAACAGGTATCAATGTAAGAGGTTGCCAGGTGGTTTTGAGGATTGAAGACGTGTAACATACCTTGTCTAGTGGCTGACACAGAACAGGCAGGCCCCGTAATGACTGGTCTTACTTTTCGTTAGCTGGGTTGAGACAACCACCGTTCCGTATCAGTTGTGAATATTCCTTAGAGCAGCAACAGAGAATGGTATGAAAGCGAACTTGCACCTAACATGCTTCATGCATCTGTTTTCTCAACAAAATGAACAACAGGAATAGTACCATTTGCTAAGACTTTGTGAGGGTTAAGGGAAGTAATGCATATAAAGAACTTGGTCCAGAAACAAGGACATAATCAAGAATAAAGATGAACTAGTATTATTTTTATCATCATCATCGTGGTAAGAATCACGGTGAATTCCTCTCCTGCAGACCAAAGTTGTCTCTAATTGCTTTAGCTGTGAGCAGCTATCATGTTACACAGGCAGTGAAAGATGAAGCACACATGAATTATTGGTTTGTGTTACAGTCTTTCACAGATTCGTAATAAGGATGATGCTTGCTGTATATAGCATATAGGTATTTATTCATAAGTGGCATAAATTTAGAAGACTGGTAAAGATCAGACAAGCTTGGCACTTGGTAAGCATTTCATTGTGCTTGTTAACAAAATAAACACGTACATATATTTAAAAAGAAAATCTCATGAATCATTAATCTTGCTTTTGCATTATGTAACCAAGTGTTTTCTTCTGGTTAGTTAAAAGTACTTATCGGGAACCCTCTTGCATTGTTGGTGGGAACGCAAACTGGTGCAGCCACTCTGGAGAACAGTTTGGAGGTTCCTCAAAAAGTTAAAAATAGAACCACCCTATGACCCAGCATTTGCATTACTAGGTGTTTACCCAAAGGATACAAAAATACAGATTTGAAAGGGTACATCCACCCCGATGTTTACAGCAGCATTATCAACACTAGCCAAACTATGGAAAGAGCCCAAATGTCCATCAACTGATGAATGGATAAAGAAGATGTGGTACACACACACACACACACACACACACACACACACACGCACACAGAGGAATATTACTCAGCCATCAAAAAGAATGAAGTCTTGCCATTTGCAATGACATCGATGGAACTAGAGTGTATTATGCTAAGTGAAATAAGTCAGACAGGGAAAGACAAATACCGTATGATCTCACTCATATGTGGAATTTAAGAAAGAAAACAGATGAACATATGGGAAGGGGGAAAATGAAAAAAAGAGAGAGAGAAACAAGCCATAAGTGACTCTTAACTATAGAGAACAAACTGAGGGATGATGGAGGGAGGTGGGTGGGGGATGGGCTTAGATGGGTGATGGGTTAAAGAGGGCTCTTGTGATGAGCACTGGGTGTTGTATGTAAGTGATGACTCACTGAATTCTACTCCTGAAACTAATATTACACTGTTTAATAACTAACAAAATAAAAAAAAAAAACTTATAAGGGGTGTCAGTGTGGATGGTTCTGAACGGAGTCCTCTGCATCGCTATCCCAGCCTTATCAAGTGTCTGGGAGTTTGAGAGACCCTGGACCAGGGCTCTGCAGGGAGAAGATACCATGAAAGGGGACCTGGAACTCTGGCCTGTTGGAGCAGAGCTAACAGACTAAAGAAGTTCGTGGCTCCTGCCTTGGGCAACTCTCCTAGCAGCAGCTTTGGATGCAGCCTTTATCTTCATGTTTATGCCAGAAAAGGAGGGGGAGCAAGGAGGGAGAGAGCACCTGGGAGCTAGACACCTGAATGCGGAGGCTTAGGGTAGGGCAGCAGGGATTGAGAACAACTGAAATTAGGAGCCATTTCCCTTCCCCTTCCAATCCACTCCTTTCTCTCTGATGAGCCATTATGCTCTTAGAAAATTGTTGCTCACTGCCTCTGGCGTCCTTGCAGAGGGACTGTTAATAAAGGGAAGGCAACGGAAGAAGGAAAGGGGTTTTCTCCATTTTTCTCCAGGTTGGAGATGCAAACTGGCTGTGGGCTTACAGGCACATTTCCGGGCTGCAAGGCTTGAGTGAACTCATTCACTCTAAAGTGTCAGTAACTGATAGCAGCTTTATCATTTTCTCCCAGGATCGAAGGGAATGGCTCTCCAGGGGTAGACTTTGGGATACTGCCGCAGATAGATCCCTAGGCAGATATTTTGGATTTGGGGGACCTTCTGTCTCCTCCACCTTTCAGATTGCACTGTTCCCTGGTGACAAGCGGTGGGGGGGGGGGTGAGATTAGCAACCTTCCCTGACTTGGTCCCAGGCTGGGAGGGGGCATGGGAAAACCTGTAGAAGAGCCCATTCACAGACCCCTTCCCATTCTCCTCAGACCCCCACCTGCATTCAGGAACACCTCTTCCCCCCCCCCCCCCCCCCCGCCCCCGTTGTATTCATTTCAGGATTTGTCAAAAGCTCAACACTGAGCCAATTAGCCCCCCCTCCAGCCCAGCTTTTCTTGGGCCCCTTCACAAAGGGCTTCCACCTTGATGAAAGGACTGTGCCTAAGGAGATACGTGCTTAACATTCTTCACAAATGCCCGAGGGGGAGGGCAGAGGCCTTTCTGTGGCTGGAAGGAACTGAGGTGGGGGCTTGGAGACTTAAACTCAAAATAGACCAAACCAATACAAAATGTGAGACCTCAAACTTCTTTCCAGAGTGAGATCATTTTCTTTTTTACCTACCATCTGGAGCCATGACCTTGGAGACTCTACGTGCCCTCTTAAGCTCCATAGGCCCTGTCCCTTGCCTCCACACACGGAGGATGGCTCAGAGACGGCTTGCTCCTCTCAGCAAAAGCCCAAATTTACCACACACACCCCACGAGTTCAGCCTCTTACACTCCTGACCAGGAGGCATGTAATCTGGAGGGCCCCTTCCTGAGTGGGGAGGCTGGATTGATAGTCCTCTAATATGGGAAATATTTCAGGACCTCTTCGAGATGGTCAGCCCAGCTGGACTCCCGTCCGTGAGCCGTGTGATCTGTCTGCGGAGGAGTGATGGTCATTCACTGGCTTCTCTCTCAACATTTGCAGCCACTGTTTGGAGATTCAGCCCTTTGATTTCCTCTAGTGCCTGGGTCTGTGCATACTTCTACCCAAAGGCTGTTCTAGAGATGGCTCAGAAGGTGCTGGACTGAACTAGCCCTTGGAAAAATGAGCCAAAGGCACAAAAGAGGTGGAATAGATCACCGTCCCTTTTCTCTCTCTTCCTCTGTTTCTACCTTTAAAATACTGACATTGCCGTAGTTCTCAAGGCTAATGTTTGCTGATTTTTAAGTATAATAAATTTCTTCAATGACATTTACTAAGCACCTACAATATATGGTCAAGCAAGACGTAATGTTTCTACACTTCTTTGTGTCTGCCTCCTATTTCGCTGCTTTCTTGGGAGAGGTCAGTATATATCTTTCTACCTTTTGTTTTGAGCCGCCAAGGACTCAAGCAAGTCAACAAATGCTTCTCAAGCTTTTTCTCTTTGTTCATCACTAGCCTGCCTGTAGAAGGACGTAACAGCATCTCAGCTCTTGAGACACTTAGTCTTTTTTGATGAGATAAAACATGGCTGATGTAGTCTCTCTCAACTGGAACAGAGCTGGATTCGAATCCCAGCAGGTGAGCGTCACAACCCACATGCATCACTCTTCTGCAGCCTTTCAAATGCATCTCCAGGACAGTGAGGAAGCCATGCAAAGCGGCGTAGACACACACGCTGGTTTGTTATGGTGTCCGCTGAGGTTACGGGTTTTAAAAGCAAGAGAGAAACGGTTCTTGGAAAAGAACCGCAGAAAGAGCTGCGTTGAACTGTTTCAAAGCTGATAGAAGACTTTGTTCTCATGGAGAATGAGGGGGACAACCCGGGGATCCAAAGGGAAAGGAAGAGATAGGGCGGGAGCCTTGCCTGACTTTAGAGTAAGGAAAACAGCAAAGTTCTTCTCTGCAAAATGACGGTAATAATAGTCCCTCCCTCCCGGTTTTGTGAGGATTAGAACAATGCCTTGCACGTAGCAAGCTCAGTGTAAGTGTTGGCTATACTATTACTATTATTGTTCTTGGATGAACTTTTACTTCAGGACTGGCTAGAGTTGGGGAGAGGGGAGCCTGGCTTATATTATGGTGTCTTAGGTTAGTGACTGGAATACACTGGAAACCTTTGTTCCTGGCAAAGCAACACTATGCTCTCATTTCAAACCCACTTATAAATTCTGCAATGGAAAAAACCGGCCGGCCCTTAGGGAACTCACTTGTAAGGGCCTGAGGCTTGGGCCACACTCTCACTAAATCCACTGGCAGAAGACCTTCGGGCCAGCCAGCCCCACCTGGAGGTGGAAGGCGATTAAATGGGTGATCTCACCCCGTCCCCTTTGACCAAGGAGAGGGCCCGAGTCTGTGATCCTATAAACAGACTCCTATGCATTGCAAACCATGGGCGTTTTTGTGGATTGTTCTTTGTTCAGAAAAAGCCAGAGCTGTCTTGAGAAGTCTGCAGAATGTTAAGAGCTGTCACTTCCAAAGTAACGTAATTTCTGTCTGTTACCCAGCCGATCGGCAAAGCAAAGCAAGGTATATGTCTCCATGAGTCAGGGTTTATTTAATATTTGCAACCCTGGCAGCTTTCTGACTGATGAAAATGTTTTGCAAACAGAACCTGGGCCTGTTTTTCTCCACGCTCCTTCTCCCGCTGCCAAATGTCGAGTGAGAGGTTGGCAGAGGTCGTGCTAAACTAGTAGGGCTGATGAGATACTATCTCTGTCTCCTTGTAACACAAAACATTTATTTTGCAGGGAGTGAACACAAAATTGAAAGGGCTCCAAGATTTCTGGGAGCAAGAGGCTTGATCTTCCCTTAGCCGGACTGCCTGGTTTGTTGACTTTCTGCCTTTTGTCTCCCCCAAGGCAGGCCACAAGCTCCACCTGAGACATAGGCCATTAGGAAGGCAGTTCTAGAAGCAACAGACAGCCCCCCCACCTCGGGCCCCAGAAGTTAGGAAAACTGTCTAGGCGGCTGAGAGGATGAGCAAATGTGCGGCAAAAGAAATCTGCCGTGAGGAGGGCAAAACCCAGGTTTGGTGACTGTCTCCCCCTTCTCGCCTTTGCCCTCCGGCTGTCTGTCAGGGGACCCAGAGCCCCCAGCGCAGGCACAGCTCAGGGCCCACAGGGCACTTTGCTGAGGACCCTCATTTCCGCGCAGCAAGCCGAGGATACCTCGAGATCTGCAACCACGGTGACAGTCTGGAGACTGACTTCGCTCCCCGGCTGTACTAGCCTCAGACCCTGCCTCGGTGGAAATCCTGGATCTTACCAGGCTTGGGGCCCTGCGCACGTTCTTTCCTTTCTGTGTCTGCAAAATGAGGATCATAATTGTACCTGCCCCCTGGGCTATGGTGACAGTTAGAATAGTAAGCTCAACGGAAGCCTGAGCTGGGCTATTGCTGTTGCCCTCAGTGGTAAGGTAGACGTCGAGTTCTTGCTTCACAGTCTAAGTCAGTCTGACACCTGCTCTCGGCTGCTTCATTCTGCCCTCAGGCGGGGCCCTGGGTGCCTCTCCCCGGGCTCTGGTCTCCTGTAGGAGCTCCTGGCTCTTACCTCGGAGCTGGCTTTGTGTGGTCTCTGAAGCTCCTGGCTTTCAGAACCAGTTTCTTTGGTCCTGGTCCTTGCACGAGGCTCCCAGCACCAGCCCGTACCACTCGGTCTGTCTGTTCAGTTTTTACAAACACAATCTTTGTCCATACGCTGCCTTCAGAGAAAAGAGAAATATCTCCAAGAGTTCATGCCGGGGGTGATTTATAACCGCAGTGCTATGCTCTTGCTCTAGAAAATGTGCCATCTCCTTATTTAGTTTTTCATTGAACTCAGACTTATTGAGTGCTGTTTACATCCGAGTTTCTCAACCTGAGCACATGGGATATTTTGGACTAGATAATTCTTTGGGGGTGGGGGTGGGGACTGGCCTGTGCCTTGTAGGACAGTTAGCACTAACCCTGGCCTCTCCCCACACTTACTCCTGCAGTCGTGACAATGCAAAATATCTCTAGATATTGCCAAAGTCCCCAGGGATAAGGTTATCAGATTTAGCAAATAAAAATATAAAGCTTGTTTTTATCCCTCAGCCTTACTCTGGGGCAGATCAGCCCAGGTCGAGAACCACTGGGTCAGATGGCAGGCCCTGTGCCTAGTGCTTTCACTCACATCCACGTCCCCACAGGGTAACTGGGTAAGGCAGCGACCAGCCACCCGGGAAACTGGGTCTTGGAGAGGGAAATAGCTCAGCCGTGGTCCCCCCCAAGATGCTGGAGTGATTTCAGTGTGCTTTCCAGCGTATCCCAGCAGCTGAATGAGGCTCGACCTTTTGCAGCTTCTTCCATGTTTACGAGCACTGAGGAGCCCCACTCCCGCCTCATTCCACCCCTTCTGCGCTGATGCTCTGATAATCGGGACGTTGATTGTACAAAGGGCCAAACTAGACACTGTCCTACAAACCTCTCCACCCCACACAGCTCTGAAAGCCTCTCTTGGGGAGAAGGCACGGGCAGGAGAGGAGGGTCCCTGCAGCCAAAGCCTGCAGCCAAAGCCTGGAGAGACAAAAGGCAGCGAGGGGCTGCGGGGCTGTGGGGCCGTGATTATTTCCCTTGCTCTATCACCCAGCTCAATGGGGCATTCTGGATCCCTGCCCTCCAATACTCAGGGGCCTTATTAACAGACCTCAGCTGTTGTCCAAAGCCCTTACCTCACCCAAAAGGGCTCTATTTGCATGATAATGCCCTCTTTGGGGGAATTATTGCTTAATTAAAGAACAGCAATCACTTTAATTAGCATGTCTCCTTGCTCCCTAGTACTTTTCATGGATTCAAATGAGCTCCTCATTAGGTATTGGCACTTGGACAAATCTGGGGCTTCTGGCGGCACCAGGAGGCTCTCAGGGCAGGCGGCCCCAGCTAGGACCTCAGAGACAGGGAGGCCCAGTCCTGCCAAGAGCACAACCCAGGCTTTGTGAGGAGAACAGCAGACAGGGGCCCGGCCAGCACCCTTTGGGCCCGTGACCCGGCGCACAGGGGAGGGCCAGGCCCTGGCTGGTGGCGTCTGCAGGCTCTCTTTACCTCCGTTTATCCGCTTGAGCTATGCTTCTCTTTTCAGCTCGTTTGCCCTTCATATTCAGCTGCTTTGCCCATCCTCCTCCTGTGAACGGTTCGAGGTTCTTTCTACCACCTCGACCCATCTCTGTCTGTCTGTCTCCGTCTCTCTCTCACACACAGACTCACATTCACACCCCACATCTGTTTTAATCTCGGTGCATCTCAGATTCTTCACGCCCAGTTTTGGAGCGCAATTTTCTCTTTTAACTGGTAGTGTGCAGGGATAGCACATGAAAAACAAAAACAAAAACAAAAAACAAAGACACACAAGCAAGAAAAGACACCTCCCCTGGGGGTGCCTGGGTGGCTCAAGTCCATTAAGCTTCTGCCTTCAGCTCAGGTCGTGATCTCGGGGTCCTGGGATGGAGCCCTGAGTCAGGCTCCCTGCTCAGCGGGGAATCTGCTTCTCCCTCTCTCTCGGCCCTCCCCCTGCTTGTGCACTAGCTCTCGCTCTCTCTCTCTTTCTCTCAAATACATAAATAGTATCTTAAAAAAACAAAAAACAAAACACACCTGTCCTGATCCAGAGATGGTCTCTTTCCCCGGGCAAGATCGCTACCTTTCTTTAGCTTCTCTTCCCTGAGATCCAGAAAGCTCTCCAGGGGACTATTCTGTGCCCTTGAGTAGGATTTCCAGAAATATGGACCAATGTGGGTTCTTATTGCCACAGCTCACCCTTTCCTGATTATTAATCAAACAGAAGTTATTTTGTAGACACGGGACAACCACTTTCTACATACTACAAGCAATGTCAGCCGAACTATACTTTGATATTTCTCTTGATCTTTTCTGGGAAATCTTTTTCCAGGATAAGGACAATAGAATACCCTCCAGAAAAAAAAAAAAAAAATCTCTTTTTTGCCTGGATGTCAGGGTACCAAAAATCAAATGACCTTTATCCTCCTTCCTACATCACACACATTCTCCGCCCCCTCCCATGCTCCAAGGCCTGTATCTATAATATTCTGTTGATTGCAAATAAAGGTAAAAGGACACATTTCAAAAGTGGTGAGGTAGAAATAGTCCTAGATCTGCACTCAAGAGATCTGTCTTCTTGTGTAAGCTTTGCTCCATGGTAGAAACGTCTCTTTCACCCAATTTTCTGGGACTCTCGAGACCAGAGTAAGAACAGGTCCAGAGCTACAGCCCCAGAGGGAGGCCAAAGGCAGCCTGTCATCAGTGCACACACCCAGCCGCTGTGCCCCTCCGTCACACCCAGAGTGAGCAGCCCCGGGGCTCCCCTCCCTGCGAGTCCCCGATTTTCCCTGTGAGGGGGGGAAGAGGTGGCTTGGAGCTCTTTTGGGGACTGGGGCTGGAGAGAGATTGGGGACGGGCGGGGTGCCTGGGGAGAAGGGGACTCGCTGGTCCTCTCTCTTGCCCTCTCCCTCGGCATCCTCCTGTGGAGAGAGTAACAACAAATCAGAGGTAAATCCACTTCCTGGCAGGAAGCTGAGCCTGAAACTCGATGAAGCCACAGCGGTTCAAAGGGAGAGTGACACCCAAACAAGAGAGCAGCTCTTAATCCCCCACAGAAAGATGGGAATGGAGAGCTCAGGCCCAGGGGGGAGACCGCCGCTTTGTTTCACCAGGATTGAAAACACAGACCTATTGAGAGGCTGGGACTTTGAGACACAGACCCCGAGGGGCAGTTGCCAAGTTGAAGGCAGCCCGAGGCTGCCAGCTTTCACCTCTTTAGTTCGAGGCTTGGCAGTAATGAGACGAAGAGCCAGGACTTTTAACTGGCTAGGTCAAAAAGGTTTCCTTACTAGACAAACGAGGGGTGGGGGAGCATTTGAGTCTCAGCTTGAAGCCACTATCATCCAGACGAGAGCCGTCTCCTCCCACACCCAGCGCCTACCCCTGAGCCCCTGGGCCCCTCATCATGGCCCAGCCCCACTCCTGCCGGCTTCCCACACCTTGAAGGCGATCCTGAAGAGGTGTCAAGTGGGCCAGAAGAGGGCCCTGACAGAGAGCAAGTGACGAACAGGTGGCCGGGGCAGAGGCCCGCCCTGAGGCTAGTTCTTGACCTGTGGGTCAGCGCCTGGTTTAAGGTAAACTTGGAGGGGGTGGCCCTTAGCCCCTCAGCTCAGCCCATGGGCAGATGCAGCTACGGGAGGGAGGGGTCCCTCTCCCCCCAGTGGTGACAGGATCTTCCTTGTGCAGCTGCTGTGGCCCAGCCCTGGCCCTGGGTTCTGGGGCCCTACACCCTACTGCGTGATCACTGAAGCTATTTGTCAACCTGTGCTCTGCAGAGACCTCGGGCTTAGCAGGTGGTGCCCAAGGGCCGATGGGAGATGGGGCAGGGGATGGCCCAAGCTAAGTGAGGGGGTGTCCCTCCTCCTCTCACCCACACCTCTCAACCAGAGCAGCTTCTTCTTTTTTTTTAATTTGCTTGATATATCTTTCACATAAGATTTCATTTGAAGAAGCAATCACAGAGCCTAGAGAATTTGAAAAGCCCTAAGAAGACGTCGGAGACGGGAGATTCATGCATGCCTGTTTTCGTAACAGCATTTCTGCGAAGTTGGCATCCAAATGTAATTCATTAAATGAATGCTCACATGACACCTGATTTATAAGACCATTAGCTCCACAGAAGATTTGAGGTTGCTTATAAAGAGGTGAGTATAGGGGCGCCTTGGGGTGGCTTAGCTGGTGAAGCGTCTGACTCTTGATTTCAGCTCTGGTCATGATCTCAGGGTCGTGAGATCAAGCCCCATGACGGGGCTCCATGCTCAATGGGGAGTCGGCGTGAGATTCTCTCTCAACCTCTCCCTCTCTCTCTGCCCCTCCCCCTGCTTGCGTGCACACGCTCTCTCTCAAATTAATAAATAAATCTTTAAAAAAAGAGAGAGAGATGTGTATAATAAAATAGAGGTAAATATAAATGGGAATAAATTACCAGGACTACAGAAAACACACATGAAGTGAAATCAACACTAGGGAAGAGAGGCACACATATGCAGGTGATAAAGTTCTATGTATTTACTGTTATTGGACTCCAAATTGGCTTCTGAGCTTCCTGTAAGGCAGGGAAAGGGAGAGAGGGAGAGAGGGAGAGACAGAGACAGAGAGAGGAGAGAGAATCTGGTATCTAATTCTCTTTACCAGAATGAAGGAAATACACCAGCTTCTCAGGCTAAGCAAAATTCTTTTAAAGAAAAATTTTTATTTTTTTATTTTTATTTTTTTAAAATATCTTCCAGACATCTTTTTTTAAAAAGAGATTTTATTTATTTATCTGAGAGAGAGAGAGAGAATGAGCAGAGGGAGGGACAGAGGGAGAAGGAGACTCCCCGCTGAGCAGGGATCCTGACGCAGGGGCTCAATCTCAGGACCCTGGAATCATGAGCTGAGCCGAAGGCAGATGCTTAACCAACTGAGCCACCCAGGTGCCTCTTATTTTTATTTTTTTAAAGAATGCATTTACTTATTTGAGAGGGAGAGAGAGGGAGCACAGAGGGAGTGTGAGAGGGAGAAGCAGACTTCCCTGCTGAGCACGGAGCCTGATGCAGGGCTCCATCCCAAGACCCTGGGATCATGACCCGAGCCAAAGGCAGACATTTAACTGATGGAGCCACCCAAGCGCCCCTAGAAAAATTTTTAGAAGAAATTTCTCACAATGAACTTCATATAGGAAGGGCTAAGTCATAGAATTGGGTCTTTAGCTGGCTTCCTATGGAAACAGACTCCTGTGGCTGATTCCGGGGATGCTCAATAAAAACCAAAGGCACTAACATTAAAATACAAATGTAAAAACAGGTTGGTGAAGATACAAGATAAAACAGCCCAAAAGAGTGCTCTGGTACTGCTTTAGTTTGCTGCTAGCATAGCCCATCCCTTTTAGTTTGGGTCCCCCCAGAAACAGACCTTAAGAAAAGGATTCAGGAGCTCCTGGGTGGCTCAGTCGGTTGAGCTCCTGCCTTTGGCTCGGGTCATGATCCCAGGGTCCTGAGCCCCACCTTAGGCTCCCTGCTTGGTGGAGGGCCTGCTTCTCCCTCTACCCTACCCCCCTGCTCGTGCTCTCTCACTCTCTCGCAAATAAATAAATAAAATCTTAAAAAAAAAAAAAAAGGATTCAAATGCAAGTCATTTGTTTGAGATATGATCCCAGGAAACACTGGTAGGGGAGGGGACGAGTGAGACAGAGAAGGAAAAGAAGCCCCCCAAAGGTGTGTTATCAGGCTAGTTTCTATTAAGAGAAATTAGAGCTTACCCCACTGGGGGGTTCTAGGAGTATTAAAAAACCTGAGTTAGCCTACTGGAGGGGTGGGAGCTGGGGCATTGATACTCCCATCAGTCATTGGCTGAAGGCAGCTCTTAGGGAGCCTTAATTCTATGGCACCATCAGCTGGCCAGGCTCCTCTGCAGAGCAGATCCCAGCAGGCAAGCCCTCAGGAAAGAGACGCAGGTGCTGGCCTGGGACCACAGGCCAGTGTGCTCACAGGTGGAGTGCTGACAGCATCTACTACACAATCCTACTTTGGTCACATCAGACTGGGGGACACATGGTGACACCCTAACACCAGTCCACGTTTTCCTGGCTCTCGCTCAGATCTGCTGAGGCAGGACTTCCTGTTCTCTACAAAGTCTTCCCATAATTATTCCTAGGAGAGTTCAGGGAGTGTCTCTCAGGTGCTCCTAAAGCAAACCCGTCCGCTGGGCATCTCCCGGGCATGGCTCCCTCTGCTGGGAACTGCTTGTAGTAAGTCCCAGGTCAGCTGCTTTTTCTGCGGGGCCCTGGCAGCATCACGGGTTGCACCGGGCCTGGTCAGTACCACGACCTAATGCGTACATTGACACCTTGCCCTTCCGAGTGAGATGGAGCTCTCAGAAGCCCTCAGAACAGCACACTGTTCCCAACTGGAAAACAGAAAATGCCTTTCTCTCCCCTTAACATTATCTTCTATCAGAGGTCCATTAAAGCAATACAGTCTTCTGTCCTGATATCAACTAAGATTTCAATTAAAACAACTCTTGATTGTCATATGAAGCTGTCCCTTTTCCTTCTTTAGGCCCAGAAAAGGCAAGGAACAAACCCCAAAAATATTATACACAAATTATCCCTCCCTTCCAACAAGTTATATTCAGAAATATTCTCTCTTCCCCTTCAACACCAAGATTAGTTTTTTGTTTTTTTAAAGATTTTATTTATTTAGTTAAGAGAGAGAGAGCAGGAGCAAGGGGAGGGGCAGAGGGAGAAGCAGGCTCCCCACTGAACGCAGAGCCCAATGTGGAGCTCAATCCCAGGACACCAAGATCACAACCTGAGCTGAAGGCAGATGCCCAACCAAGTGAGCCACCCAGGTGCCTCTCAACACCAAGATTTGTTACTGGATCAAACCTGTCACCCTCTCTTTTCCCTTGGGATTGTTTCCTGGAAGGCTCCTTAGTCCTTCATGCAAATAGACTTCTCAAGGACTTAGCCCACGAGTTTGCTAAATTTGCTTAGACATGTCTCAAACTGCAATGGTAGATATAGCTGAGACCAGAACTAGGACCCTTGCTTCAAAAAGATGGAAATTTTGAAATTTGGAGAAATGGGTAAATTCTATGTTCTTCAGAGAAACTGTCATGAACGTCGCCTTGGGTGACAACAAAATGGCAGATTGTTCAATATCATATTCCATAAAGAGACCCTGGAATGCTGACATTCTTTGTTGATGAATGAGAATAGACCCATATGCATGGAAACCAGCAGAGCAGAGAATCATTTTGATCTTGTTTTGAAGGTGTCTAATCAAGACTTCTACCTGTATGGAGGGTCATTCCAGCTCTGTGCAGAGGAAGGGTGGAGGGGTACCCGCAAGTAAAGACAGAGTTTTTCTAAGAACCTGATCTCATTTTGTCATAGTCCATAAACAAGGGATCAGTTAATTTCCCAACGTTCGACACTGTAGCGTGCTTTTCCACCATTCCCAAAGCATCTTTCATTGCAAAAGCATGTGTACTGGAGTCTCCATGATTTGTGTCTGAGTCCCAGTAGTTTCTAAGGCTACGTAGGGAAGAAAAATGTCATCGAGGTGTGAAAATATTCGCTAGTGAATGGACCACTTATAGAATTGGCCTCCTGCTTAACCCCAGCATTCATCTCTATACCTCACCCTGCCCCCTAACAACCTTGCATAGCATCTTCCCCTCTCAGGCTCTGCCTGGTGGTCTGAGTGTCAGATGCGGCGAATACCCTACAAAACAATGCAAAGACAATGGCAAAACGTGCGCGCAGTGCAGGATTTCATGAAGTCAACAGAGTAACTATTAAAACATGCACAAAGCCCTTTTAAAATGACAGATCGCTAATGATTGCAGAGAAAATCGGCAAAATTCTTGACTGGCTAGGTGCACTGAAAGAGAATTTTTGAATAACAAGGATTTAACTCCCTTGAGGACATGGATGGACCTTTGGAACATGTTTGTAAACATAACCTACTTTATGGTCATGTTGTGAAAGTCAAAAGGGAAAGAAAGACGATGTATCCCGCTGCAGGCTCGCATATCATGGCATGCCGAAAACCTTCCCAAAATGTAAATCATCCTTTGTTCTTTAAAGAAATACTGCATTGCCATTATAACTTCAATTCTGTTAGGCATGGGGTAAAATGAACTTATTTTTTGTATTTTTTGTTTAATTTCAATATAAAATTCTAATCTATGCTTTTTCTCCCTACTATTTACTATGGAATGCTTGGTCCCCCTTTTAAGTGGATTCACTTTATTTATTTATTTTTAAGTGGAGCCCAATGCGGGGCTTGAACTCATGACCCTGAGATCAAGACCTGAGCTGAGATCAAGAGTCAGACGCTTCACCGGCTGAGCCACCCAGGAGCCCCTAAGTGGAGTCACTTTAAATGACTGTTTTCCAGGATCTTCTGCCCTCCAAAATTGAGAACCTTCTGGGCAGCCTGAGGAGTCTGAGACAGGTAGCTGAAGCAGCTTGTCATTAGCATGAAACTCCTTTAAAGTTTCACATTTTCTCTTAAAATTTCATGCAAATATGTTTATACTCTATAATACACTTCTGATAAATTACTTAGCTGTTAAATTACACTTTTCACTAAAAGTCTTCAATAAAAAGGATATTCTTGGAAAAATGAACCATATTTTATCCTGCGGCTTTATCGACCCCTGTGGCCTGTTGCGTATTTCCCTCAGGATAAATGAACTCCATTTGAAAAGCCTGGCCATAAAGAACCAGCTTTGTCCAGAGGGAATGTTACCAGTCAACCACTCTACCCAGCCACACAAAAATCCCAAAAATGCCCCCTTAGAGTATCTAGCTTACAGCAGTGGTTTGATCGCTCTGTGAGGAAAATTAATCATAAATGTACTCTTAAGCTGCTGGATTGATTAACCTGATCTATGGGATTATGCTATGTGAGCCAATTCAATTTTGGAGGATGTTATCTGCCAAAAATAATAATTGTGTTTTAGAACATCGTTAAGTCACTCTTTCTGAGCATGGTGAGATGCCAGGATGACCCCCTGAGCATACTCCCAGATCACGTCCAACAGAAGGCATATCAGATCTCCATGTAGAGGCATCTTTATCCTCTTCTTTCTGAAGCAGGAATATCCATCTATAGATAATCCTAGTCCAAGTGCATTAGGGTATCCATTTTTTAAATTTAAAACGTGGAGCAGGACAAAGGAGAATAAAAGAAAAAGAAAAGGCATCAGAATGATATTCCAGTTTAGAATGTTCTAGATTGTTATTTGCTCTTGTCAGGAAATGATTCCTGAGGACTCGGATTCTCATGGTGGTATCAAAATACAGGTTTCATATGAACACCGACAACTAAGGATCTATATTGTTCTTATGTGGTCCGTTTCCCATCCACTGAGTCTAGGCAATGAACGACTAGTAAAAACCTCAAACAATCTGTTAAAGGCTTTGCCAGATTCCTTCACCACCATAGAGAGGAAATCAGTGATCAACAGGGAGTGGCTGTGCTTGAGAACCCCATTGCTCCCCCACATAAAATATTGGCCTGGGAAACACAAAACTACCATTTGCTAAGAAGACAATGTGCACAATCTTAGTAAATACAATTTATTTTATTGTATGTCCATAACAGAAAGGATATCCCAATTCATCAAATGCTACTCACCCCCTTCCCCCCCCAGAAAAGTTCAGTAAGACGAAAGCAAAGAAGAACCTAGGGTCTCCCTCCAATCAGAAGAGAGAACCTGAGCCCTGGACACTCAGGTAGGAGTTGAGCCTTGAACTGCCATCCACTTCCTTTCCCCAGCCTGCCTGAGACCATTGACATTTGAAGAAGATGGGCTTGTCACTCATACTCTAAACCTAATCCAGGTATCCTTTAATGTGGTCTGGTTTCATGGAAAGGGAATGAGCCTTATGTGGATTCCACAACCTTCTGACTGTGTGACCTTGGCAAAATCGTTTACCCTTTCTGTTTTCTCACTTGTAAAAGGAGAATAGTAACACCTATCTTGCAGGCTGTCAGGAGGACTAGAGATAATGCATGAAAATCCTGGTCCTGTTTCTGATAAAAGTGTGCTCCAAGAAACCCTGGTCTTCCTCATCAGCTGATGATATTTCTAGACTTCATTTCGAGACTCTCTAGTTCCCAGAGAAATGCCTTCATTAAATAGTGTTTTAATGTCTTGATATCAATTTTTGTAGAGGATTATCCTAAGATGTTATCATAAGAATTCTGCCTCTTTTGCA
The DNA here is from genome assembly GCF_964656455.1 of Halichoerus grypus. Classification (NCBI taxonomy): domain Eukaryota; kingdom Metazoa; phylum Chordata; class Mammalia; order Carnivora; family Phocidae; genus Halichoerus; species Halichoerus grypus. The sequence goes on along the minus strand of NC_135722.1, from coordinate 90,496,905 downwards.
AAACTCTAGTTGAAGGCACTGTTCAGTATGTTGTCCATTCAGAATCCTTGTAACACTTTGGATAGGACAAATTTCTTCGAATTTAGCACCAGAAAAGAGTTTTTCTATTTTTCTTTGCTTTTTATCAATAAGAATCAGTGTTTTTATTTTTGTTTAGTTGCTGGGAAGCCTAGAGCTAAACTTAATAGAAGCCTTTCCTTTTCTTCTTCCTCCCTGTATGGTTTTTGTTCTTTTTACATTGATTTTAAGCCTTATTTTATACTACTAATACTTTTATTACTACTACTGGTATTGGTAGTAGTACATAGCATTTGGAGAGTGACAATGTCAAAGTCTGCCTGAGCCCTGTAATCCTGGAAAACAGTGAAAGTTGAGAAATCCCCCCAATTTTCATGTTCCAGAAAATGACTGAATGCAAAGGACCACCTTTCCCCATATACTCAATGATGCCCCCCCTGTTTACCTACAAGGCCAGCCATAGACCCTCAAAATTTTCTTTCTTTGCCTTATAAATAATGATCTGAACTGCATGTCCCCACTGATTACTCAGAACAAAATGCTTGTTAATCAAACTTTGGTTACACTTCTGCCCTTCCTCCAGGCCCCTGAACTTTTTGGCCCAACTCCCACTAGCCTGCAAATGTCCTGTCCCAAGAATAGGCTGGCCTGGGGTGGGAGGGGGAGACATTCTCTGATCTACTGTCCCTTATGCCCACTTTCTTACACCTCCTTCTTTCTTGCCTTGTTTACTCCTCTCTATAGAAGAAAATCCCTTTTTGCTGAACTCTTGAGATACTTGCTGATCTTACAGTCAATAGTATTCTCCCTATTGCAAAATTCTGTCCCCTCCCCCAAACTTGCAATAGTCTTTTCGGAGTAACAGTCTCTCCTTACTAGTCTGGATTTGTTTTTTATTTGAAGACAGTAATTTGCCATGTAAAGGGTACACACACATTGTAATACATACGTGTATACATTATACATATATATACACTTATATAATCTCATTTAAGTTTCATGATGACCATATAAGAAGGTCAATACTCTTATTATCAGTTTCAATTTACTAGTGAGGAAACAGAATCTCAAGAAATGCCTTGCCAGTAAGTGAGGTAGAGGTCTGAAGTCAGACTTCCTGTCCTTAAATCCTGACTTACCCTTGCTGATCTTCACTGATCTTTTGGGAAATGGACAAGCATCTTCACTGATCTTTTGGGAAATGGACAAGGTATGAATAAATGCTGAGGACAGAATCAGGGAGAATGTTTCCTCTGGTCTTTCTGGTCTTTCACGTTGCCCAGATGTGATTGCTCTCACGCATTATGATGGCTGTTGTTTGCTTGTTTCCCCAGGAACATAGTAATTAAGAACATCCTGGTAATTAAGAACATTCTGCCGGTTAAGGTGGGAGGTATTCCCATGCAAAACATTTCACATGGAGAACTGCATGGAGGAAACTCTCTATACACATCCCTGGGCACTATGTTGGATATGTTACTGAAGTCATATTTTGCCTAGTTCCAGATGAATTTGAGGTTTAACTTTGTTACTTCACTTAATCTCTCAACCACTTAATGAGGCAGGTGATTACCTCCATGATCCAGATGAGGAAACTAGGGTTAATTCTTTGGTGGTTCCAATAATGATAGTTACTATCTATCAGAGACAAGAAAGAACACTGTGTGTTACGTACTATTATCCTCCTTTTTTGAGGAGGAATCAGAGAAATTAAATAATGGAAATAATTTGCCCCAAATACAGCAGAGCCCAGTCTTTGCCAAACTCTTCTGAGCTCTCTCTTCTTTTCCTCCACCTCCTGCTTCTCCTTCTGTCTTTTATCATGTTTTTGTCTAATCAAAATTTTTCTTGCACATAGTTTAAAGATACTGAGAGTTTGGGGAGCCCAGGTGGCTCAGTCGATTGAACGTCCAACTCTTGATTTCAGCTCAGGTTGCGATCTTGGGGTCATGGGATCAGGCCTGTGTCAGGCTCCATGCTCAGTGGGGAGTCTGCTTGAGAGTCTCTCTCTCGGGGCACCTGGGTGGCTCAGTTGGTTAAGAGTCTGACTCTTGATTTCTGCTCAGGTCATGATCTCAGGGTCGTGAGATAGAGCACCGTATTAGACTCTATGCCCAATGGGGAGTCTACTTGAGGATTCTCTCTCCCTCTCCCTTTGCCCCTCCCCCTGCTTGTGCTCAATCTCTCTCTCAAATAAATAAATAAATCTTAAAAAAAAAAGATACTGAGAGTTCTGCAAGCCTTGGTAAGAAATACAACAGGGCCCCTACCCTTGCCAATTCTTGCTTTTCAGAACTAACCTCTTCAACTTTTTAAAACTGATTCTTTACCTTCGGAATGCTAAATAGCAAGCATATAGTACTACTTCTACATTTTTCAACAATAGGTGTTTCTTAAATTTCCTTAATTTAGACATTGTTTGATTCCTTATTATGGAAGAAGAGGATTTCTCTCTCTTTCACCCAAGTCTCTCGGCCCCCGATACATACCCACCCCACACATGGTTCCTGCCCCACTTAGCCTGCCATTTCCCCAGTCTAACTAGATCATGATTTTGGTTGGATCGACATTCAATATTTATCTTATTATGAATATAGAAGTACTATTCACAGCCAAGTTTTTTTTTTATGTTCAGTTACCCAGCGTATAGTTCATCATTAGTTTTTGATGTAGTGTTCAACGATTTCTGAGTTGTGTATAACACCCAGTGCTCATCACAGCCAAGTCTTAAGTACATGATGATTATTTTCCTCTTTCTGTGAAATTTTCCTCCTGGAGTTAAAAATCATTTTGATTTTGTTTTTTTATTGGTTCGGTTTTCTACGTATTTGTCACTAATTTAGTCCCGAACTCTCCCCAGATTAAGTGATCGCCTCTCAATCATCTCAAATGCTGAAATTCTTCAGGCGCTTCATCCACCTCATTCTCTTGGAGAGACCTCTCCTGGAGCTGCTGGATAGGCCAGGCTGGACGGGGCACTCCGCAGGCTTGCTTGCAAAGCTGTTGCCTTGAGGCCCCCCTTCACGAGCTAAGTGGACCTGGCCTTCCCTCTTGTACAGGATCCCTTTTTCCTGGGTGCTGTGTCTTCTTTCTTGGTTCACTCCTCAGTTTCTGGTGGAGCATAAACTTCTCAGCAGTGTCCCGAGACAGAGTGCATGGCAGGCAAAGTTTGGAGACGTATCTGAAAATGTCTTCATTCTACATTCACACTCTTGAGAGTTTAGAGGAGCAGAACATTCTGGTTGGGAGTAGTTGTCTTCTCCACTGCCTTCTAGCTTCCAGTGTTATTGCAGTCAGGAAGCCTACTGCTATCCTGATTCCTTCGGGCGAAACCTCTTTAATCTCTCTGGAACCTGGAAGATGATCTCTTCGTCCCTCCTCTGCAGAAATCTCATGCTGACATAACTTGCTATGTTTTCTTCCTTGGTTGTTCCAGATATTCAGCGTGCTCTTTCAGTCTGGAAACAGATCATTAAGACTGGGGACATTTTCGTGAATTCTACTTTCGATTATTTTTAACCTCCATCTTCTGTATTCTCTGTTTTTGGGATTCCTATGATTCGGATATTTGTCATCTTGAATATGTCTTCCAATTTTCTTCCTTTCTTCTCTCCTCACTTTTCCCTTTACTGTCTGAGTAATTTCCTCAACTAATTTTTCAATCATCTATTGATTTAAAAAATTTTCTCCTTTCTTTTTTTTTTTTTTTAAAGATTTTATTTATTTATTTGAGAGAGAGAGAATGAGAGAGAACACATGAGAGGGGGGAGGGTCAGAGGCAGAAGCAGACTCCCTGCCGAGCAGGGAGCCCGATGTGGGACTCGATCCAGGGACTCCAGGATCATGACCTGAGCCGAAGGCAGTCGCTTAACCAACTGAGCCACCCAGGCGCCCCAAAAATTTTCTCCTTTCATCTTGAATCTCCAAGAGCACTTTTTTGTTCCCTGAGAATTCTATTTTTTAAAAAAATAGTATCCATTCTTGTCTTTTAGATGCAATATCACCTCTTTCTAAGTATATAAGGTTCTCCTTTTCCCTGCCTATTTCCTGTTTTCTCTAAGACTTTTTTGTCTTTTATTGGTTTGTTTGAGTCTTTGCTTTTCATGTTAGAAGCTCTCCTCAAATATCTAGTGCTTCTTCACTGGCTGCTTAGGACAGAGCACCAAAAAGCTGTATAATGGTGCTTAGCAGTGCATGGGGAGGCTTGTCATGGCAGCCTGGGCCACTCCCTTGGGAAACTCTTTTTTTTTTTTAATTTCATTCATTTGACACAGATTGAGAGAGAGAGAGAGAGCACAAGCAGGGGGAACAGAGAGGGAGAAGCAGGCTCCTTGCTGAGCAGGGAGCCCGAAGTGGGGCTTGATCCCAGAACCCTGGGATAATGACCTGAGCCGAAGACAGATGCTTACCTGACTGAGCCAGCCGGGTGCCCCTCCCTTGGGAAACTCTTGATGTCATTTGAGAAACTTTATCTGGTCTCCTGCCTGGAGAATATAAACCTGGCTTTCACCATTCGGGGGAAGAAAGTGGTGGTCTCAACATTCCGTGTGTAAACTTGCACTTAATTCCCCTGTTTTCATGTACCTCTGCGCTTGATATCCTTCAGCTTATCTGTTTTATCTCCTCTAGAGAAGGAGACCTTTCCTCCAGTGAGGTCTAGTTACTTTGCTAAGGATGGGAGCAAGGAGTAGGGGGAAGGATCTGGGGCTCACCTGCTTTCGAGAAAACTTTCAACCAATCTTTAAGATTTTTTTTTATTCTTATTTTCGAGTAATCTCTTCCCCCAGTGTAGGTCTTGAACTTACAACTCCGAAATCAAGAGTCGCCTGCCCTACCAACTGAGCCAGCCAGGCGCCCCTCAACCAGTCTTCTTCTCACTGCTTTATTTTGTCCTTCCCCTTCTAGAAGCATTTTATGTCACTAATTCCTGAGTCTCTGGGGGTTCAGAGATATGATGTGGGGTGTTTGTGTCTGAGTTGGGACTTACCTTTCCCAGGCCTGCTTAGATTGTTTCTACTTACTAGTATCATATGTTTACTAGTATTATATGTACTAAATATGCTTTCTAGCCTTCAGAACTTTGTTCCTGTTGTCTCATTTGCCATGATTTTGTGAGTTTATGCATTTTTCTTTTTTTAGTTTCTTTTAGTTTTCATTTTTTTTAAAGATTTTATTTGAGAGAGAGAGAGAGCATGCACAAGTTGGGGGGGCAGGGGGAGAAGCAGACTCCCCGCTGAGCAGGGAGACCAACGCGGGCCTCAATCCCAGGAACCTGGGATCATGACCTGAGCCAAAGGCAGATGCTTAACTGACTGAGCCAACCAGGTGCCCCTAGTTTCATTTTAATGGTGTTTCAGGAAGAATGAAGTTAAAGAAGATGTTTACTTATTTTTTAAAGATTTATTTATTTGACAGAGAGAGAGAGATAGCAAGAGAGAGCACAAGCAGGGGCCAGGGAAAGGGAGAAGCAGAGTCCTCGAAGAGCAGGGAGCCTGACGTGGCGCTCGATCCCAGGACCCCGGGACCATGACCTGAGCCGAAGGCAGACACCTAACCAACTGAGACATCCAGGTGCCCCTAAAGAGTATGTTTAAATTGTTATTTGTAACTGGAAGTTCAAGCCAATGCTTGAATGTGAACTCCACTGTTCACCTGCCAAAAAACAGCCCTCCCACTACACAATCAATAATAATTAAGCTTTTATGATCTGTCAGATACTATTTTAAGCATGTGGACATTAACCATATGCTAGCTGGGGTCACTGTGAAAGCTTGGTGACCCCCTAATTTTGGCTTCACTTTTAGTGGCTATTTAACTAACTTCTTTCTGCCTCAGTGTTCACATCTGTAAAATGTAGCTACTAAATAGCACTTACCTGCCTTGCAGGGTTATTGTGCAGATTGTACAACACATATAAAGCTCTTGGCACAATGTCCAACAAATAGCAAACATTCAGAAAAAAGCACACTAGAATGGAGAGAACAGAAGGACCCTCCCTCCCAAGAAATCACGTGTGTATGTGCATGTGTGAGAGAGCGCGTCAGGGGTGAGTGTGACTTTGGCAACACCGTCCTGGAGACAGACCTGGGGTGGGGGGAGGAAGGCAATGTCCTGAGACCCCAGGGACTACCCTGAGATGCCCAAATCTGAGCATGTGTCCCCCTGCCCTTGTGACCTGACATTCCTCTGTGTGTCTGTCTCTCTGTCTCTCCTCTCTTCTTAACTATACTTCCCTCTGTGTCCCAATTCCTGTGTTAATATCTTTCTGTCTCTAGATATATTTGCTAACATAACTAGCAGGGATGCCCTATAAAGAAAACATTTTTTAAAGGTTTTTATTTATTTATTTGTCAGAGAGACAGAGCACAAGCTGGGGGAGCGGCAGGCAGAGGGAGAAGTAGGCTCCCGGCTGAGCAAGGGGCCCGATGCGGGAAGCGATCCCAGGACACAGGGATCATGACCTGAGCCAAAGGCAGATGTTTAACTGACTGAACCACCCAGGTGCCCCTAAAGAAAGCATTTTTATCTCCCTTTGCAAACTAAGAAACTGAGACACAAAGAGGAGCCATGCCCCAAATCATGGGGTTGCTACCAGGACTCAGAGCAGTAGATCTGACCCAGGGTCCATGCTCTTCACCCACCCTGGCCTCGTCTTCAAGTGTCTCACTTGTCAGTCTTTGTTTTTGTTTTTGGTTTTAAGATTTATTTATTTATTTGAGAGAGAGAGAGAGAATACATGAGTGGAGGGAGAGGGAGAGAGGGATCTCCAAGCAGACTCCCTGCAGATCGGGGGGCCTGACGTGGGGCTCGATCCCACGACCCTGGGATCACCACCTGAGCTGAAACCAAGAGTTAGACACTCAACCAGCTGAGCCACCAAAGCACCCCTGTCTGGTTTTTTTGGATCGTTCTCTCTTCACCACCAAACCTACTATTTTGTTTTCATTCTTATTCGATTTTTTTCTCCTCCATGAGCCCTTCTTATGCACGAACCTCCTGCCCCATCACTTTGTCTTTTTTCTTGCTCCTGATGGGGTTTTCAAATAAGTTGGGCTGAGAGAAGCCTGATGTGTGGAAGTGGAGCGTGACAGGGCTGTAGGAATTCCTTCCCTGGTAGGGTTTGAAAGCTGCCGTCGTGGAGCACCTGCCTCACTCAGCCTCACAGAGGAGAAAATCAAGAAGTTACTTGGCCCAGGTCACATAGTGGATGCCGGGAGGAGCCCTGCTCTCCTACTCTTCCCCCCATCCTGTTTCCACCATGAGCCAGGATCTCAGAATCCTCCCATTTGTCCTAAGGTGAACTAACTGCAGAGCTCATGACTTTGCCATGTCAGCTAGAATCAGGTTCAATGTATGCTTGTCTTCCTCTTATCTCAGGTAACGTGCACAGGTTTTAAGACCAACACGTGTTCTCCTTGTGATCTTGTATCCCACCGCCCGACAAGTGAGAAAATTGGCCACATCTGTGGGGAGAGCTCTTGTGCAGACCAGTCACATGCCTCCTCTTTTGGGACAACTGGTCTACAGGATCATCATAAACCAGAACTCCTGCCTTTTCTCTCAGTAAATATTTTCCCCTGATTTAAGCTCCCTCATGGTCTCTCTCCCCAGCTACTTCCCTGTCCTTTAGCAGGTCCCATGATTTCCCTTTGCTGACTGGAGGAATGAGGTACAGAGGAGCAGGGGACAATGGGTTGTGATGCTCATCTCGACCATGGACTGAGCTTTACAAACATTACTTCATTTCCTCCTTGCTCTAATCTCTACTTTATATTGTGAGAAACCAAAGCCCAGAAAGGTTTATTAAGAAACTTGTCATAGCACAACAAGAAGTTGGCCCTCTCCAAGCCAGAAAGAGCTCATACCACAACGTGACCATGCTAACACCCTGATCTTAGACTTCCAACCTATAGAACTGTGAGGAAATATGTTCTTCTGTTGTTTAAGCCACCCAGTCTGTGGTATTTTGTCATGGTGGCCTGAGCTGACTAATACACATTTCAAAAAGTTTGTATTTTAGTCAATGAGTCTATGATAAATTTCAAATTTATTAAGGAGTACTTTTCTGAATCTGTGAGAAAGGCCTGAGGAAAAGAACATTGCAAGTTATCATGTTTTTGTTTGTGGGTTTTTTCATTGTTTTGGGGGGTGGTTTGTGTGGTTTGGGGGTTTTTTTGTTTGTTTTGTCTGAGGGAATTCAGGTCAAATATACAAATTAATATATTAAAAAAAAGAGGAAGAAACTTGTCATAATGCTGTAAGGTCATCCAGCAGGAAAATGCTGGAACTGGAATTACCCTCACATCTGATTTCAGAGCAAGTGAGACTGGATAAAGAGATAGGATCCTGGGGGTGATTAGGAGGGAAGCTTATGATGAGGAGACTCAGAAGTACTCAGAAAACGTGGAATAGTGCAGAGGTAGTGGAAACAAAACATTAGGCTGGATGGATGTTGTAACCTGAGCACCCTGAATTGTAAAAACATGGCAGTGGGTTGGGGAATAGGAATCTCAGGCATTTGGGATTAGTGCTAGGGGCTTCTACTCTCACAATTACCCAAGCATCTGATGTCTATCAGAGTCCCCAAATCTCTGCCCAACCCTAAGATGCTGGGCAGAGGCTCTGGAGCTGGTGGGAGTTAGCCCGGGCACAATCTGGCTACTGAGGGGTGTCAGCAGAACCCGGGAGCAAGGAGGAGCAGGGGTTAAACTGCCAGTGCTCCCCATATGGGGCAGGACCCTCCCGGAGCAAACAGCTGTGGCCTCCACAAGGCAGCTGCTCCAAAGGCTGAACTGTTCTCTTTGCCGCCCTCTGGGACTCCAGGACCATGAGGGAAAGGGAGCATTCGGTGGGGAACCTGGTTTACATTTCAGATGGAGACTCTAATTGAGTCAGACCTGGGCCTCTTCATTTCTCATCACCACCAGGAGTCACAGAGCTCCTTTCATGTCCCAGGAAAGTCAGTTCTTTCTCTCCAGCAAGGCTCAGGCTTAACCCATCCCTGGCCCTCCGATGCATGTGTCATTCACCAGCACATGTTTGTTAAGTGGGGCGGTGGGGGGGGGGGGGCTCGCAGCATCAGCGAGATGCAGAAAGAATGAACACCACTCCGTTCCTCTGCTTCACGCTTTTACTGCTTCCTCGTGGACGCCATCTGGCCTGGAGTCCCCTTGTATCCCCACAACTCTCCTGTCCCTACACCTAGGCTGACAGATTCTTAAAGAAAGTCCATCTCCTGGGGGATTTAAAGATCAGGATTCTAAATACCACTTATTTTCCTGTATGTGATCTTGTACCGGTCATTGAGTTTCTTTGTACTGTGTATTCCTGGACCTTTACTTTTCCATTTCTATTCGTTTATTTTTATTTTTTAAAGATTTTATTTATTTATTTGAGACAGAGAGAGAGAGAATGCACACAGGCGGGGGGGAGGGGCAGAGGGAGAAAGAGAAACAGACTCCCGGCTGAGCAGGGAGCCCAATGCAGGGCTCCATCCCAGGACCCCGAGATCATGACCTGAGCCAAAGGCAGATGCTTAACCGACTTAGCCACCCAGGCGCCCCATTTATGTTCATATTTTAACATGAAAGCAATATATGCCTTTGGTAAATTTTTTTCCCTGATATGTCAGTATGTAGAGGTCAACCGATTAACAGTTTGGCGTATAGTCTTTGAAACTTTTTAAAAGTGAATTTTAAATACATAAATACATACAGCTTTGTTTTGCTTTGTTTTACATAAATGAGATAATACTATACAGACTTTCTGGAACATGCATTTTTTTAACTTAATATATTATGAATATTTTCTATCTAGAGATGTATAATTCTACTTCAATCTTTTAACAGCTGCATAGGATTTCATAAGTGGTATTAGAATTCATTCACCTGTTTCCCTATAAATAAACACATAGGTTGTTTCTAGAATTTCATTATTACAAACAATGCTATAATGAATTGCTTTGCGTTAGACTCAGCTGGGGTGATTGCGCAGCTCATGATTCACACAGTGGCAATGTCTGTGATGTTCCTCGGTCTTGGGGAACCGTTCCCTCCTTCTGCACCCTTTAACCTATAGACTGAATATGCACTGCATCATCCTGTTTCCAGAGCCACCATGATCTGTCCTAGGGTGGTGAGCACCCCTCAAGCTGAGCCATGCAGAATCTCTGCCCAGACTCTCTCATACGGGATGCAGGACAGAGGAGCCCTATTTTCTTTCTGCTTGGGGAACTGGGATGGCAAAAAACCCAGGAGCTGCCAGAGAGCCTGAGTCAACCCATGAAACAGCAGTGATAAGGGAGACTTTGTTTTTTCCTAACCAAATGTCTACATCATTTCTAAGGTCCCTCTGTTCTATATTCTACGACTCTGGGAGAATGATTATGGAGGGGACGCCAGGGCTCCTCAAGCCTGATTTCCATTTCATCCAAATCTCCTTCCTGTGAGCTGGGGGCTTCTGAATCCTTGGAAGATGAGTGATCTCTCTGGAAAAGTCCTCTCCTCTGTCGTCTTACTGGCTCTTCTCACTGTAGAGATTCTCCAGTATCTCCTCACTGAGACTACGTCTAGAACATAAGCACTACCTTCTCTGAGAAGCGCCATTCGAAAGCTATCATCAGTGATTTATATCTCCGTGTGGCTTTCCAGGTCTTTCCATGGAAGCAAACATAAAGCAGGGGAGATAAAAGCAGGAGAACCCTGGACATAGTCGATTAGTTAACAAGTATTTGTTGAATACCTGCCGTGCTCCAGGCAGGGGATAGAAAGTTTCCCACGTTCCTGGCCCCCATGTCATGAGGACCCGGCTCCCTGACATTCTCTCCTCCTGCCACCATCCATGGCGACTGTAATATCCATGTGAGCATGCCATCTAATAGCCTTAAGCTTCTTCCCTCCAAAAGCCTCCACCTCCTCCCTTCCTGCGTAAAATGAGGACAAGACTACCTCCTTCACAGGGTTCTTCTAAGGATCAAACCATTTAGTGTGAATAACTGTGCTCTGTAAACAGTAAAGCACCGCTACTCTTAACACGCAGAACGGGAGCAAGTGCAGGGAGCTCGGAGGAGGCCGGAGGGGAGGGGACTGGGGATAATTGGGATGTAGAGAAGCACTGGCCCAGAGGACCCCACACTGATAGAACCAGCCAGTGGGAATAGATGAAGGGCCCAGGAGGGGAGGTGAAGAACTTTGGAATGCAGAAGGCATTCAGCCTCCAACCCAGGAGTCAGACACCCCCCAACACCAATGTTATTCATCTCCCTGGAGAGGGGGGGCTCTAGAGGTTTCCATGCCCTGTTCTGAGCAGTGTCTGCCTGAGGCTGGCAGCCTCTCCCATGGGACATCTGTCTGTCTAGGCATTCATGTCGCCCCAGCCCTAAGGAGCAGACAGAAGGCTCAATGGGAGCTCCTTTCTCTCCCCTGCCAATCTCTCAGACTTCCGAGATGGAGAGAGATGGACAAAGAGATGCTGGCACCTGGGAACACTGCTAGGGTTGGGGTGGAGTGCGGGTGTGTGGACTTGAACCCTCCACTCCCCACCCCACCACCACCTTGAGGGCCACAGCAGGCCAGACAGCTTGGGGACGCGCGGCTCCCCTAAGGCAGCGCTGGGATATCAAAGCTGGAAGCGCAGGGGCATGTCAGCCTGGCTTTGTGGGCCCGGCTCCCATCAATGCATGAAAGCCTCGCTGTACAAACTGCATTCGCTGCGCTCCCAACCTGCATTCCCGATTGGTCACGGCCTGGCCCCAGCTGCATTCCTGGGCTGGAGGAGGCAGAGGGGCCTGGCCCCTTTGTTCTTCCCAAATCAGGGCTCAGAACCATGACAGGCTGATCACATTACCCAGCTGAGGTCAGCCTGGCAGGAATGACCCCCCTCCTGTACCCCCCCTCCTCACCATGCATGGCACACCACCTCGCTCCTTACCTGTACCCCTATGACCCGCTGCAGGGGGTCTTCGCTGGGGAAGGAAGATCCCCCAAACTACAGCTCTGCTGCTCCTTCTAAGGGCAGATGCTTGGAGCCGTGCCCAGACCTTCATTCCAGGGCTTGTCCAATTTCGGGCCATCTCCAAGGGCCTGCAGCTGTTGTTGGACCCCTCTGAACCCACACGACATGAAACCACATGGCATTTGGGACCGGGGCTCAGTCTCAGACAAACCCCATTTTCATAGATAAGATGCTTTTCTGTCATAAGCCTCATTTAAAAAGCTGCCCACTTGGCCCGGCGCCGCCATCTCCGCCCCCGGCCGCCCCCACCTTCCCGGGCCTCCTTACAGGAACACAAGCTTTGATACTCCCCTGCCTGGCTGCAATCCTGACCGTGCTTCGTGTTTGTTGTGTAACTTCGGGTGACCGACCTAACTCATCGGGGCCTCAGTTTCCTCACTTGTAAAATGAGGATAACCATGAAGACTTAAAAAGATATTGTATGAGAGATTTTTGGCATGTTGTAGATGCCAGACAAACATGATTTTTCCTGCTTGACTCGCTTCCCCCTGGAAGGCCCAGAGAAGTTAAGTAAGTCACCCAAAGTCACACAGCAGGTAAGTGGCAGAGCCAGGATTCAAGCCAGGCAGGTGAGATATCCAAGCCAGGGTTCTGGTTAAGGAGGCCTGGGAAAGGAAGGGGGTGGTAAGACGTCACTCCTACTCGAGGTGGGCAGTGGCTTGAGAGGTATAGATTAGTGGCTTGGGCTTCAGAAGGACAGTGGAGACAGAGGGAGGCAGACAGGCTCTACCAAAGCCATTTGTAATGGCGGCTGGTTGGCCTGGAGGACCACCCGTCAACCGCCCATCTGAGTTATACAACAATCGTGAACACCCATCATGACTGATGGATTATATTCAGAGATTTTCAGCACCAAGGACTCCTATTCTCACTCTCACCCCCATGGATTGTTTTTGAAAGATTTTCATCCACAAAACAAATTGAATTCATTAAATTACTAATTAACTTTTGCCTCATGTTTTACCAATCAAGGGCCTACATAATCCAAACTTCTGATTACAGGAGATAATTCGAGGGAATGTGATTTTTTTTCTTTTTTGCTTTTCAGTATGTTTATTTTGGAATTAATTTATATCTTGAGTCAAAAGATAAATATATTAATTATCAAGAAGGCCCAACCAGAAAAATATCTGAGGTATTTAACTTATCTCCCCAGGTAAGATAAAGGAGGACTCAGCCTCTTAATGTGCTTAAGTATGAAGAAGTCAGTGAGAGTGACCATGGTCTCTGCTCACTCCTTCTTTTTTGATGTTTTCATTAGTCTGAGCCACCTTTTTATTCGTCTTCCCAATCAATCTTTTTGAGTACCTATGAATACACTACAGCCTCTGCCCTGGAGAAAACTGAGGTCTTGTAGGTAGTGCAGATAAGAAAAGAGCCACTGCAATAGGGTATGATAACATCATGCTCTGGGTAAGCACAGGTGGGATGGGAGATTCAGGAGACAAGGAATGCAGCCTTGGGAGGTAGTATGGACTGAATGTTGTGTCCCCCAAGTGCGTACGTTGAAGCCCTAACCCCCAGTGTGATGGTATTGGAGGTGGGCCTTTGGGAGGTAATGGAGTCAGATGAGGTCATGAGGGTGGGGCCCTCATGATGGGATTAGTGCCCTTATAAGAAGAGACACTAGAGCCCCTCACCCTCTCTCCACGCACGTGCACTGAGGAAAGGCCGTGTGAGGACACAGTGGCAGTCCCCAAGCCAGGAGGAGAGTCCCCACCAGGAATTCAATTGGCCAACACCTTGATCTTGGACTTCAGGCTCTAGAACTGTGAGAAGTGAATTTCTATTGATTGAGCCACCCAGTCTACCATATTTTGCTACAGAAGCTAGAACAGACTAATGTAGGAGGTGTGCTAGATATTCTCCTGTTGTCCCTCCAGATCTAGTCTATACCTGTATCACCCTGCCCTTGAGCTTCCAGTTGGGTTTTACCAATGGGAGGCCCTGGCCCCAGGAGGGCGAGTCAGCTCCCTCCGGGGTCAGCCAGGGTGGGTGGGCTGAGGCTTCGATCTTCTACTGAAGGCCACAGTGCCTGTCAGGCAACCCCCTTCTTAACAGTTACAGGGCTTACAGGGTTCCAGTAACCACCCCCTTCCTTTGTCCCATTAGGCCTATGGAGAACGACACTTGGGGTGCTATCATTACCTATCTCAACACCCCTAGTTAGTGTCGCTTAATCCTGCCAATGGCTTTGTCAAATATCCTTTTTTTTTTTTTTAAGATTTTATTTATTTATTTGACAGAGACAGAGATAGTGAGAGCAGGAACACAAGCAGGGGGAGTGGGAGAGGGAGAAGCGGGCTCCCCGCTGACCATGGAGCCCGATGCGGGGGCTCGATCCCAGGACCCTGGGATAATGACCTGAGCCGAAGGCAGACGCTTAACGACTGAGCCACCCAGGTGCCCCTGTCAAATATCCTTCTTAAACTCTCCTCAACTCCTGGGTTTGAATGAGCCATTTTTCCTCTGGGAGCCTGACTTATACAAAAAGTCAAGGGGGGGCCTGACTGGCTCAGTCAGTGGAGCATGTGACTCTTGATCTTGGGGTTGTGAGGTTGAGCCCCACATTGGGTGTAGAGATTACTTAAAATTAAAACCCGGAAAAAAAAAAAGTCAAGGAGAGCTTCCCAGAGGGGTGATATTTAGGCTGACATCTGAAGGATGGGTAGGAGTTAGTTAGCCTCATTGCAGAAGATATATGATTTCTATCAGTTTTTTTAAAATAAATATTAGAATAGCTCCCCAACCTCTGTTACTAACTCCAGAAACACTTGGTCTTTGGTGTGTCCAGGTTGGGAATCACCAGCCCTGAGCTCTTTAGAGGCTCACAGACCCAAATGCAAGGTCTGAGGCTTTCTCCTCTCAGCCACACCTTAAGGTTGGAAAAGAAAAAGTTGGGGGCTGCACCCAATGGAGGTGGTACCCTCTCACTTTCCCTTGAGGGCTGTCCTGGGATTTGAGCGGGACCCTACCATTCCCACCCCTCGCCCCATCCCTAAGCCAGCTCCCGTTCTCTCAGAGAGTTGACCCTTGTGGGAAGCTGGTGGAAATGATGCTTTGGGAAGGAATGGCCCATCCATCCCCTGTCCTCTCCCCATGGTCCCTCAGGCTGAGGGGACAGCTGCCTGAAAGATCAGGTTTTAGGAAAAAACCTCCTACGTGGCAATCCTGGGCATCGGGGCACCTGCCAAGGGCCCACCCCCGTCCCAACTCCCTCGGCCCCGCCATGGGGAAAGGCTGAGCCAGGCTGTGGGCCTGTCCAGCTCCTCCCTCCCACCTGCCCGAGGCTAGTCTCTCTCCCACTCCCAGTCTCCTCCAATTAGATAATTCATGTTCAGGTTTTTTGAATCCAGCCTTCCCACCAGCCCAATTTGGCACCTGCCCATGCCCTCCCCTCTCCCGCCACCACTCTGGGCTCCACCTCGTATATCTTGGTGGAGACCTCCCTGTGCTTATTCCTGCCTCTGGGCTGTTGCTGGGTCCCAACACCCTTCCTCCTCCTGATTCCTAGCACCTTTGGAGGCTAGCCTATCTCCCCTACCTTGAGGAGTTCACAGCCTCCAGTACCATTGGCCGCCATTATCTGCACTCCTTGATGAGGCGCTGAACGCTGCCTGGTACCATTATTTAGATAATCACATCAGCTGCTATGTTTTTCTGTGTCAGGCATTCGAGGGTGAGCCAGTCTTCACAATAACCCCATCAGGCAGGTATAGTCATTATCAGGTTACTGCGGAGGTAACTGAGACCCCAGGAACTTTCTAGGCTGGGAAATGGTAGTGAGCAGCCTCAAACCCAGGTCCTTGTGTCTTAAAGCCCTGGTTCCTACCACTGCTCCTTGTTATGTCTCCCCAGGAGAGTGTACATTCTTTGTGGCCAGAGACCTCATAACGTAGTGCTCCTGTATTCCACACAAAGCCTGGCAGCACAAGGCCCCAACTGCCCCTCAGAGCAGCTCTGGTTACCATTTAATACTTCAGATTATGTCGGTGCTCTGCTCAGAACCTCCTGTTGTCTTCCCTTCTTACTCGGGATACAAGCCAACATCTCTGATGGCCTGCAAGACGCTATGTCATCACACACACACACACACACACACACACACACACACACACACACACACACACACTCTACCCCTTACCTACTCTGCTCAAATCACACTGGCTCTTTGCTATTGCTCAATGTGCCCAGCGTGGCCCCAAGTCCATCCATGAGTAACTGGCAAAGCCAGCCCCCAGGCCTCCCTGTTCACAGGCCAGCGTTCTGTCCACTCCGTGAGGCTCCCTCCCAACTGCCCTGTCACAGCCCTGCTTGCCGCCAGAGCCAAGGGGGCGGCAGCATTTCTGTGGCAGCTGTGTTCCCGGCTGGGCACTCTGGGGCTTGCAGACCCTCGCCCGCACCTGCTGATGGAGATTTCCAAGCTTCCAGTCTGACCCCTGCCTCCCTCTTGGACTACGTTCCTCCTTCTCCCCTCCTCCCTGGGCCCCAGCCCCCAGGTGCTTGTCCTCCAGCGGCCCGGGCCACCTCATTGGGCCCCGGCTCCCTTCCCCACCTGGCTTTGCTCATGCTGTCCCCTTTGCCCAAAATGGCCTCCCGAAGTTTGCCTCTCCAAGTCCTCACAGTCCTGTTGAAATTGCACCTCATCCTGAGCTTAGCCAATCTCCCCCAGTCCCTCCCCATTCTAAGAGCAAAATCCCTCTCCCTCCGCTGTTCGTCAAGGTATGCTGGTTATCTGTCTGCCCCACCAATGCCATGTGGCACTTTTCTCAACCAGCTTCTAACTTACCAGCTCAGACTCACGCATATGTCAGTCCTCACCTTTACACTTGAGACCTGACAAGGCAGAGAAAGGCTCTTGTCCCCGCTGGGTTCTCGGCGGCTGGCGCCCAATTCATACATGTGGATTTGAAAGTGTTATGTTCTGGGGCGCCTGGGTGGCTCAGTCAGTTAAGCGTCTGCCTTCGGCTAAGTGCATGATCCCAGGGTCCTGGGATCGAGCCCCCGCATTGGGCTCCCTGCTCAGGGGGGAGCCTGCTTCTCCCTCTGCCTGCAGCTCCCCCTGCTTGTGTGCTCTCTCTCTGTCAAATGAATAAATAAAAAAAATCTTAAAAAAAAAAAAGGAGGTATGTTCTCTGAGAGGAAATGCAGTTTGAGAAGAGAGCAGCGTTGCCCCTGGTCATGAAGCCACGTCCGAGGCAGGTACCACCCCACTAGGCTGTCGGTAGCACCCAGGCCCCCCAGACGGCTGTCGTGTCAATGTGGTAGGCAGAGCTCAAGATGCCGCATGACTTTCATCGCTCGGTGTTACCCCCGGACTGTGTTATGTTGTGCGGCAGAAGAGAGGTGATTGAGATGAGCATAAGTAATCACCATGAGCCCCTCTGAAGTAAAGTGTGTCCTCCAGGTGGTGGCAGGAGGGAAGTCGGAGATTTGAAGCAGGAGAAGGATTTCCTATCCTCGCTGGCTTGCAAAGGGCAGGGGACACATGACAAGGAATGTGGATGTTGTCTGGGAGCTGAGGGCACCCCCTGGCTGACAGCCAGTGAGGCAGCACGGACTTCAGTCCTGTAACCATGAGGAACTGAATTCAGTCAACAACCTGACTGAACTGGGAGGCAGATTCATCCCACAGCCTCCAGAAAAGAGCACCTAGATTTCAGCCTCTGAGACTTTGGGCAGAGGACCCGGATGAGCCAGGCTGTGCAAACTCCTGACCCTCAGAACTGTGAGCTAATGTGTTTGTGCTAAGTTGCAACCTTTGTGGTAATCTGTTATATAACAATAGAAAAATAATATAAGTATATCCCAAATATTGCATGGGATATACTTATACTAAAACAAAAACAAAAACAAAAACAACTTCAGGGGCGCCTGGGTGGTTCAGTAGGTTAAGCATCCAACTCTTGATCTCAGCTTAGGTCTTGGTCTCGGGTGGTGAGTTCAAGTCCTGCATTAGACTCCATGCTGGGTGTGGAGCCTCCTTACAATAAAATAAAATAAAAAACACTTCCTTGTTTTCCTGTAAATCAAATTTAGGTGGGCCTTTTGTATTTTTTTTTTAAAAGATTTTATTTATTTATTTGACAGAGAGAGACAGCCAGAGAGAGAACACAGCAGGGTAAGTGGGAGAGAGAGAAGCAGGCTTCCCGCTGAGCAGGGAGCCCGATGCGGGGCTCGATCCCAGGACCCTGGGATCATGACCTGAGCCGAAGGCAGACGCTTAACGACTGAGCCACCCAGACGCCCCTGGCCTTTTGTATTTTTATTTGCTAAATCCAATAACCCTAAATCCCAGCTAGGTCACCAGGGCAGACCAGTTCAGAGCTGGGCCAGGAGCCAAGTGAGATTTCCCTAGCTGGGGGCACAGAGCTCCGTGGGCCAGAAATGATCTGCACATCCTCTACCCCCAAAGCAAAAGAAAAGGTTTCTAGGGGACCTGCCCAGCACCCTGTACACAGGTTGTAACAATTTCCCTCCAAAGCAAGGGTTCCTAACTTGGAGTCTAGACCCCTCGGGGCATCCACAGATAAAATTCTAGGGGTCTGGGAACCTTGATGGCAAGAAAAATCACACCCTGTTTTCACTGTCCTCTGATACTTAATACTTCCTTCAATTAAGAATATAGGTATTATCAGGGGATGCCTGGGTGGCTCAGTCAGTTAAGTGTCAGCGTTCTGCTCAGGTCGTTATCCCAGGGTCCTGGGATCGAGCCCCGTGTTGGGCTCCCTGCTCAGCGGGGAGCCTGCTTCTCCCTCTGCCTGCCCCTCCCCCTGCTTGGGCTCTCTCTCTCTCTCTTTTTCTCTCTTTCTGACAAATAAAGAAATAAAAAATCTTAAAAAAAAAAAAAGAATATAGGTATTATCAGTACCTGTGACTTTGTTACCGATAGAAATCACATAGTAGTTTTTGCTGATATCACTAAATATTATTTGCATTCATCACTATTTTGAAATTATGATAATTAAATATTGTTATTTAATGTGTTAATAAAGAAGCATGTACATTGCCATATAACATATTTCTAATGTTTGAACACTATATTTTGATATAATTGGTTTCCTTTGTAAGTCTAATGCATTTTTTTTTTAAGATTTTATTTATTTATTTGTCCGAGAGAGTGAGGGAGAGATAGAGAGAGAGAACATGAGCAGGGAGGGGGCAGAGGGAGAGGGGAGAATCCCAAGCAGACTCAACACTGAGCGTGGGGCCTGATGTAGGGCTCGATCCCACGACCCCAGGATCACAGCCTGAGCTGAAACCAAGAGTTGGACATTCAACCGACTGAGCCACCCAGGCATCCCTAATGTATTTAAAAACAAACAAACAAACAAAAAATCCCACCTTATTCCGAGAAGGCGCCCATAGGCTTTACCAGACTGTGTCCCTGGATGAGAAGGCTAGAGCCTGGTAGGAGCAATGGGGCGCAATGGACAAGATGCCAGGATATCAGTAAACTTGGGTTCAGATGCCAGCAGTAATACCTCATTGTTGTGAAAACGAGATCAATTACTTAACCTTTCTGAGGCTCAGTGTCCTCTTTAGAATAGAGTTTCTGAGAGAATGAAAGACGTAATATAGAAGTAAGAACCACCTGGCACAGACTGGTCCTCAGTAAATGAATGCTAGTTTTTGTTATTAACAACAATTACGATCAATAAGTATAACCACAGTCCCTCGGTGATTATAATATAATACATTACAATAACTACAATCATGTGTCATTGGATCCTCCTTTCCCTTCCCCTGTCCCCCATACTTTGGCTTAGTTGCCTTTGGGCTCTAGCAGGGACCCTGGTTTCCTGTGGCCTCCAAATGGCGTGGCCCCATATAGCCACAGCCCCCTCCCGGGTCCCTCAGGCCCAGCCCCGGGCTCAGCCCGCACACCCCTAGCGCTATCTACCCATGGCTCCAGCAAATAGAGCAAAAGTACACGTCCCCTCCGTGGTGGTGATGACCTGCACTTTGCTAATGAGAAGCAAGCGGCCTGCTGTGCTCAGTGCAGAGGGAGGACAGATCCCCGCCCCAGAGCAAGCTCACATTCCTGACGTGGCACAGGGTGACACGGCCAGGAAGGGGCAGAGGCCCTCTCTGCCCAGGCCTTTCTTTGTACACCAAAGCCCAAGACAGTGGGGATGCTGGAGCAGTCCCCACCCCTGCACCCTCCCCACGGCCCTTCCTGTTACGGGGCACTGGACCCAGTCCTGGGCGCGGGCAGGAGGGCAGCCAAAGCCTGAGTCACTGGGAGGGGACAGTTGAGTCGAGATGTGGTCTCCGTGGGGAGGACAGAGGACAGAGAGGGCTGGAAAGGCCTGCATTCTTTCAGCAGCACTGTGGGGTGAGCTGGAACCCTGCTGGGCCTTCTTCTGTCTTCTGCGCCCTGTCTCCCAGGCGCCCCCCTCCTCTGGAAGCACCGGAACCCTCTTCTTCCCAACTCAATTCTCTCTCACGCAGAGTCATTGGTCCACCAGGAGAACAGGCCTGCAGAGGGCTGCTGACTCACGCCAGGTAGCAGGGCAGCGTGAGGAGTGAAGTTTATTGCCTTGGGCTTTGGGCAGAGTTGGAGGTGCCGGTTGGACCCTTAGGCCCGGAAAGACAGGTGTCCCTGAGGCAGGCCCTGCGTGGGTCTTCTCAGCCTGGCACACCGGATGTCCCACACCCAGGGCCAGAGGCGCAAGTGGGACGCTGCCAGTTCCCACAGCGAGGCCTGCCCAGAACTCCCTGCCAGGCTCGGCCATCGGCCCCATGCACGTGTCACTCAGTCCCCACTCCTGGCTTCACACGCTGGCTTCTGCCGCCTGTCACGTGTCTCCCTCCCCCGCCCCCACACCGGGTCCCCTGCTTCTCTGGGACTCTCCACTCTAACTCAGGGGTCTCGGGTTGTCTGTCGGCTGGTGTTAGCATCTTCTACAGCTTCGGGAGAGGGAACCCCCCTTCGCTTGTCATCCATGGAGCCCTCCTCACCAGGCTTGCACAGCCCCCCTAAGGAAGCGGGTGGATTTGGACCCTGTGACTTGGTTTCCAGGACACCGGCAGGGAACCCCCCCCCCACCCCCAATGACTCTCACAGCTGCCCTCTTGTGCTCCCAGGAGGAGACAGCCATCCCACCCCCTTGCCGCCGCCCTCGAGGCTCACAATCCCCAAGTCTCCTCTTAGCCAACAGCACCGGTCCTGACCCCTGTAGGGCCAGACAGGGTTAGAACCAATCCTGACAAAAACAAGAAGCATATTAGTCTTACGGGGAGGCTAGAGAATTATCCTCTCTTTCCAGGGAAGGGAGAACACTATCAAGCACGTTCCGTGCCATCTTAGACACAGTTCAGGGAACTTTCCGGAGAACATCTTAGTTACTCCTTACGAGAAGCTGCAAAATCGGGGTTTTCTCCATTTTATAGGTGAGAACACTGAGGTTCAGAGAGTTCTCTAATGTGCCCAAAGCTGAGGAGTGGAGCTGGACATTAGCCATGTCTATCCCGTTCCATAATTCATGTTCTTTGCCAACACCAGACTCTCTTAGGCCTGCCAACCCACTGTCTCCCCTGAATCTCTGCCCACTTGGTCCTGCCTCAGTTTCCCATTTGGCTTTCCAATTCCCCACTGGGGCTGGAGGTCATCCCAAATCCCTTTCCATATGTCTGGAGCCCCAACACACCTCCTAATTCTTGGCAGTCCCTTCCCCTGGGATCGGCCCCTGGGCCCTGTGTTATCCCAGAGCCCATAGGGCCCCTGCATCCAATTGGCTGACCCCTCAGATCATGCTGCTGCTGCCCTTTCTCACGGTTTTCTTGCTGCTCTGTTCATCCATAGGATTGAACCTCGTTGGCCTGACACTGGCCCGAAAGAAGGTTGACTTGCCATACCCTTGTGGATACCGCCTTGGGGCAACGGGAGACTGTTCTCAGAGCCCCACGGCTGCCTGGCCCAGCCTCTCCCTTCTCTACTCCCCTGTCCTCCGAGCAGTCCTGTGAGGGTGCCTGCCCTGCCCGGAGACTTGGGTCTGTTACAACCTCCAGGCCCCCCTTGCTCAGGGAGTGGGGATCCCACACGATAAGAAACAGCCAAGGACACATGTGGAGGTTGGGAAGGGGTTCTGGAAAAGCCTTTCCAAAGGGGTGTGGATGCAGGAAACATCTAGAGAGAGGTTGGCAAGAGATGTCCAGGCCTGGCTTCCTGGGCACGAAGGGAACTGGACCTGGGTGGAGGGCGGCCAGGAGACGCCTTCACTTCCCGTGGGGCAGCCTGTTTACATTCTGTCTGCTCACATGGCCTTTTCCAGACTGCTGGCCCAGCTTCCCCACACACTGTCCTTGTCAACACCCTCCCTGTTCCCTGCTGCCCCCACGGAGGGACACTGCTGTCTGCCATGGCTCCGCCCCCGCCCAGGAATGGGGAGAGCCCCGGGGGAGACCAGAGAGCCGAGAGGCCTCACAGCCCTTTAGCTGCCGAGCCTCTCCCTTCCAGGGGGACCCTCACCTTTCTCTTGCTTCTCTCACGTGACTTTTAGCTCCCCTCCCCCTCTCCTGCCATTCTATACCTATCTCTTCCCCCAAAAGTCTAGGGAACGATGGCTCGGAGAGGTGGGGGTGCCGCACACCCCCACACAGGGCAAGTCGGGATCAGAAGCCCACATCCCTCTAACCGATGTTTCCCAGACCCAAGCCCACCCTTGCCACGGGGCCTCCAGCAGCTATAGGTAGCACAGATCTGTTCCAAACCAACAGCCTGGGGCTGGCTGAGCCCTTTCTCCACCCGCGGCCAGCCTCCCGCCTTTCCCGTGGGGTGCAGCCTTCCCCGCCGTTCTGGAACATCCTTAGTCAAGGGCTGCAGGAAGGGGCTGAGGGAGGGCCTGGGGTGGGCAGAGCAGGGATGCGGGAGCAGCTATGTTCTGGGAAAGAGCAAACGGCTGAGGACAGACAGAGACAAAGATGAAAAGACCGACAGGAGCTGGGGGAGACAGACAGAGAGACAGAAAAGCACCAAGAGGTCCAAATTGACACCACATGGCCGTTATGCTGGACCCCAGGGCCCAGCAAACAAGGTTTCGTGCTGAGTCAGTTACCATGGTGACAAACATGCAGGAAATCTCCAAGATAACTGGAATAGTGGCAATAACATGTGTTTTGTATAAAACCTCCTCCTTCCCTCCCCCCGCCCCCCAATGTACTCGTTGCATTACTCGGGATAAACTTGGCTTTTGCAATCACCTTCCCTGAGAGGAAGCTCTAAGGTCATCGGGTGAAGGGAAGAACTACCCTGGGGAACGGATGGGCCTGGGAGAGATTTCCACGCCTCTCACCTCACTTCTGCCTTCTTGAGTCCAGATTTGGGTTCCCATAGCCTTCTGCTCCAGAATGCAAAGGCCCCAGAGTCTGAATGCCGGTTGGAGGTCACGTGGTAGGCCTGAGGGCCGAGGAGAGGGTCTTCCTTTGCAAGCCCAAGGAACCGCCCAACAGAGTGCAGGCTGAGTGGAGACGCAAAGCTAAAATGGGGCACGTGAGCCAGGCGCCCTGAGAACACTGGCACTTCTATGGGGCGACCCCCGCCCTCGCCCCCAAAGCAAGGGCAAGGATATCTGGGGGAAGACGTGGAGAAGCAGGGGAGGAACTGGGGGCTCTTGGCAGAGCCCCAGGAGGCAGATCTGGGGATGGAAGAAGGCGAGGTGCCTTTCAGAGAGCCTCTCAGAGAGCCCCTCACCAGCTCCCCCTGCTCCTAAGGCCACCACAAAAGGCCCAGCTGGAAGCCAACCAAGTCCGTCCCTTCCCGCCAACTCCCCTTGACACGTCTCTGGGTTGCTGACAGAAAGGATCCTGTGGTAAGAACCCAAGATTTCCAGTCAGGTCCTGCTGCCCGATGCTTGCACAATTTCAGGCAGGCCGCACGACTTCCCTGGGCCCAAGTTCTCGATTCTGCTGCGTGGAGCTAACAATAACTTATCTCGGAGGGCCTTAGGAGGAGCAAATGTCCTGGCGCACAAGGGAGTGCTCGGCACCTCGTGAAGCTCCGCGGCCACGTGCCTGGTTGCTGCCGTGACTCAGGCAGAGAGGAGTGGACAGGCCAAGGGAGCAGGGAGAGGTTGCAGGCAAGGTTCATGTGAGGAGACTTCCTGGTTTCGCTAAAGACATTACACCCAGATTTTCCGATCTAAACAACCAGCTTCAGCTGTGATTTCCCATCTTGGAAACTTTCTGGGAAATGATCTGTGATAGAAATGGTTTGGGAGGGGTCCACCTGGACACAGGGGACCTTGCTTGGTTTGGAGCATTCCCCTCGGGAATGCCAGCACCAAACTGTGGCCTGGGGGGCGGGGGGGGACCAAGGGGGGAGTTCTATCTGCTGACCCTTGCTCCTGACCCTCTTGAGCGCCACAGCGCCAGTCCCTCCTGCATCGAGAGCACTGAGCCAGGCCTGGAAGCAGCCCTTAAATGACCCTCTAGGGTCAAACGAGGTGGACGGTACCAGCTCCCTTGGGAATGTAGAGATCTCTCAAACTGAGACCAGAATTGCTGCCTCTTCGCTGTTGGGAAGAATGAAATCCACCCCGTTCACATCCCAAATTCAAAGCCTTACTTTGGTACCATGCTGGGAGAGATGGAGAGATAGGAAGGGGAAAGCAAGGAGAGCTGGACCCTTGGTGTCTAGCTCATGCAGCAACAGCCAAGCCTGGGGAGGGATTGGCTTATGGAGGAGGATT
Source organism: Halichoerus grypus (assembly GCF_964656455.1). Classification (NCBI taxonomy): domain Eukaryota; kingdom Metazoa; phylum Chordata; class Mammalia; order Carnivora; family Phocidae; genus Halichoerus; species Halichoerus grypus. The sequence continues at coordinate 90,472,183 of NC_135722.1, read as the reverse complement.
ATTCTTTCCTGGATCCAGGACTAGGGCAGGACCCCTGAAGGAGCAGGGGCCTGGCAGCTCCTCGAAGGTGGCACGCCAGCCGAGCCAGCAGGGAGAAAGGCAGACCAAGGCCCCCCCGGCCAACCCTGGTTCCCTGGGAGGACAGCAGGAGGTCTGCTGGGTGGAATACCACCTCCCCAGCTGGCTGCCTCTTCTGTATCTGGTTTCACTCTCTCCCTGCTTTTTCCATATTGATTCTCTTTGGCCCTGGGGCAATTTTTCCAGCTCTTCATCTGTTTCTGTGTGGTACGAGTGGAACAGGCAACCTCAGGGACAGAAGGCTGATTCCGTGTGTGTGTTTGTGCCTGTTGGGGGCAGAGGTGGGTGGCGGGTGACGGCGTAAGGAGAAACAGAAGGAATTAGTAGCCCTGAGCCTGGCAATCCTGGTCGCGTCTCCGAATGTCGCTGGGGAAGTCCAAGGGCTAATGGGAGCCAGAGGACACTAGAGCCTGGAGGGCAGCAGAGCGCTCTCCTACCCTCTTTCTTCATAATTCCTCAGGGTTTTTGAGAGGAACAGGGATAAGCTGTAGATTACAGAAGAGCCTAGCCCAAGCCCCCTGGGGGTGTACGCAGAACACCGAGGCACAAAGCCTGCCTGAAAGATTCTGGGGTACGGGGTTCGGTGGCCCTGGGGTGGGGGCAGCGTGCAGGCAGCCACTCCTCTCTGCGAGCCAAGAAGTCTTCTCCAAGGGATTAGCAGGGCCTTCCTGCCACCCCTTTTGGCTGGTGCAGAAGCCAGAACACCACCCCTGGCTGCCAGCCAGCCTGCGTCTGGGGAGCCAGTTCTCGCTTGGAGACTTGCAGACACACTGCTGGGGCCAGAGGACGGGGGGGGGGGGCGGGGGTAGAGGCTTCTGGGGAGTCCCTGGGGCCACCCAGCTGGGATAGTGACCCTGCAGTTCGGCCAGCTCCAGCTACCGGGGAAATATGCGTTCCTTGGCACCCCCTTGGCTGAGGGTGGGCAGGGAGTCAGAAGGGTCTCTTGGTGGTCTGTCTTCTCTCTCTCTCCCTCTCTCCTGAAGATAGGGAACACTGAACCAATGCATACCCTGGAAGACCAAGCACAGCAGGCCAGGAGTCTCGCACAGATGTATGGCCTGTTGGAAAACCAAGTCCAAGTTAAGGGGCGGCAGTGCTTTGGGGCAGGGATGGGAGTGGGACTAACGTTTCAGGAGCAGGACTTTGCACCCACGGGACCAGTGGGATGAGAAGGAACCAGTCCGTGTCTGCAAGTCCTCTCCAAAGACAGGACTGTGTGGCCACAAGGGGACTCGGAAATGGCTCTTGTAGAGGAGGAACGGGAGACCCCGGGAGGTCACGTGACCTGCCAAAGGCCGTGCGGTGATTGGTCAGCGGAGCCCAGGCTGGGACCCAGTCAGTCTGTCCATTAGGCCACGCCCCTCCTTTTGATCCTCTGCCTTTTGTCAGGACCTTGCGACCCGGAGACCCCCAGCATGAAGGGAAGGTGGGCCAGCTGCCCTGGTGGGGCACAGGCTGTTCTACCCTGTGTGGGAGCAGGGTCCGGAGTAGAAACAGCTGCTGAGGAAGGCACACGGGAGCCTGTGTCCCTGGGGAGAGGGGCTCTCTAGAACCAGCGGTGCCCACGGAGGGGTCCCATTCCAAGTGGTCCCCGGGCCAGCTCTAAATCTACGGGGGCTGCACTTGTCTCTCCCCTTGTCCTTCCCTGCACTCTGCTGAGTCAACAAACACGGCACTCAGGCAGCTTTCTGCTGGCAAACACCCCGACTTAGCAACCACTCCTAGAATAAATAAACACTCGCGCACTGCACGCTTACACACACTCATTCACATACGCTCGCCGGTGCTCCCCGCCGTCCGTGGAGCCCCCACCGGGCTCCAGCCTCACACACACAGGCTCCCTTCAACGCCGTGACCAAGACTGCCACCTGCCGCCAGGGTGCTGGGGCTCCGGGATCGGGGACCTCAGAGGCGCCCAGAGCCAGATTGCAGGCTCGAGGCTCGCTCTGCCGTGCACAAGCTTGTGCAGGAGGACCGCGTCCAAGAACCGCTGAGGGTCGCCCTGAGGGGCCCCGGGTCGGTAGGGCAACCGGAAGACCTTCAGGGTGATACAGTGATGAGTTCAACCATCGGAAGCTCTGGGAGACAAGGACACTTGCCGGAGATCTGAGCATCGGGCCTTACAGAGGTAGGGTCAGAGCTCTTGACCAGAACTCTTTCCACTTCCCCATGAAAGGCCCCTTCCCCTGCCCATCCTTTGTGCTCAGTTTAAAGGGGACAAGCACCATCCTGGGGGCAGAATCAAGAGATGACACTTAGATAGTAAAGACCCTGCCTAGTTCTGGAATGACGTTCTTTTTTTTTTTTTTTTTTTAAGATTTTATTTATTGATTTGAGATAGATAGAGAGCACAAGGAGGGGGGCAGAGGGAGAGGGAGAAGCAGGCTCCCGGCTGAGTAGGGAGCCCGATGTGGGACTCGATCCCAGGATCCTGGGATCATGACCTGAGCCGAAGGCAGACGCTTCACCGACTGAGCCACCCAGGCACCCCTGGAATGATGTTCTCAACAAGGCCTGGGCAACAAGGAGGAGGAGCCCTCTCACGGTGTGGTGGCCATGGCCTTTGCCGTGACCTTGGAGCTGCCTGTCTTCTCCTTGAGTAGGGTGACTTCCTATGGCATCCAGCTCACAACCGAGTGCCAGGTCCCCCCTCATCGGTAAGTCAAATGGGAATGTCAGAGTCCGTGTTCCAACTAGGGAACAAGAAAGGCAAAATCATCTCAGGCCAAAGGAACTAGACGTTAACGGCAAGAAGTCGTGTTTGATACGTAAGAAGACGAGGACACCCAAGAGGTGAGGAGGTGGTGGTGTCTGAAGCTGCGCTGAAGCCCAGATCACAGTGGGAGACAAGTGGTGACAGCCACAGACAGAGACCAGGCCTCGAGCCGGGCAGCACGACACAGCAGACCCGTATTAAGTGTCAGCATCAGGCCTATCTGGTTTCAGGTCCTGACTTCTCTGTTATTAGCTGTAGGACAGTAGACAATTTACCTAACTTCTGTCTCTACAATTCCCATCTTTGTGGTTGCTATAAGGATTAATCAAACGCTATATACTATGTCTCTAGCACAAGTGTTACTGGTTCAACAGTGGTGGATGCATATGGCCTGGTTTTCAGTCCCAGCTCTGCTCTCCTTTAGTGTACGAAAACAACAACAACAACAACAAACCACATTAATCAAGTTGGAACAAGATAATATGTGTGAAAGTGCATTCTATTAAAAATGACAGGGCGCCTGAGTGGCTACATCTACCTTCAGCTCAGGTCATGATTCCACGGTCCTGGGATGAGTCCCGCTTCTCCCTCTCCCTCTACCCTTCCCTGCTGCTCATGATCTCTCTCTCTCACTCTCTCTCTCTCAAATCAATGAATAAAATCTTTATTAAAAAAATGACCTACAAAATTGAGGCATTATCATTTAAAATAGTTTCAGATCCATCTGGCCCCAGTATATTTCTAAAGTGGAAGACTTATTCCTCAATGACGGCATACTGTTAATTACAATTATAATGAATTACAGTCAGGTACAAATGATCATTAACATAGCAATGAAAACTGAGTACAAAATATTAGTCCCATTAGTCAGGGGTGTACTACTTGCACTTTCATTGTAGCTTTGCCATAATGAGAAACAAACAGGGACTGAGCAAAAGCATGGAAAGTGGGCCTGTGGGCTCCAGAGTCAGGTGTGAGCTCTCCAACCCTAGGTGTGGGGGGATGAGGACCTTCGGGGTAGCTCTGCCTGCCCCTCAGCCTCAGTACATCCCTCATCGGCACTCCTGGGCCTTTCTAAGCATTCCCTCACTTCTCTGCTTTCTCGGATTGTCTGGTTCCTGAGCTGCTGTCAGCGTGAGCAGATAACAAAGTCTTGGCTCAGGGCAAGGCAAGAAGGGTCTACAGGGCAAGGTGGGCCAGGTCCCCCCTCATCAGTAAGTCAATGGGAATGTCAGAGTCCGTCTCGGTCACGGCGTTGAAGGGAGCATAGTGGGACAAGACAAGACACCCATCTACAAGAAGGGCAAGGCATGCAAGAGGTCTGGGTCTACACGGGAAGCATTCAGATCAGAGCTGGGGATATAGACTGGGGTGCACACCAGGGCTGAAGGCCCAAGACAGACCTATCAAGCCAGCCAAGCCTGAGAAACCAAGCATTGTTGAGCGTTGCTGGCTCAAAGTCTAGAGTGGTCAGGAAGCAGAACTCAGCTGGGAGACCAGGAAGCCGGGCATCAGATCTGGAAGACTCTGGGCAGGACTGTGGGACTCCAGCAGGGAGAGAGGATTTTGACACGGGAGAAAAGACCGCTGAACCGGGAATGCCAGAACCTTCTTGGCCAAGTGCAGGACTCAGGGCCTGAGTTAATGGGCAGAGGCCCGTGTGAGCACTGGCTGGATGGGGGCTGGTGGACAGTGCGAGAGGCAGAGCACCTCCATGGAATGTTTAGCAGCGCGAACGACCACAAACAGCGGCGAGCATTAAGTTCTGCACCATTTCCTAGCTTGGGACAGCTGCCTGACCCTCTGAGTCTCAGTTTTCTCATCTTTAAAATGGGGATAACGACTCTTACCTCGTAAGGTGATTGTAATTGTGTGAACTACATGACATAACAGATGTTGAAGTGCTGAGCACTTTGCCTGGCCTTACTGAAAGCACTCAATAAAAGCTAGGCATTATTGCTCATTAAACATTTATTGAATGCCCATTACATGCCTGGCCCTGCACTTTGTTTAGGAGGCAGAGAGATGGGAAGATATGGACACTGCTCTCGAGAAATTTAGAAATAAAGAGGTGAGCGGAGGCTCCTACTTCAAATTAGCAATTGTAGTACAGTAAGGTGGTTGTCCCACTGGGGGCAGGTGTGAAGTGCAGGAGGAGGAAGCAAGGGGTAGGGCACTCTTTGCCTTGAGAAATCAGGGAGAGCTCCCAGGAGGAGACAATGCATGAGCTGCTCCCGGAAGTATGGACGGGCATCTTCCTGGTGGACAAGCCAAGAAATGGGAATGGGGGCAGAGGAGGGAGCGAGTGCAAAGATGCAGAGCCATGAGAAAGACCTGCTGTGCTCTGGGAGAGAACAATGAATTTCAGTGTTACTGTAGCATAAAGAGGAGGAGTGGGAAGGAGAAATGAGTTCTGGCCGGACTGACAGACACAAACCAGATCACACAGAATTTTTTTTATGCCATGCTTTAGAATTTAGATTTTATCCTGAGAGTGATGATAAGGCACTGAAGAACTTTGAGGAAAGGACTGATGGACAAGATTTGTTTCATGAAAATATCACTCTTGCTGCTGTGTGGGGTATGACTGAGCATCATTAAGACTGGCTGAAGGGAAACTGGTAGGAGACTATAGTCACCGCCATCAAGAAGTGAGGCAGTGGAAATGGGGCCAGAGCGGAGGGCCTGGGTACTTCAGGTGACCTGTTGGATGTTGGGGATAAGGTGGAGGCTCTTGTCTCAGGTCAGGTTCCACCAGAAATAGACTGAGATGTTCACGCAGGAGAATTACTAGGGAACAACACCTGCTGAGTGAGGGGGCAAAAGAAGCAGAACTGGCAGAGAGAAAAGCTGAAGGACGATGCAGTTGGAAGAGCAGAGGGCTCTGAAGCTGGGCTGGCCCTTCAGAAACAGCTCTAACTGAGGAGAAGCTCCATTTAGGGACATGGGTTTGTAAAAAATGATGGATGATGGAGGAAATTCCTTCTTGATGGACTCCCTTTTCTCTGGAAAACAGAAAACCATTGAGAAAGAGGGTTTGGGGTCTTGAGAAGAGTAGTGAAGATCTGGAATGGCCTGGGGGACTCCACCTGCTGGGACCTCTGTGTATTCTTGGGGGTGCCATAAATCTGTGGTGACGCCATCTTGTGGGCCAGGTGATTGTCCTCAGTAGGGCTTAGCATATCAGAAGTACAAGCAGAAGAGGAGCTGGGGGTTAGACGACTTAAAGGTGATTTCTGGGTTTTTGGTCTGCTGCCTGCCCTGCCGTGCCTCCTGTCCCAAGGTGGGCCTAAGGGAGGAGCCCCCATGTCTGTATCTGAAGCTTCCTTCCTTCTCTCAGGGTAGCTGTTTATTCTGTCTTGGCCAACTCGCCAATCCAAAAGTTGAAAAAAAAAAAAAGCAGAATATATATCAAACCATTCCCAGAATTGAACTCTAGTATAATTTAGAGATCAGTGAGTCAGACACATGTGGATTACATTTTCCTCTAACTATATACTTGATTAGAAAACCCTAGACTGGGGTTTGGGAGTGATGGGTCCTGTTTGGGACACCCAGATCATTACCAAGGGGGAAATGTGTGTTCCTATCCAAGTTCCTGATCACTGGGCATGGTCTGAACACCTCTGCTCAAGGCTGCATAAATTCCCATGACTGCAGACCACTGGAACAAACTTCTAGGAAGCAAGGCTTGGCACCTTGGAACAACCCAAGCCAAACCCAATGGGGCCAGCCTGGGGTAAAACTGGCCTGTAGCGCTGGCCTCTGTTATCCTCACCCACCTTTTCTGTTTAAGTGGGGGCAGCCCTGAGACCACAAGACAAATGCCAACATGCCTCAAGGACCTTAAACTCAAGATAAGTTCAGATCACGTTAATGTTAAGAAGCCCCAAAAAGAGGTTTAGTAAGGGGCTTTTCTGGAACGAATGAGTTGGGGGTGTTATGGGGAAGAGGAGACCAACATTTTGTCAGGGATCAAATAGTCAAGAGACCTAAGTCCTGACTCTCATTCCAGGATCTTAAGGAGGTCACCAAAGTCACTATCCTCTGGAGTTTTGGTGTCATCCCCTAAAAAACAAAGCTTAGGATTAGATGATGACCAAGGGCCTTTCAGATCCTATTTATCTAGTTTTGTGTCCTTTATGCCTCAGTTGAAACTCATCCTTGTCTGCCTCTTCCATGTCACCTTTCTTCTTCCCAAGGGGCATGAGGGTGTTTGGTGAACTAAATGGTCTTGGTCTTGGTCTTCCTGTTTCTTGCTTAAACTTCAGTCAGTTCCCTGAGCTGTCATCCAGCCAGCCAGACAGCCAGCCAGACAGCCATCCAGCCAGTCAGCAAAAATGCTCTGATACCAATTTCCCCCACCATTCCAGCTAGAGCTGGAATGAAAGCTAGAGCTGGGGAAGAAAACAAGAAGTCCCCCTGGGGTGTCAGGTTAGGTTAGATTAGGTTAGGTTAGGTTAGATTAGGTTAGGTTAGGGCTAGTTTAGGTTAGATTAGACTAGGTTAGGGTACAGTAGGTTAGGGTAGGGTAAGGTAGGTTAGGGTTAGGGTAGGTTGGGGTAGGTTAGGTTAGGGTTAGGTTAGGCTAGGTTAGGGCTAGTTTAGGTTAGATTAGACTAGGTTAGGGTAGAGTAGGTTAGGGTAGGATAAGGTAGGTTAGGGTTAGGTTAGGGTTAGGTTAGGGTTACGTTAGGTTAGGTTAGGTTAGGGGCTGGCCCACTTGGACCCCAAACTTCCTCCTACTCAGCCACGTAAGGAGAAGTCTCTTTCCAGCCCTCATTTCCCTGCTCCTACCTTGGATAAAGGAAGGAGTGAGCCACGTCCTGGCCCCACAGTGAGGATGGAGAGGGGAAAGAGATAGGCGAGGGTGATGAGGCTTTGTGTCAGGTGGCTGTAGCTGGCAGCTCTCCATTCCTTGATCTCAAGGCCACATTCTCTCAAAGGAATGATGGTGGGAGGGGGCCAGCAAGAGAGCCTGGAAATGGAATGCTGGAGCTTTTGGGACGGACGGGGTGCCACAACAGCTGTCCTGCAGATGGGGAAGAGCATTTGAACCTTGAGTTTATATTTCTAGAAAAACCTCCCCCTCCCCCTCTTTTTTCTCCAGTTCAACTCCCTTGCTGTATTATGGGGCTTTTGTGAGGTTTAGAAAAATAAACAGAATCTAACCATAACTGTCTGAAAGTGCTAAATTACCAAGAAAGACATAACAGATTAGCAGTGCAAATTAGTCCTGGGTGGGAGATGGCCAGCACACTGGGGAGCTGAGAGTTACCCACAAGAGTAGTGGTTTCCCTGCTCTTGATGCCTCCCTCCCCGGGATGAGCCACTTTGCACACTGCAGCTTCTCGGATGGCTCTGAAGGCTGAGTCAAATGTGTGCGGAGATGAGATTTAGAAATGGGAGGCCATGTCCGCTTGAAAACCAGCCAGCCCCCCAAGCTTGAAAAGACCTTGCTAATGCCATCTAGTGCATTCTTGTCTTTGGGTTGGACAGCCCCTAACTCATCCTGGTCGGAGGTGAAACTCTCTTGCTAATGATTCAAAATTCATAGTATGTTAAGAGTTGAAAGAGCTATTAGAATACCTGTCCAATCTTTCACTTTGCAAACGAATGAAGTGAGTCTCATGGACAGGAAGCAACCTGCCCAAGTTCCCTCAGCTGGTAAGTGACAGAGCTGGGACTAGAAACCAGGTCTCCTTGACCCCAGAGAAGATGCACTTTCTATAACAGCATCTCCAAATGCCCCATCTACTTGTCCATTTCCTCCTTTCTCAAAGTGCCTGTCCCCTCATTAGTTTTCCTTGAGTTCTACTAAATGAATCTGTATACTTTTGGCCAGTCCACAAATAAAGTTTCTATTTTTTTTTTTTTTTAAGAGAGAGAGTGCACACGTGCGAGTCAGTGTTGAGGGGTGGGGGGGAGGGGCACAGGGAGAGGGAGACAGAGAATCCCAAGCAGGCTCCACACCCACCAAGGAGCCCAACGTGGGGCTCGATCTCACAACCCTGAGATCATGACCTGAGCTGAAACCAAGAGTTGGACACTCAACCAACAGCCACCCAGGCACCTCGCTTCTAGGGTTTTGAACCCCTAAAACTTAAAGTTTCCTCGATTCAAGCCAGTAGCCTACATTTGTTGAGCCCTTGCTATTGGCCAGGAGCAGCGTTAAGCCCCAGCAACCCAAAGATCAACAAGGCACAGTCCAGGTCCCTAAAGATTTGCCCACGGTTAGCAAGGGAGCGTCTGGAGTTCTTTCTGCAAGTAACCTGAATGCCTCCTGCTACCTACCTCTATCTTCCCTCTGAAGTCTTCAGGCTGTATGCAGGCTGGGTTAGGAAGTAGAGATTACTGAGTTAGGCTGCCCGCTGCAAGGTGCAGTTCGGGATCCTCAGGAGAGACCTCCCACGGTATAGGCAAAAGAGAGGTTTCTAGTTTACTAACAGATTGATGGTCAGATAACCTGGATTTGAATCATCGTTCCACAGCTTATCAGCTATAAGACCGTAAGCAAATTATCTCTGATCTTTCTGAGCCTCAGCGTTTTCCGAACTGAGGATCGTGGAACCCACTTTATAAGACTGTTAGGTAAATCAAATCAAATAAGTAAATGCCCCAGTTCTATGCCTGGCACACATGGAACCTCAGTAAATGTTACTTGCCTTCCTTCCTCTTGAGTCTTGGTCTCATGTGACTGTGTGTCACCCTACTGATGCCTACTGAAGGGTCTTAGTGCTTGTTTGTTAAGAAATTGCTTCATGGGGGATTCCCTTCCAGGCACGAGAAGGCGTTGACTTTGCACCCTCTCTGACCCTCAGGCCTTGACTCAACACCACCGCCTTCCCACTCCCCTTCCTGCGGGCCATGCTCCCTCCCTTAGAGGGCACCACTGCAAAAGTATGGGCTGCCCCGACCTAACCTACAACTCTGTTTTGAAGAAGTAAAACATGAAAGGAAGGTGTGGGGGAGACGTATCCAAAAAGATAGAACTCTCTCTCCTCTGTGTTTCATGAAAGATACAAAGGATTTAGCCAGAAGATCCGCGTTGGACAACCAACTCTTCATTTGTGTCTCTGTGACCTTAGCCTTGCTGAGCCTCGGTTTCCTCATCTGTAAAAAAGGAATACAAAAGCTGTTTTGTTTCATTGTTGTGAAGATTAAATTTGAAAAGACACGTGAGCAATCATAACAAAGAGGAAAGTAGGACGTGGCTCCTACCACTTCTGTTCTGCTCTCACTCCCATAACACATAACACATCTCGAGCAAGGACAGGCCTGGGCCAGATCTCAGGAGTGGCAGCCTTACCCTCGCTCAGCTGCTGGGTCGCCTCGCCTTCTCCAATCAGACAGAGCATCCTCCTCCTCTCTCCACCTGAGCTGGGGGAGGCTGGAGGTGAAGGGTGGCGGGAAGAGCGAAGAGCGAGCCCAGGGCTGTCTCGTCAATCGTCTTGGGGGGGGGGCGGGGGCAGCGCTCCTGGCGAGGAGCAAGCCTCCAAATGCCGAAGGTGAAATCCATCACCAGGGCCCGCATGCGAAGATAAGATAGAGGAACATAAATCAAGGCTCCCTGAGATAAGAAGGCAGCCTGGGGCCTAAAAAATGCAACTCTCCTGCCAGAGGCCCACTCTGCACAAAGTTGCAAAGCCAAGGGCGGTGCGAGGTGAGGAAGGAGCCCGCGCCCCAGGCCCCTTCCTAGAAAAGTAGGAGGAGCCTCAACCTTCCATCTTTCTCTTCCCGCAAGTCCCAGCCTGAGAGGAGGAATGGGAGTTTTTACTGAATCCCTCTACACACACACACACACACACACACACACACACACACACACACACATCCCAAACAAAGAAACCCTGTGAGATTACGCACTGGCATCAGAAATTAAGGGCCAAGGTTCTGGGGTCATGCAGCCTGGGTTCAAATCCTGACTCTTGTACTTCCTGCGGAATCTTGAACAAGCGACTTAATCTCTGTGAGCCTCGGTTTCCAGCAGGGATAATCCTAATGCTACTCTACAGAACTGTTTGGAAGACTACATACGATCATTTCCGTAGAGCATTTAGTAAAGCGTCTGGCACATAGGAAATGCTTAACCAGTAGTAGCCGTAGTTACATATGAGATTGGTAGAGATTAGGGGAAATTAGCACCTCTCTGACTTCCTGTCTTTCTCATTTGCATGGTCATCACCTTAGAATTCTCTGAATGCAGTCAAATGCTCTACCACTGAGCTATACCCCCTCTCTGAATGAAGTTCCCAAAATATAATGTGGTCGCATCAGTACCATTTGTTGGGCGTCACTGAAGACTGGACCGTGTCCTGGCCATACTTTGCCAAATCTTTGACACGAGCATCACCATATGTAAAGAATTCTTCCTCCCCCTACCAGCCCCCCCCCCCCAAAAGCATGTGTTTAAGCAGGTCTGACTAGCTGAGCCTAGAGCAATTACAAGGAATTTTGACCACGTTTAGGTCACGAAGAAAAGAAAAGAAAATCATTAATAGACATCTAGAAGCCAAAGATAGGGAATGAAGTGGGCCAGAGATACACGGCAGGTGAGTGAATAATGACAGAGGAGGAGGCCCCTCAGCCAAAGGGGTCATTTCTGCACCTGAAAGAGGACCGTCATACCCTCATGTCCTCCCAGCCTTATCTCCATCTTTCCCTCTTTCGCTATCAGTCAGGGCATAAATATTTACCTAGTGCAGTCCGGGTCTGGTGGGAGAAGTTCATATCTTGGTTGCTGATCTAAATGTGCCACAATCTGATGCCGGGAGTCAGGGACCCTGGCCTCATACTGCAGAAGCCCATAGCAGAGTTGACGTGGGTTCCAGGGGGAGGGAGGACCAGTACTGAAGGATGAAGGACCCTGAGACACAGGCAAAGGCACGTGGACAACTGACAACAGTGGGCGGAAGGGAGCCTTTCTGGCTTCTTGAGCAAGGACGTTATATGATGAATGGGATGTGGGGGTGGGTCAGGCCGACAGAGACAATACAAGGGAGCCCGAGTGCTGGACCTAAGTTCAGTCTTGGCTCAGCCACTTCCTAGCTGTGTGGGTGACACCAGGCAAGTCACCTACCCTCTCTCTTGGGTCTCTCCTTTGGAAGGATAAAGCCTAACTTCCAGGTTTGTCATGAAGCATGATATATGTGGGTTTGATGACTGGAATGGGGGTGGCTGGGGAGGCGGGCACTGCAGGAAGGGGGGACTGGCCTGGGATGTGTTTGGCAAGGCAGGCGGGCTGTGATGAGGGAGGCCACTGGGGGACCCTGGCTGGCATCATCGTCCTCTTTTTTGCTTTCCTCCTGCTGCCCACCTGTGCTGGGGGTCGCGTAGGAAGAGTCCCGTAGATGTAAACCCTCTCTTGGCCTAAAACCGACAGTAAGAGGCAGACAGCTAAGAAGATCAGGGAGTGACAGAACATGAGTGGATATACAAATAGACAAGATGAACTATTCCCATTGTATACACAAGAGGCTTTGCTAACACTCAGCCAATTAGAAAGCTAATCTAAACAACCACTGGCTTCCCTGTCTCTTCAGAGCTCTTTCAAACAGCTGTTCGGTTTGCACTTGGGGTTGTTACGGCCTGATGGTGCCTGGAGACTTCTCCTTGGGTCTGGTTCCCCACTTGAGCCTCAAGGGCTCCTTAAGAGCATGAACCCATGTCAGTTCTATTGTGCAGTGGTGAGGCCAGGTTCCCTGACCCCCTGAATCGGACTGCGGTTTGTTTGCTTAGGGTTTGGGTTTGGGTTTTCTGTAGGCACCTTCAGATCAGGGAACCGATATATGAATTGCTCCCACCATGCTCCAAATCTGGGTACAAAGTTAATATTTATGCCCTGATTGATAAAGAAAGAGGGAAAGATGGAGATAAGGCTAGGAGGATGTCTAAAGACAGGAAGGTCCTCTTTCAGATGCAGGCTCCATTCCCTGGACCCCTTCTAGGGTCCCGTTGCTGTTCTGTCCATTGCTTCTTCCACGTCCTCACCTCTGAAAGCCTGCCCTGTGCCCGCAAACAGAGGGACTGTTAAAATGCTTTCCATGTTCTATTGCCACTCATCTGGGAAGCTTATAATGAAGGGGGTAAGAACAAAGCTTTTGAAGTCTGAAAAATGTAAGTTCAAAAACGTCTACACCTCTTGCTACCGCGATCTCTCGGAGACTCTGTTCCCTCACCTCAAAAGAAGATACTAATTATATCTACTTCATGGAGATCAAGCAAGTGTATATAAAGGGACCTACCTAGCTCAGATCCTGGCACGCTGTGAGCATTCAGTACACTGCATTCCCCAGTACTCCTAGAACTCCCTTTATTGTTTACTCTGAGTTACCTGCAGACAGGAAACAATCTGACTTTTGTGTCAGGCAGATGCTTAGGTGGTCCCTGACAATCCTTGGGTCCTGGTTTTCACAGCCTTGTGAGATCCCCTCCGCTTGAATATGGGTGGGACTTGTGACTTGCTTCTAACCGATAGAATATGGCCAAGAAGATAAGATGTCACTTTTATTATCAGGTTACATAAAATAGTGACTTCTGACTTGCTAGCAGACTCTGTTGCCTCTCAGCCTACACACTTTGATGAAGCAAGCGGCCAGGCAGGAGAGGTCCAGCCAAGGAATTAAGAGCAGTCTCTGGCTAACAGCAAGGTAGGGACCAAGGCCCTCAGTGTGACAGCCTTCGAGGGACTGAATTTTGCCACCTACCACGTGAGCTTGAAAGTAGATCCTTCCCCATTTGGGCCTTCAGACCAGCCCCCAGCCTTGGTCAAAACCTTGGTTACAGCTCTGTGAGAGATCCTGAGGCAGAGGGCCCAGTGAGGCCGTGCCCAGACTCCTGGCCCACAGAAACTGTGAGATAATAAACATGTGTTGTTTTAAGCCACTCATTTTATGGGAATTTGTTACACAAAAACAGATAACAGATACAACTTCTTTGTATTCCTAGCACAGCACTTGGCATAGAGCAGAAGTCAAGTGTGGGTTGAGTGGATGGATAAATGAATCATGGTAACAGGTAAACTCATCAGGATCTGAGACAGACCTGGCTGGGCTGGACGCAAAACAGATTCTCTTTCCCAGCGCCCACTGCCTAAACCTTTTGTCCCTTTCTCTGGCTCACTTATGACCCCAGGTCCCTCCTCCCTGCTCCAGCCCTCAGGACCTTGCTCCGCTCTGGTTCCCGCTTTTAGTAATTTCCTACCAATTTTTATTTTCTTCCTTAAAACAAAACAAAACAAAACAAAACAAAACAAAACAAAACAAAACAAAAAACAACTCAGCTCTCTCTGAAATATCTGACCCTGGTGAATTGGAATAAATTTTGATGGAAAGCAGTCTTGTCCAGAAAGCCTGTTACCCACCCTGCTGAGGAATGTGGTTGCTGCAGCTATTCAAACAGACCTGCAGGCGTCTGCAGTGAGTGGGGACTTGGTGCCAGGAATGACCTCAGCCTGCACAGCAGGGTTTTTACCTATGAAAAGCTGCTGTTCTGGGCTGGATCATGACAGGACCCTCCCTTCTCCAAACCCTGCCCCTTCGAGGACCCTATGCTGCACCCCCACTTTAATGCCTGAGCCATAACTTCCCACCCGAGGCTGGTACCAAAAGTCAGGAGGGCAATGCCGCCAGGCCTGCTACAGAGGATGCTGCGGATGCCTTTGTCCAAGTGGCTCCAAATAGCTTTGGCTGAAGCACGTGGGCCTCGTGGCCGGCAGCCCCTTTTTCAAATGCTCCTCTTCTCCCAACTTCACCCCTCCCCCCAGACAGCTGAGAGGGATCCTGTTCAGGTTGAGAGGCCTCAGGCTTCATTCCTTCTGTAAAAGGCGTCAACTCAGGGAAGGCTTGGACGCTCGGGGCAGAAACCAGAGCCCGCCACCCTCACCTCGAAGGCTCCTCACTGTGTAGCGGAAACTCCACCCAGGCCTTGGATTTTGCCCTAATTCAGCTCCTACTGCTGAACCTGAACGTGTCTAAGACTGGATTTCCCTCTTTTACTGAGAAGCTCAGAGAACTCGGAGAATCCCAACTGCAGCTATCCCAGCCTCCAAACTCAACAGCTCAACCCCTGATAATCCCAATGATCAGAATAACAGCGAATCTTTGCCTGGCCATCCCTGTGTGCAAAGTACTTTTACATATGCCATTTTTCACAAGAATCCCACAGTATTGGGGCGCCTGGGTGGCTCAGTTCGTTAAGCGACTGCCTTCGGCTCAGGTCATGATCCTGGAGTCCCTGGATCGAGTCCCGCATCGGGCTCCCTGCTCGGCAGGGAGTCTGCTTCTCCCTCTGACCCTCCCCCCCTCTCATGTGCTCTCTCTCTCTCATTCTCTCTGTCTCAAACAAATAAAATCTTAAAAAAAAAAAAAAAAAAAGAATCCCACAGTATTTTTAGCCCCCACTTAACAGATGAATAAACTGTGGCTCCGAGAGATTAAGTAATGTTTTCCGGGTTACATGGTGACTAGTGGTAGAATAAGAACCTAAACCATGGTCTGTTGACTCACAACCCCACACTCTGTCCACCGCTGCTCACTCCGCTAAGTCTGGAACACTCGTTTGCCCCGAATTCTGCATCTCATTTGTAGGTCGATCACTTTCTGTTGAAATGTATACACTATTATTGCTCAATTCCTACCCCTTTTACCTTAGTCTTCGCCCACGCCAGCCTCTGGAGAGCTGGGTTGAATGGCTTTATCCAGATTAGTGATGGACAGACTTCTGGCCTTCAAGTCAGGAGACCCGAGTTTTAAGTTCTGACTCTGACAGTAATGAGGGTGTGACTTGGAGTGGGTTTTCTAGGCGTTGTAACGTGAAACAGATACATCGGATGATCTTGGAGGTCACTTCTAGCTCTAAAACCATGTGGTTCTTTGATTCGGTTCCAGCTTGGGCTCCCTGTTGTGGAGGGACAATTTCCCGAGTGATTTTGAAAATTGGCCTGTTGCACTGTGAATGCCCCTTGGAGCTTGGGCTGGGAGTGGGGAGCCCTTGGCTAGCGGGCCACTCCAAAGATGATAGGAGGACCCTGTCCCCCGACTCCACGCAACAGGTCCCTTCCTTCCTGACTCCTTTTTCCGGCCTTCCACAACATGTCACGATGACCTCTTTTAGGTGAGAATGGGAGCTCCTGAAGGCCTCTGCCCTTGATTCTCACTGACCAATGATTACGGCCTAACCCCGGTGACCATACCAGAAAGACTGGCAATTCAACCGATCTCACAAGATGTCTGCTCTGTGAGCCTGGGCTGAAGGTTACTCACAATCCTTGTGCTCGGGGAGACCCAGGGGCCCTGCAGCTGCTGCCAGCTGTCTGGCCGAACAATGTAGATTCTGTCAGGTCCCCGGCCGAGTCTTCTTTGAGAGGGTGTTCAAGTTGCAGTATTAATTGGAGGCATCTCAGCTGCTTCCTGTTCCTTGGCTCCCAGCGTAGATTCCTAAGCACAGACAATGAGTCCTGCTCCGCATCCGACCACAACCCCCAGCACTGGGGGGTGGGGCATGAAGAGTTCCACCATCATCTATCTCAGAGCAAGCAGTCCAGCTTCCTAGGCTGGAAGGAACCCCATGGACCAAGGGCACCTGGGTCTCTGCTTCCAGGCACCGAGGCAGGAGTACACTCTGGGTGATTTGGTGGCCTCCTAGATCACCTTTCAGTGTTAACCACTCCAGCAGGGATCCCCTAACAAACATCCTTTCTGCAGCCAAACCATTTGCACAAACTCTATGTACTACTTCTACTAGTTTGAACTCTCCACTGCCGTAAGACATCCCTTACTGCCTGTCTCCCAAGCTCAGCTGTCCCCCTCAATTACCACGCATGGTGAATGCTGTCACCCAAGCTCAAATATCACCGCCCGCCCCCCGCCATTGCCACAGCCACCGGAAGCCTTCTCTTGGCTTCAGATCTCTGCTGCAAGATTTATCATCCCCTCAAAACTGCGGTAAGTGATACCATGGGACCCCAGCTAGTCTAGTCATTCCCGTTTCTTTCCTTCCAGCTTCCTAAGTACTGAGTGCTGACTTGATCCTTTCTGCCATCACACTTTACCTGTGCAGGTTTTCTCTCTCAGTTTCGTTTTCCTGATCACGCAGCGTCTCTCCCACTTGCTGCGCACGCCAGGGGCTCCTCCAGCATTTAGACTGGGGTCTCCTCCCCCTCTTCTGAACTGTTCCTGGTGCTCGCACTGCTGATTCCTATCAGGAAGTTCCACCTGAGAGCTAACCCTCTGACTATAGTTGCAGCCCATTTCCTGTTTGCTTGGGGCCTGGCAACGTAATAAGGCTTTGGCCAGCTGCCAACAGACTGGCTGGTCCCTGAGGCCAATTTGGGGAGATGAAGGGGAAAATGACTCCTATTACATAAGTAGTGTTTCAGAATGCACCAGCGTGGAAACAGTGGTCCCTGCTGCTCCTAATTCCCTCCAACCCTCTTCCTTCCCCCAAGCATCCTGGCCCGCCAAGGCTGCAGTACTAATAAGATGCCCCCAGGAGGAACTTTATTCCTCGAGGGCAGTCAGACCCAGAGACAGGTGGAGGGGAGGTGGCTGGCCCGGGGACACACAGCCAATCAGCAAAGGCAAGACACGAGCCAGGGGTCCAGCTCTACCCTTGGCTGCTCCACAAAGGGGCTGGTTTCTTTAAGGCTTTTCTTGAGTTCTAATGAGAACCAAGTTGAATCCATGATGGGTGGGGGTGGGGGCCATTTGCAGAGCAGAGTTTATAGGCCCTTGCATTTTCTTAACGGCTCCCTCCTCACACATTCCTCCGCATTTTTTCCCCTTTTATTAACGTGGCATCTTTCCCAGGCCACTTTATGGAACCGTGTGTGTTTTTACTTAGGCCCTGATTGGGTTTGATCTGCCTCTCCCTCGGAAGAACCTTCAGATCCTGTTCAAGCCCCACCCCCAAGCCCCCTGCAAGGAAGCTGGCATTTCAGTCGCTGTGGGACTCCTGGGCTCATCTCTCAACAGAACCCCAAAGGCACCACTGTTTTCAGGACTTTCTGGCATTGGAGTCGTACCTCATTTGGACCCCAAATCGTACACATAGTAATACAACCCAGCTTGATGACTCTCACCCAAATCTGAAATGACTTCTGGCTCTAGCCCCCAAAAATCAAACCTGCCCCAGAAGATGGAAGAGAGAGATTTTGCCACAACTGGAGATTTTCAAAGGAATGTGCTCTAAGCCCATTGGATAGTCAAGCTTTGGCGTATTTATTAAAAAAACAAACAAACAAACAAACCATCCATGTAACTTTTAGGAACTGTGAGCTTAGCCTTTCTGGTCCCTTTAGACTATCAGTTCCAAGAAAGCCAAGACCAAGGTTTGGAGCTGACTTTCCCTCTTTGTGCTCCAGTTTGATCAAGATCTCCCTGCCTGGGTCTCTGCGTATCTGGAAGACGGCTCTGTTTCCCTTAGCCACGAACCAGCTGGCACTTTGGCAAGACCGTGAGCACCCCTCAGAGCCGCAGATCCTTCCGCTGTACAAGGAGGCAAGTAATGCATGTTCTGCAGGGTCTGAGGACTCAGTGAAGTCCTGCCCATCAGAGGCCTGCGTGCTGGAGGCACTCTGTAAGGGGTCGGGACCGATGTTCCCAAAGTGGTAAGGACCTCTTTTCTGGGAATCTGTTTTTGTTTCCGAATCTCTCACCTCATTGGTCCTGGGCCTCTCCCACTGCGGGGGGGCGGGAGGAGGGGAATGTCTGTGGATACCATCAAACTCCCCGCTCCTTTCTCAAGGGCAAGAATCTCCGCCGAGTCTCCTGGGAAACGTAGTTCTGGGATCGTTTTCCTGTTGTCAGCAGGCTCTGGAAGAGGCATTAGCCCCACAAGGCTTGATGTAGGACGTTTTTACAGGTACCGCTCATCTGGCTGACAGATGTAGCTTTGCAGCAAGACACGGCTCTGTCTTCCAGATGGGAGGGTGCCTGCGAATCCTGAGGTGGGACTGGTTTCTCTTTCTGCTCAGAGCCAGTATGGGGCACACTCGTGGGTCTGTCACCTCCTTCCCAACCCTGAAGTCCTTGAACCAACTTAGGTGGAACTGACTGTGTCTTTGTCCCCTCAAGCCCGCATTCTGCCAATCGGTGGAGCATCTTTCCATTGTCTTCATCAACTCCATTATCCCCTAACACACACACACACACACACACACACACACACACACACACACACACACGCTGGTACTCCTAGGGGAGAGGAGGAAATACGGGATGCTAGCAGTGGATACACTGGATGTTTCTCCACTAGGTGAAAGTTACAACATTCTCCAGGAGGTGAAACAGGACCAGGAGGGCTGGTCAAGCCAAGGAACCCCACTGCATCTGAGCGTTTTCCCTAAAGGAAGACGGAGGAAGGGACGTATGGTGACTGGATTCTCTTCCCCTCATTACACCACATCGGAGAGAAGCAGTCCCTAATACGCCGCTGCCCCCCCACCCCAAGTTCCACCTCTGCCATGACAGACAGGGAATGTGCCTTGCCCGTTAGCAGCCGCTTTCCATCCTCATTCTAATTGGGCTTGTTTGGGGACTTTTAAGCTAAAATACTCCTGATCTCATCCCTTCTGGTCAAAGTGCTTTTGCTCACAAGGGGCAGAAACTCATTCACATATAAAATGTAGATACAGAGAGAGACAGCTATGTAGGGACCAAGAGATTTCCAATAAATGAAGGACCAAACCCCATAGTTCTCTCTCCTCTTGGGCTACTATCTCAACTCGTCTCTGTGCATCACTTTGGTTTGCCTATGGTTTTATGGCCCCATCCCAGGTCCTCACTGAACATGAAGGTTTAGCTGAGCTCTCTACAACTAAATGGCTACAGAGTCTGTGCTTTTTTATTTCAAACTCTTAAGAGAGAAACACCAAATGGCTCTTGTCCAACCAATGCATTGGCTGGCCTTGGCCATCTATTCTTGGTCGAGTTAACTGTGGCCGAGTAGTAGAACATGTCTTAAGGGTAGCAGAGACTAAAGGGGGGAAACGGTCCTTTGAGCGGCAGACCTATCCCTTCCAGGCCATGTCACATCCTCCCTGTGGTTCCAGGGTTCATCCGAGAGACAGGTAACATTCATCCTCCGCGAATCCATCCGTCTCAGCAGAGGCTGGGGGTGGATGGGGCGCCAAAAGTGGGGAGCAGAAGCTCCACTGAAGCAGTTGCCACCTTGCTGGCATTCTGGGGACATGGTGAAAGTTCTCAGAAGAGTGCATAAGGAGCACCAGACGGGGACTCAAAGTCCTGGCTTTTTTTTTTTTTTATTAAGATCATATTTATTTACTTGAGAGCAAGAGAGAGAGAGAGAAAGAGAGCACGAGAATGGGAGGGGCAGAGGGAGAGGGAGAAGCAGACTTCCTGCTGAGCAGGGAGCCCAATGCGGGGCTCCATCCCGGGACCCGGGGATCATGACCTGAGCGGAAGGCAGACGCCTAACCGACTGAGCCACCAGGCGCCCCGTGGGAGTCAAGAGTCCTGGCTTCTGATTCCAGCGCTGCTGCTTAACCCGCAGAAAGGCCTCAGGAAATCGCTTTGGGTCTCTGGGTCTTAGATTCTCCATAGTTAAAATAATAATAATAATGAATAATAATAATAAATAGTGTTGAATTAAATAATCTAAAGATATTTTCCAACCCCTAAGAATTCTCTAAGCCTATCTCCTTGCTCTGCACACCCAAATTTCCAGAAATGCATAGAATGGAGCTGTTTGACCCTTGACTTTGGTGGGGTCTCTACCAGCTGATTCTCTCCCATGACAAACCAACCATCCCGGGAGGTTAGTTCCTGCCAGAGGCCTTCCAGCCTGGCCCTGCAGCCATCCAAGAAAGTCAAGACAGGGCCTTCCTAGCGGATAGGGGTCAGGACTCCTGATTTCAAGAAGCAAATTTCTTTCTGAGCTTCCTAGAGGCTGAGGACGGGGCCCCGAGTGCTCACTCTGGCCACACCAGAGAGGGCAGGCTGGGCATTGAGGACTCATCCAGCTGGGGAGCTTCCAGCTGGGTCACCAGGGCCTGTGAGGACAGGGGAAGCTATAGGAGTGGGGTCAGTGACAGCCTTCAGAAGGGCAAGGAC
Source organism: Halichoerus grypus (assembly GCF_964656455.1). Taxonomy (NCBI): domain Eukaryota; kingdom Metazoa; phylum Chordata; class Mammalia; order Carnivora; family Phocidae; genus Halichoerus; species Halichoerus grypus. The sequence continues at coordinate 90,451,318 of NC_135722.1, read as the reverse complement.
AATAAGTCACATGGAGTTGGGGAGGAAGAGCAGAAAATGCGGGTTCCAGGGGGAAGAAGGCAGGGGAAATCGTTTGTGTCTTTTGGCAGGAAATGAATAACATTCAAAGAATATGCAAAATGCCCAGCTAATCAGCACCTGTTCGCTTTGGAGCCAGTGGTTTGGGCCTGTGGCATTTGAGGTTGAGCCCGGCTTTGGGTCTCCCCAGGGGTGGAAATACAGTACATTGGGATCTACTCGAGTGTTGAAAGAGGGACTGGTTCTAAGTGGGGTAGGGAGAAAGAAGGTGCCCTCAGCTTCCATTGCTCCTTCCTGGCCCCAAATGGTCTGTTACACACCCCCAGCTCAACCCCAGGCAGATGTCTGCAAATTCTGTGGGGGCCTCCGAGCATTCCCTTGGCTAGTAGCCACATTCCAGAGCACCATGTGTTTCATCTCAAGCCCAGAAGGTTTGCGCTTCCAAGTGGAGCCAAAGAGAAAACCTGGCTCAGGCTGCAAATTTCTGAGGAGAGGTGGGGGCCAGGGGAGGCCGCCAGGGAGGTTTGGAGCTGTCGTGTTGAGGAACATTCGAATTAATGCAAAGCTAGGTCCCAAACCTGTGACGCCCTCATTCCTAACTCAAAACCCCTCAAGTCACCTCCCCTGGGGAAACTGAGGGAGCAGCTGCTGCCTGTCGCTCTCATCTGAAAGCCTCTCCTGCCACCTTCATGCTCCTCGAATCCTCTGATGCCAGTGCCAAGTCTTTGCCTGATCTGCTGCCTCCCCTCACCCCCCACCCCCTGGAATCCGTGGTTCATAGCCCAGAGTGAGAAGGGAAAGACAAGAGGGTGCCCCCTATTCTCTCTCTGCCCCTTCCAAGGTGCCTGGACCTCATCTCCCCTTGCCCCCACCTCTGCCCTGAAAGGTGAGCTCCTCTGGCCTTGGGCTGCTGGGAGACCCCAAAGGCAGAGGAAGATTCGAGAAGGATCAGAGTGAGGTGAAAAGTGTCAGGAGGAGGAGAGAGGGATAAATACAAGAAGGAGCAACAGGTAGAGGGAGGGTGGGGGCCACGGAGCAGGACAGGTACTGCAGAAGGGTCTAGGGCTGGAAGGAGAGGGATGCGGGTCTCCTGAGGTGGGCAGGGAATGAGGAGGGCGATGGTGGGGGTCCTGGTCCTCGGGGGGTTCTGCTCTGTGGTAAGCTAAGGGATTTCTGACAGCAAAGTAAACTGTGGTGTGCTGAGTTTACCCAGCTCCAAGAAGCACGGTTCGCAGTGTTTAATGTTTCCCTCCCCCTGAACTAGCTGACAGGCCCTGAACTGCAGCCCAGTTCTTTGGGGAGGTGAGGGATGGGGAGGTGAGGGATGGGGAGGTGAGGAGAGGACTGTCCGCAAAGCTGAGCCCCTGACCCCGACCCAGGACGCAGAGACTTGGATGGGGACGGGCGAGTCCAGCAGACATAGGCCCGAAGGTCCCCAGTGAAGAGAAACTCCAAGCAAGGCCTCTATCCCACCTCCTCCCACATGGGTCCCATGCGAACTTGGCCGTCCTGTTTACTTTTCTCATTGTACTCCATCAAACGCCCGCCTGCGGGACTGCGCTCTCACACAGCCGTGCATATGTGGACAGAGGCAGAGGACACACAGACCACAAAATAAATCAGGAAGACACCAGAGCTCAGCACCCAAGAACAAAATAAACTCACCCTGGCGTGGTGCCCAGCACGATGCGCCGGTGGGCTTTGGGCTAAGTAAGGATGAATGGGGTGAAATATCAGGGAAAATTAGCTTTACTTCCCTTCAATTCAGGGAGGCTCCTGGGAGGAGAATGGTTTCCGAAAGGCTCTTAAAATGAAATGGAGGAGAAAAGTTTGGGCAGAAAGGCATTTCAGGGAGCACAGAAGACAGAGTAGGGGGTGAGAGAACCAGACAGGTGGTGCATCCTGCAAATGAGCATGCCTGCAGGCAGGGAACAAGTTTGGAGATGGAGGAGGGGAAGAAGGACAGAGAGGGCTTTGGACACAGAGCCTGTCCCAGAACTGTAGCAGAGGGCTCAAGTTCTGGGCTGCTATTACCCCTGCCCCATCCCCCATGCAGAGAATTAGAGGTCACTCTGGACCTACAGAGCAAAGGGAGGCGGACGTGTGATAGAAAAGAGGAAGGGGCCAAGGACACTAAGAAGTAGCCCAGGCTGAGGACCAAGACTTGGGATCCCCAGGGAGCTGTGGGCATGGAGAGTCAGGGGGAGTGTGGCCACGTTATCAGGGTGTGTACAGTCAGGAGGAGAGGGGGAAAAGAAAAAAAAGAAAGCAGGCGGTCCTTCACTGTTCAGGGGCAAGGGGACTAGAGAGTTTGAGGATGCAGGTCAGGCTATGCAAGAATGTAGACTGAGCAATGAACTCAGACGCCTGGGTCTCAATCCCTTTACCTCTCCAGAAGTATTTTAAAATATCCTCCTAAAAGCAGAGAGGAGAACGTTGGTAGCTTCACATGGGCTCTGAGGAGCACCAGTTGCTCCTTGGAAGGCAACAGAGAGCAGGGAGAGGATGGGGAGACAGGTGGGCAGAAGGAAGCCCGCAGCAGGTGCGACCCTTAGCCCCACTCCCCATTGCAACCAGAGCAGCTCGGTGTTACCCGCTGTATTTGTTGATGCTTCTGTGTAAGAGCTCCTTGAAAGCAAGGCTGACCATTATATACCTGTCAAAGAATAGTTTGGAAAGCGCTAAGGTATAATTTCTCGGAGAAGCCCCCAGCAGTTTAAGAATTAAGGGACAGGCAATGAACCTGTGTACCAACTCTTGGGGCACAGTTCCCAAATTCAAAGGTTCTGCCCTGGTGTCAGATCACGTGTTCTCATTTTTTGATTCAGAAAAAATAGGACCCCCATAAGTATTGGGGGGTCTTCCCATCCGCTCTTCCCATTGGGTTCGGGGGGAAACAGCACAGAGTCTACCATTCCTCCAACTGTGCCCACGGCAGGCACCACGAATCAATAGTAACACTCTCGGAATAATTAATAATAATAATAATAATAATAATAATAATAAACAGCAACATAGTCTCAGGATCTGCCTAAACAGAATGCTCCAGGAAGCTACCCCCAAACTGGGAAGAGGTGGTAGGAGAGCTGAACCCTCCGTGCCAGTCTAGGTCGGGTTGATTGTCTGACTCAGCATTGCAACCCATCCCAATCTCTTTCCTCACTTCCCCGATCTATAGGACAAGGTGTGGGCCCATATTTCCGGCAGGAGACTAGAGTTGGCCTTGATTCGGGAGCTAAGTCCTTCAAACTCACCAGTTAGCTGCCTGGGCCCTGGGGAAGGAGGCCTGCAAATGTGGGGAATGCATACCCTGCAGCCTACGCAAGGTCCAGGGACAGCTTTGTATCTACAGATTGTTCCCCTGTGTTTATTCTCTGCAGTTACTGAGAAAAAGACTCGTAGGGAAAACTTTAAAGGACTTTGAACTTGTTTAAAGGGGAAGTATAAAAGGGGGCAGAGACAGGACAGGAGTCTAAATCCAAAGCCGGCTTGGGAAAGATCAGTCCCCTTCCACGGGAGGCATCCAGCAAGGGGGTAGGGAGCTGGTTGCCTTGGAATGACCTGGGAAGGGGGCACGGTAAATGGAACATGACCAAAAAGATTAAAATGGGGGAAGGCGGTTTCAATGGACAGTTTTCAACTTTTGAAATAAGCAGGACTGTCTTTTCAAAAAAATTGAACTCAGATCCCAAGGAAAGAAACTGGTCAAGAGAGCTGCTTTGCTTGAATGTGGAGAACAGACCCCTGTCCTGGTTCACTCCTTCCTTCCCCCGGTTCACTCCTTCCCTCCCTGGACTGAGAGGAGCGCAGTGATGACCTGGGCTCCCCAGGCCGGTGAGCCGCTCAGCCAGGTTTAGAAATCACATGATGGAGCTGATGCTCCCACAGTTCCCAGCCCCGTCCCCAACAATATGGACCACTGCCTTGCTCCCCACTTACGTGCAGCCTCCAGAAGAGCATCTGGCACCTGCAAGGCCCTCAGCAAGGATTTGTGGAATGAGTGAATCTACCCCAACTGTCCTTCACACTGAGGCAGAGCATCACAGTTTACAAAGCACTTTCATGGGGGTTTTCTGTGCTGAATGTCTACCTTAGCCGGAGGCTTCTGGGAGCTGACTCAGCCCAGGCCAGTCCTTGTGGAGTTGGGGGGGGGTGGCAAACTGAGCCTCAGCAGGTGTGATCTCTTACCTCTCCGTCCCTCGCTGAGGGGCTCCAGATCCTGGAAACTTGAGCCTGCCTCTGAGAAGCCTCATTCCTGCCCTTACTTGGTCACTGAGCTGTGCTCCAGCATAGAGACCCTCCAGCTCCTGCCTCCTCCCACTTTCCTCTGTGTGGACCTTCAGCACAGACACTCCGGAGAGATGGCGGAGTGACGAGTCCCAGCGGGAGGCAGAGGGTGTCCTGCGGGGGCTCCGGGAGAGAAGGTCTGTGTCATTTGTGGGGGCGAAGTGCCTCCACCCCAGCCCAGTCCCCCCCACCCCCCACACACATATTCTCCCACGTTTTCTGGGAAAAGATGAGTGTATTCACTACCGTTCCTCCATGACCCTCCCTCCCTCGCACCCCGCGTCCTGTTCCCTTGTCCCCAGCACTGGCCTGCCAAGTTTGGGACAGGAGACCGGGCCAGGTTCCCTCGTGGGGAGCCCGGGGGGGCGGAGCCAGGCCTGGCTGGGCCTCCAGGTCGGCCTGCCCTGGCCCCAGGGTTTAATAAACTCCGAGAGAGGTTTTCAAAGGCCACTTGATCTTCCCCATCAGGCAGCCCCTGTCTCCCTTTCAGAGCCGCGGGACTGGAAAGAAAAAAACGCTCAATGAACAAGGCGGCCAGAGAAAGCCGAGCCGCGGGGCACCTTCTATGAATTTCTGATGAGCACACTGACTCCTGGGTCCCAGCCCAGTGCAGTCAGGGATGTTAGTTTAAGTCATTTCGCACGGTTCACTGGCTCTCTGAGAGCGGCTTGTCTCCAGCCTGGCCTTCTCTAACAAGCTCTTTTTACTCGGGCCTTCTCTGAGCAGAGACCTCAAACAATAGCAGCTTTCAAGGGGATTGGCCCTCCTCTGGAGGCTTCCCTGCCCCGCCCCCAGCCCTGCTCGCGGTCCTTCTCTCTGGCCTCTGCCTGCCCACCTGAACGGCCCAGCCCGGAGCAAAGTTGGTGTTCAGCAAACATTTGCCCCTTCCTGCCTGCCTTCTTTCTCCACTGTCTTAGCCCTTTCTCCCCGTGAGCAGGCAACGAGGGAGGAAGGAGCCAAGCCTTCCAGAGCAGGGCACCGGGTCACACAACTCTAGAACGCTTTGTGACAGGCACCCCCGGGGTTGTGCGGTAACAAGGCCTTGGTCAAGAGCATCTCACCCTGGCTCCTTAGGACAATTACGCTCCTCTGGAAACTTTGAGCAATGTCTTCCTCCCTTTAGCTGAGGAGAGTGCTTGCTGGCTCCCTCCACCTTCAGGGGCGGTTGGCCTGCCCCACAGGCCCAGGCCTGGCAGGGTCGATGGAGAACCTTAAGGAGAGGCATGCTATGCCCAGGCTCCTCACCGACAAGCCAGAGAGGGGGCAAATGAGCAGCGGGGTCCCTCTGCCGGGGTGGCTCCTGCCCAGACCCAAGAGGGGGCCGTGTTTCCCATGAGTCGAAGGCACTCTCTGTCGGCCCATTCCCCATTGTCCCCTCCGTCACTCGGGGCAGTGAGGAACCACCTCTGGCCCACCCCTACCTCTGGTCTCCTCCCCAGGGTAACAGGCCCTCATGATGAAGAGACTCCTGATTCATTAATCAGCAGATGAGAGTCATTTACATATTTAGACCAAACCTCCAGCCAGAACAAACAAACAAAGTTCATATCAAGACAAGTTGGCATTTTGGCTTAATGAGAGGGGTCACGTGGACTCACAGTTGACGCTCAGATCCTTTGATGGGGACCTTTGACCTGGGGAGCTCCGGAAGGCTTTGAGCCACCATTCCATTGACATTCCATTCTGGGAGAGGCTCTGCCCCGCTCCTAACGCACCTGCCAGCAATTAAAGATCCCCTCCCCAGTGACCTGGGCACTGCCCTTGGGCCCAGGGCCTGTCACCTTTCAAGAGTCCCCAGCTGGCTGTATACGTTGTCCCTCACCAAGCTACCTCCCTTACCTTCTTGCCTCTCCCCGCTTCACACCAGCTACCTCTACCCCCGTGTTAATAACGCGCCTTCTCCTGGAAGTGAGTTTGGCCAGAAATAGCATGGCGAGCTGAACGAGCAGTGAACCGGGAACGCAGGACCTGGATTCCAGCTTGGCCTCAGCCACTGATTTGCTCTATGGCCGTGGCAAGGGTTCTCCCGTTCTCCACCTTCCTGGTGACAGTGTTGGACTGGACCGGTGTTCCTTACGGTGTAATCCCCAGATGTCCAGGATCAAAATCCTCTGAAGGCTTGGCTAAAACGCAGGCCCAAAGTCTCCACCCCAGATGCACTAGAGTAGAATTTCTGGGCACTAGGCAAGGCCTGCATTTTAACACACGCCCAGGTGTGCCTTAGGCTCACCAAGGGTTGAGAACCACTGTTCTGGTCTGTTCCAAACAACAACTTTCACTGAGACCCCAACTCTGTGCTCAGTTTGAACTTGCTCAGGCTCTTTTTGCAGGTGGATTTTCAAAGAAGTGAACGATCTTTGTACAGGCTCCTTGCAAGGCCTTGTAAAAGGTCCTGGTAACTTTGGATCATACTTATGAGTTCTTTTACTTAAACAGAGCCTCCCCCCTGCCCCACCACATAATAAAGGCTCAGGCCCCGAAAAATGTGGCCTGGCCCCTGTTTGAGCTAGTTGGTGGGTGACTTTTTACAGGGTGAAGTCTCGGTCACCCCTACCCCTCTGATGACAGAGCCCTCCCCAGCTTCTCTTGCCTTCCCCAATATTCCTCACCCAGTGAGAGCTATAACTTCACCTCGGACAACCACGATGGTCATCCCAGAGAGTCAAATTCCAATGACGCTTTGTGGCCAGAGGTAGAAATGATTCCAGAAACAGAGAGGTGTGTCCCAGGCTGGCTGAGGCCTCCGAACTCAAATGAGTTTCATTCTCAGGTGTTGGAACAGGGTCCGATGGGGCCAGATGGAGAAAGCAGGCCCAGTTTTTAAGCCAATCAGCTATTCTTCACATCAGACCAGACTCGGGTTCCCATCTTTACTTGGCCTTTATCAGCTAAGTGATGCTGGAGACTCCTCTGTCCCAGGGCTGTCAAGACGGTAGCTGAGACAGTGGATAGAAAGGCCTTTCCTAGCCCATACGTACTAGCCAGCTGTAAGAGACTGAGAACCGGCCACTATTTAGGCAGAGGAGACTTGATACAACGCAGAGTCAAAGAGTGTGGGACATTTAGTCTCACGGATTGTGCCCCAACCCCTCCAGGGTGGTTGTGCCACAGAGGGGACGAAGGCCCGCTGTTGGCTGAGCTCCCAGGGGTAACATTCCTGCCCAGCAGCGCCCACCACCCCTCGCTTTTGGCACTAAACAGATGTCCTGTCATGCACTGCTCTCCCGCCCTTCCTTGGCATGGGCCGCAGAGCTGGGCAGGGAAGCAGGGGGGAGAGCAGGATGTGGGTGGAGAGCCTCTCCTCCCCCTCTGCCCCCTGCAGCCCTTGGAAAATCAGGGGAAGGAGGAGGAAGAGGAGGAGGAAGCCACATCTGGTTTGAGTGAGGTTCCCAGCAGGGAAAGCGCGGCCCTGGGATGCCGTAGGAGATAGTGGGCCGGGGCCGGGGAGGGAGGGACTCAGGGCGACCTGGCGTGGGCCCCAGCCAATCTGGGAGAAAAGAGGGAAAGCGGTTGGGGAGAGGGGAAAGCAAATAAACAGAGTGGTTGAAACAATAATAATAAAGAAAGGAGTCATTAAAGTGAAGAATGGAGATTGTGTCACACCCAAGACAGACACAAAATAAACGGCCAGTAGATCTACTCTGCAGATGTTTGGCACCGAAGGGTGACAGACTCAAGATGCATGGGAGATGCTGCAGTAGACCAGAGCTCCCCCAGCAGCTGGTGAGCAGGTGGACAGGAGCCCCAGCCAGAGCGGCCCTCGTGGCCGGAGCGGAGCCAACCCCAGAGACCATTTCATCCTCCTTCAGCCTCAGGCGAGCCTGCCCCTCGCCTGATCCCAGCACAGAACCTGCATGCATGGGGTGGGAGCAGTCACGCAAGATGATGTGTCCTTCCCTGGGCCAGGCTGGCTCCTTCTTCCCGGCCACCATTCCCCGCTCCCTGCAAGAGGCATCCAGAGTCTCCCAGTTTTTAGATGGAGTAAGTTCTTCCGAGAGGCCTTGAGGAGATAATGCCCTTTTACCAGTTGGTCAACAGCTTGCCACCATGGTCGTTTTAATGACTCTTCAGGGACTCAGACTTTTCCTTCCCTGCATCTCTGGCTTCTGAGCTGACCTTTGACCTGTCCTAGTGTGAGGGGTGGGGAGCTCCATGGGGAGGGTAGTCACTCCCTCATTTACTCAATCATCGATTTTGTGTGCCTGGCACTGCATCAGGCACTTTAGAGATTACAAAGATGAGTAAGACACCATTCTTCCCCTAAAGGTATTTACCAAGCCAAGGATAAAGAATGAATATTTTTTGAGCATCCATTCCATAGTAAACACTCTGCTAGGTGCCTTCAAATCGTCTGTCTTATTTATTCTTCATAGGAACCCTGTTTGGTAGATATTATTCCCTCATTATTACAGAGAAGGAGGCTGAGGACCCCAGCAATTCGGTGCTTTTTCTATGGTCACAAAGCCAGGAAAGGGATCATCTGGTATTCAGAACCAGGTTCATCGGGTCCCCAAGCCCACTGCTCTTTGGCTGACACCATAAACAACCATAGGTGGGACAGAATTTGACAACTGCCAAATAAAACCGCATGTTCTCAAAAGATACAAGAAAGGGGTCTCCTGCCTCCCATCCACCCCTGCTCCCTGCCCCCTTAATTGGAACCAAACGTCATCTTTCTGTTCTGTGCTCCAGCAGGGAGGAGTCAGCACATCCCATCCCCAGCCAGGGCCAAGTGCCTGCAGGTGTCCGAGGAATGCTAATGGCCATGAATGGGGGGAGGGTCCGCACTAGGCTCTTCCAGGGCATTTGCTTCCCATTAAGCCCTCTCCCCTTCCCCTGCAGACCCTCCCTCCCCCTCCAGCAACATGCAGCTTTCATGAGCCAATTACCGTGGCCAGGTTTTCTGTTCCTCGGAAGCCACTGGTACCACTAACAAGACCCAGATGCAGCAGGGCAAGCCCCTGCTGTCCACTTCAGAGCAGGGGCCTTTTATGCCCTGAAGGACCCCAAGGAGACAGAAGGAATATTGCAGAGTCCAATTTCAATTCAGCCCCCCAAAGAGGGGGAAGCCTCAGAGGGCAATAGGGTTAGGAGTGGTCTCAGGAAGATGAGCGGGGGAGGCCCACACCTTCCCAGGGCTGTGGAGTTGTGATGACCTCAGGGACAGAGCTGGGGACCCAAACAGGATGAACAAAGACGAGGTTTGAGTGAAGGCACAGAGCACGAGTGTTGCCCGAAACCTTTAGTTAACTTTAATTAACAGTTATCCAGAGTCCAGGTATTTTTTTATTTATTTTTTATTTTTATGTTTTTATTTTATTCAAAACAAAATGGGTGAAAATGTGCTCAGAAACTAGTCAGACAGGCTGGAACTTCATATTTTCCTATTCGCTGGGTCTCCTTGCCAGCCTCACCGTATTCTCTGCCTCTTAAACCTCTACTCAGCCTTGGAGCCTCAGCGACCCATGAACTTTCCCAGACACTCCTGTGCAAAATGAAGCCCCCCTTTCTCTTAGTCCCTCGACCCACTGGTTGTGCATCTTTGAGCCCAGTTTCACTCAGGTGACATAGCTGAGTGTGGATTTATTCTTATGCATCTCCCTCAGAACTCCCAATATTTCTTCAATCTAAGAATGAATATCTTCCATCAATTCTATAAAATTGAATATTGCCATTCCCCCCATTCTCTCAATTCTCCTTCTGCAACCCCTTGTAGGGGTCCTTTGGACCCTCTTGTTCTGCCCTCTGTGCCTCTTAGCTTCTTTCATATTTTCTCTCTCTTCATCTTTCTGTGCAGCATTTGGGGTAATTTCCTCTGATCTATCTTTCAGTTCACTGATTCTCTGTTCGGCTTTGTCTAATCTGCTATTTAACACATCCAATGAGCTTTTATTTCCATGACTATCTTTTTCATTTCCAGAAAGTGTTATTCATTTGTTTGTTTCATCAATTTGCCTGTTCTTTTTCAAAATATCCTATCCTTTATGATTTGTATTTCTTTTTCATCTTTTTAACCATCTGAAACGTAGATATTTTAAAGTTTCTTTCAGATTGTATATTAGAATGCTGAACTAACTTGACATGTTTGCTGACTTTCTCTGATGGCATATCACTTCCTCATGTGGCTTGCGATTTGTTTTATTGTTAGTACAACTTCAAAGGGGAGTATATTTTGCTGTGAGAATGCTGTTGCTCTGAAAACACATTCTTCCAGAATACTCTCGTGCTCCCTTCTCCCGATACCCCATGAGTTTTACTGGTCTGGAATCTATTTTTACTTTAATATCAAAACCAGGGAATTCCAATAGTCAAAATTACGACACTATAGTTACATTTGGTTTGGGCCTGGAGCTCCTATTTCTCACTGGGGACCTTTTTTTTTCTATTCAGAGCCCTTAATTGTCCTACCCTAAACCTGTGAGTGATATTTTTCTAATCCTGGTTTCTCTGCGGATGCATTCCCTTCCAAGGTCCCAGCTTTTGCAAAGGTCTTAATTTTAGCTGCCTGCCTCTTATGATCTATGAACTAGAGATCAGGTCACCTGCCCCCATTTCAGCCTCAAAACCCTAGTCCCCAGCACCTAGGGCTGTTTCCAACCTGATATCCCCCATGGCCCAATCATCATGGCTTCAGCTTGTGGAACTTGCCACTCAGGCTTTAAGCTCTGTTTCCCTCCTGGTAACTTTTTCATTGTGTTCTGCATTCTAGTTCATGAGTTTTTGCAAACAGACCAAGCCTGTCGAATTCATCTTTGTTTCTCCTGCAGCACCTAGCACAGTGCTCTGTCGCAAGGCTGCTCACGTACCCACTCAAACATACAAGACCCTTGGACACCCACACATGACTTTTTCATCTATGCAGAATCCCATGAGCCAGGTTGGGAGGGGGCAGTGTATCGGAGGAGGTCGTAGGAGGAGGAAGGCAGAAGTAAGCGCTGACTCTGGAGTAGGACACTGCCCTGCTCTCGTTCAAATTACTGGTTTTTCCTAGGAGGTAGTGTAGGTCATAAATCGAGATTTAAACCAAGAGTTGGAGCTGCTTCTACTCTTATCTCGGGCTCTTATGAGCCAGGTGAACTTGGGAAAGTCACTTCACCTCGAGGAGCATCAGATTTTGCATCTGTAAACTGGAGGCAGTGGGTGGCCTGGGTGACCTCCAAGACCCCTCCAGGTCCAACAGCCTGGGAAGCTGCAAGGTAAGAACCCACAGCAGAGGGGCGCCTGGGTGGCTCAGTCGTTAAGCGTCTGCCTTCGGCTCAGGTCATGATCCCAGGGTCCTGGGATCGAGCCCCACATCGGGCTCTCTGCTTGGCGGGAAGCCTGCTTCTCCCTCTCCCACTCCCCCTGCTTGTGTTCCCTCTCTCGCTGTGTCTCTCTCTGTCAAATAAATAAATAAAATCTTTAAAAAAAAAAAAAAAAAAAAGAACCCACAGCAGATAAAACAGTCAGGATCTCACTCAGGTGTCTCCCAGATTTTCCCCACCCCAAATCCACCCACTGGGGTTTCCCTCTCTCCTTTCCCCCCAGCCTCCTGTCACCGGGCCCCCTGCTGCTCCTCCAGGGCCCTCCCTGCTGAGACCTGTGTTTGTGTCTTAGGGAAGGAGGGTGGAGGCTGTGGTGGTGATTAGTATCCCTTCCCCCAGTGGTGGGGTGATGTTGAGCCTTGGGAGGGATCAGAGGGGAAAGTGGACGACATAGTGACCCAGCGCCTGGGTGCGCAGAAGGCCCATCTGCCCCCCCTGCTTTAGGGGTTTCCTGAGCCTTGGACTGGGGACCCTGCATCTTAATGAGCCTCTTGAGCTGTTCAGAAACAATGAATCAAATCCATCTGGAAGCTGCCCTCCGACCCAGCTAATGACTTGTTTATTGTCAGAGCACCAGTGCGTCATATAAGGGAATTTCAAAGTGTCACTAATTGGCAGAGGGCCAGTAAATAGCACCATATAAATCTGAAGGCACTTCCACTACGGCGGAGAATCGCTGACCAGATACAGAAGAGGCCAAAGGAAGGAGGAGGAGGGTGCCGCCGGGGCAGGTGGTGTGGCAACCTCATCCGCGGCGGCCGCTTCTGCCCTGGGGAGATCGCAGGCTCTCCGATCTGCCCTGTGGTGGGTCGAGTGCCACCTTTGGTGATGCTGTACTGCATGTCCCCAAAGCCAAGACTCTGGACTATGGAAGAAGATGCCTTCTTTCTGAGAAAAGGACTGAGGATCTCACTTTGCGGAGGATTAATGGGTTCTGTAGACATGAAATCTAAGGCCCCGTTACCCATTTCACAGAAATGTTCTCCTCACAAAAGAACCTCAGCCAGACCCTTACTCCAGTGGGCCTCTTAGTGCCAGAGCAGGGAGGACCAGGACGGAATGACCGATGGGATCACCAGGAGCCTCTTCTCACTCAGCATAACCCATGGTCTCCTACCAGGAGCAAGACCAGAAGACGGGCCGGAGACAGGTGGTCGGTGAGCGCAATGGACGTTCCTCCCATGGCCGCCCACCTCCCCTCATATACACATTCCTGCCGCCTGCCCCTCATTCAGCCGCAGATTCAAGCCTGTGGAGGATTTGGAGAAGAGGAAAGCAAGAGTGAAGGAGAAAGGAGGGAAAGCAGCAAGCGGGCGGTGAAACACAGGTTGGAAGGGAAGACACGAGGTCAGGCTTTCAGAGCGGTGTTACCCTGCTCGCAGGTGGGTGCCCCGGGCAGGCCCCCTCCGGTCACACCTCAAGCCCTGGCCCTGGCATCCCCTCGGCAGGCAGGGCAGAATCAGGTGGCTTTGCCTCGAGGCCTCACTGGAGAGCGGTGGTAGAGAGGGACTGAGGGCTGATTCCTTGGGGTAAGGGGCATTGAAGTGCGGCCCGGCCTAAGGCTGCCTGTGTTTATGACCTACCACGTCAAGAAGCCACGTGGGGAAGGGTAGAAAGCAAAATCTGTACGCAGTTGAACTGACAGGAAGTCCAAGGACATCTGTGGTCTCAAAATGAGAGCTAGCACTGCCCAAATTTATTGAGCATCCATCAGGGGCCCCCGAGAACTCCTAGTACCACCTAGCTGATCTTTCACAGGTGGGTTCCATGATGGCAACCCCCATTTTACAGATGGAAAACAGGCTCAAAGAATCCGGACATACCAGGGCCTGTCTGGGAGGTCCCGAGGCCTAAAAGCTACTCCCCACCTCCCTCCCTCACACCTTCACAAGCACCGGGGGAGAGCTTCTCGGGCTCCGGGCACTGGGCTGGGAATTCTAGAACTTGTTCGAGCCTTGTTCTCTGTCCTCAAGAGGCTTCGAAGCTAATAGCGGGGACCGGCACCCAAATGACTAAGGATAACATAAAACGGGATGGGAGAAAAGAATTAGAAAAGAGGATCCAGTAAAAACTACGTGTGAGGCAGGTGGGTGGATTCTGGCTAGGTAGGAACAGGAGGGCTTCACGGAGGCGGAGGCAGGATCTCAGCTAAGCCTCGAGGAAACACAAACTGTTAGCAAACGAGGACAGCCAGCAGGGGGAGGGCTCCCTGAGGCCTCCGGAGCTGTCTGGCAGCCCAGCGACGCTGAGGGCCCCTGAGGAGCCTCTGGGACGAGGCACTTGGGCAAAAAGTAACCCACCGAGGAAATTACTCCACACAGGTCCCCAGGACCTCCCCTTATGGACCCTGTATCCCGGGTCCCCACCTCTTTTCTCCTCTGCAAGAACCCCTCACAATGAGCCCTCTGCCTAACTCCAACAGCCAAGCACCTTGAGTGTCGGGAATTAAGCAAGCTTGGGGAAATCCTCTCCCACTATGTCTCCTTTTTAATTTTTCTAACTTTTAAATTTTGAATGTTATTAATTCTTTAAAATAGGTTTTATAGGAGGTAAACATAGAACAAAAGAGTCTAAAGGACATATGATGGAAAGTATCCCTCCCACCCCGCATCTCACCCCGAGCCCCCCTTCCTGTTCCCGGGGTCACCAATATTCCCAGGGCCTGTGGATCCTTTCAGAGACTGCCTCCCTGCGTGTCCTCTTTAGAAGACAAATACCTTTTTCTGCTGAAACCAACTTTCTGGGCCGTTTTGGGACTTCCCAACATGGGCACACGGGGGGAAAATACACAATTCCTGGGCCATACGGAACAGCCGCAAAATCCTCCCTGGGACCCCATGGACATGTGCACGAGGCTTGTCCTGAGGCTAAGAATAGCCACCTTGCATGCCTTACACGCATTCTCTCTTGTAATGCTCACAGGAACCTTATGGGCAGTATTACTTTCATTGTCCCCATTTCCGGATGTAGAAACTGAGGCTCAGAGAGGTTCAGAAACGTCCCCCCATCACCCAGCTAGTAAGTGGCAGCCTCAGGATTTGAACCCAGGCCTGTCTGACAGCACATCTTTGACTCTTAACCCCTACACAGCTCTTTCTAGGAAAAGGAAGTAGAAGAGCACTTTGGATTTTGGAGACTGAAGTCTTCCGGGGCGGGGGGGGGGGGGGGGGGGCAGGGAGGGGGAGGTGAGGAAGCCACACAAAGAAGAGCCTAAAATCCAGTCTCCGCTCAGATATCCTTGGAGAAACTCACTGTTTAAAGAACAAGAGTTTAACTGAGTAAATTTGAAGATCTGATTGGCTTTATTTATTTTTTTAGATTTTATTTATTTATTTGTTAGAGAGAGAGCTCAAGCAGGGGGAGCGGCAGGCAGAGGGAGAAGCAAGCTCTTCACTGGGCAGGGAGCCCAATACGGGGCTCGATCCCAGGATCCTGGGATCATGACCTGAGCCGAAGGCAGACGCTTAACCAACTGAGCCACCCAGGCGTCCCACCGATTGGCTTTATTAAGCAATGCATGAATCGGGCAGCACCCCATCTAGCAAGTAGACGGGAGCTCTGAGGAACTGTACAAAATAGAAGGTTTTTATAGAAAGGAGGCTGGGCAAGAAAGTCATTAGCAAAAGAAAAGAAAGGATTGTTCCAGGCCAGGTCACCTTCCCTTGGGGGGGAAGGGCAGGGAGGTCTTAGTAGGTAAATGACCTATCTTCCTTTGAGGGATGGAGAGGGCCCATGTGACAGATTACCTCATTGGTGCTGATCAGAAAATTCCTAACTGACTGGTTAAGACTTACGTTCTAGGGAAGGTAGAAACGGCAATTACTTGAGGTATTAAGCCCCAATTTGGTGACTTGGCCTAAGCGATGCCATCTGGGGCCTGCGGTTTTCTTTTCACCATCACCTGCAAAGAACATTCCAAGTCTCCTCGTGAGAATTTTCTCACCCAGCTCAGGTTTTGCACTGAATTTTAGGGAAGGAAAGAGCTGTGACAAGGAACGGAAACCTTCTGGGCAAACTGAGCTTTCCGGGTCTTCCATGGGCAAATGCCGTGAGGAAAGGGATCTCTTTGCAAAGAAGGCCAGAGCCATCTTTTACAGAGGAGGTGTTGAGAGACCCAGCCATCTTGGATCTGATCCAACAGTAGCTGCCTCCCATGGGCCCTGAGAAGCCCTGGCAAATTCCCCCACACCCCCAACAAGGGGAGGAATGCTCTGGTCACTCTGAGGACACAAGGCAGTGTTTTCTAGTGGCCTCGGAGGGGCATCTGTGTAGACAGGCTTCCAGGAGAAGCCCAGGCCATCACACCGAACAGAAATGATTGCGCTAATAAGGAGATATGTGGTCTGCAGGAACCCTGCCTTGGCCCCAAGCCTCCAGTTAATGAGACTTCACAGGGAGAAAGAACCTCTAGGGTGAGTGGGGGTGGGGCGCAAGGGGCTGCAGAACAGCTGAAGGCCAGCAGGGACTGAGGCTGTTTATTAGGGAACAAAGAAAGGACTTGGCTCCCCAGGCCGAGGTCAAACTCAAGGTATCCCGGGGAAGTGGCAGGGGAATTTATGAAGTGAGGAGGTGGCTGGTTGGACCGCTGACTGCTGGCCCCCGCCCCAACCCTGTTGCCTCAACCCCTGAACCACCCCAGAGAGCCTTCAACCCTAATGAAGCAAGATTCTTGCCAGCAAGTAGGGCAAATGCCCAGGATGCCAGTCTACCCGAGGGGCTTCTGGGAGATGATGCTCATGCAATGACACAGGTTGTAAAATGGGCTGGAAAGGGGGACAGCAGGGACCACTACTTCCTGTGTTCCTACAACAGTCCGGAACCACCCACCACACACTTCTGAACTCTTTTCAGCTCAGACTCACAGATCTCCCCCAGCACGGGACATCCTGAGCTAGGGGACCGCCTCTGGTAGTGCTTGTGGTAGTCTCCTACTTCTGAGGACAGGCAAGTGGGTCCCAGTTTTGTAAGCACGAGGCAGGAATGGCCAGACTGCCCCCCCCATTCCCACCCCGCAATTCTCAGATGTTATGTGGGGCATGAGCTTGCCTAAAAGGAGAGGGTGAAATTTCTGGGACCGAGCAGAGAGAGAATTCAGGCATTGCATTCTGGAACACTGGAAAATACAGGTGGGAGGAGAGACATTATTTTACATTCAAGGATGTAAATTCAGACACTTTAGTTATGTGGCCAGGTTTCCATGGAAACCAGATTCCTTTTCTAATAAAGGAAGGAGTGTGTGTGTGTGTGTGTGTCTGTGTGTGTGTGTGTTTGGGGTAGGGCAGAAGATCCTGACAAGAAAAGCAATATTTGCTTTGCCTACATTTTGCATTTAGACCCCATCCCTCCCCAACATAGGCACCCTGATATCTGCACAAAATATGGGCACATTTGTCCTTCAGGAAGACTAAAAACACAGCCCAACCTGGTCCTCTCTGGCCAAGTCCCTCCCAGAGTGTAGCTTGATCCGCCCCACAAGGGACCCGTTCTTCCCTCCACCCACCCCAGCTTCTCCGATGGGAAATACCCAGACACCCACCTCCCATCACCAGCCCTTCCTGACGGCCCCCCACCATGGACATTTTGGCTACCAGGAGCTCCCTCCGCCCTCAGCCTGACCTTGCTCTGCAGAGCCTGGGCCCCCGACCCCCAGCAGGTGGCTAGCGCGGCTGCCAGGCCCATCCATCAGGTCTGCACAGGCCACCCTCCCCACCAGCCCCCAGCACACCCAGCCTATAAATGTCAGCACTGCCGTCAGAGGGCCCACCGGGAGGGGCTCCCAGGGCCTATCTGCCGCCAGGGCCCCCTGGGCAGCCCTGTTGGTATGACAGCTCCTGGGCAGACAAAAGTGATGATTCCTCCTTTCCCACCCTCCTTTTGTAGCGGCCCACGGCCCCCTCCCACCTGGTGACCTGCTGGGGCCTACGGAGACCAAAGCTTCCAGTCAAAGATAAAAAATGCCAGGCTATTGACTAAAACACAATAAAGGGCCAATTTGCATGTTATTTACATAACCCATTAATGCCAAAGGGCCCAAAGGCCCTCATCCCCAGCTTCTTCCCCACACTGCAGAGTGGGCTTGACCCTGTATCCAAATTCCAGCTTCTGTTTTCCAAATTCTGTTTTCTCCTGCCCCACCCCGCCCTCGGGGTGGGGAACTGCTCCGAGTATCCCCGTGGACAGCAGGTCTGGAAGGTGCCCCTCCTCAGGGATGTTCTTCCCAGCCCCAGGAGAAGAGTCGAATCCCCACTTGCCTGGTGCCTCACCCCTGCGGGCCCCTCCAGACCTGCTGTGCTTGTGCAGGAACCGAACGACACTAGGAGAGGCTGATGTTCCTGCAGCTGGGCTGTGTTTTAGGCTCTGGCAGGGGTGAGGGGAGGGCAGCAGGGCAGGTCCCAAGGGTGGAGGAAGGCGAGTGGGCAGCAGAATGAGTGAGCCCGCAGTCATGGCTCACATGTGGTTTTTCTCCCCGCAATGTTCTCAGCTCCAAACCTGCGGGCCCCGAGTCACAAGCTTCCAGGACTGTCACAAGCTTTAGCTGAGACGCAAACTGCTGCATTTCCCCACTCCCGCTTACTGCAAAGGGAGCCAGCCCCCGCCCCCTCCCAGCTCCGCTTGGCCTCAGGAGTGGGTTTAAGCTCATGCTGCTGCATAGCCCATGCGTGGGGAGCCTCATGGGGGGGCTCCAAACTCCTGGGTCCATTACTCAGGCTCCTCCTGTGTTCCCATCCCCCTGAACCCCATGTTCTCTCCAACAAGAAGGCAAAGGAACCACATACGATGTGCTGGTGCCTCCGTGTGTTGTAACCTCCCTTCCAGGTCTGGTGACACAGGAGAGCTGCACACGTCCTGCCCCCTGCACGCGCCCCTACCCCCAAGGCCACGGCCAACGACCTACGCCTGGGGACTGCTCCCAGAGGGGCCGGACTCAGCCCCTGTTGGGATGCGCTAAGGAAGCTCACCGCCCTAGAATCTAGAGCTCCCGATGCTACCAGGCCCAGCCGGCCATAAGAAGAGGGAGGGGCCTCTGTGTCCAAAGCAGGTCCCCTAACCTTGCCTCTTCTGATCTCTGGGCTGCCAGGAGCTGAGGGAAGTGACGCTGCCTGGGGACCAGAGAATGGCGACCCTCCCCTTCTCACTCCCTCTGACCACAGTGTAGGCCCCCTTGGAGAGTGGGCCATGGAGCTGGCTGGACGCATTCCCCTCGGGCAGTCCAGCAGTGGCTACCAGGTCCCTGACGGCTGACCCCTGGCTCCCTGAGTGCCACTCCACGTCTCCGTGCCTCTGCTTCCCTCTTACAATCGGGTGAGGAACCCCCTTCCTGTGGCTGTGGCAAGGACCCCACGCCTTATCCACATGAAGCACGGACCGTGGGCCTGGCACATAATGGGCGCTCAGTGATGGCAGCTGTGGGCATCTCAACTCCTGCCCAGCCTCAGAGGATGGATGGAGAGGGAAGGTTTGACTGGGGAATTTCACACCTCACTTCCCAATCTTTCTTCAGAAAAAGAAGAACCAAATTTTCTGGTCTCTAGCCTAGCCCCAGAGCCTCCGCCCCTCAGCCCCTGACGCTGCTTCTTGGTGTGGCATAAGGCGAAGGTGGGTTTTGGAACATGGGTTGATGTCCCAGCTGGAGCTGGCTGTGTGGCCTTAAGAAAGTGACTTACATGACCTAATTGTCCTTGGCTATAAAATCACGGCCAGTGGTGTCTGTCTTACCAGGTAAGACCCTACAGGTGAGTGCACCTGAGGGGCAGCAGAGCCCCCCTAGAACGAGTCACCCAGCGTCTGGAAGAGGGAGGCCTCTCTTAAATCTGCTCAGATAATAAACAGTCATGTTCATGGAGGCCTCAGGGTGAGGAGTGAACCAGAGGACACCAGGATTTGGATTCAGTGTAGCGCTCGCTCTGAGAGAAAGAGGGAGCCCCGTCGATCCCCTGCTCCGACTCCTCCCAGGGTGAGCCGGGCCGAGAAACGGCAGGTCCCAGCTGTGAGGAGGATGCAGATGAAGAATGGCTGGCCAGAATGGCATCTCGTACCTTCCAGGGAGAGAGAGATGGATGGCATCTCTTAGGCCTCAATAAAAGCGTACAGTCACAGGGCCTGTCTAGCCACCTGGCAGGTGGGCCCTGCGGTCACTAATGATGCATCGCTCTCACCTGCCCAGAGACACGCACACTTGGCCAAGGGCCTTCCACAGAGGTGCTCATCACCATGCCTTGCACACACATGCGAACCCGCGTGGGCCGCCCGCCTGCTGGGCAGAGCTGCAGGCCATCCCCAGCTCCTGAGACCCAGGCTGGGCCCGAGCCCAGAGCGCCCAGGGGCCTGCCCTAACCCCTGCTCTGCAGCTGAGTGGAAGAGCGAGGGGCAGCTCTGGGAGAAAGCGAACTTCGGACCCATTATCCCCCAGCCCCACTCTCTGCTCTCAGAACAATTAAAGGTCTCTAATCCGGAATGAAAAGCCAACACAGCGCTCCTCTCATCCCCCCCACGCCCCCGCCACTTCCTCTAATCGGGGCCATGGGCCCTGGCTCCTGTTTTCAATACAAATATTCAGTTAAACTTTCCTGAAGGTTCCAGTAATTGGGTCCCAAAGGGGGAGGTTCCCACAGAGAGAGTGAGACCTGGAGACAGTGAGGCCCAGGAGGTGCAGACAGACCCTCAGGAGAGAGGGAGAGAAGGTAGAGAAAGATGCCCCCCCACACACACCCCGAGGGGCTTCAGATTTGCCCTAACCGGCAAGAAATACTTTTCTAGAGCTCTGTGCCCACAGATTCTAGTTTCCTCTGAACTGACCTGAAGAAAGGAGATGAATCTTCAGGAACAAGTGGGGACCTCCCCGCACCTGCTGTGACAGCATGAATTTCTGCACGCTGGTGTCATAACAACATTCCCTCAGCTGTTCTCGGCCCCCAGGACCAACGTCCTCTCTGGGTTAAAATCACAACACTATAGACCAGCTCCGCCTCCAAGTCCTTGTAAGCCTCCCTCCGCCTCTGATACACACTTCTGCTCGGCAGTTGCTTTTCTGGAGTACCTCAAAAGCAGAGGGAATTCTCCTATACCTGTGACGAAACTGAGACCCAAAGAGGGTTCAAGGTCACTCTGCAAGTTAGGGCCTGAGCCTGACCAGCCTCCAGGGCTCCCGGGGCCCTCCAGGTGATTTCCACCCCGTGGGCTCCAATCAAGGATGGCGCGTGGGGAGGCTGGGGTTCCAGCCCGAGCCCCACGGCTGACCTGCTGTAACACAGGAAAGAAACTTCCCTCCTCTGACGACTTCCAGGAACCACCTCCATCAGAAACTTTTTCCTGCGAGTCCTGAGGGTAAAGACCTAAGATTCCAGGATTTAAGAAGAGAGACCCAGGACAAGGTGATTTTTAGAACATAGGGAGGAAGTGAGGGTTAGTGGTTTTTCTTTCCCCTTTCTTTCTTTCTTTCTTTCTTTCTTTCTTTCTTTCTTTCTTTCTTTCTTTCTTTCTTTCTTTTCTTTTTCTTTCTTTCTCTTTCTCTCTTTCTTTCCTTTCTTTTCTTTCTATTTTTGGTTCCATCTTAAGAAGTCAAGTTACCAGCCAGGCTGCGGGTGGGGGGAGGGGGGAGACTGAAGAAGGAGCCCAGCTGGCCCTCCTAATTACAAACCCTAAAGCCCTCTTGACAGATCTGCCTGCCAGTGTGGGATTGACTCCTCTTATCCCAGCGCTGGCTGCACCTGGAGGTCTCTGCTCATGACCTCTAGACGAAGGACAAGGTTGACTGGAAAAGGAAGAGGGGAGGGGAGGGGCCAGGAGCCCCCTCATCAGAGTGGAAGAGAGACAGACTCCTGGACAGCTGGCTGGGGCTGGTGGGGGGATCAGCATCCTGGGATGGGGCCACAGAAGGAATGGAGGGACCTGGGCGCTGGGGCCTCCACTGAAGGTAACTGTGGCTAGATTTCACTTAAACTTTTCTTGGTTTGATGGCTGTCTGGGACTTCTCCAAAGCCTCATCTATAAGACTGTCCCCAGGATGCTGGGTCAGCATCTCTGGATCCAGCAACCCCAAATTTCAGAAGGATTTGAGGGCTACAGTTCATCCCAAAGATGTTCAACCATTGTGACCAGAGCAGGCCCAAGGCCTCCAGCCAGATGGGTAGAGGCTGGAGTGCCAGAGCCAGAAGTCAATGTGTGAAGTCTGGGGAGAAGGAGAGCAGCTTGGGAGACGCTCCCCATGGCAGAGAGCCCAGGAGGCCGGGGCTGAGCCAGGAGCTTCCAAGGGAGTCTGGCTTGGGGATTTACGAGTCTCTTGTTTCCATTAAAAAAAGACTCTAGGCCTCAAGTGCTCTGGAGAGGATCGTTATCCAGAGCCAAGACACAGGGTGGAAAGAAAGCTGGCTTTCTGCAGAGGCACTGTCCTGTCCCCTCTGAGACCAGATTCAGGGCTCCCTGACCCCTTGTCCCAGTCTGGGGCTTGGAACTTCTCTTTCTATCACTTGGGACAAAGGACATGCAGAAGAGAGGGAAAGGACCTTGAGCCCAAGAAGGAGCTTCAAGTTCTTGAAAAGTGGCAGTGAGGGTCAGATGGGCTGAGAACCTCAGCCCATCTGACTCAGGATGGGAGAAGTCACTATTTGTAACCTTCTGTCTCTCCAGGTTCATTTTTCTCAGTTGTTCCAGAAGCATCTCCTCTGTGACCCAAATGGTGCTGTCATTTCCCCTCTCTCTACAACTTCCTTTTGCATTGTCCACGCTAGGATTTGGGTTTCCCATCAATCCTTTGGTTCAGATTCCACAGAAATCTCCATTTGGGCATCAGATTGTCAGACAGGAAGATGCTGAACTCTCGGGTGGTCCACACGACACGCTAGGATTTGGGTTTCCCATCAATCCTTTGGTTCAGATTCCACAAAAATCTCCATTTGGGCATCGGATTGTCAGACAGGAAGATGCTGAACTCTCGGGTGGTCCGCACGAGCCGTGCACAGGTGGACACAGACTGTGGCTGCCGCTGCTGATGTATCTTGTATTTGTTGTCTTCTTGCTATCGATTCTGCTTAGGGACAGTCCCAGAATGACTGGGACTCGAAGAGAAGAGATGAGAGAGGCCCCAGTGACTGGTGACATCAGGAAATGAACTGTGTTAGTGGAGGGAAAGGAGCTCTCCTACGAGGCTCTAGACTAAAAGTGAGAAGAACATTGCTGGGATCTTAATGGGGGCGGGGAGAGGAGCAAGAAAGAGGGAAGTGATGATGCTGGGGCGAGCAGATTAAGAGGCTCCCAGCCCTTAAGAGCAGATTAAGAGCTCCCAGTCCTATTAGATAAGGTGCAAATCCAGCAGAAGACCAGAGCTATGGCACGAGATGTCTTCAGTGGAATAAAAACATCCTGGAGGTGTGTGAAATCCAGCTCATGATCAGCAAGTATGACCAACAGTAAGATATTTATAGGGATTTTTTTTCTTTGTGACAGAGAAAAAGAATTGCAGGAGATAGAGATCCCCAAACTCCGTCTGCATGCGGTCCCTCCACACCTTTATACATGGCATTCATCTGCCTGCAATGTCCCTCCTCTCCTTTATGTGCCTGTTCTTTGCTTCCCACTCTCCACTAAGTTCGGTGGCCCTTCTCTCTGCTCACAGGGTTATTGTGAGGATTCAGTGAATTGATTTATATAAAATACTTGGACAGAATTTGGAACACAACACTCCAAGATGAGTGATTATTATTATTATGCTACCACAATGCCCTGCGCATACCTCTACACGGATTAGTGGGTTGGTAGTCATGTGCTTGTCTATTGCACCCACCCGACAGTGAGTTCTTGGCCAACAGGAACCATTCATTAAACGTTTTTGTATCCTAAGAACCTAGGATAGGGGGCAGTTGAGACCCTATTACATGCTAAGTGATCACTTAAATGTTGAATGAATATATAAATGAAAAAATGAATGCCTATGCACTTTTGAGATGTGTTATGAGCAAAACATGTGCCTGCCACCAGAGGTGGTCACATTCCCTTGGACATGTGTTCCTTCACCCCTCACCCACTGGTTCAGGCACTCAGCCAACAGCCTGTGGTCCACTCTCTTAGGAGAGAGTTCATTTTGCTTTTCTCCAAGGCAGCCAACATCAACAGCAACGTGGAGATGAAAAACAGACCAGGACCAATGAAAGCTGCTCCTTCTCCAGCTGAGGTTCCAACTGTTTTAATTCTGCTAATGAGACCCAGCTAGGAGTAATCAGGAAACATCTAAAATTAGCTGTTTTAATTTGAGCAAGAGGGAAAGGGACTCAGAAGGGGGCACAGTCTCTAATGGAGAGAGTGGGATCCCAAGAAACTCCAAAAAACCAGAACAACATCTGGTGCTCCCGCACCCAAGAGAATGCCCAGGATGGACTTGGGATCTCCATGACTCAGCACTTATCCTCAGATTAGAACAATTCACTCATCAATTTTCCCAGAATCCATTGTGTTTCAAGTTAGAGGCCATGGCTACAACCTGGAAAATGTTAGCTGGAGTTTGGTTATGGGAGACCGTCTTCCAACCACTTTCTACTTCATCATTTTGCTTCTGCTTGGCCACCACTAAACGTTAGGCATACGGTAGGTGCCTCATTGCCTTTGTCAAACTTTTTTTATATCCTCTGAACCCCTAAGAGAAACTTACTGTCTACCATCGATTGAATAATCCATGAAACACTTACTGAGTACGTGTTATAAGCTATATACTGAGGTAAGGATGAGGGCTTCACACAGAGAGGAAAGAGACACAGTTGGGCCTGAAGAAGCTCAGTCTGCTGGGGAGACTGAATGGAAATGAATGACCACATACCACGGGATGATCGCTATGTGGAAGTGATGTACGTCCCGGGAATAGTGGGAGCACAGGCAGAGAACGATCCGGGTCTGCCTAAGGGGGAATCAGAGGAAGATTTTATTTGGCACTTAGCATACAGTGCCTTGTGTTACTAGTTTTCTTTTTTTTTCCTCACTCTCCAGATATGAGCAACTTGCAGCCAAAGAATGTCTTCTGATCCTTTATATTCCCATCTTCACAGAACCTTTCACATAGTGCGAATCCAATAAATGTTTTTCATTGGTGATTGCCTAAGAATGTGGGCAAGTTGCATTAGAACAAATGGTGTCTGTTTTCAGTCCTCTGAGACTCTACAAAAATAAGTAGAAATTGTAGGGGAAAGCATTAGGATGAGGGCTCCTGGACCAACCAATGGATGACCCAGTGAGGTTGTAGGAGCTCCTTCTTTGAGATGCTACAAATACAGGAAAGTAGCTCGTGTGTCCATGGCAGTTTAGATCTGGTACCCCCTAGGACATGACAGTGAATTAGATGAACTTCCAAGGATTGGCCCCAAGGATTCTCTTGTGTCCACTTTTCCTTGCTTCGACTGCCCGTGGTTCTCAGCCCAGAACGCATGTGTCACCTGGAGAGCTTTTCCACCTTCCAGCAGTTTCCCTCTGCTCTTAGCTTAGGGAAGACATCCTTGCCTTGACCCCAAGACCCCCTCCAGCCATGCCAGCCTCCCCTTGGGCCCCTCTGCTATGCTTCCCACACTGTCCTTTCTGTCCCTTACATGTGCCAAGCCCTTCCCTCCTTGGGGCCTTCTACGAGGTTGTATCCTCTACCTGGAGAGTTCTTTCCCTTTCTCCCTGCCTGAGGAGTGCCCTCCCTCCTTCTCCAAGAGGCAGTACATGTTAAGAGCTTTAGAGCAAGGGCACTTAGATTCAATCCCGGCTCCAGGACTGTATCTACTGTCTCGAGCATGTCACATGCTGTCAAAGCCATAGTTTCTTTATCATGGCATTCATTCTATGCTTTTTTGGTTTGTTTTAGATGAAAATGAATGTCTCTGCCTGGGTTCCTAAAGCAGACGCCTGCCTGAAGCTTCCTTTATTCTTCCAGTATTTGGGGGTACAGGATCATCTCCAGCTTTCCCCAAACTGGGCGATTTACAGCTAGAGAGAATCGTGACTTCCTCTCTCTCTCCCCCATAAAAAAGCAGAAAGCAAGTTGGACATCAAAAGCCCCTTTAAAACCAACATTTTGATGACTTAAGAGTAAATGAATGAGAAACATACGGCTTAAATTTCCTTTATGATACACAAGGGCGCTTTCTGGACTCACTTTCCATCGCTGCCAAGCTAATGATGAGAGGGGAAGCTGCCCAATCCTCACATCATCAACAGATGGCTCCCCATATTTGGAAAATTTTCACGTGGCCAAGGAAGGAAACTGCCAGCTCCCCGACTCAGTTGTGCGCCTAGTGGTGCTCTTGCCTGCTTCTACGTCTCATCCCAGGCAGAAAGAAATTCTACACCCAGTGGCCCTGAGGCCCATGGCAGGAGGGAATGCCTTCCCTGAGCTGATAGCGGGCGTAGCAGGAAGAGCACAGGACCTCAGAAAGATCGGGAGGTTAGGGGCACCTGGGTGGCTCAATTGGTTAAGCAGCTGCCTTCGGCTCAGGTCATGATCCCGGGGTCCTGGGATGGAGCCCCTCGATGGGCTCCCTGCTCAGCAGGGAGTCTGCTTCTCCCTCTCCCTCTGCCTGCCACTCCCCCTGCTGTGCTCTCTCTCTCTCTCTCAAATAAATAAATAAAATCTTTAAAAAAAGAAAAGAGTCTCTTCAATAAATGGTGCTGGGCAAATTGGACAGCTATATACAGAAGAATGAAACTCGACCATTCTCTTACACCATACACAAAGCTAAACTCTAAATGGATGAAAGACCTCAATGTGAGACAGGAATCCATCAAAATCCTAGGGGAAATTCAAGTCAAAACCACATTGAGATACCACCCTACAGCAGTTAGAATGGCAAAAATTGACAAGGCAAGAAACAACAAATGTTGGAGAGGCTGTGGAGAAAGGGGAACCCTCTTACACTGTTGGTGGGAACGCAAGTTGGTACAGCCACTTTGGAAAACAGTGTGGAGATTCCTCAAAAAGTTAAAAATAGAGGTACCCTATGACCCAGCAATTGCACTACCAGGCATTTACCCCAAAGATACAGATGTAGTGATCCGAAGGGGCACATGCACCCCAATGTTCATAGCAGCAATGTCTACAACAGCCAAACTGTGGAAGGAGCCAAGATGCCCTTCAACAGGTGAATGGATAAAGAAGATGTGGTCCATATATACAATGGAATATTACTCAGCCATCAGAAAGGATGAATACCCAACATTTGCATTAACATGGATGGAACTAGAGGAGATTATGCTAAGTGAAATAAGTCAAGCAGAGAAAGTCAATTATCATATGGTTTCACTTATTTGTGGAAAATAAAGAATAGCATGGAGGGCATTAGGAGAAGGAAGGGAAAAATGAAGAGGGGGAAATCAGGAGGGGGAGACGAATCATGAAAGACTATGGACTCTGGGAAACAAACTGAGGGTTTTAGAGGGGAAGGAGGTGGGGGATGGGTGAGCCCAGTGATGGGTATTAAGGAGGGCACGTACTGCATGGAACACTGGGTGTTATACGCAAACAATGAATCATGGAACACTACATCAAAAACTAATGATGTACTATATGGTGACTAACATAATACAAAAAATTATTAAAAAAAAAAAAGATTCTGTCTCTCTGCCTCTGCCTCTCCCCACCTCTCAAAAAAAAAAAAAAAAAAGAGGTTGGATCTCAGAGATCATTAAGAATAAAAAACTTGAATTAAAAAAAAGAAGAAGAAGATGGGGAGGCCTAGATGCTGGGCTGGATTTGCCACTGGCAAGGCCGTATGAAGTCCCTGAGCTGTCATTTTTCTCACTTGCAAGATGGAGATAGGATCCTGCTCTGTGCGCGATAGCGTTGTAAGGATAAATGAGATGACACACAATATCATGTCTGTCACCCAGCAAATAGTCAACACTGACTGACTCTGCAAGCAATACGAAGGTAAGGACACCGGAAGTCTTAACCAGTCTATGAGTATAGAAGTCAGCAGCTGGCTCCTTTGGTTCCCTTCTGGCGGGGGGAATCAAGACCCTGTCCGTAGATGGCAGGAGAGCCTGGGAGACTCGGCCCTTGTCCTGGCACTGTGATCCCAGGGTGACCATCGTGGAGACGCTGAGGGCTGGTGGTGACTGCCCAGTGCAGTGACATCCTCCCTTCCCAAGGCCCAGCCTCCCTGTCAGGGTCACTGGTGCATGGCTGTACAGACAGTCCTCTTTAAAACCCTTCCAGCACTGACACAAACGTATCCCCGAGTCACAGCAGGACAGAGCTAGCATAGCTGGAGGGTCTCAATTCCCCCCGCCGGAAGGGAACCAAAGGAACCAGCTGCTGACTTCTATACTCATAGACTCAAGAAGAGACTCTTCTCCAGATACCCCACTGCATTTCCATGAGCAGGGCCATGCCCCGGTGGGTGCTGACCTGAGCTCTATGGGCCCGCCCTTGCCACCAACGTTTGGTGGTGGTGGAAACCAGTTGAAATGAACATCAAGCAAAGCCAAGCAAGGGCACGGGGGTGAGGTGGGGTGAGGGCTAGGGATTGACGGCATAAAATGATGAGTAGCTGGGGGGTCGGGTGGCTTAGGAAAGACTTGAGAGCTGCCTCTTCCTTCCGCCTCCAGCTACTGTTTTCAAAATCTGTTCACCAATGGACTAACAGGCTGCTCTGGGCCAGGCCAGGAGGGTCAGAGTGGAGAAAGTGACAGATAAGGCCCCTGCCTTCATGGAACTTCTGGTCTAGCAGAAGTCTGATGAGAAACTGAGTCACTACAGGGGTGCTAAGATGGAGGAGAAGGGCGGGGTGCTCCAGGAACACATGCCAACTGGACTTAATGGGCCTGGGTAACCAGGGAAGGCTTTCTAGATGTGGTGATGTTGAAGGTGAGACTGAAGGGTCAATAGGGGTTTGCTAGGCAAAGGGCTATGGAAGGATGAGGGTGGGAGGAGGAGGCTAGGCGTGTTAAGAGCTGTCTAGGTAAAGGGAAATGTATGTGCAAAGGCCCTGGTCAATGCACTGACTTTGAGAGATTTTTTTTTTTCATTTTTAATTTTTTTTGGCTTCCTTTTGCCTCCATGCATTTTCAGGTTTGCAGATGGATACAGCTATATATGTAAATATCTGAGTTATTCTCCATGGAGTTCCTGGGTCCCTTGCAAACTGGTATATGTGGCAAAATACAGTTGGAATAGACGATGTCACCTCACTTCACATACTAGAACTTTCACTCTGACACTGGGAGATCCCTACTTACATATGCTTCTTCATGTTTACTGTCCCCCCATGTAGTATTGTCCCTACATCGTTCCTTCTGTAATTAAATGAATGATTTGGATGAAAACATAGGGCTGTGCACTGTAGTAGTTAAAAGCATGTGTTAGAACCAGATAGATGAGTTCAAATCCCTTTTGCACAATGTATTAACTCTTGACCTTGGGCAAAGGAATTAGTCTCTCTAATCCTCAATTGCTCTATGTGGAAAATGGAGCGAATAAGAGTGCCTACCGCATAAGTTGTCGTGAGGATTAAGGGGAAATTTCTATGTAAAGTGATCAGACTAGTGCTGGTACATGCTGAGTCCACAGTGTGTGTTGGCTATTTTGGAGAGAGAGACTCTTAGATGAGGCTGAGAACAACCGAAAACTCCTTCGTCAAGAAAATCCAGATCTCAGTAGGTTGGACCTAGAGGGCAAATCAGGCAAGATAAAATTTAATAGGAATAAATACAAGATCCTGAATTAGATCTCTTTCTCTTTCTTACACACACACACCCCACACACATACCACACACACCACACCACACACACATACACCACACACACACCATACACACACACCACACACACCATATACCACACATACCCACCACACCACACACACACCACATACCACACACAGTACACCAAATACCATGCACACTACATGCACACCATACACACACCACATACCACATACACACCACAAACACATACCACACACACACCACATACACATACTACACACACACACCACATACCACACATACCACATACACACCACACACATAACACACACACACAGGGAGACCAGCAGAACATTCTGCCTATGTCTATGTCACCATGGCAATCAAAAAGTCTCCATCTTCAAGGTGATCCTCTGGTGCTCGGCTGCCAGACCCACCCCCAGCTACTGGGAACGTGGGGCAATGGTGGCTCGCACCCTGTCCCTCACCGGCGACTGCCCTACTCAAGGTTGTGCTTCCTCCCCAGGGGGTGGCCTAATGTGGGGAAAGAAGGGCCTGGCCATCTTGCCACATCAGGAGCAACTCTGAAGGGCTATCCCGGCTCCAGAGAGCCTTGTGGGACCAGATGAGGTGATAATGGGATCGGCTTCCCTCTGCTCAATCCCACTGTTCTCATTTTCTTACCGGGATGTCTCGCCATTAGAGTCTGGCCCGTGGGTGAATGCAGACAAGCAAGCAGGCAACTGTCATAGTGGACAGAGCTAGGAATAGGGTGCAGAGTGCAATGGAAGTGCCTAGGAGGTACACCTAATCCACACTTGGGGGGTCAAGGAGGCTTCCCAGAAGAGGTATTCTGAACTGAGATCCAACATGGAGCATGGCCAGGGTGGGGAAAATGATTTTGAACCTCCAGCCAGTCCTAAATGGAAGAGGAAAGACCCAGGCTCTTTATTGTGAGCCCAAGGCTGGGTAGAAGTTCTCAGGGGAGTGGCCCCCCTCCGCCTGGGCTCCTCCGGGCCTCCCAGGTCTCTACCCAAAGCCAGTGTGGACAGGGGGCCTTGTTTGCGACTGCCAACACCACCAGCTCCTCCAAGTGCCCCAGGACAGGGAGAAGGCTTACTCTTTGAGGATTTAGTTTTCCTGTCCCTAACCCCCACCCCATCCTAAGTGAGGCTGAGCTCAGAGATTAAAAACTCATTCCCTTACAGGAAATGAAGAGCTGTTGCCAGGACCGCCCAGCCGAGAAAATATGAACAAGATGCTTCATGCCGCCGATGAACTCCCAACTCTTACAGCTCCAGGGAAGGCAGGGAGATGGGCCACTGTCCCAGGCACTCCCATATTTGTTCTCAGCTGGGCTTCACCCTGAGTGTGGGAAGTCCCTGGCTGTGGTTGCTAGAATGTCCTGGCTCCCATGGCTATAAATTGCCCCATTCAAGAGGCAAAGCTTCACAGAAGTGATATGGAGAGGGCACTGGGTTCTAGACCAGACTTGCAACCGATTGGTTGTACAACCTTGGATGAGTTGGTTCACCTCTCCGATCTAATAAGATTGCTGGGCTTCTGGATTTCTAAGATTTCTTCCATCCAATTCTAATTTTTGAGGAAGGAAATGGAAAAGTTTACCAATATGAACAGAATCTCACAGCCCAACAGCTGAGATTTCCAATCCCCCAGTCCGATTTATACTTCTTTTCTTCCAAGGAGAAGAGGATCCCAGGGAAATCAGTGAAATTTCTCTTTAAAACCATTCTGGTGTTTCCCTTGGGCCTTTGGGTCAAGGTGAAGGCTCATGAAAGCTTTAGACAGACAAGGCAGATTTTTCCTTGCAGACTGGGATGCCTACTTGGGTAGCCTCCCATCTGGATTCTCTTGCCCAGACTCCTCCTTTACATTCTCAACACCACGAGTCCTCCTCAAAGGTCCAACATTGCTCCTGCCCTTTGTGCTAGATATCCTAGAATTTAGGTAATAGATGTCCTTGATGGTGCCTGGCACTTCTTTGTCAGGAATTGGATCAAGTAAGTCAGTAAACACTTATTGAGTAACTACCAACTGTAAACCTACATGCTAGAGCCAGTGGGGCTAGCAAAGACTATCTCTAGTCCCTACTGTGAGTAGGGGCATAGAACTGGGGGATGTGCATTCTCTTGTCCTTTACTGTCTCCTCACTGCCAATTGTCAATTCCTAGGTATTATTCCCCATGCTAGGGGTGTCCAGATGGCCACATTTTCCAGGAGGGTTGAGAAGCTCAGCTAGGACAAGCCTCCCTCAGACAGGTACTCCCAGGCTAAGATGTATACTTCTGCAGATGATAACAGGCATCCATTACAGCCATTAGAATCTGAGAGTGTACTCCATTGTCTGGGAAGAACAGTCTTTTTGACAGAATGACATAGCATCAGGAAGGACTTACATGAGAGATGTATTAGTTACCTATTGCTGTATAACAAATTACTACAACCTTAGTGGTTTAAAGCAACAAACATTTATTATCTCATAGTTTCTGTGGGTCAGGAATTTAAGCAGAGCTTAACTGGGTCCTCTGATTCAGGGTTTCTTACAAAGCTGCAATCAAGTTGTCTGGATTAGGGTCTCATCTGAAGCTCAACTGGGGAAGGATTCCCTTCCGAAAACAATTGTTGGCAGGGTTCAGTTCCTTGCAGGCTGTTGGTCTGAGGCAGCCCTCAGTTCCTTGTCACGTGGGTCTCCTCAACATGGGCACTTGCATCCATGCAAGCCAAGAAGGCTTCCCAAGAGGGAATCTAGCAAGAGGGAAGTTACATCTTATGTAACGTAAGCAGGGAAGTGACATCCCATCACCTTTACTGTATTCTTTTTGCTAGAAGTTAGGTCACAGTTTCTGCCCACACTCAAGGGGAGGGGACTACACAAGGAGGTGGAGACCACAATACAGAGATCATTGGGAATCATCTTCAGGTCTGCCCATCACAAGAGAAGAGGCAGAAAGAGAACACCACCCACTGAGCCTTCTGCAGAATCAGCCCTGGCAAGCAATGTGAGAACAAGTGTCAGAGCAGGACCAGCTGACTCCAAAAGGTGCATATGCCAGGGGTGAGGGCTAGAGTGGTGGCGTCTCAGGATGAAGTGGCACCACACCGCACACACTGATTGTGGGCAGAGCTAGCGTGGGGAGAGGCATGACCAGAGGCAAGTGTGCAGTGGGTGATTGGGTGCTTTCTTTCTTTTGAAAGAAAGGGCAAGATTTAGTCACCATTCCAAGCAAATAGCGAAAGCTATCACGTAACTCAGAAGGAATGTTGCAGCAACCCCCTCCCCCTACCAGGTCATTCATTGCCTTTTTCTGGCAAGAGCCCTCCTGCCATCCCCCAACCAAGGAATCAGCCCCACTTACAACCACTACCTTGTTGAGATCAGAAACTATCCGGTGGGGTACAGGAGAGGTGTTCTAGGCATCACTGGCCTTTCCCCCAGAATTCAGGGTGTTCTTCAGAAACACCCTCATTCCTTGCCTTTCAAGTTCCTCTCCCCATGCAGCTTCAGTGATCACAAAGCTGTAACTCTCTCTCTCTCTCTCCCCTTTCATGAGTGGCTTCTACAACATGAAGGTGTGGTTGAAACTCACAGGTTCAGGAGCTCACTAATACCTAAGGAAGTGTTAAAGCTGGCTTCTCTCTGTCCTCTAAGTAGTGCAACTACTAGTGTGCAGGTTGTACACTGCAAAAAAGCACCAGTTAAGGGGTGAATGTGGCTTAGGCTGCATTGGACCAGAAGAAGGTTGAAATTTACCTTCTTGAAATTCACAGGGAGACACCATATGGGCTACTTGCAGCCCTTCCCAAGTCCCATCATGACCTAGAGGCCACCATTGGGGGCCAAGGTCAGCTAAGACTACAACTAATCCAATCACTTGCCCTTCATCTTTAGAAGGGTCTTGAAGAGATATCATACCTGCTTTGGAAGAATTGCTAAGGGGCAATGCCAGCTAGGAGAAAAATTCAGCTCTTTAGTTTGAAAGAGATCTTTTCCAAGGATGAGCTCTTCCTTTCCTTCCCATCTCTTCTGTCCAGCCCCAACCCTGTCCTCCTCCATATTCCTAGCCTGAGTATGGAGCCACCTACTAGATCTGCCAGACAAGTAATATCAATGCAACAGAGACAGATGGGTGGTCACAGGATAGCCCCCAGAAGAGTAATCTAGACAGATAAAGGACAGAAAACCAGAAAATAATATTACTACTCAACATTTATTGAAACACTTACTTTATTCAAGATATGATCCAAGTGCTTTATAGATACTGTTTCATTAATCCTCACATTTACCTGTGAAGAAGTTAATCACATTATCTTCATTTTACAGACCAGGAAACTGAGGCTCAGGGAGATCAAGTGGCTTGGCCAAGACCCATAGCTAATAGAAAGGCAGTGAGACCAGCACTTGGCCCAATGTCCATTTTCAACGTTACATCTCTGTACAGACCTCCTCAGACAGAGACAGGAAGTCCCAGATCCCCTTCTTAGAGACAAGCAAGGAACCTGGGAGTCATCGTTGTATCTCTCCTTCTCAATCCACCACAAGTCCAGAGGTCCTCCTGCTACACTGTAAGCTGTATTGGAAGAATTCACAGAAAGTGATGAAAATAATCTGATTAATTAATTGACTGATGGAGTGTGTGAAGGGGAGGAGGAGTAAGAGAAGGTAGATAGAGGAATCTTGGCCCAAGGAGTCCCCAGGACTCACCTCCAGACTTCATAAACCAGATACCTCTGCCTGAACTGTTTACCTCTCCTTGCCTCTCTGAATAAAGTACAACACTCTTATTCATAAAAGAGATGTTTCAGTGCACTGACGGTCCCCTTGAGCCTAGAACAATCCCAACACATTGAAGATGCTTTAAAAAAAGAAAGGCAAAAGATTGCTGGACCTCATACTTGACTGACTCAAGACAGAGCATAAAAGGACATTCTATTGCTGGGTGTGGGTGGGGGGTACAAAGGAGTTAAAAGTGGAAGGGGCCAAGTTTCCAAGGATGTGAACATAAAATCCCAAGGAGCAGATGTGACAGAGAAAGCAGAGATCTGGGCGCCTGGGTGGCTCAGTTGGTTAAGCAACTGCCTTCGGCTCAGGTCATGATCCTGGAGTCCCGGGATTGAGTCCCGCATCGGACTCCCTGCTCAGCGGGGAGTCTGCTTCTCCCTCTGACCCTCCTCCCTCTCATGCTCTCTGTCTCTCATTCTCTCTCTTGCAAATAAATAAAATCTTAAAAAAAAAAAATTAAAAAAAAAAAAGAAAGCAGAGATCTTTCCATTTCATCAAACATAGGTTTCTGCACCTGATAATAAGTGCTCATGAAATTTGTTCCACAACTTACTCTATCATCTGGTTTACTCCTCACAGCATATTCTTTGAGACAGAAATTGTAGAGATGCTCACCTTATAAATTTTTAGAAAGGAGAAAACTAAGACTCTGAGACATGGGTGACCTGACCAAGGTCACATGGCTAATCAAGGACCCCACATTCCTTGTTCAGGAGTGGGGACATGAGCAGAGGAAGGCAAAGGGAGACATGGAGGGGAAGGGAGCTTTTCAACAAATGGATGTCCGCACGTAAAAGAATGAAGTTGGATCTCTACCTCACACCATATACAAAAATTAACTCAAAATGGTTCAAAGACCTAGCTCTTTTTTTAAAAGATTTTATTTATTTGAGAGAGAGTGAGTGAGAGAAAGAGAGAGAGAGTGCGTGAGCATGAGCGGGGTGAGGGGCAGAGGGAGCAGCAAACTCCCCGCTGAGCAGGGAGCCCAATGCAGGGCTCAATCCCAGGACCCTGGGATCATGACCTGAGCCAAAGGCAGACGCTTAACCGACTGAGCCACCCAGGCGCCCCAAAATGGATCAAAGACCTAAATGGAGAAGTTAAAAATAAAAAACTCTTAGAAGAAAACATGGGCATAAATCTTTATGATCTGGGGTTAGACAATGGTTTCTTAGATATGACACCAAAAGCACAAGCAACAAAAAAGAAAACAGATAAATTGGGTGTCATCAAAATAAAAAACTTACACTTCAAGGGACACTGTCAAGAAAGTGAAAAGACAACCCAGAGAATGGGATAACATTTTTGCAAATCATTTATCTGATAAGGGACTTCTACATAGAAAAACTTTTACAACTTAGGAATAAAATGACAATCCACTTTAAAAATGAGCAAAGGATTTAGATAGACCTTTCTCCAAAGAGGACATACAGCGGCTAATAAGCACATGATAAGATTCCCAGCAGCAGCAGTGCTCGTAAAAGTTCAAATCAAAACCACAATGAGATATGACTTCACATTCACTAGAATCAAAAAAGACCAAAAATCACAAGTGTTGCCAAGGATGTGGAGAAACTGAAACCCTCCTACTCTTCTGGCAGTATTATACAATGGTGCAACCTCTTTGGGAAAGAGTCTGGCAGTTTCTCAAAGGCAACACATAGAGTTACCATGTGACCAGCAATTCTACTCCTAGATACATACCCAAGAGAAATGGAGACGTATGTCCACCCAAAAACATACACATAGATGTTCAAAGAAGCATTATGCATAAAAGTCAAAAAGTGGAAACAACCCAAATGTCCATCCACTGATGAATGAATAAATAAAATTTGGTATATCCATATAATGGAATATTATTCGGCAACAAAAGGAAATCAAGTATTATTACATACTACAGCATGATGAACCTTGAAAACATTATACTAAGTGACAGAAGCCAGTTACAAAGGACCACATACTGTATAATTCCATTAATATGAATGGAATGCATTGGTCCAGAATGGACCAATCTTTAGAGACAGGACATAGATTAGATTAGTGGTTGGGCTGGGTTGAAAGGGGGCTTTGAGGGTGATGACTTAGTATTGAGGGCGTTCTTTTTGGAGTGTTGAAAATGTTCTAAAATTAATTGTGATGGTTGCACAATTCTGTGAATATACAAAAAACCATTGAATCACACACTTTAATTGGGTGGATTTTATGGTATTACGAATTCTCCATAAAGCTCTGTGAGTGTGTGTTTAGGAGAGGAAGAAGGAAAAGGAAAGGGAGGGAGGGCAGGAGAGAGAAAGGGAGAACCTCATTTCCCAAGATAAGGTGGCATCCATGAATCCCCTGGAATTGCAAAAAGAGTATGTGGGAGAGCATTTGTGCATTTTCTGAGATGGCCACTGGCTTTCATCAATTCTGCAAAGAGTGTGAGCAGCAAAACGTGGTCCTGCTCTCAGGCTGACCGGAGCGGGAATCACAGGCAGGGGAGAACACCTCCCCTGGGTGCCCCTGCCTTTCCAGTCCAGTCTACTTGAGCCCCACTCCTGGTGCGGAGTCTGGTTAGCCGCAGCTCCCCCAAGCAGCCTGGCCACCGCAGCCTGGAGCCCAGCTTTGAGCCCCTCCGGCCCCTTCCCCTCAAGGACCCCTGCCCCATGGTGGCCCCTCCCTCCAGGGCCGCTGCTCCACGTCCTGCAGCTACCACTTGCTCCAGCCTTCAACTGGGAGTCAGAATTCCTGGCTTCCAGTGCCCCAAACTCGGAAGGCAGAGTGACCCAAAAGTAGGGTGACCGCCGTCCTGGTTTAAGCCTGTTGTCCTGGTGCAAACACTGAGGGCCATCTTGCACTCCCAACAGTATCCTGTTTTGTAGGAGACATTTCATAGTCCCTTTACCTGAAGAGGGAATGACCATGCCTTCCTGGGGGTGAAGAGCGCTCCAAGGGCCCCCAGGCCATCCCCTGCCAGCAGGAAGCATTCCTTTCCATTCTGTTAAGACTTCGGCAGGAGAGGACACATCCACCCCTTGCCGCTGGGGCAGCCCTGCCGATAGCCATGGCCTCACCGCCCATGTCAACTGTCCTCAGTGGAGGGGGCATTTCAGCACAAATCTCTTTACAGGCAGTGGTGACATTCCTCTGCCGCCCGTGGTACCTGCAGGCTTCTCGCTCGTCCCTAGACTGAAGAATCCCAACTCCTTGATACTTTCTTACTCCTGCCCTTCATCAGCTCCCAGTCTTCTCTGTTCCTGAAGATCCCAAACCACGTCCTTTCTACTTTATATCGCTAGTGCCTGGCAAATACAGGTGCTCCATAAATGATTATTTTCGATAAGTCCTTTTTTTTCTTTGAAATATTTTATTTATTTATTTGAGAGAGAGACAGAGAGCACGAGCCAGGGGGTGGATGGAGGGAGGAGCAGGCTCCCCGCTGAGCAGGGAACCCAATGCAGGGCTCCATCCCAGGACCCCAGGATCACGACCTGAGCCGAAGGCAGACGCCTAACAGACTGAGCCACCCAGGCGCCCTCGATGAGTCATTTTTAAGTGAATGAAACACTGGCGAGACTAAGCTAAAGCCACCGACCAAAGCATTGCACATGGACTCTTCGGAGCCTGGGCCCAGGGAGTGGGCAGCTCTTGATAAGGCCCTTTCCAGAAGAGCACTGAGGCTGGGGTGAGGGGGGGGAGGGAAATCCCACTGAAACCCCTCCTCCTGGATGCCGGGGGGCGGGAGGTTGGCAGGGCAGAGGGAAGGGGGCACTTCCCTCTATTTCCATAGCTGACCCTCTCTCAAATTGCACCCCCAGAACCCTCCCCCAGATCCTTATCCTTTTTAACTAAACCCACTTTCCTGCTCCAAAGAGAAAGGAAAAAACTCTTTTGTTGTCTGAAGGGGCATCCAGTGAAGAAGGGCATGCTTTGCACTTTGTATTGAGAATCCTTTTCTTTCTTAAATAGTATTTAGCACCCATTTGACAAGAACTTATTTGGCATTTCCTACAGGCCACACCTGGCTAGGTACTGAGGATGCAGTCGTGAGTAAGACAGACAGACAGACAGGCGTCTCTGCCCGGTGGGGTGATCTTTAACCATGAAGTCAAAGCTGGTCCAGGACTATATTTAGAATGCACTGAGACAATGATTTCTTGGTCCCTATATACCAGATACCTCAATATTAATGACGAACTTTGCATAGGCCCATAAGGACAGCGGGATAGTATCTGCTTAAAAACAGAACTTCTGGAGTCAGACCCATTTCCCAAATCTCAGTTCTGTGTCCCCTCGGGCAAGCTCTTTCATCTTCGTCCCGTTATTCACACTTCGTCGTGTGTAATGTAGGTAATGCCTTCTACCTTGCTGGACAGTGTGGAGGGCCCAGTGGGTTACTGGCTGGGGAGCCAGTAAATGGAGCCAGTGATAGTTTCTGAGAACGGGAGATTCCTACCCCTGGGGAGCCGAAGATTCCGTCGCCCGTTGACATTACCCTGTGTTCCAAGACAGTGTCTGCTAAACTTGGCTGAGTCTAAGAATCACTGTGGGAGCTTTTTAAAAATACAGGTTTCCAAGCCCCAACCCAAACCTACCAAACCAGAAACTGCGGGGATGGGGCCTGAGAGTTTGCCTTTTTAGAAGTCTCCAGGTTTGCAAAGGACGCCCCTCCTATCTAGCCTCCTGCTTCTATTTTCCCAAGCTCCTGTTGGGGAAAGCAGAGGCGCAGGGCTCCGGTGAACCCAGCCTGCACCCCTGATGCCATCCCCCCTTCTCTCCACCCTGGGACTGAGCATCCCCCTTCTGACCTCACCTTCTCCGGGCTGCATGCGGTGGGTCCCTTCCGAGTGAGGCTGCTCGTAAAGCTCCCGTTGAAAGGCAAGACAGACAAGAGAGGTCAAAGTTCATGCAAGCTGCTCCGCCCTCTGTTTCATTTACAAGTGGCAGTCACCTCATTAAACCCAGTCCCCCTCCACCCCCGTCCCCCCTCGCCCCATAGCCCACCCCACACATGCCCACGCCTGCCCCTCCTCCCTTCGGCCCTGGCCAGGCGTCAACACAGACATTTGGTTGGAGAACAAGTGGTCCAGAGGCAGACAGGTGACTTCCTGGAGGTGCCCACTCACACCCACTTTGGCAAGTCCAGGCCCCCAAACTAGGCCAATGCCTGGTGGAGAGACTGTAGTCGGCACATGTCTGTGAAACTCAGGCATTGATAAAAGCTTGCAAGGGGCGTCTTAGGGAGTGTGACACACCTGTACGTGTACGTGGCAGTTAGTACTGGTGCCTCAGGCAGGGTCCCGAGGAGGAGGGTGTGGGGGAGGAGGGTCGCATGTCCGTCTTAGGGAGTGTGACACACCTGTACGTGGCAGTTAGTACTGGTGCCTCAGGCAGGGTCCCGAGGAGGAGGGTGTGGGGGAGGAGGGTCGCATGTCCGTCTCAGGGAGTGTGACACACCTGTACGTGGCAGTTAGTACTGGTGCCTCAGGCAGGGTCCCGAGGAGGAGGGTGTGGGGGAGGAGGGTCGCATGTCCGTCTTAGGGAGTGTGACACACCTGTACGTGGCAGTTAGTACTGGTGCCTCAGGCAGGGTCCCGAGGAGGTGGGTGTGGGGGAGGAGGGTCGCATGTCCGTCTTAGGGAGTGTGACACACCTGTACGTGGCAGTTAGTACTGGTGCCTCAGGCAGGGTCCCGAGGAGGAGGGTGTGGGGGAGGAGGGTCGCATGTCCGTCTTAGGGAGTGTGACACACCTGTACGTGGCAGTTAGTACTGGTGCCTCAGGCAGGGTCCCGAGGAGGAGGGTGTGGGGGAGGAGGGTCGCATGTCCGTCTTAGGGAGTGTGACACACCTGTATGTGGCAGTTAGTACTGGTGCCTCAGGCAGGGTCCCGAGGAGGAGGGTGTGGGGGAGGAGGGTCGCATGTCCGTCTTAGGGAGTGTGACACACCTGTACGTGGCAGTTAGTACTGGTGCCTCAGGCAGGTCCCGAGGAGGAGGGTGTGGGGGAGGAGGGTCGCATGTCCGGAGCCAGACCCCGCAATGAAAGCGCTTTGCTGTGTGCCCTGGGCTGACGTTCCCCCTCTCGGACCCTCAGTTCCTTCCTCTCTACATGGAGGGTTCCTGAGATGACTCAACGAGGTAGGCTGCGTGGAAGATCCCAGCTTCGCCCCGGGCACACTGCCGACGTCCAGTAAACATCCTCTCCCGGAAGCCAGGGAGGGCACGGAGGTAGGTCCAGTCGTGTCAAGGGCATGACCGTGTGGCTCAGAGAAGGACCTGGGAGACACGCAGAGGGTTGGCTGGTGTTCCCTGACCCAGCGGTGGTTAAGCCGAGGCCTCAAGGAGGGGCTTCAGCTAGGCCAAGGGGCCTTGGGGTGCAGATAGAAGCCAAAGGGGGAGAGGCACGTGTGTGGCCCTGAGTTGGAGAGGGGCCTGACCCATCTGAGGACCAGGGGGAGAGGAAGTGGGGTGCCCATGAGGGAAAGGAACAAAGTGAGGGCCCAGAGAGGTGAGCAGGACATGGGCAGGTCTCCTCCAGGACACAGGAAACATTCCAGACTATCTGAGGAAGAGTGGAAGCTTCTGAGGAAGTGGGAGTGATGACGAGGCTGGGTGTACCCCATCCTTCTTTCCAGTCTTCAAGCCAGTGTGTAAACCATGGAGGGAACCCAGCTTTGAAGTCAGCCCTCGGGATCATCCCCGAGCTCCCAGCCTACGGAACCCCCTCCTCCCCATCCCTCCCTGGACTCCTCCACAGCAGAGGACTCTACCCGCTGCCGGCAGGACCCTCCGGCTGTGCGACCTCAGGACTCGGGACAGGATTGATGACAGTCTTTAGGTGGTGGGGCGTCAGTATTTCTGTATAGGAGGGGTTCGGGGAAGGCAGTCCTCCTGGACAGGAGGGTGAGGGACTGATCTGGAAATGTTTGCAGAGCATCACATTTGTACTTGGGTTGTTTATATGGGTTTGGAACGGGTGGAGATGATCAGGGGCTAAAGGCCCCCCAGGCCCCAGCTTCAGGGTGCTAGGGAGAAGAGCGCCATTCATGCTGCGTTCTCTGGGAAGGGCGTCCCAGGGCTAGGACAGACTGAAGCGGTGAGGCCCGCGCGCCTGCCCCGGGCTCCTGGGGAAGGGGAGGCTGGAGAGAGGATGTGGACCAAGCTGCCACCCAGAGGACGGAAGGGCATTAGCACAGAGGAAAGAGACCCAAGAGAGGGAAAATGAGGAGCAGAAAGAGAGAGAGCGAGCAACAGGGGCGAGAGCCCCAAGTCTGAAGAGAAAGAGGGTACTGCAGAGAAAACAGCAGAGGGATGAACACATACAAAGGCTGAGAGAGGGACAGACAGAGGAAGAGAGGGGGAGAAAGAGGGACCCCGGCAGAAGTACACCAGGGCAGAACAACAGGGGATGGGCAAGCCTGACTCTGCTATGAGAATTCATGACCTGGATCCTGCGGGTCAGGACAGAGGGCTGTACCCTTCCGTCAACACCTTCCTCTCCCGCTTTCCCCTCTGGAACCCTAGAGGCAGCTTCAAGCCGCCCCATCCTCCCTGGGAGCTTTGAGGTGCAGACGGAGACTCCCCGGGAAAGGCTGGCTGGGCTGCGGGTCTGTGAGCAGTCCACCCAAAGCCTGCCTCAGGCAGCGGGGGAGGCTATTTGTGGGGTATGAGGAACAAGAGCTCCTGGGACGTACGAGAAGGACCCCAAGAGCTGCCAGTCAAACAGACCCTTCTAGGCTCCTTCCAGGCCCACCCGGGACACAGCGGGGCTGATTGGGGACCTCGGATCCAAGAAGAGCCATGTCCTTCAGTCACCAGCTGAGAGCATCACCAAGGGACCTCAGCACCTCCCCCATCTCCCACATGCTGACCCACAGCAGCCCCTGCCCTACCCACCACGGGGCTTCCGTGGCCTCTCTCCCCTTGGCTCCCCCATCTACAGGTTGGAGCCCAAGCTCAGGGCCCCAGCCTACCAGGCCCGCATTTCCTCCCCAGCCCTGCCCCTTCCTGCCCCAGGCTCTGCACTCAGGCTACACCAAACTGCTTGCAGACCCAGCTGTAAACCTGCCCTCTTTCCTCCAGATGCCCTTTCCCACCCCGCACCAGCAACCCAGCCCAGGCTGCACCTGCACTTCCCAGCGGTTTCATAGCACCCCGTCTGCATCACCCACAGCGTCCCAACTGTGGACTCAGGGCCGGGGAGCATCGTGTGTGCGTGTGTGTGTGTGTGTGTGTGTGTGTGTGCATGTGTGCGCGTGCGCATCCACCACCGCCCAGCAGAACCCCAGGCCCAGCATGTGTCGGGTGGGCGGATGTGGGGAGATGACTGATTATAAACCACAGCTCACCAGTCACCCTGGGAATTGGCTCCCACTTCATCTTCGGCTTTCCAGCCGGATGGCAAGGCCCTTGGGTGTGGGGGCTGTATCTCACTCTCCTTACGCCTCTGTCCGCTTCAGACAGTTGAGGATGGGGAGAGGAGTGGCCCCAGGGACCCGCCTGCATTCAGGGCATTCACCCAGAGGTCATGAGCACCAGGGAGGTTCCAGATCCACCCGGGGCCTCACCCGTTTCCAGGAACTGCAAGGTCAGAGATGCTCCCTCCCCTTGCCAGTACCCCAAACCCTGGCCTGGAGCCCCTCCTGGCTGATCTCAGGACAGGCCAGAGGAGAGGATGGAATTGCAGAGCTGGTAAGGAGGGCACTTGTCCATGGAAAATATGGAGGGGAAGCAGGGAGCCGTTCAGATGCACATTTCCTGCTGAGAAAG
Source organism: Halichoerus grypus (assembly GCF_964656455.1). Lineage (NCBI taxonomy): Eukaryota > Metazoa > Chordata > Mammalia > Carnivora > Phocidae > Halichoerus > Halichoerus grypus. The sequence goes on along the minus strand of NC_135722.1, from coordinate 90,408,496 downwards.
CGCCCACTTTCCCCTCCTGCACTCCAGCATGTCGGGAGAGAGACAGTCTGCAGCTGCTGCCCAGGGAGCTGGCCCGCCGTGCCCGGCCCCTGGGTACAGTCACCTGGCCTGATGCCTTTGGAATGAGCTGGGCTGAGGCCCAGGGCCTAGAACCTCGGTCCCCAGACTTTCCCCCACAGTAACTCAAGCTCAGTAAGGGCTCTGCTTGATTAGGGTGTCAGGCCATAGGGCCCAGGAGGACTTGGGGACTGGGGAGGTCTGGCCTGGGGTTCTTCTGCCCCTCTTTGGTTGGGGCTCAGTTCCCACAGAGGCTCAGACTCCTCCCAGGACAGGACTACCTGTGGGGTTCTGGGGTTCACCCGGCTACCCATCCACGAGGACACCTCCCATCAGCTCACACACTTCCCAACTGGCCTCCAGCACTTGGCAGGCTGGCTGGCATCTGCCCAGTAAGAAACTGAGAGGGGAGGACAGGGAGGGCAGACACTGGGCCAATACCCAAATAGTCGCTGTCACCAGCTTCACCTTGAAGCTCGTCCCTATCCTCATCACCATAGGACAAGCTCTCCAGAGAAGCTTAGTGCCTGGCCCCGAGCAGGTGCCAGGCAGGGGTGGGGGAGAGACACAGTGTGCCAAGTCCAGGTATGGGGAGGCAGGACAGGGACAGAGCCCCTTGACAGGAAGCAGCCTGTGACCAGCATGGGGCAGCTGCATACAAAGGTTGCTGTGTCCCCACCTGCCCCCCCTCACCCTGGCAGGCCCTGGACCCTACTCTTCCAGACCGATCTTGCCCAGGTGTCCTGAGCTGCCTGGCCTTGTCAGCAATTGCTGGGACAGGATACCAGCACTGACAGCTCTTGTCACAGCCCCCCAGGCCTTATTCATGCTGCAGAGGTGAGGACAGCTTAATTCCCCGACCCAGACACAGGGCGGCTTGCCAATAGATGTGAGGCCACTGCTGACCCCACCCCTCCCTTCCTAAATGGTGGGCACAGGGACAAAGCCTCTGGTGTCCCTCATGCCCCGGGGCTCCCCCCTCTGCTCTCCCTTCTCTGTGCCTCCCCTTAGCTTCTCCCTGCAGTAAACAGCAGGCACTGTGGCAAGTAAATTGCCCAGGGATGAGTGATGTTGGGCGCTGGGCTCGGGAGGACTGGGGTGTGGGGGAGAAAGCTCTGACAGAGCAACCTCAACCCTCCCCCACCCCGATTTGGGGACAGGGAAAGGATGTGGGAGTTCCCTTAGCCCTGGTGTGCTGGGCTTCTGACCCTCAGATCAGGAACCAAAGAGCCCTGGCTTCACGTGAGCACCTTCACACCACCCCACACTCCTCAGGGAACCCAGGTCCTTCCGACACTGCAGAGGCTCTGTTCTCCCACACACCTGCACACTTCCAGCCCGGGGACTGGGGGGTAATCTGCCGTGTTCTGGTCTCTAGCTCCATCTTCGGTGGATGACCCTGTCTGGGGAACACCTGCGTTCTGCCCTGGTCTCAGGGTGATCTCCTGAGCTGCTGTGGAGGCCCCTCGCATGGGTTCCTGGGGCTCTGACCGCTCAGGCGTTGCCTGGCAGCTCCCAAGTCAAGGCCTCCACACATCCAGCTTGGACCTCCAATCTCTGTCCGCAGTGGGGAGGCCCCGGCCCTGCCCCCTTGCTGTAGTAAGAATAGCATAGTTGGGGCTGTTCTCACTCCCCGGGGACTTTAGGAAAACCTACTAAGGGCCCAAAGAGCCCAACATGAGACCTGCCTCCTCTCTAGAAACATCATTGGAAATCTAAGACTGCACCTGAAGTCGGGCAGCAATGATGGGTAAGAAGGTGGGCTCAAACCTCAGCCCCTCACTCTGGACCACGGGCAAGTTGCTTCACTTGATTTCTTGGTCTCTAAAATACCTGCTGAGGGGAGCTGTGCTGAGGATCTAAGAAGATCACACAAACAGAATACACGGCACGGCTGGCTGGTGCACTCTAAGGGCTCAGGGTGAGCTAGTGGCTGTGGGTCTAACTGGAATGGCTGATCACTCACCACCCAAGATCGTGGCAGATGCCACCATCCTTCCAGAAGGCTCGATCTCCAGTGCCAGGCAAGACTCCTAAATTGGATCCAAAGATTGAGTTTCTACTCTGCCCTCTCTGAGACACAGAAGGTTCTCAGGCAGGAACTGTGTGGGGCAAGGGGACAAGGGTGTTATTTCTTCTCCCAAATCAGACTCGAGGTCCTGCAACTAGGAGGGGTCTCAGAGATTGTCTTCATTAGTGACTGTCTCGTCCTGCCCATTTTACAGGTGAGGACACTGAGGCCCAGAGAGAATGTGACACAGCTAAGCTCATGTTCCAAGCACACAGCTTGCTCTCTTCTTGGGGCGGCATCCATCCCCAGGGGGAATCTGGGAAGGGACTTCTCTGTTGATGTCTAGGACACCTGATCCCTGGGGATATTCCAGGGATATATTCCTCACGAGGCTATTACTGGGGACTTTATTTATTTTTAAGATTTTATCTGAAGCTCCCCACTGAGCAGGGAGCCTGACGCAGGGCTCGGTCCCAGGACCCAGAGATCATGACCTGAGATGAAGACGGAGGCTTAAGCGACTGAGCCACCCAGCCGCCCCTACCAAGCTTTAAATAACCTAATATAAGTAAGAGGTTCTCGGTGGGCAACAAGCATTGAATGTTGCAGTTACTGTTACAAGCAGGTTTCTGAAACTCCCAATACGAGAAAGGAAAGAAGGATAAGCCTTGGGTTTGATCGTAGGCCCTCTGTCCTGCTTTCTTTCCCTCTTTGGCTTTTCTTCCCCAGGCCAGAAAAGTAGGGGAATAGGGGAAATCTGGTTTATAACTCCAGAGGAAAACACACACACACACACACACACACACACACACACACACACACACACAGGGAAACTTCTGGAAAATTCTGTAACTTTAGACAGGAAAAAGACCAGACTCCAGGGCTGGGCCAGGATGAGCTGGCGGCTTTTCAGGACTGCCTGGAGGAGGCCCTGGTGTGTGTGTGTGTGTGTGCGTGTGTGTGTATGTGTGAGTGCACGCGTACGCACACAGCTCAGAGGACTGCAAGGAGCTCAAGGGGGCCAGTGGCTCTCTCCTCCTGCCTGTCCTTCTGTCTTCCTCCTCCTTCCTCCCTCCCTGTTCCTCTCCTCTCTCTTCCCCACCAGGGAGGTGGGTGCCGTCAGGAGTCGGTGAACCACCTGCAGTGCTGGAAGACCAGGCCTGGCAGCGCCTGTTGGGAATATAGTTAAAGGTAGAGCCCCTCCGGGCCCTGGGACTCCGGATACTCAGGGGAAATGCTCTTCTCTGACTTTCCTGCCTGAGGTCTTTACCACATGCTCCGTAGATTCAACTCCAAACCAAGTAGGTGGGTTCAGCCCCCATCCTAGGTGCCCCGCAGTCTCACTCTGCCCCCCAGAGAGGGCATGTGAACAGGTCCAGGGCACACTGTGAAAGGCAGGCCAGGGGCAAATGCCAGACACAGGTTTGGGACAGGGAGCACGGAGCAGCCCAGAGGCCTGGGCAGAGACCTGGCGCCACACAAGGGAGAGATGAAGGGGCGACAAGACAAGCTGGCGTCTTCCAGTCTTCCTGGGGAAGCCTGAGATGGGACAGGAGATTGTCTCCAGCAGGCCTCCCCCCGGCCCTCACCTCCTGCTCCCTGCCTGACCTCGTGGCTCACATCAAAGTGGGGACCTCTTCCCCTTGCTCTCCTCCCTGAATGGGTCCAGGCCATCCGGCCTGGGTCCTGAGAGCTGCTGATGGACGGGCGGTAATCACTCCCAGAGCGCTGAAGGAAGGCTCGGTGCACACAGCCCCCGCAGTCAGAGCTGGCCTTTGCCAGCTCTCTGTACCGGGAGGCTGCCGTCCCCGCTGTCCTGCGGCTCCCCCCCGCCCCCCCGCAGCTCTCCCTGGACAGTCTGTGCAAGGAAAAGGGGATGCGCAGTCGGCTCTTACGCTGGGGTTCACAGGCCCACTGATGCAGGTGGAAGGCACAGGCAGGGCGAGGGGCCTGCGGACTCCTAAGTCAGGGTCAGGAAGGCAGTGGAGGAAGAAGGGGTGAGGCCTGCTCTGGAGGAGCTTATCACCCAGGAGGAACAGAGGAGGAAGAGCAGCAACAAAAGTCACTCATATGGTTGATGCACCTAAAGCTCATTATTGTAACAGAGGCTGCCGACCTTGTTACCTTCCTTTTCCCCTCCTATTTATCAAATAATATTTCATCAGCCTGTTTTTATTGGTCAGAATCATACATAACTATCAATCAATGCTTCTGATCAACAAAGAGATTGCAACTGTTTACTACATTGAGCCAGAATAAAATCAGCCAAGACCCATGAACTGAGCTAAGAACTTAGTTAGCTAAGCCGTGCAACCACGGGGTGGGTACCTGCATATTTCCAACAGGCGTTTTGGTAGTTGAGAACAGCTTGACTATACGTTCTACATTTCTGTAATGAACTTGTAGTGCTTTTATAACTGAGTGCTTATGAATCAAATTCTATTTCAAATTCACCAGGGGAGCCCAAACCATGGTCTCCCTCTACTTACCTCTCTACCAGAGAACAGAAAACTCCAGATTTTCTACTTAAAAAAAAGTAGGGGACCAAGATTTACAAAGTTAGGGTAACCAAAGCCAGGGTTATCAGGAGGTTAGAGACAGCAAAAGACTTCGGGAGGTTACTTGATCCTTGATTAAAACCTGTTCCTACTTTTAGAGTAGCTCAGCTGGAGAGGAATAAAATCTGGGAGACTTCTGCCACCTGGTGGCTAAATCAGAAACTGCAGTTATTTCTCCGCTTAACTCAAAATTAATGTTGTAATAAAACTAAATTGTAGCCTGTGAATTTATCTACATTTGACCCAGCATAACTTCCCCAAATGGAAATTTACCACAACAGTTGCATGGGGGAAAGAATAGTCTTTTCAACAAATAGTGCTGAGGCAACTAGCTTCCCCCATGCAGAGTTGGACAACTTCTTTATATCATATACAAAAATTAATTTAAAATGGATCATAGACCTAAATGCAAGAGCAAAATGAGAAAACTATTAGAAGAAAATATAGGAGGAAATCATAGGAGTGCAAATCAAAACCACGGTGATAAAGCTAACATATGGAAACAACCTAAGTGTCTACCAATAGATGAATGGATACAGAAAATGTAGTGTATATAGACAGTGGAATATTACCCAGCCATTAAAAAAAAGACAAAAATCTTGCCATTTGCAACAACATGGACAGATGTTCAGGGTATTATGCTAAGGAAATGAATCAGACAGAGAAAGGCAAACACTGTATGATCTCACTTATATGTGGACTCTAAAACCAAAAGAGCTCATAGATACAGAGAACAGACTGGCCAGGGTTGGGGGTGGGCAAGATAGGTGAAGGGGGCCAAAAGATACCAAACTTCCAGTGATAAAATAAATAAGGCTTGGGGATGTCATGTACAGCATAGTGACTATCATGAATAAAACTGTATTGCATATTTGAAAGTTGCTAAGAGAGTAGATCTTGAAAGTTCTCATCACAAAAAAATTTGAAACTATATATGGTGATGGATATAGTGATCATTTTGCAATATATACAAAAATTGGATCATGATGTTGTACACCTAAAAATAATATAATGTGATATGTCAATTATACTTCAATTTTATTTTATTTTATTTTTTAAGATTTTATTTATTTGAGAGAAAGAGCACACGCATGATCATGGGGGAGCAGGAGAGGGAGAAGGAGAAGCAGGCTCCCCGCTGAGCAGGGAGCCTGATATGGGGCTCGATCCCAGGACCCTGAGATCATGACCTGAGCCGAAGGCAGACGCTTAACCAACTGAGCCACCCAGGCGCCCCTCTATTTCAATTAAAAAAAAAACAAAAACCACAAGAACTCACTTCACATCCACGAGGATGGTTATAATCAGAAAGCCAAGTTATAACAAGTGTTGGTGAGATGCTGGAACCCTCACACATTGTTGCTGGGTGCAACCTCTTTGTAATACAGCCTTGGCAGTTCCACAAGTATTAAGCAGAGTTACCTATGATCCAACAACTCCACTAGGTATGCACATACCTGCTAGGTATGTACCCAAGAAAAATGAAAATGTACATGAATGTTTCATAATAGCCAAAAAGTGACAAAATCATTAACTGATAAATGGATAGACAAAAATTGGCATATTTATACCATGGAGTATTTAAAAAGAAATGAAGTACTGATACATGTTATGACATGGATGAGCCCTGAGAACATTACGTTGGGTGGAAGAAGCCAGGCACAAAAGATCCTATATCACATGATTTTATTTATAGGAAGTATCCGAAATAGGCTAATTTATAGAGACAGAAAATAGACTAGTGGTTGACATGGCTGGGTATGAGTGGGAATGAGGAGCAACTGCTAAATGGGCATAAGATTTCTTTTTGTAAGCGTGAAAATATTCTAAAATTAGGTTAGATGGTTGTCCGATTCTGTGAATATAAAACCATTGAATTATACACTTCAAATGGATGATATTATAATATGAACTTTATCTCAAAAAAGATGTTTTTCGAATGGCAAACTTAATCTGCTTCAACCTAGTATATTACATGAATTGGGCTCTTACAATATGTCAGGGACTATTCTGGGAATTTAATACAAATTCATTTAATCCTTAAAATAATATAGGTATTCTTATTAAACCCATTTTGCAGGTGAGTGAACTGAGGCTCAGATAAGTTAAATAAATTACCCACTGTCATAGCAAATAAACATGAGTCAGAATGTGAACCCAAAGCCCGCCTGGCTCCACAGCCTGAGAATGACCCCCACCCAGTGCTACGGCGGCCTCTGGTTGGTAGTCACTTTTGGAGGGTTTACAAGTATAGTGCTTGGGGGTCAGAGACACAAATTTGAAAGCCTTGGTGTCTGTCCACAAGAAGATCACAGCCTGGGAGGAGACAGATATAATTAGAGGAAATGATGAAGATGCTCTGTGGTCAGTGCTCAACGATGAAGACAGACACACGCTCACCGTGCTTCAGGAACACCCAGGTAATGACCATCCATCCTCTGTTCCTCCCTCTGTGCATGCATGAAAGTATAACAGCACTTACTTGGGACTGGGAGGGCTACCCCGAAACCTGTTCCTTCCCTATTTATTGCCAACTCACCTCATCTAACCCGTTGTTCGAACAGACTTCCTGGGAGTCGTCTTTGATTCAACCTCTACGCCATATTCAATCAGTTCTACCCATTGGACTTCTGAGCTGCATTTTAAATCTGTCTAGTCCACTCATCTCCAAACCTGTGCCCGCTCATCTGGACTATTACATGGGTCCCTCACGAGTCTCCTTACTCGTATGTTTATCTCCCCACAAAGCATTCTGCACACAGCCATTGAGGAGTCCCAGGGAGTAAACTGGGAACAGGCAAAGAGCCCCCCAGGTGTGAGAATGGGAATTAGTCGGGGAGGGGGTGGTACTTATGAGGTGACATAAACAGCATGGGGCTTCTGACGGTCGACACATCTAGGGTGGGGCATTTGTGTGTATCGACAGACCGATGGGGGCTAGAAGGCATGGGTTACCTGTGCGTGTAGGCTGTGTCTGGGGACAGGTCACTGGCTGCATTTACACAGCAAGCAAAAAAGCCCACGAAAGAGGAGCTTCCCCCTACTGTGTGATGATCACCCCTGATGACAACCATCCTCACCGCTGTGGACTGTAGCAGATAGGAGTAGGATGCGAGGGAGGAAGTGAACAGAACTATCTCAAGGTCGCTTGCCTTAAGGACCCTAAGGCCCCAGGGGACAGGGGCATCTGGATAGACAGCCACCAAGGCTGTCACTCACTAGGGGACAAAAAGGTGAAGGGATCCGAAGGGAGCTGGGGGTGGAGAGAGGAAACTGAATGTTGCAAGGAATTTGCTGGGCCCTTGTCCCTGGTCTCCGGGAGGAAGTCTCTAATAAATCCAGTTTCCCAAGTGATAGGAGTGGCTTTGTTATTCCTGATGGGTCCCCAATAGTTGGTAGAAACAAGGGATCCCGTGGCCTCGAGGTAGTTTCAGGATGGGGCTGGCCTTGCCAACCTTGGAGGTTGGGGTTTTGAGATGGAGAGAGGAACTAGATTGAGTTCAATTATCTGGCCAGTGAGCTAATCAATCATGCTGAAGGGATGAATCCCAATAAAAAGGCAACACGGAAGCTTGAGTGACCTTCCTGGTTGGTAATACACATCCAAGTGCGAAGAGTGTGCTGTGTTCTGACTCCTCAGGGAGGGGACATGGCAGCTTTAAGTTTGGGACCTTCCCAGACCTCGCCCTTTCTTTCTTTTGCCTGGTCCTGATTTCTCTCCTTTTATTGCTATTAATAAAACAGTAAGTACAGCACTTTCCTGAGTTCTGGGAGTCATTCCAGCGAATTACTGAGCCTGAGGGGAGAGCGGGAACCCCTGAATTTGTAGCTACTCAGCAATGGGGTTCAGGAAATGCTACTCCAAAATATGGTGCCTTGGCATGCTGAATATTTTAAGTTAAAGAAGTCTGAGAAAGTGGCAGAAACAGGAAGGTCACTTGGACCTCTTTGCCCCTCATCCTTTCTCCCTGAAACGAATCACACCCTCCCTTGAGAGGTGCCCTCTATACTCAAGGAAAAGAGATTCCCCTTGTGCAAAGACAGCAAGATGCCAAGAAGAATCCTAACAAACAGGCTTTGCTAAGTTTTCCTCAGTGTACAATTACCTCACATTCCTTAACCTACCATATTCCATGACTGTCCACTCCTCATCACACCCAGCATAAAAATACACAAGTCTGGGGAACCTGGGTGGCTCAGTGGGTTAAGCATCTGACTCTTGATCTCAGCTCAGGTCTTGATCTCAAGGTCATGAGTTCAAGCCCCGCACTGGACTCCATGCTGGGCATGGAGACTACTTAAAAAAAAAAAAAATACACAAGTTTGTTTTGGGGGGTCTTCTGAAGACCCCCCCATGCCACATAAAACTTGTATCACATAAATTTCTATGTTTATCTCCTGTTATTCTATCAGTTTAATTTTTAGACCCAGCCAGGGGCCTAAGAGGGTTTGAAAGAGGACTTCAGCTACCCCCATGTTGACCTGTCTGTACTTCTTGATTCTCTCCAGCTTATCTCTTAAACTCAGACAAACGACCCTGCGGGGAAAAGCATCCCATCATGGGTGATGGGAACCAAGACTACCCCGTCAAGCAGTAATAACTGTCCTGACACCAGCAAGACCCCACGTGACTGCCCCCAAGACAATGATCGACCTGACCTTCACTGCCCACCTGCACGTACCCACCGACCTTTGTCCCACATTTTCCTGATATGAACCTGAAATATTTTCGGCACTTCAGAGACAGTCTTTGTGACGTGAGCCCGCTGTCTTCCCGGGGCTGGCCTCACTGAAATGAATTCGTTTCTTGTTTCCCCACCGCTCCTCTCTCTGCCTTTGGGCTGAACCTGGTCTGTTTGGGCCCCTTGGAGCCAGATGCTCTTGTACCCCTTGAACCCCAGTTACAGGTTGAGGAAAACATTCCTCCCCTAGACTGGTCAGAAGGGTGGGGGGTTGCCTGGGAACCCCTGAGCTTGCAGCTCGTGTCTGCAGAGGAGTCTTGTGGAACACTGTGCCCTTAACTTGTGAAGTCTGGCCTGACCCTGGGTCATCAGTGTTGGAATTTAACATTGCACCAAACAGCACTTTCCACCCCACTGGGGAAGAGGGGTCTGCATCCCGACATGGCATGCTTTGCAAGCCCCGATATAAGGCTGTGTCTTTGTATATCCTACCGGGCCCTCTGGCTAACAGCAACCCGGAAGCCCAGAGAGCCAAGGGCAGCAGATTGAGAAAACATAAAGGTGTGTTTTGCAGTGTCCCTGTCCTAGTTAGAACCACCCTGCCCTGCTCTGATCTTAGGGACCCGGGGATGGTCTCAACACTCCCCTCTGTGTTTGGTTTCTGGTGGGAACTATCCTATCCTAGTTGAAGAGTGGGGAGCGAAGCTGGTGCTCAGAAAGGGGTGGTAGGGGTACAGCGGAAACCACGTCTTCAGGAGGGGTTCTAGAGGGAAACGGCAGATTTGGTGACCACCTGGGTTTGGGGACAGCTGTGTTTTACACATTTAGTGAGCAATACACTTGGCGCTTTCACATAAATACAGCTGATCCACCAACAACGGGTTTGAACTGCGCAGGTCACTTATACATGGATTTTCTTTGATAAACAGAGCACAGAACCGTAAATGTATTCTCTCTTCCTTATGATTTTCTTAATAACATTTTCTTTTCTCTAGCTGAGTAAGAATACAGCGAATACACAGAACATACAAAATACATGTTAATCAACTGTTCATGTCATTGGTAATGCTTCCGGTCGACAGGAGGCTATTAGTAGGTTATTTTGGGAGAGTCAAAAGTTATATGTGGATTTTTGACTGTGCATGGGGGTCAGTGTCCCCAATCCCCTCAAGCTGTTCAAGGATCAACTGTATCTGGGTTTCTTGATTCTCTGAAAAAAAATGAGAAACCCTGTTCCCACAGAGCAATACCCAGCTGCAGCTAACAACTGCCCTCTCGACAGTGTGTGTGCTCCCCACCAGGGCCTCACGGCCAGCCTGCCATTACATCTGCTTTTCTCGCTTATCCAACACCCCTTTGCGGGCTCCAGTAACTGCTGCAGCTGGAGAGAATCCTGCGTTCTCGGGCTGGGGTCTATAAAACCCCAGACAAAACAAGTGGAGCAGAGAGGTTCTGCTAATAGATTCTGAACATCCATGAGGACAATGGCTAACTGCTTCTGAATTTCTCTAGCAGTCAGATCACCATCATGTGCTCTTTCCAAGCACAGGAACCTTCCTGATAGATCAAGGGCTTTATTGTTGGATGTAAACAGTTTCTGAGCACAGATTCTGTGCTGGAGTTTCTCCTTTTCCAAATATGGACCCAGTCTGCCTGGCCCTGGGCTCTCTTCCCCCCGGGCAAGGAGACTCGGAAGCAGGGAGACGTCCCACAGGCTTTCCCAGAATGTGGCCAAAGTCTCAGTAAATAGAATTTAGTGTCCAGTAAAAGCCCGGAAGCAGCTGGGTTTCTTCCACTTCTCACACCGGCTCTTCTGGAGTCTGTCTGAGAAGTTAGCAGAGTCCATTAAACAAAGTGACGGATTCAGGGGCCAATCGGCCCAGCGGTCTTCACTGTGCTCTCACAGGTCCGGCTTTGTCGTCCCCATTTTGATCCTGACTTGGCATCTCTAAGTCCAGGCGTCTCAGAGAGCACGCGAAGTAGCGAGGAGGCTTGCAGACCAAGTCGAGTTCCTCCTTCCTGGACCCCAGGGCCGGCAGGATCAGCTGGCGGGCGTGCAGGTGAAGCGGGACGTGGCGGGCCTTCGCCTGGTGCAGCCCCAGCTTCTTCAGGGTACCAAGAGACAGCTTCTGTACAAAGACAAGGCAGCTTCTTGAGAGCTAGGCCAGGAGCTCATCCTTGAGCAGTACGCTGGGTCAGAAGTCTTCCACTTAAAGGAACCACCACTGACTCCCCTGGAAGGCACAGCGGTGGACAGCCTGCTTCAGGGACATTCCCAGGAAGGGTTCGGAACCCAGGTGAGAGGAAGACCACCACACCTGGGAAGCTCTTATCAGCCAGTTCTCTGGCCTGCCTAGAGAATGGGCTGTAACATCAAGAGATAAAAAAGTGTCCACCAGGGATCTTCAGCCATAGTAGGAAAGGCTGCTTGAAGCCTTCAGAAAGTCTCCCCCCGCCTGCCCACAGCCTCCTAACAAAATCTGAGATGAACGAATGAAGCAGAAGGGTTTTGCTAACAGACCCTGCAGCTCCGTGAGCACAGGAGCTGTTTCTCTCTAAGCTAGGTAACTAGCACATGAACTAACACAGTACCGTATCTGAAGACAACACATCCTTGTGGTGACTCACTTCGGACTTTAACAAGGGGAAAGCATAAGCTCCCCCCCACTTAGCTGTTGCACATTGGGTCACACCAGTTATCACCTGGGGGGCCAGCTGAGTCCAGCTGGAGTACTTGTGGTCACCAAGGATTGGGCAGTCCAGTCCAAAAGACAGATGAACTCGAAGCTGATGTTTTATTCCTTTACCAAAAAAAAAAAAAAAGAAGAGAGACAGACAAAAAACTTGAGTAGCTACAGAAACCATAGTGTGGGTTACATCTGCTTCTAACCATATGAAATTGAAGCACAGTAAGAATGGCAAAGCCCCACCTATAATAAAGTTTAAAGAGTAACAGAGCAAACTGTAAGCTACTAGGAAAGAAACATTATACATGCTATTAAGCCTCTAAGCTCCCCTCCCCCTCAGTTCCTTTTCCACCACAGATAACCATTATCATCAACTTGGTATCTCTCCCTGCTTTGCTTTTGTTTTGTTTTTGAGAGAGAGAGAGAGAGAGAACCTGTGCGAGAGAAGGGGGTGGGGGCAGAGGGAGAGGGAAAGAGAGAATCTCAATCTCATGACCCTGAGCTCATGACCTGAGTCAAAATCAAGAGTCCGATGCTTAACTGACAGAGCCACCCAGGTGCCCCTTGTTTTTTTAGATAACGTTATATAATGCTAAATAGTAGTGCTTTGCACATTTTTTCACTGAAGCAAAATATTCATAACATAAAATTTATCATCTTAAGCATTTTTTTTTAAGATTTTATTTATTTATTTTGAAATAGAGCGAGAACAAGAGAGAAAGCATGAGCAGGGGGGAGGGCAGAGGGAGAGGGAGAAGCAGACTCCTCACTAAGCAGGCAGCCTGACACGGGGCTCAATCCCAGGACCCCGGGATCATGACCCAAGCCGAAGGCAGACGCTTAACGGATTGAGCCACCCAGGCGCCCCTCATCTTAGCCATTTTTAAGTGTGCAGTTGTGTGGCGTTACATACCTTCACATGGTTGTGCAACCATCACCGCTGCCCACCTCCAGAACTTTTTCATCCTCCCATCCTGAAACTCTGACCCAATTAAACATTCCTTCCCGCTTCCTCCAGCCCCTGGTAACCACTATTCTACTTGGTCTCTGAATTTGAGTACTCTTAGGTGTCTCATAAATGGAATCATGCAACATTCTTCCTGCGTTGGTTTCTTTCATTTAGCATAAAGTCCACCCACACTGTAGCGCATGTCAGAATCTCCTTCCTTTTCAAGACACATTCCATCGTATGTCTACACATTTTGTTTATCCATTCATCTGGCGATGGACATCTGGGTTGGCTTCACCTTTTGGCTACTGCGAATAATGCTGCTATGAGCACTGGTGTACACATATCTTTTCAAACCCCTGCTTTCAATTTTGTGGGTAATACCCATGAGAACTGCTAGATTATATGGTAATTCTATGCTTAATTTTTTTGAGGAACCGCTTTGCAAATTTTTAAATAAATGTACGCAAACTATTTATATCTTTCTACTACCTACTATTTTTGGTCATCCCCGTTGGGAGCTCCCAGCCTCAGGTTAGCACCAGAAGCACACTCTCAAACACATCAGCTACAATCCCAGCCCTCTCACCAAACCAGCTGCTCAGAAGAAGGGCAGGACCCAGCACAAGGCCCTGGACGAAGCTCAGTGGCCCTGGGCTTTTGCCATCCCACTGCAGAAAGGTGGCCTCTCACCGGTAATTGGCTGGAGCTCCACGAGGGCGGAGGACAGAGTGCTGCTGAGCACCCGGTACTGAGTCACAGCCATATGTGCGTTCCGGTTGCTCCGTGCTCTCACTATCTTCCCATCCTCCATGCGGTAGCCTGGGGACAGCGCCATCTGACGCCAAAGAAATCAAGATATGGTCACAAAGGAAGAGCAGAAAACCCAACCCCCTGGGGATGACAGCTCACCCACCTTGTAGTGCTGCTGCTGACCCTGCACCTCCTTCTCGATGATAGGGATATCCACGACTCCTGCTGGGGGCACCGGGACGCGCACAGTGATGGCCCTGGGCATGACACACAGACCCTGGCTTAAGCCATGAGGTGAGGGGGGAGCTCCTCGGGTTTGGCTGCTTAGAGGCTGTAACACTGGACCTTCTGCACTACTGTGGTCAGTTCTAAAGACTGGAGCATCCCAAGTGATCTCTTGTCACAGCATTTAGCCTGAGAGCTCGATACTAGTATCTTTTTTACTACTAATGTATACTAATTACAGAGTATTTGGGAGAACACAGAAAAACAAAAAAATTGTATTTATAACATGGTCTTTCCTTCCAGCCTTTAAAAATGAATATGTATAGTTTATTTTTTTTTAGTTTTTTAAAAAAAGATTTGAGAGAGAGAGAGAGAAAGAGAGAGAGTGAGGGCAGATGGAGGGGCAGAGGGAGAGGGAAAGAGAAACCCAAACTGACTCTGCGCTGAGTGTGGGTCTCAATCTCACAACCCTGAGATCACGACCTGAGCTGAAACCAAGAGTAGGACGTTTATTCAACTGTGCCACCCAGGCGCCGCAAAAATGAATATGTATAGTTTAAAATGAAATTAGGGGGGCGCCTGGGTGGCTCAGTCATTAAGCGTCTTCCTTCGGCTCAGGTCATGATCCCAGGGTCCTGGGATCAAGCCCCACATCGGGCTCCCTGCTCGCCGGGAGGCCTGCTTCTCCCTCTCCCACTCCCCCTGCTTGTGTTCCTGCTCTCGCTGTCTCTCTGTCAAATAAATAAAATCTTAAAAAAATAAATAAATAAAATAAAATGAAATTAGGGTAATACAGCTTTGTATCCTGTTTTTTATTTATTTTTAAAGATTTTATTTATCCATTTGACAGAGAGAGAGAGAGAGCACAAGCAGGGGGAGAGGCAGGCAGAGGGTAGAGGGAGAAGCAGGCTCCCCGCTGAGCAGAGAGGCCAATGCGGGACTCGATCCCAGGACCTTGGGATCATGACCTCAGCCAAAGGCAGATGCTTAACTGACTGAGCCACCCAGGCGCCCCTGTATCCTGTTTTTTAAAAGATGGTTAAATCCTGATTGTGTATGAAATGAATGAACAAGTAAATGAATGAACGGAATGAAAAATTCACAGGACCGCACCTGCCTGATTTGCCAGGTAGACAAATAGGGGGGAACTGTGCTCAAAGTCACAGAAACCACCACCACAACTCAATAAACATTCCAGATCACTTTTGTTGGAGGTGTCCTTTCATCATGTCTGAGGCAGGTAGAAGACCCTTTAATCTGTCCTTACGCTTACGCCTCTTCCAGGTCAATCACAAAGGAGTCCTCCTGGGTGGCCTATCATAGAATCGCTGACCGAGGGGTCAAAAGCCCATTCATATAACAATTCACAGCCTGGACACCTCACTTCAGGTTGGCAGCCGTTTGGGCTGCTATCTGATATATTTTCTCATACTTAAATTGAGTTTTAACTGCTAGCTCACTCTTCCTAATGACATAACACTACTGCTCAAAAATGTTCACTCACTGCAGGCTCCATGAATAGAAACAGGCATTGATTTAGGTAGGTACTAGTTCTGTACAGATGAACAGATGAACAAGACAAAAATCCCCACTCAAGGAATGCAAAGTGTAGTAAGAAGATTCAAACAAAGAACTATAACAAGTCGCTATCACAGGAAGTCAGCAAATGCTAATCAGCTGCCTCCTATGTTCTACTTCGAACTTCTACTTCCTACACCTGGTATTTAAGGCCATCATTAACTAGGTTCCAGTCTACCTTTCCAGCATTATCTGTCACCATTCCCCCCTCCAAACTAGACTGTGTGCTTTATTCCTTTGTGAATGCCATTCCCACAATCTATAACACAGTTCTCCATCTTGTCTATCAAATCCTATTCATTCATCAACACACAATTAACGGATTTCAGTTCCTCCATGAAGCCTGATACTGAGAATGGTTACCGAGTCTAAACTTTCATAAACAATTTTCACAAATAATATAACACTTTTTAAAAAAGATTTATTCTAGGGGCGCCTGGGTGGCTCAGTCGGTTAAGCGTCTGCCTTCAGCTCCAGTCATGATCCTGGCATCCTGGGACCGAGTCCCCCTGCATCAGGCTCCTTGCTCAGCAGGGAGTCTGCTTCTCCCTCTCCCTCTGTGCTCTCTCTCAAGTAAATAAATAAGATCTTTAATAAAAAAAAAAAAAAGTGTTTTTAAATCTTTTTTAAAAAAAAGATTTCGTCTAGAGAGAGAGCATGAGAGAGAGAGAGAACGTGCACATAAGCAAGCGGGAGGAGGGGCAGAGTGAGAGAGAGAAAGAATCCTGGAGCTCAACGTGGGGCTTGATCTCATAACCATGAGATCATGACCTGAGGCAAAATCAAGAGTCAGCTGCTCAACTGACTGAGCCGCCCAGGCACCCCAACACTTTTTGATAGACTTATATTTGGATTACTAGGATACATAATAATAGTCTCAATTTTCAGTCTTTCAGCTCTTACTATGAGCTAGGTACCGTGTTAAACAATTCATATGCATTGTCTCATTTAACTCTCTCAACTCCATTATTCTCATTCTTCCTATGAAGACAAAGCTTAGAGAAGTTTAATGACGTGCCTAAGGACCCGCACTGGTAAACAGCACAGCTGACAGGTGAACACGGATCTTGTTGAGCTCTTAGCTACTACGCTAAACTTCTTCCATTACCTGTAATCTCTTATTACAGTGGTTCTTATATTTTTTTTTGTCATCATAGTGGCAAACCCAAAAAATGCGTTGGTCAGCTGTAAGGGGAGGCGGGTCCTCACCACTCTAGTGGGAGAAAACCTGGCCTACCTAATAGTAGTTAACTATTCAAATATTAAATGTGTGAGGGGAGCCCGGGTGGCTCAGTCGGTTACGTGTCTGACTCTCGATTTCAGCTCAGGTCATGATCTTGGGGTCCTGGGATGGAGCCCCACGTCAGGCTCCACACTCAGCTGGGAGTCTGCTGGAGATTCTCTCCCCCTTTCCATCTCCCACTGCCCCGTCCCTGGCTCATGCTCGCACTCACTCACTCTCTCAAATAAATAAATCTTAAAAAACAAAACAAAACAAAACAAAAACCTACCATCACCCAACAAAAAACAAATATTAAACGTGTGTACCCTTCAACTTAGCAATTCCGTTTTTAGGAATCTGTCTTAAAGATATAATCACCTATTCTTTGCAATAGACTCTGAAAAATGGAAAGTTAACTAAATATCCCAATATTTAGTTGTCTTAGACAACTACAATTAACGTTTATTCAGAAACATTTCAGTGTCCGTTAAGTTCTGGGCGTCCTGGGGTTTGTTAGGTACACTCTGCGTGCGCACACACGCACACACACGTTTTCTTTTATTCTTTTTTAAGTGCATATCACGAATACATAATTTCTTATGTATTTTTTGGCATCCGAATTTTGTAACACGAATATCTTCTACGTTTTATAATTTCTATGAACTCTTTAAAGGAAATTATCTTCTATACAGGTTTATATGTGGGGTTTGTTTGTTGATTTTATTTATTTGAGTGAGAGAGAGAGCATGAGCAGAGGGAGGGGCAGAGGCAGGGGGAGAAGCAGGCTCCCCACTGAGCAGGGAGCCTGACAACGGGGCTCGATCCCAGAACCCTGGGATTGTGACCTGAACTAAAGACAGATGCTTAACCGACTGAGCCACCCAGGCACCCCCAGGAAGTTATGATATACCATACAACAGAATACTATAAAGCTCCTAAATGTACATGCAAAATGCTCTCCAAGATATATTGTCCAAGTGAAAAAAAGCAAGATGCAAAGCACTGCAAAATACATTGCCATACAATAATTCACTTATACATGCCTTGTATGACCCTGGAAGTTTACACAAGACAGTAGAATAGTGATTGCCTCTGGGGAAGAAAATTGAGTAGATGGGGGACAGGAGTAGGTTTCAGTTTTGTTCGTGTATCTTTCTTCTATTAAAAAAATGGAGGTAAACCTATATGCACTAACATGGAAAGATCTCCAAGACACAGTTAAGTGGTAAAAGAAAGTACAGTGTTGGGGCACCTGGGTGGCTCAGTCGGTTAAGCATCTGCCTTCAGTTCAGGTCATGATCCGGGGGTTCTGGGATGGAGCCCCACATTGGGCTCTCTGATCAGCAGGGAGCTTGCTTCTCCCTCTCCCTCTGCCTGCCGCTCCCCCTGCTTGTGCTCTCTCTCTGTCAAATAAAATCTTTTTAAATAAAGTACAGTGTACATGGTACAATGTAATGCACACACACCCAGTATGTATCAGACATATTCGTAAATACATTGAGTAAGGACCAGAGGAATAAAAACCAAACTACCCCAAGGGAAGGGACTAGAATGACAGAGTGGGTAGATTCTCCAAGTTTTTTGCTTTATCTTTGTTGTTTGACTATTTTACCACAGGAATGCAATCACGTACTACTTGTATAATTAGTTTTCAATAATTTTTATGTACAACCACAATTAGGAGCCACTATTCTATCAGACTCCAATATTCTAAGCACTTAAATCTGTTTCCTGTACTTTTCACATGCCCACACGTCCTAGCACAGTGCCCTCTCCTAACAGGAGGTCCTTCCGTACAAATGCACGAAGAGATAAAAGGATGCCTTCATTTATACCAATTCTACCACTAGCGATGGGCTCCATACCAGTACTTCTTTGCCACCTGACGGGTTCTAAACAGCTCTTGGACTTGATGTGCCACTTCCTTCTCCCAGGCCAACACCATTACCCCTGTAGTTTCCTTGTCCAGCCGGTGGCACAGATGCAAGGGCTCTGCCTTGTGGCCATGAAGCATCTTTGCCAGGATAGGCAATACATCAGTGATGCAGAGCTGGACCCCAGGGCCACCTAAAAAGGGAAGAGCCAGAGGTTTTAGTGGCCAGTAAAAGATCCCACCAAAGAACTCTACGTGGGAAGAAAGTCAATGTTTTCAAGAGCTTTGTTACTGAAATGTGGTCCAGAAACTGGCAACACTAGTATGCTCAGGGAGCTTGCTGGAAAGGAATCTGACGTGCCTAAGGACCCGCACTGGTAAACAGCACAGCTGACAGGTGAACACGGCTCCCAACCAGATTATTAAATCAGAATCTGCATTTTTTTTTTTTTTAAGATTTTATTTATTCATTTGAGACACAGAGATACAGAGAGAGAGAGAGAGAGAGAGCATGAGGAGGCGGAGAGGCAGAGGGAGAGGGAGAAGCAGGCTCCCTGCTGAGCCAGGAGCCCGATGTGGGGCTCGATCCCAGGACCCTGGGATCACGACCTGAGCCGAAGGCAGACGCTTAACCATCTGGGCCACCCAGGTGCCCCCGGAATCTGCATTTTAACAAGATGCCCAAGGGACTCACATGCCTATTAAAGTTTAAGAAGCACTGTCCTAGAGCACGTGGCTTTCTCCTCAGACATATATATACTTATTAATCTACCTGAATACTCACAATAAAATCAGCAATCAAAGTGAGGAGGTCTGGTATTTCACTATATAAACAAAGGCTTGAGAATTTGCCAAGTAAACTCGAGTGATAAATACAAGACTGTGAGGCTCTCCTGAGGCATTACAGAAGAGCTAAGAAGATGGGCTTTAGGTGAGATGCTCCTCGGTTCTATTCTAAGCCTAACTAGCCATTGGCCCGGAACAGATGATTTAATCTTTCCAACTTGCAGTTTTCTCATCTATAAAATGTAAATATCTAGATAATAATTGTTTCATGGGGAATGGGAAGAAAAAGATCAAGAGAGAAAAGCAAAATACACAGAACACTTGGCAATGTCTGACTTAATTCCTTGTCTTTATGCTTTTCTCCATACCTCCCCAAAAAGCATTCTTCTAGCTCAACTATGCCTTTTCCCCCAGTAAATCCCTTCCCCAAATGCATTTTTTTCTATCAATCTTTCCTGTCTCACTCGAGCTGTCTTAGACAGCTACATTTAACGTTTATTCAGAAACGTTTCAGTGTCCGTTAAGTTCTGGGCGTCCTGGGGTTTGTTAGGTACACTCTGCGTGCGCACACACGCACACACACATTCTTTTATTCTTTTTTAAGTGCATATCACGAATACATAATTTCTTACGTATTTTTTGGCATCCGAATTTTGTAACACGAATATCTTTCTTTGTTTTATAATTTCTATGAACTCTTTAAAGGAAGTTATCTTCTATACAGGTTTATATGTGGGGTTTGTTTGTTGAAAGATTTTATTTGAGTGAGAGAGAGAGCATGAGCAGAGGGAGGGGCAGAGGCAGGGGGAGAAGCAGGCTCCCCACTGAGCAGGGAGCCTGACAACGGGGCTCAATCCCAGAACCTCGGGATTGTGACCTGAACTAAAGACAGATGCTTAACCGACTGAGCCACCCAGGCACCCCCAGGTTGATATGTGTTTGTGTGTGTGTATGCGGATCCTGCGTACGTTTTCAGTAGTGGAGGCCTCTCTACAGGGCAGTTTAATTTTTGCTTTGGCTGGAACTCCATTTTTTTTTTTTTTTTATCAGTTTTCATATTGGTTTCTGTGATTGGAGTTTCTGCATGTTTAGGTGGTCCTTATTTGATCCTTGCCCATGCATAGTATAAGATCTGATTTTTCTCAGGTTATTCTGTCTCCACTCAAGGCTTGAGGTGGCTGACTGATTTATGCTGCAGTTTTGGGCTTGTGGGTTGAGATTTTCTGATCTTTGTTCAATGAAGATGGACTATTTTCCTTGGTCTGGACTTAACTGATGAAATTGTACTCTGGATCATGTGAACAAAAATGTGCGATACATCACCATGGTTAAAAAAAGACACGTGAAGCAAATTCAGAGCTATTATATGGAAATACCATTACTTATAGAAGGTAATAAACTACCAGAACACATTATCCACAAGAGATTTATAGGCTGAAAATAGAGTATTTATGAAAATTAGTGAAAGTGGGAAAATTGTGAATAAAGACAAAAATATAGTGGTGTCATTGTTGGAAGGGGAAATGGTCAGAACCTTAATATATTAAGTCCTATATATTTTTTTCTTATATGTCATTTCTTCTTTCCCAGGTTTTTTTTTTGAAGATTTTATTTATTTATTTGAGAGAGAGAGAGAGAGAGAGATCAGGGGCAGGGGGGAGGGGCAGAGGGAGAGGGAGAAGCAGACTCCCTGCTGAGCAGGGAGCCTGACACAGGGCTGGCAGATGCTTAACCCACTAAGCCACCCAGGCACCCCTCTTCTTTCCCAGTTTTGATGTAAAATAATATGAAGACAAGAACCACAGAGCCTTAGTATTTCTCTATAAAAATTCCCGTGGAGCTCTGGACACAGTGCATTCCATAAATCACTGCTGACCGCCAAATGTTTGGAATGCAGAGACTGTCTTTTATATCTGTGTCCTCAGTAGTGCCTTATACAGGACTATAGTGCCTTATATAGTACTCCATAAAAAATTATTTTGAATGCAAGTCTTTAAGGAGCCCCACAAGTAATGTGTCAAAGTTATCCCTAATTGTAGTGAAAACAGAAGCAGCACCCCTCCCTCTCCCACATGGTCCTTACCATGCACAGGGAGACCGTAAGGTTTATTGATGACCACGAGATCCTTATCCTGGTGCACGATCCCTCGGCTCAGAGCCTTAGCAAGCACGTTGGGGTGGACTCGCTGCAGCTGCTGTGTGAACCGCACTAGTTCTTGCACTCTCCGCTGAACAGGGCTTGTGGGCACCTACGGGGAGAGCAGCAACAGGAAATGACTGGTGAAGACCTTCAGTAAGTCTGGGTGAGAATTTGGGTTGGGAACGACTATCTCTGCATTGAACTCGCGCCTTCCCCGAATAATTTGAGAGAGGCAGTGCATGTCTGTCTCCACACAGTGCTCAGGGCCGAGGCCGGCAGGAGCCAAAGACCCAGCCCGCAGGAAGATATGGTACCGTCCTGGCCTCTTCCCTTCCCTTTTTCCCCATTCTTCCACAGGTCCTCCACATTTACTTAACATCCGTCAGAGAACACTCCCACCTCACGCCCAGCCGGGGAATCGGTGAACGCACTGCCTCTTGGGAGTTGTGGTCCTTTCGGACTCACCGGCTGTTTCTTCGTCTTTTGTTCCTGTTTCTGGGCTCGGAGCTTCTCCGCTAATCGCTGGGCACTCACGGTCCCAGACGCAGCAGCGACCGAACAAAATGGCTTTGAGACGAGACTAAAGAGACGCCCCAAACGCTGCTTGGAACCCCGGACCCACAGGCCCGGCGCGTTACAGCTGGGTGCCGCCATCTTGTCAAAAAGGGAGGGGCGAGCCTAGACCACGTGCGGAAGAGGGGCTAGAGGGAGGAGGGAATGGGCGGGTCCTGAGGATCACGTGGGGAGTGGGGGCGGGCTCTGGGCCGAGTCACGTGGGGCGGTGCGCGCTGAGTGCGGCTGCGCCGGCCGGTAGCTGCAGCTGGAGCGGTGGCGTTTGGAGGAGACTCGGTGAGTGTTTGGGAAGCCAGGCTGGGGCTAGGAAATGCCGGTTCTTCAACGCTTTAACGTTTTCGCGTCTCCGGGGCTTCTGTTCTCGGAGAGCACTGCCCTGGGAACCGTTTCTCCCAGTGGGAGAAGACCCCACTCAAAAACACTTCCCCGCCCCCGCGCCCCGTGGAAGCGATGCCCCATAAACGCTCGCCCAGAGCCGCCTTAGGCGCCTACCTCGTCCCTCTTGGCAACCACATCCCTGGTGTCCGGCCAGTCCCCTGAGGGATGCGTCGTGTCACCTCTCATTTCCTTGCCGCTCGACCTTCGGAGATGCCCGGATCTCTGTAGGCTCTCCACCCCTCACCTCCTCTTTGTTTCAGGTTGTAACCTGTCCTTCTCTCCCAGGGGTAATGGGGAACCCTTCCGTTATCCAGGGTCCCCAGCCGGTATTCCTACCTAGGGAACACCTTGAGTTTCTTCTGTTCTTCCTCAAGAATTCATTTTTTGGAGTCTCCTCGCCCCCTACGCTCTCCCTGCTCCTTCCAAAGACAAGACTCAAAATGCAGTACAGAGCACGGACCTTCCTTCCCTTTTATGCTTTCTTCATTTTTTCCCCTCCCTACTTTGCAACCGCCCCAAACCTCTCCCTCTCTTCCAAGGTGCAGTGTTGGAACTCCCATGCCCAAACTACAAGGGACTCCCTCTGATTTCACCGAGGGCTGGCTGGAAAGATGAACCTCTGGTTGGGGTGATAATGTGAAAAATACCTTGGGACATACCTGCCATTTGTTAAGAAACCTAATGGCGAGTTCCGAAGGGATGTTCAGAAAACTAATGGATCTGTACCGACATTAGAGGAAACGATTTTTTAAGACTGCTGAGAATGAAGGCTCCTTGAGGTGTTCGAGTAGGTGGTAGTGGAAATAGGTTTGCGACTTACCCCTCTGAAAGGGATTGGCAGAGGGAGCCATATTGGGCACGAAGTAAAGTTGAACAGGTGAGTGGAGCTAACCTATAGAAGACTTCATAAGTCGAAGAAGAGTCTGAGCTAGATGTTAGAAGTAACGAGGAGTGTTTGAAGCTTCTTGAGCAGGAGAGAGAGTCCTTGAATTCTAGAAATGAATCTGGCAGTTGAATGCAGGACAGATTGAAGAGAAGAGGGCTTTGATAGCAGGCAGATCAGCTGGGATGCTGCAGTCTAGGGGAACAGTAAAGAGGTTATGCTTCGTCCGTGGTCTTTCCCCCGACACTGTACTGTTCTTTGCGTTTGAATTGATTTTGAGTACAGGTCAGGATGTATCATTGGCAGCTGATGTTGAAGTCTGAGTCCCTTGAGGACTTGCTCATGGTTTCTTTGTAATTCCCACATCAGGCACAGAGTAAACTCAGAAATATTCATTCCTTAGATGGCTGCAGTGCATCACAGACGTGTATTAGATGTGCCTGAACATTTGAATTGTCTTCTTCCTGTCAGTTTTTGACCTGAAAAATGGAGGTAGGAGTAAATGTATTTGTAAAGAGTGGGGAGGAAGGCTTGTGTATGTATCTGTAATAAGACAGGTGATCAGGATATAAATTCGAAGAATCCCGAGGGAGGTTGGGAAACAACTCTCTCTCTTTTTTTTTTTTTCCTGCAAATTCACAGGTAAGATGTAGATCTCTAATAGTTGAGAATTGCTATCTTTTACTGATACGCTCCAGACCCAGGTTCTGATTTTATTCCTTGCACTTAGGTACATGAAGCCTCCTTTTCCGAGAACTCTGAAATGTGAATGTCAGGATTTAAATTTATATCGTTACATTAATTGCAAACTTGTTTTAGGTATAGGACTTCTACGGTTTTGTGTAAGGGGTGTTTCTCCCTTAACCTGTGCTTACTGGCGTTCAAGAAATGATACCTGTTCTTGCAGAATTGGCATTCTGTGGCAGGAAACAAATGAAGAACCAACTCAGATGTCAATGCTGGTGACAGCTTGTGTTCTTGGGTTTCAGGTACCCCAAGGTACACACTATAGTGCCTAAGAATAAAAACACCGGTCAGGTTTTTCTAGAGAAGGAACTTTCAGGTTTTTCTTTTAAACTGAGAGAAATATTTGAAAAATTCAAAGACTTTGTTATCACAGTACAGCTTTAGCCAATATGGGTACAGAAGTTATATTTTAATGTTTATGGCATGTGGTTATTTAGAGTTGCTCTCTGCATATACAAGAATTTATGCAAATATGTTGTCTGTCTTTTGTTTTTTAATGCTATATTGCCTCTTTCCTCTTCCTCTTTCAGTTGATTTTATTTTAGGCAGTTCATTTTTCCACTTCAACACCAATGCCATGTTCTCTTTTTGCTTGAGGACTCCTCTTGTCTGTACTGTTCTCAGTACAAGGAAGAAAATTCCATTAGTGATGTCTAGTGGTGTCTTTGTTCTACAAACATGACTTATTTACATAGATTTTGATATATCGTAATGTGTTCCCCCCCACATAACTAAAGAAGTACTTGACCACATCTGAAATATCAAGGTAATATCACCGTATTCCTTGAGGACCAAGTGAAACACAAATACAAAATGGTTCACAATCTGATTCCTTCTAGAAAACCTTACAGGCAGCAAAGCATGGCTTTAGTGTTGAAATTCTAGCCATTTACTACCTGGATTACGTGGAACAAATCACTGTCTTTATGTGTGAAACTGGAGATGTAATAATATCTCTGTGAATTGTGAGAATTTAATAGGAAAAAATTTGTAAAACTTATACAGTATAAGCTGTATTATGTTCCAGTTAGATTTATGTGTTAAAAAGCTATAGTTTATCTAAACCTTTCTCTGGGAGCAAGGTTAGGAAGAATTCATTTATTGACAAAACTTTAATGTCATTTCATACCAGCAATTTTATTTACATAGCAAGAACATACAGGTGTCCATTGTAAATGTCAGAGATCATCTCAACATATCAGAGCTTCACTCAGTTTGAGAGCCAATAAAGGAAGGTTTTCTAACTTTCCAAAAAAATAAAAAATAAAGAAGTACTTGATAATTTGTTTTTGAGTCTATTTCCTGATCTGTGCAAGAACAAGATCACCTTTTTATTTCACAAATATAAACAAAGAGTGACTAATAAAGGACCTCGTGTTTAAATATCACAAATTTAAGATTAGTAAGTGGCATGAAGTTAGATTCTGGCTTCTCAAATAATGATTTGCAAGTTGCAGATTAATAATAATTCAGTTCCCTGAAGAGCAGGAAGTACTTGGATGATTTCTGGTTTTAGATTCAAAGAAGCAATTAGCAGGAGCTCCTTGGAGGTGTCTTGGAAAGTGACGTTACTGGCAGCTGGGAAATCTGGGGACTAGTCCCAGCTTAGCTGCTTGTGAACCTGAGCAAGTCACTTGGGCTCAGTTTTTTGTCTTTTAAAAGAAGATCCTTACAGCTCCAACCTTCTATTCTTTGAAGATTTTCCATTGACACTTACATACTTTCTTAACAAGTGAAATTTATTTCAGACTTATCTTGCATACATTTAGCATAAGCACAGAGAATCGGGATTCTGCCCTTGTCTCCAGAATTTAACCTTATGCCACTGAGCTAACATTTATATTTGGAGGTCACTTCATTGAATGCTGCTGGAATATACCTTAAGATTTCCCAAGTGGGGCATGAGAGGGAGTGCAGATAGAGAAAAAAATATTAGAAAGCAGTGGTTTTCTAAAACATTGTGGTATAACCCATAATATGGGTGTTCTTTTTTCCATGTCAGCATTTTAAAGAGATTCCATTATACTAATGCCCCTCATTATACTTTTATTTGGCTTTTGAGTGATGCTCAAGACAGGTCTGGCCTAGACCAGTACTTCCCATACTTTTTCATGTCATGGTACATGTGGAAATAATTGTTGTTTCATGGAGGAAAACTAGAGGCTGCCGACAGAAGACAGCTGGCCTGGGAGCTGAGGCTGAGTCCATTCCCCACCTGACCACACCATAGACCGAAGAGATCCCTAGGCTGTGGCCTGTTTGACCATTTAGGAAAGTCAGAATTAAACAATCAAGGTCTTTGACCAAACTCTATTGGGAGGAATTGTATTGTTAGTTATATTTGTTAAATCTGCCTCTAATTTATTTCTCTCTTATGTGCCTTTATGCTCTTGGCTAGTTTATAGTTGAAGATCATACTTACCCTTACAAAGTGACCTTTCTAAAAGTTTGTGAAAACTAGTTAACTGGTGAAGAGATGGGAAATGCTTTTGTCACAGTGTTTTGATCTCCTTAGATTATGAGCAGTCTTGCTCTGCCTGCTTAGAGAAGATGGAGAATCTCTTTAAATAGTTTATGTTTTCCATTATAAAAGTAATACAGAAAATGTGTAAAGTAGAGTGGGGGAAAAAATCATTCACAGCTGTTTCCCAAATACTGTTAATATCATGTTTTTTCTAGTTTTTTTATCATGCATTTTTTTCTTAATTGTAAATTTCAAACATTTATAGAAGTAGAGAAAATAATGAACCCCATGTTTCCATCAGCCAGTTTCTACAACCAACCAACACAGGGCCACCCTTGTTCTACACCCCACCCTGACCTCCCAGGTGATGTTGAACCATCTGTAAACACTTCAGTATGTGTCTGTAAAAGATAAGGACTAGTTTTTAACAAAACCACAATACCATTATCACACCTTCCTTAGTATCACTAAGCAAGCAGTCAGTGGACAGATTTTCCGATTGGTCTCTCTTTTTTTAAATAATTTGTTTGCATCGGGATTCGAGAAAAGTCCACACATCATGCATGCTCTTTTAATTAGAAAAATGAAACTGTGGCGTTCAGAAGGGACGTGCAGCCTGTACCTTAAGGATGCTCAGAGCGCCCTGGCTTAGAGCTTGCACTTTGGAGTCAGAAAGATGGTTTCAGAATCCTGGCTCTGCAACCCACTAGCTGTGTAACCTTGTGCAAGTTACTTAACCTCTCTCACTTTAGATTCTTTGTCCTGTGAAATGTGGATAGTATCTGCCTTAGGACTACTGTAAGGATTGAGTTCATGCAGGTTAAAGTGCTCCTGTAGAGCTTAGCATGTAGTTAAGGCTCAAAAAATATTAGGTATGTCCCGCCTACCAGTATATGGTGTGCTGGTATAGCACCAGGTTCATAGAGTTGTTAAATGTATCTTAAATAGAGTGAGAATCAAGAGATACGGAATTTAGTCTAATTCTGCCATTTAGGTGATTCACTTCAGTGTTTTGGACCTTAAATTTTCTCACCCCAAAAAGCAAGTACGGTGAACAGTTAGATGATTTCTGAAATTCCAGTGCTTGCTAGCAGTAAGGCAGTGTGGTATTTTTAGAGCATGAGCTTTGAAAACACTGAGGTTTGCACCAGGCTTTGTCATTTACAAGCATTTATTCTTAGCCTCCGTTTTTCCATAGGTGTCACAGAATTAATAATACCAAATAATATTGTTGCCATGAGCAACAAATCAATATATGGGATGCCTAGCATGTAGAAGGTACTCAAGTTATTAGCATTTCATGATTATAAGTTAAAATAAGATCATTAGAGCATTTTCAAGACTGTGAAGAACTATGTATTTTGTGGCGTTTATATAAATGAAGATGAGCAGGGTTCCTGGGTGGCTCAGTCGTTAAGCGTTAAGTGTCTGCCCTCGGCTCAGGTCATGGTCCTGGGATCGAGCCCTGCCTCGGGCTCCCTGCTCAGCGGGAAGCCTGCTTCTCCCTCCCCCACTCCCCCTGCTTGTGTTTCCTCTCTTGCTGTGTCTCTCTCTGTCAAATAAATAAAATCTTTAAAAAAATAAATGAAGATGAGCAAAGTATCTTAAGGGAAAAGGAATATACATTGGAAGAGTGAACATGGAAAACTACGTTTCTAGAACATGAACAATGGAAAACTGTTCAACCATGTGGTTGGATAAAAGCCGGAGGATATCAGGATCTCTAGAGAAATTCAAGAAGGTATTTGCAACAGATAGTTGCTTAAGTTGAATAAACCTATTTTCTGCATTTGAACAACAGTAAGTTAAAAATTAGATTGTTGTTTGTGTGTGTTTCAGTTGTTAATGATTGGAATATGCAGTAAGTGTTTTACTCTAATGATATTTTTGGGTTAATGAAAATAACCTCCACTAGCAGCTGTTAATAGGAGAGCTGCACTGTTAACTGAGTTAGAAAACCAAATCCACGCTTGAGTTTACTGATCCCCATGTACTAGGTAGCATTTCCTCAATTTGCTTGATGGTAAGAACTGCCATCGTACTTTTAAATCTACAGATCCCTCCTCTAGAAATTTTGATTCAGGAAAATGTTGAGTTAAAAGCTCAGAAATTGGGGCCCCTGGGTGGCTCAGATCGTTAAGCGTCTGCCTTCGGCTCAGGTCATGGTCCCAGGGTCCTGGAATCGAGCCCCGCATCGGGCTCCCTGCTCAGCGGGAAGCCTGATTCTCCCTCTCCCTCTGCTTGCTGCTTCCCCTGCTTGTACACACTCTCTCTCTGTCAAAAATAAATAAAATCTTTAAAAAAAAACAACAACTGAGAAATCTATTGCCCTCCCTCCTTGCTGCTCAGCAGGGCCTCGGGCTAAAAGTTTTTTTGTTTATGGATAGACTAGAAGAAAAGTTACTAAAGAATATAGAGAGAAAAATGGCAAATTTTAAATGTTGCTATTTTTTCCCTTTTTATTTTGTTTTTTATTAAAGTAATTCACATGTATGGTTTAAAGAGTCAGTGCTAAAAGAATGGGGGGGAAAGCTAGTCCCTTCGTTCTTCCCACCTCATAATCTCATTCTTTAGAGGAAGCCACTCAGTTATTTTGCTCTTTCCTCAGGCATTATCTTCATATTTCTAAATCATTTGATATGTTATTTCTTGCTTTTTTTTTTCTCCCCCCAGTGTTTGGCCTGTTGAGCTAGATGATCTGTCTCAGCTCTGCTCTTGTGTTTAGGTTGACCTTTGACTGTTTTTTTCACATATGTACCATACTGTTAATTTTTTCCCAAATGCTCCAACATAATTGTCACATTCTTATCGGTAACATTTTCTATGAGCTCAGATGTGTCACTTGATGTTTCCAATGGAGAACTATCCAGGTATCATTCGGGAACTGCTCTTGCCCTTCCCTCTCCTCGTGGGCTGTCACCCATGTCCCATTTCTTGGCTTACCTTTTTATATCCTAAGAAGTATTTGAATGTCCACAAACTCGTCTGATAGTTTGGAAATGTTATAGAATTCTAGGTTGGAAATAATTTTCCCTCAGAATTTTGAAGGCATGGTTGTACTGTCTGGTATCTGTAATTGCTCTAGAGAGGTAGCAGTCAAATCCTTTCTTATGAGACCTTGTTTTGTTGGTTTGTTTTTTTTTTTTTCTTTTCTCTCTTACTGGAAGCTTTGAGAATATTCTATCCCTGGTGTTCCGGACTTTCTTATACCATGGTATGGGTCTTTCCTCATCCATTGTTCTGGGTTCTCAGTGGACCCTTTCATTCTGGAAAGTAATGTCTTTCCGTTCTGGGACATTTTCTTCCTCTGTTTCTCTGATTTCCGCCGCTTCCCCTCTTTTCTTTCTCTTTGATCCTTTTTCATAATATCCATTCTTGTTATATGGATATGATAGCTTCAAAGAGGATCCTTTAAAGTTTTTCAGTTTTTGCTCTCTGTGTTGGAGCAGCTTTATGGAATCTGTTGCCAGAATGAATATCAACATCCAAATAATGGCAAGCCCCTGCATTTAATGAGAACTTAGTGCTTCACCCCGCAGTTTTATAGATCCCAGTAAGCCATGTCCACCAGGACTGGGAGGGTCTAGCCGTCTGCTCACTCCCTCCTGGGTCTCCTGCACCCTGATTTCCTCCCTGCCCTCAGGCACTAGAAATGTACTGCTGCTTGCTTTATTCTACTGTAGAAACATCTGCTGCTGCTCTTTTGATGAATCTATAAGCTATTTGAGTACTGTTAAAAGTTGATTTTACTAAGATGAAGGACGAAAAGTTGAAAGAAAAAAATGAAAAGAGGGGCTTATGTGTAAAACAGAAAATTTAGTGTAAAAGCAGGGGCAAACTTTAACAAATACAGTTTTCTGAATTGAAGAGCGTGAAACCAGCATGCTTGCACTTCTTCCAAGAGTTTCTCTTGAAAACTGCCTTTCTCCACAGAAACCAGAGTATCAACAGTCGTTATCACCAGGTGGGATTACAGGGTGGTTTTCGTTTGCTCTTTGTACTTCACTGTACTTGACATATTTCCAGCAGGGCCTACTGGGGACCTTGTCCTTTGCTAGTCAAGGAGGAGAGGTGCTTTCTTTTCCCTTATAAAGTGTCCTTGTCCCCTGGGCTCGAGCTGCTCAGCCCCCTGTTGCTGCTCCCTCCAGTTCCTCCCTCCATCTTGCACTGACCTCCTTCCCTCTTTAACAAAGTATGTTTTTAGGTCTTCCTAACCTGTTTTCTCTCACCTATTTCTTTCCTCAGTTATTTTTACTGGCTACTTTTTAAGACTTATGCTACCTGCTCGGCAAAGCAGTGCTTTTAAAGCTGTTTCTTCTAACTTAGCCTGATCTTTCTAGTTGTTGTGGTGGCCTCTGTGGCAGATCATACCTCCTTTTTTTTTTAGCTTTCAGATTCTTGGTTCAGGTCTAAATAATGCTTTCATCTCTCAGTTCATTTCCAGGTCGAAGAGAATATTTTTCAGTTAATTTTTATTAGAAAAAAGCAAATATCCTGGAAAGAATATCAAGTTAGATTAAGGTTACGAACTTAAACCACTTTCCTGAGTTGCCTTTCATCCATCATTCTCTTGCTCTTAAGGATTATTGAAATTGACTTACAAGTACATTCCTAAAGTATATGACCGTTCTTTTAAAATCAATAAATACTCCTGTTGGTGCTTGAAACAGGAAGAGGGAAATAATCACCTGTAACCCTGTGACCCAGAGATTATTCCTGCCAGTCAGAGACCTAACAACACATGATAAGGAACAGATTGTTGAACTGTTTTTTGACCTTTAAGTTTGAGGTACGTCTGAAAGTACCTTTGAGTTGTGAAGGGCTGTGTAATCCAGGTATCTCTTGGGTCTGAAACACAGGAAAGGTCTGAGCTGAAGATTGAGATAAGGGAGGTGTTAGCATTTGGTTGGTATTTTAAGCCATTGGAGTAGCTGGAGGGGGAGGGGAGGGAATATGTGACGTGACTGGACAAGAGAGCCTAAAGCAGTTTGCTGAGGACCCTCAATATTTAGGGACTGGACAGAGGAAGAAGAGCTTCCCCTAGAGGGACAGGAGGAAAATCAAGAAAATAAAATATCCAGAAGAGAACAGAGTTAAGTGTCAGATGCTTCCAAGACCTAAAGGAAGATAAATACTAATTATTTCACTGAATTTTGCCATGGTGGTATCTATCTCCCATAAAGCTTTTCTTGATCTTCCTTGAGCACAGTTGTTAATCTTTCCTGCACCTCACACGAGTACATTAAGCTTAGCACAAATGTGTTATATGTATTTGCTTACAGTTCCATTTCTCCTAAAAGGCAGAAACTTTTTAAGGGCATGGCCCTTCAGGGTATGATCTTAGTCATCTTTGGTGAGAAGTATTGCGTTGTGTCTTCACAATGTGGACTCCGGAGTCAGCCTCCCAGTGTGTTATTAGCTAGTGCGTTAATAGCTGTGTGACCTATAGCAAATTATTTAACATCTGTGTGCCTTGATTCCATTATCTATGATATCTGTGGTATGTGATGATAATAGTGTCTACTTCATAGAAGAGTGAACATTTGTAAAGTGTAGACAACAGTGCTTGGCTCATTGTAAATACGATACAGTGTTTGGTGCAGGTGAGGTGGATGTGGTAATAGTAATATTGTTAGCATAGGGCCTGGCATTTAATGGATTTTTGAATGTGAAAATTCAACAATTTGGGACTAATACAATCCGTATCATTCTAAACTCTGTAAGCATATACAGAATGTAGTCATGATCAGGCCATAGGAAGACTATAGAATAGAAGTGGACAGAATTTTTTTAAAAAGATTTTATTTATTTATTTGAGATAGCACAAGCAGGGGGAGCGGGAGAGGGAGAAGCAGCCTCCCCCCTGAGCAGGGTGCCCGATGTGATGCGGGGCTTGATCCCGGGACCCCTGGATCATGACCCAAGGGGAAGGCAGACACTTAACTGACTGAGCCACCCAGGCAGAATTAAGTGCACAAGCTTTGTTTTATAAAGCAAATCTGTAGGCTTTTCACAAAAGTACTAGGCAATCTTAGTTTCTTTTCATGTAGTAGGGAAGGAGAAAACCAAAAGATGAAGATTTCCAAAGCAGGTGAGAATTTTTATGTGTAGCACTGAACATTAGCCTTAAACAGGTGGGTGGTGATCAGTCACAGAACGTATTTGTTTGGCATGAAAGATGCAACACTACAATTTGATGTGTTCACCCTGTTTTTACAGCTTATAAAATTAAAAGAATCAGTTGATCTCTTAGACCTCAAATTAACTCATAGTAGGTACGTACGACATTCAGTCAGCAAATATTTGAGCATTTACTGGTTGTATAGACATTTACTGTATAACAGAGATCCTGCTAGCAGCTGGGAATAGGATGATAAATGAGACAAGACTGTACTTGTCCTAAAAGAGCTTTTATTCTTATGGGAGAGGCCAATCTTTGCAAGTGTTAGGAGATGCAGATAAGGAGCTGAAGTATAAATGGTGTCGAGGGGGGTGGGTAAGCAGACTCCTTGAGGTAACATGTAAGCTGAGGCTTCAAGGATGGGAGGGAGGCAGAAATATTTGGAAGAATATACCACCCTAAGCCATGTTCTATGTGTGAGCCAGGAAAGTGTGTGTGTCCTGTGTGGCTCTAGAGCCTGGTGAATGAGGGAGAGGGGTGGATGGGATGTTATAAAGAGGACTGCTGGTGTCAGATCAAGCTGGGTCTTGTAGCCATGATGTGAGGAGTCATTTTATTAACCGCAGTGAGAAACCATTGAATAGTTTTAAACTGTGACTTAATCCAGTTTGTATTTTGAAATCCCTTTTGCCGCTACATAAGCTTTTCTTCTTCTCTGGTCATGTGTAAAGAAAGCACTTTGGATAGATTTAGTATATAAAATACAGAAACTGATTTCTTAGCCCAAAATACTGAGGTCCTAGAGTCATTTGCCAGAAAGAGTTCTTGCCTTAAGAATCTACCCTTAAGATTATCAGTTTACATCTTAGATGTCAGAAACTTGAGTTACAAAAATAAAATGATTTATATATAAAAATGTTCTTGAAAGCTTAAGTCTGAAATCCTTTTGCCTGCTAGGATCAGATTACCGTCACTGGCTGTTATGATCATATCTGGAAAATTGATAGTCTGAATGTTGATTTACTGTGCACACTATGTTCACAGGAATGTGGCTTTTCCCATATGTTCCACTTAAAGAAATGGTCTTTCATGGTTCTTGCTACATTCAAAGCATTAATGGGGTATTTCTTTTAGTAGGAAATGTGTTTTCTGTAATATAGGAAATTCTTTCTTGTAATTCAAATCATGAGCAACATTTTGCATTTGTGTTAGTTCATTCAGTAAATATCTGAATGCCTACCATCTGCCAGGTACTGTTCTAGGATCTTGGGATATATTGTGAACTAAACAAAGACTCCTACCTTTGAAAAGCTTACTTCCCAGCGGGTGGAGGCAGATGACAAATAATAAACATAATTAGTATATTTATTATGCTTGTCATAAATATAATTAATATGTTAGAGAGTGGTATGGGCTTTGAAATAAAAAGTAATCGGTTAGGGGAGCCTGGGTGGCTTAGTCGGTTGAGCATCTGACTCTTGGTTGGGGCTCAGGTCATGATGTCAGGGTCGTGGGATTGAGCCCTGCATTAGGCTCCGCGCTCAGTGCCGAGTCTGCTTGGGATTCTCTCCCTCTCCCTCTGACCTTCCCCCTGCTCATGCACATGCTCTCTCTAAATAAATCGGTGCACCTGGGTGGCTCAGTCGTTAAGCATCTGCCTTCGGCTCAGGTCATGATCCCAGGGTCCTGGGATCGAGCCTCACATCGGGCTCCCTGCTTAGTGGGGAGCCTGCTTCTCCCTCTCT
The DNA here is from genome assembly GCF_964656455.1 of Halichoerus grypus. Classification (NCBI taxonomy): domain Eukaryota; kingdom Metazoa; phylum Chordata; class Mammalia; order Carnivora; family Phocidae; genus Halichoerus; species Halichoerus grypus. The sequence continues at coordinate 90,374,064 of NC_135722.1, read as the reverse complement.
CCCCCTGCTTGTGTTTCCTCTCCCACTGTGTCTCTGTCAAATAAATAAAATCTTTAAAAAGTAGAGCAGTTAATGCATTAAGTGGAGAGAGTGCAGTTTTAAGTAGGGTAGTCGGGGTAGCATCATTGAGAAGGTAAGATTTGAGCAAAAACTTAAAACTTAGGAAGAGCGTACCAGGCAGAAGGAACAACCAAGAGTGTACCGGGCCTGTTTGAGTACCAGGAAAGAGGCTAGTGTGTCCAGAGGGAGGAGGGACAGAGTTACTTGGCTTTCTAGGAACGAGTTTCTCCTCAATTTCAAAAAAGTTCATAAGCCAAAATACATGAATAATAGGGCTAAGAATTCCCATCCTGTGAATGTTCTGTAGATGTTATTGATGAACACCTAGACTCATGTCTTAAATTAGATAATTCCAAAGTAACACAAAATTTAAGTTCATTTCATAGGGCAGCTAAACATACAAAATATGGGTAAGAAATGATGTTGGATCACATGATCTTAAGACCTGGCATTTAGTAAAAACTGAAATTTTACCATTCCAGTTTATAGGTCTCCAGGTTGAAAGGCAAAAGCCTTTGTTTTATAGCAAAGGATGGCAGGGGTGCCAAATGTACTTGTCTCTAAGAGGAGCAGTGATAGTGTTGAGGATTGGGCTTAGTCGGAGGAAACTAGGCTCTAAGAGCAGGTTTGATTTACTTCCCTTATGTCTTTCAAACTCAGTAGCTCTAAATCCTTTTAACATTTTTTAATTAGGTGGTCAAATTTTCTGTTTTTTGACTCTGTGAAGTTTTCCTTGTGTTTCTTAAGTTTCCAGTCTAAATCATCACACTACATTCACAAGATCCTAATCAGTGACAATCTAGTACAGTATTGCCTAAGTCCCATGCATATCAGGTGTCTTACATTGGTATATGTATTCAGTGCCCTTTGTTTCAGATGCACAGTGTGCTTTATAAAGAACCAATTTATCCAGTGCGATCACTGGAGTTGTTCCAGCCATACTTGCCATAATCTTTCCCCATGTTTCTGAATTTTATTTTTCATAGAGTATCTTTTTTAATTTCTTAATCTTCTTTCTCATCGATTCCTTTCCCAATTTGTCGTGGTTGATTTTTATATTTGAGTCCTATCTGTGAATTGCTGTTCATTGTTTCTAGCCTAGTTAACCATGAGGTTGAAGTTCAAGTAAGACCACTAAAGAAAATGCTCAGAAGCATGGGTCTTTGACTTTCTGAAGCAAAACATTCTACAGTTGACCTTTAAATAACACAGGTTTGAACTGCATGGGTCCACTTATACGTAGATTTTTTTTTCATCATGATAAGTGTACTCTTTAATCCTCATTCCCTGTTTTACTCCGCCCTCCCACCCTCCTTCCCTCTGGGTACCATCGGTTGTTTCTCTATAGTTTAGAATCTGTTGGGGTGCCTAGTTGGCTCAGTTGGTTAAGTGTCTGACTCGATCTCAGTTCAGGTCTTGATCTCAGGGTCGTGAGTTCAAGCCCCGCGTTGGACTCTGTGCTGGGCATGGAGCCTACTAAAAAAAAAGTCTGCTGCTTGGTTTGTCTCTCTTTTTTCCTCCCTTTGCTTCTTTGTTTTGTTTTTTAAATTCCACATGAGTGAGATCTTAAGGTATTTGCTTTCCTTTACTGACTTATCTTGCTTAGCATTATACTCTCTAGCTCTATCCATGTTGTTACAAATGGCAAGATTTCATTCTTTTTTATGGCTGAATTATTCCATTGTATGTATATACCATTTATTCTTCATCAGTTCAATTATTGATGGACACTTGGGCTGCTTTCATAGTTTGGCTGGTGTAAATAATGCTGCATAAACATAGGGGTGCATGTATCCCTTTGAATTAGTGTTTTTGTATTCTTTGGATAAATACCCAGTACTGCGATTACTGGGTTGTAGGGTAGTTCTATTTTTAATTTTTTGAGGAACTTCCATACTGTTTTCCACAATGGCTGCAGCAGTTCGCATTCCCACCAAGAGTGTAAGAGGGTTCCTTTTTCTCCACATCCTCACCAACACTTGTTGTTACTTGTGTTTTGAGTTTAGCCATTTCTGACAGGTGTGAGGCGATTATTTGATTTTAGTTTTGATTTACATCTTCCTGATGATGAGTGATGCTGAGCATCTTCAATGTATCTGTTGGCCGTCTGTATCTTTTTTGGAGAAATGTCTGTTCGTGTCTTCTGCCCATTTTTAGTTGGATTGTTTTTTGGGTGTTGAATTGTAGCAGTTCTTTATATATTTTGGATTCTAAGCCTTTTTCGGACATGTCATTTGCAAATATCTTCTCCCATTGAGTAGGTTGCCTTTTAGGTTTGTTGATTATTTCCTTTGTTGTGCAGAAACTTTTTATTCTCATATAGTCCCAATATTTATTTTTGCTTTTGTTTCCCTTGCCTCAAGAGACATATCTAGAAAAATATTACAGCTAGTGTCTGAGAGATCACTGCCTGTGTTCTCTTCTAGGATGTTTATAGTTTCAGGTCTCACATTTATGTCTTTAATCCATTTTGAGTTTATTTTTGTGTATGGTGAACGTGGTCCAGTTTCACTCTTTTGCATGTGGATGTCCAGTTTTTCCAACACTGTTTATTGAAAAGACTTTTTCCCATTGTATATTCATTCCTCCTTTGTCAAAGATTAATTGACCATATAATTGTGGGTTTCTTTCTGGGTTTTCTGTTCTATTCCATTGATCTATGTGTCTTTATTTGTGCCAGTACCATACTGTTTTAATTACTACTGCTTTGTAATATAACGTGAAATCTGGAATTGTGGTATCTCCAGTTTTGTTTTTCTTTCTCAAGATTGCTTTGGCTATTCAGGTCTTTTGTGATTCCATACAAATTTTAGGATTGTTTGTTCTAGTTCTGTGAAAATTGCTGTTGGTATTTTGATAGGGATTGCATTACATCTTTAGATTGCTTTGGGTAGTATAGACATATTAACAATATTTATTCTTCCAACTTGAGCATGGAATATCCATTTTTTTGCATCATCTTGAATTTCTTTCATCTTTGTTTAATAGTTTTCAGAGTATAGGTCTTTCACCTCTTTGGTTAAGTTTATTCCTAGATATTTTAGTTTTTGGTGCAACTGTAAATGGGATTATTTTCTTATATGCAGATTTGTTTTTGATAAATACAGTATACTACTGTAAATGTATTTTCTCTTGTGATTTTCTTAACATTTTATTTTCTAGAGAAAATAACTTACTTTAAGAATATAGTACATACTACATATAACAGAAAATATGTGTTAAGCAACTGTTTATGTTACTAGTAAGGCTTATGGTCAACAGTAGTTTGGGAGAGTGAAAAGTTATATGTGAATCTTCGACTTCGTGGAGGGGGTTGGTGCCTCTCACTCCCACATTGTTCAGGGGTCAGCTGTACTTCTCACTGAAAAAAAGGGAAATGGTATGTGTTTATAGAACTGCAAATTAGAAGTGCTTTAAGAAAAAAAAATTGCAGGGCTTTTTCTCTTCTTTCTCCAGATAGGACTGCATATGAATCACCCCAAAATTTAGTAGTCTACCCTCTTTATTTTTTTTTAACCCTCTTTTAAAGGAAATACTGCCACCTCTTTAAGCCTCCAGTTCCCTTGACATTCTTTTTTTTTTATTTTTTAAGATTTATTTATTTATTAGAGTGTGTGCGCGCTGTTGGGAGGTGCAGAGGGAGAAGGAGAGAGAGAATCCCAAGGAGACTCTCTGTGGGGTGCAGAGCCTGACGTGGGGATCGTGGGGCTTGATCCCATGACCCCGAGATCACTACCTGAGCCGAAATCAAGAGTCATACACTTAGCCGACTGAGCCACCCAGGTGCCCCTCCATTGCCATTCTAAGTGGAAAGTTTAAGAACCTAACATTTAGTAGACATTACAGCTGTTATATGACAAGATTAAAAGAAATAGAATGCACTCAAAGCAAGTTTATTCTTAGTCACTCTTTATTGGGTATTCTGATAACTGAGTTTTAAACATAATTAAGAACCTAAGATGGGTGTCTATTCAATTATTTTTTTATCTCTTATATCTGTTTAACTATGCACTTGAACATGAATTTGGAAGTAATGAACAAATTGGACTTGAGTGATTTCTTTTTGTTTATCTTAATGAAGAACATTTTATTTTCCTTTTAGTTAACTCTAAGAATAATTGTAAAGCAAATCTACTTTGTATCTTATATTCTATCCTTGGTTTTGCTGTTTAATGGGGTTGGATTCCATGGCTACGGTATAGGGACCTCTGAGGTGTTTCACCTCAAGTTGACCGCGAATTCACTTAATCACTGTTAACATTCAGGTAAACTTAGGGTTTTTAATCATAACATTTGCCAAGCTTTATAATTGTCAAAATATAACTTTTTTTAAATTGTCAAATTCAGTACTCTGTGAGTCAGAAATCCTCAAGCAAGTGAAAAGGGGTGGAAATTAGGTGGGATATTCTTAATAAATATTTTTATTTTTGTTATGACAGAATAGTCTTCCCTTCTTTAAGGCTGGTCAAATTTTAGCTCATAGAGAGATCCTCTATAATGATGAGATCTTCTGGGATCGCCCAAACTTGGATGAATCTGCATTTGTATGCAGCAGTATTGTGTGTGCTCTTTTGACATGAAAAGTCAGCCCTTGACAGTATTGCCATACATAACCCACACTGTCTTCAGAGGAGGGATTTAGTTTTCAAGGACTCCCTAGAACATAAAATCTTGCCCTTGAAGATTTATTTAATCTCATTTTCAGTGAATACCCTATGCCATTTGCGATGAAATTGTATGATTTTTACTTGATACATGGAAAATATTTTATTAAAATGTCTCCTTCCTTAGCAACATGTGTCATTGTTTTCAGGGTATACCTTTTCAGAAGCTTCACAGGAGGGAAAGCAGTGACAAAGAAGGAATTAGCATTCTTTGCACAGTAAAATCATCAACTTCAGTCACCAACTTCTAATTCAAATGAAAAAATTTTTTTAAAGATTTTATTTATTTATTTGACAGAGAGAGACACAGCGAGAGAGGGAACGCAAGCAGGGGGAGTGGGAGAGGGAGAAGGAGGCCTCCTGTGGAGCAGGGAGCCCGAAGCGGGGCTCGATCCCAGGACCCTGGGATCATGACCTGAGCCGAAGGCAGACGCTTAACAACTGAGCCACCCAGGCGCCCTCAGATGAAATTTTAATTTGGATGTCTTACTGTTCCTTCTTGAAACAATTTTGTTCCCTATACGTAATATGTTACTTTGGTTTTATAATTGAAAATAACTGATATAAACAACGTCTGAGCTCTTTAGCCTGGAATACTAATGTGGTTGATCTTAGGACTTGAATTAAAAGACTTTCTAGAATTTGGGGCAAACCTCTCATTCTTTAAAGTCGGTAAAGTGTCTGCCTTTGGCTCAGGTCATGATCCTAGGGTCCTGGGATCAAGCTTCTTATGAGGTCATTCATATATAGCTCTGGTGAGGTCATTCATATATTAGACATATTGGGTCAGTGTTTGCTGGTAAAATACCAAGAGTAAGTAGTGTCTGTCTGGCATTTTATCAGTGACTACGTTACAGCAGATTTTCAGGAAGTAAGTGTGGTGCAGATCTTACCTGACAGAGCGTAGAGGATGTCAGTCACATGCAATTTAGATACAGAAGTAAGAGCAAACTGAGTTAACCAGAGGTAGAGGACGTGCTTCGAGACTGGGGTACACAGAGCAATCCAGCCCTAGCGCTAGTAGATGTAATTCCTCTATATCAGTTTCATTTGTGTGTATGTGTGTGTGTGTTAGAAGGAAGAAAATGGAAAATTTGTTTTATACACTGATAGGAAAGGGTGCAGTCTACATCATGAAACTGAATTCACCAACTACCTGAGTAAAACATTTGATTTGTTAATTGTCAACAAGCTTGTTGAGTACGCTTTTGTAGTACTCTATACTGGATATCTTTTCCTTTCTCCCTCCCCCATAGTTGTTAAAAACCAGATGTGTTGGAATTAGGCCAAAAGCCACAACTAGAGGGATTTGGTTTCTTCCAAGTTGGAGGATGACTATCTTTTTCCCTTAAAAAATGAAGTTAACCCTTTTATGTGTTTGTGCTAGAGAAATAAACCAGTCTTCTAGTCACGGTCTTTTTTTTTTTTTTTTTAACATGTTAAGTACATTATGATACCATTTTGGATTTTATTTTATTTTTTTTCAAGATTTTATTTCTTTATTTGAGAGAGAGAGCAAGAGCGAGAGAGAGCACAAGCAGGGGGAGGGGCAGAGGGAGAAGCAGGCTTCCCGCTGAGCAGGGAGCCAGATGTGGGGCTCGATCCCAGGACCCTGGGATCAAGGCAGACGCTTAACAGACTGAGCCCCCTAGGTGCCTCCCCCCCCTTTTTTTAATAGAATGAGGGAAAGCTTGCTGTAAATAAAACTGATCTTTTAAGGCAAGAAAGGTACCACTTCCTCAAGCTAGTCGTTTGTAGATCTTTTTATTTCCAGGCAAAAATGTCATCATTAGAACTTCTCTCTCCTTTTGATTTATTCCATCCACCCATATACCAGAATGTATTCTGAGTTCCTTCTGGCCTGCCAGTTGTTTGAGCTGAACACTACACACCAGAAGCACAGGGAGAGACCTCACTCTGATTTTTGAACCGGAAAAGGAACCAGATTTTGCTATCATTGCAGCACCAAGATGCTAGGAAAGCAAGAGCTACTGTGATTCGTTAATGTTTTCAAATCCACACGTCCTCTAGTTTTTATGAATTTAATTTCAGTCCTATAACCACCCCTTTTCCTCTTGTCCCTTTTCCTTGTTTCTTAATGGATTTTTCCCAAAACGCTTGCCTTGATTTTTCCTTTTGATTTACCAGATGGAAGCATTCTTTTTCATGCCAAGCTGACAGGCTTCAAAGTGTAAGTGTCCTTTCTTATATGCAGGCTTGAGCCTTACAAAATTTAATGAGGTTGCTGTTACTTTTCTGAGCATTTACCAAATATCTGACTTTTATTTTGCTGAACTCTCTTGGTCTTGAAGGAGTTTTTTGGTGGCTTTAGCAGTAATTGTAGTAACAAAGACACTGCCACAGGCAATTGCCTTTGGTCTTGTGGCAGAAAAGCTTTTCCCATCTCTGCTGTACATAGCAAGTCCCACTGAAATGAAAAGCTCAAATAGTGATCACAAAAAGAAGTTAATGTGTGAACTAGCTGATGCATGTTAGCAGTGCTTTGTAAGATTTTCACAGTGTGGAAGCTTTTTAAAGTAACTGCATGTTGTTTAGGATAAACACTAAAATGGATTTCTTTTTTTCTGAAACAGTACTCTGGAAGAAATAAGATATGGTTTATGCTTTGATGCCACTGGGATGTATGTGTGAGATTGTAGCGTATGAGGCATCCTTTAGCCTGAAGGAAAGATGTTATCCTGTTACAAAACAGGATGTGTATATGATCAAATATAATGTGGCGATACTGAATTTCTTCTCATTCAGTTCCTAAATAAGAGGACCCAAACATTGCAGTAACAACTTGTTAGGAGGTCTTGGCCATATTTAATTATCTTAAATTATGTAGAATGAATGGACCTTCAGAATAGTTGACTGTGTAAAGAAAAAAAATAAGAAAGCTTAGTATTCAGGTATAGACATCAAGAATTTACCATCTGTTAGAATCCAGCAAAAGTGGCCTAGCATATTTTCCAGGAGAAAATGATAGGACCAGTCTAGGTAGATTAGTGGTGGTTGGGGGTATGTAACAAATAGCACTTGTCACCAGAAAAAGCTGTTTCATTCAGCTTCTGAATTTAAGTCGGTGCCATGATTACATCAGCAGAGCACCTGGTCATGAAGCAGCTGTTAAGCATTATACAGAATTCTTTCTTTTTTTTAATTTTATTTATTCATTTGAGAGAGAGACAGCACAAACAGGGGGAGAGGGAGAGGGAGAAGCAGGCTCCGTGCTGAGCTGGGAGCCCGATGTGGGGCTCAATCCCAGGACTTGAGATCATGACCTGAGCCACAGAATTATTTCGAGTAAATCTTTCTGGAATGTGGGATCTTCCTTTTTTGATAGTTTTGGCCTGCAAATTAAAAACAAATGAACAAAAGGTGAGATGCTAATACTTGGAGAACATTTTTAGGTTGTAATAAATAGAATATTTCAGACCATGGTCTTGGGAGGCAGACTATCTTGGTTTGAATTATGCTGCCCAGCCTTTCTGTCCTTCAGTTTTCTCATCCCTAAAAATAGGGTAATAATGGTATTTCGTAAGCTTATAGGGATTACATGAGTTAATATTTGTAAATAGTGTTTGGCATGTGGTAAGCACTATCAGTTTGTTAAAACTCAGGTTTAGTAGCTGAACTGAGCACTGAATTCTGAAGATGTCTGTCTTCAAAACTTAATAAACATTAAATTAATTCCCTTTTTACTTTAATCTTTCTTAATACAGAGTATTTTTTGCATGGCTGTAATTTGTTCAGATGATGGCCTTTTAGAACCATGTTTAAAGAAAGAGCATGAGCATACACACTTTTCATTGTGTATTTTTTAAAACTATCCCAAGCTAACAGGTCGTCCCACATACAGTAGAAGTAACCATTCTTCTACCAATTCTTCTTCAATCTAGAGCATAGACTGGACTTTAGAGTAGAAAATGACTTCCATAAATTAAAACTTGGAAATATTTTAATGGTGATTAACTCTTAGCAAACTGGGATGGTATTGACTATAATAAATGATATATGCGCTTAAATGAAGAGAGGATAGCAGATGGTATGCCTGTGTTAAATGTCCTACATTTGTAGACATTTAGAAAAACTGTTGCATTTCATTTGGATGTTTCCTTTTTACCTCATCATAAGAATTTCCTGAAGATTCTGGAGATTCTGGTTCAGTATTTTGGGTTTAGAGCCTGAGAATATATACTGTCTTTAAGCTAATTAATAGACTTTTTTTTTTTTTTTTAATTTTATTTATTTATTTGACAGAGAGAGACACAGCGAGAGAGGGAACACAAGCACAGGGAGTGGGAGAGAGAGAAGCAGGCTTCCCGCGGAGCAGGGAGCCCGATGCGGGGCTCGATCCCAGGACCCTGGGATCATGACCTGAGCCGAAGGCAGACGCTTAACGACTGAGCCACCCAGGCGCCCCTAATAGACGTTATTTTTAAGAACACGTATGTTTAACAGATATCTCCAATGATTATTAAGGCACAACTTACTGAGTTAAGTAATTCATGTGTCTTCTCTGAGCCCCAGCTTTCTCACCAACAGAATCAAAGATTTGACTAGAAAGATGGCTTACTTCCTAACTCACTTTATGATTTTGAGATTCCTATTTTCCTAATGATTATGATATCAAAGAATTCCATTATGTGTGAAGCAATATGGGGTAAGGAACTGAGCCTTCTATTTACCAGAAAAATTAATTCAGCAGACTTGAGAAAATGTTTACATGAAGAAAAAGCTTTCTACTAAAATAGTAAACTTGAAATAATTAGTAGGAATTTGGTTATTTCTAAAGATTTATTTATTTATTTGGGGGGGGGTGCGTGGGGTGAGGGGCAGGAGGAGAGAATCCTCAAGCAGACTCCCTGCTCAGCGTGGAGCCTGACGCAGGACTCAATCCCATGACCCATGAGATCAAGACCCTGATCAGTTCACAGCCTGGGCCAAAACTGAGAGTCAGACGCTTAACTGACTGAGCCACCCAGACGCCCCTGGTTATTTCTAAACGTTGACAATGAAAGAATAATAAAACCGTCACAACTCTCGTACTGTGTATTGCCTTTTGTTGGATACGTGTGTGTGTGTGTGTACACACTATTTAAAATACTGCTGTTTTAGAATTAATGGTCCTTAGATTTAGCAAGTTTGCTAAAATTTTGAGCAATTAAAACTTCTCATTATAATTTTCATTCTAATCCATGGTAATTCTCTTACTTTTGCTAGTTACGCCATCACCTGAACATAATTGGTCATTTTTCATGCATCTTTGCTTGATAATACCTTTCCCATTTATCACAGTGTCTAAGAGTCCACTCTGTTCAGCTAGGGAGACGTGCCTCGCTGCCTGTGAGGATGTAGTTGTTCAGCAACAAGGATGTCTAACAATCAGCGAATTAGTATTGATTGTTCTGTTTTTGACTCAGTGATTTCTTCAGTTGATAGTAAATGGATAATTGGAGTCTATTAGCACACTTATCCATGGATTGTTTTTATCCCCTAAGACTTCCCAAGCCTGTCTCAGGGGAGAATAGCAGGTATTTCTTAGGCTACACAAAGTGATGGGCAATAATTGACATGAATTGACATCGATTTTTGTTTTGTTTTGGGAAGAAGGGGGCAGGGGAGAGCCTTCAGGAACAGAAACAAGATGACAGTATGGAGCACCAAAGTCATAATTTCAAGGTTATTTTTTTTTTTTTTTTTTTTAAGATTTTATTTATTTATTTGAGAGAGGGAGCATGACAAGGTTATTTTCTTTTAAGTGAATTTAATTCTTTAAGTTTGGGATGCTCATTAATTAATGAATCTCTGTTGAGCAGGGAATACCTCTAGAACACCTTTAGGGTATACACCTCATTAAAACTGTTTTAACGTGTGTGCTATTTTGAATGGTATATATTACAGATCTAATTGTGGTCTGTGGTGTTTAATCTATTTTAGAAACTGGATGGCTTCTACAGGGAGCCAGGCCTCTGATATAGACAAGATTCTTGGATACTTCAGTGATGGCGCACCCCCCACCAAAAAGCCCAGGTAAACAAGGGAAGGGAATCCGAGGAACATTTAGTAAATTACCATTTATGGTAGATGACAAAAAATAACAAACTTGCCCTACAGTCCAGTTGTTTTCACAAATTAATATTGACCTTCATATAAAAATTATTTTTATTTTGGATTTAATTTTTATTTTAAAAAATGTCATGAATGTACATAATTTAAAAGTCAGTACTTCAAAGCTTATAATGCCTTGTCCCTCTCCAGAGATAATCACTTTCAACTTTTTTAATCTGTTTCTTCTAATACTTGCATCCATATTTTTAAATAATGTGTATATACTGCTATTTTTTAGTTTTTTGGTGTTGTCTATTTTCCAATTAAGGAAGATGAGGATTAGGCTTGCCCTCCTGGAGCCTCTCCCCACATGTTGCCCCCACCATATACACACGTCAAACACTCTTTCCCGACATCCCCCCGGTGTTTATATCATAATTTTTGGTTAAGTCAGTTTTTTAATAGTTAACATATATGACTGGATGAATAGTATTCATAGCTGAGCCTAACAGTGTTTTGATTATACTTTCTTGTCCATTTTTTCCTCCAGGTTATTAAAGATTATCCTTTTTTGTTTGTTTGCTTGCTTTGTTTTCTATGTACCTATCAGCTTATCTTCAAACTCTGTGACAGAATAAATCTCTTAGATATGCTGACACTCATCAGTAATTTACTCAAGTTTACATTCTTTCATAGATTTTTCCTTCTGGACAGTCCTCTGCTCTGGACCGTTGTTCTCCAGGCCTGCTACATTGCTGATGTTTGCCATTTTCCTTTCCCGTGACCCCCAGAATTCCTTTTATATCTCTCCTGTATTGGATCCTCTCTTTCCTAGACATCGTCTTGCCCTTTCATTTTCCTGAAAAATACTCTCATTATGCTTCCTTGGTAAGGATTCACAGGAGAAGAGTTTTTGGAGACATTTGAAGATGTCCTTATCATATTTGTCCATTTATTTGATGATTTGGCTGAGTGTAGAGTTTTAGATAGGAAATCATTTTCCTTAGAGTTATGAAATTATTACTCATTCTCTGCTAGCAGCTATGTGTTCCTGCCAAAATAGTGACTCTTTGCTGATTCCCAGTCCTTGTGTTATATGACCTCTTCTTTTCTCACTGGAAGCTTGTAAGGATAGTTATTTTATTCTCAGCAACCTGAAATTTCACAGTGATGTACCTTCATATGAGTCTAGATATCAGGTGGCCCTAACAAGTTGGCTACTGATAATTCACTGTGGAAAATTTTTTTTCTTATTTGATAATTTCCTTTACAGTTTTTTCTATATTGTGCCTTTGTAGTAGAACTCTTGGTATTCAGATGTTGGATCTTCTGCAGTAAGACTCTATAGTTTTCTTTTTTCTTTTTCTTTTTTTGAGAGAGAGAGAAAAAGAGTGTGTGCGTGAGCGTGGGGGGGTGAGAGAGAAAGAGAGAATCTTTTTTTTTTTTTTTAAGATTTTACTTATCTGACGGAGAGAGAGAGAGAGTGCACAAGCAGGGGGAGCGGCAGGCAGAGGGAGAGGGAGAAATGGGCTCTCTGCTCAGCAGGGCTCGATGCCAGGACCCTGGCATCATAACCTAAGCCGAAGGCAGACCTTAACCGACTGAGCCACCCAGGCATCCTCAGAGAGAGAATCTTAAGCAGGCTGCATGCCCAGCACAGAGCCCAGCAAGGGGCTTGACCTCATGACCTTGAGGTCATGACCTGAGCCAAAATCAAGAGTCGGACTGTTAACCGACTGAGCCACCCAGGCGCCCAAGACTCTAGTTCTCTATTGCTTTATCATTATACTTTCTCAGAGATTTTCTGTTTTCTTCCAATGTTACGAATTTATTTGTTATATTTTTAATTTCCAAGAAATCTATTTGTTTGCCCACCCCTTTTTTATAGTATTTTGTTCATTTTTCATAGATGCCTTTTTTTTTTAATCTATATGAGATACCGTTTTCTTTTCCATTTTTCTTGTCTTTCCCCTATTGTCGCTTGTTTCCTGCAGATTCCTTTCTATCTGCTAGTTTGTTTAGGTGTAACCCTCACATTGGGGGCTTTGTTCAAATGTAAGGTGACCTTTCTTTGTCTGCTCATATTTAAGAGAGGACGCTAAAAAGCCAGTTGGAGAATCTGTGTGCATAAGGGACTTGGTCGCTGATGGGCTTCGCTGTGGATGTCAAGCATGGGCCAGGTTCTGTAGCTGAGGAATCCCCACCTATCAGAATGTGTGGGTCTTTTTTCTCATGCTGGCCATTTTCCCCCACAGAGGATGACTGGATGGGGGAATGATGAGGATTAGGCTTGCCCTCCTGGAGCCTCTCCCCACACCCTATTTTGGCAGGAATAGGGTGCAGGTATAAGGTTGACTGCCAATGTCTCCTCTGGGAGAAGGGTGCAGGGGAGAGTCTTGTATTTCCTATACTGACTTTTACTTAATTCCCTTTCCCAAGCTGTGCACAGTGTTCTCAAATACAGAACCTTCTGGTTCAACCTCTCTGGAAAGCAAGCCTCCAGTCATAGAGTCCTAACTGCTTCTAATATGGCCTTGCAACAAATCCTCTGTTTTGGCCCCACCTGTCCCTCCACCTTCAGATTTATTTGAACATTCCGAAAGTTTTATAGAGGGAATCATCTCTTACTGTACAACTCCTAAAATTTTGTTGGCTTGTGTTGTCTGCTGTCATCTTTTCTTATTTTGATTTTTATGAATTTATACCTTCTAAAAAAATTATAATTAGTGGTTTTAGGAAGAATCAGAAATAAACCACAACTGCTAATTTTTTCCTTTTTAACTGGAAATTTTAGATTAGGCAAATTATACCTTAAACCTGTAATGGGTAAGGTAAAAAATTCAAATAATAAAGCACAATCAGAGTAAAAATCCTTATTCTCCCTAATCCCCAAAATTAACCACTATTTACAGTTCTTGTGAATCCTTCTAGAAATTTTCTATGAGTATATATTTGTGTATGTTTCCATATCTTGATTGCCTTGAACTGATACTCATTTCATCATTTGCTTCTAGTATCTATTATCAGTCTTTTCCAGTAGACTAAACTTTTAAGATTAGGGACTTCATTTTATTCATAGAAACATCACTAGTGCCTCCCATAGTGTCTGGTACTTTGTAAGTTTTTCATATTTGTCGAATGACTGAATTCAGGAGTTGGAGATAGGGAAGGCAGTTCTTAAGTTTGTTTCCCCAAGGCTTAAAGTACCATTTCTTATGTTATGCCAAAATGCAAATCCTTTTTCTATTATTTTGACAAATTGAGAAAGGCAATTTCTTGGAGAACACCTGCCATTAGCAAAAATTAAAGTGAGTAAACGTATTTCAAACAGACTTTAATATAGTTTCCAGATTGAAGCAGGGGGTGGGGTATGGAGAACCAAAACACAAAACTTGTGTCTGTGCTATCTCTTCAAGACAGAACTCTGTGCTTGTCTCACAGTAAGAAAGGAATGTTTTCCACTTCTTGTCATATCTGTTGAATAGTTGTATCTTTGTTTATTTAGGTAAAGCTCCTGTGTTTTCAGAATTTTGTTAGCTACTTTTTTTTTCTTTTTGCCTTGCAGAAACTAGAACAAAATCTCAGTGAAATGTTCCCATACTTGACTATCTCATTCTCAGTTTTAGTCATGCTCAATTTTATCTTATTTGTTTTTACAGAATTTGGGCTTAACTTTGGCTTTCTTTCATCTTTTTTATATCTCTCAACAATAGGAATTTAATTTGTATGGATTTCTTTTCTCTTTGGACTCCATGTTTTTTGAAATTTAATGTTGGCTTAAAATATAATTTAGTTAGCAGAACTCAGCTGGGCTATAATATAATTGGACCTTTTCCTACTGTTAGTGGGTTTTCTTAGGTTGAAAGAACTATGAGGGAGAAAATTGATTTTAAGATTGCCTTTTAGGATTCCTGAAATAGGTTTTTCAGCAAGCCCTGGCACATTATTCTGGTCTTTTTGCTTAAGATACTCAGGAGAGGCATCAGAAACTGGTAGTTGTTCTCTTTGCAACTACGAAAGTGGTAGCTGAAAACCATGACTTTCAACAGCCTTTCCGTGTGCCTCGTATCTGTTGGACATTCCCAATCCTCTTCATTTGGTTGACTTTTTTAGGAAGCTGCTTCCAAGCTTAAAAACTAAGAAGCCGCGGGAACTTGTGCTGGTGATCGGAACGGGCATCAGCGCCGCGGTGGCACCGCAGGTTCCAGCCCTGAAGTCCTGGAAGGGCTTAATTCAGGCCTTGCTGGATGCCGCCATTGACTTTGATCTTCTAGAAGACGAGGAGAGCAGAAAATTTCAGAAATGTCTCCATGAAGACAAAAACCTTGTCCACGTTGCCCATGACCTTATCCAGAAACTCTCTCCTGTGAGTATCCTGGCAGTATTTCCTGAAACCATGACACACGTGCTGAATGTAATAAGGATAGTCATTTTGAGCTTATAGATTGGGGGGGGGGGGGTTGCAGACCCAGGGAGAGAGAGAGAGTCTTAAGCAGGCTCCATGCCCGCCCAGAATGGACTACAGTGCAGGGGCTCGATCTCACAACCCCAAGATCGTGACCCAGGCTGAAATCCAGAGTCTGGAGGCTTAATCAGTTGAGCCACCCGGGTGACCCTTTAGCGTATAGATTTGCATACCATTTGGCTCTTCCACAAAAGGTCTGCTTATGGACCCTATTCAGGGTAGTTATCTTGAACCATTTGTGTGTGTGTGTGTGTGTGTATGTGTGTGTGTGTGTGTGTGAGATGGCAATAATGAGGTGGTTGTTGTTGAAGTCTTTATATATACAGAAATGAGGCCACTGTCCCATTATTGCTGTGTTTTGAATTTACTTTGCATTCGCTGCTCATTACTGTGAAAGTGGTATTCCCTGGCATCCATGCCTTTTAGGGAACCCCAGAAAGATTAGAGATAATTCTTACCATTTTTGGGTGAAGCAACACCATTTTTTTTAATGTTCCTTTTAAAGGTGATCACTCAAAATATTTATAAGGAATTTTGTCTTGTTTTATCCAACTGAGTTGGATACCAATTCATGAATGATAAGGCCCTCCTTGTCTTGCATTGTCTTCAAAATGCCTTAAAAATCAGAATTCATTTAAGATACATTTAGAAATAGTAGAGTAGCCAAAGCATGCTCTAAATCTTAATAAATCATATATTTTTGGGAAAAAAATAGGACTCTTGTTATAAAGTAAATTATTAGTGTTGATTCCCACCCCTTCCTCCGAGGCTCTCAGGCTTATAGGACAGAAGTGTCATTAAGAGTTAGCCTAAAGGGGCGCCTGGGTGGCTCAGTCGTTAAGCGTCTGCCTTCGGCTCAGGTCATGATCCCAGGGTCCTGGGATCGAGCCCCACATTGGACTCCCTGCGCTGCGGGAAGCCTGCTTCTCCCTCTCCCACTCCCCCTGCTTGTGTTTCTTTTCTCACTATCTCTCTCTGTCAAATAAATAAATCTTTAAAAAAATAAAAAAATAAAAAAAATAAAAACCTTTCCTTTAAAAAAAAAAAAGAGTTAGCCTAAAAGAGAGCCATTTAAAAGTAATTTTCTCTTGGTTCATAACTCATTTCAGAAACTTAATACCTTTTACTTCCTCTTTTCATTTCTTTGTCCGCAGTTGTGATAAATTGTTACTAACCTAGAATAATGTAAATAATTAGTAGGCTTTAAAGAGCTCATGGGACCTCTGTCTCACACCATACACAAAATTAACTCAAAATGGATAAAAAACCTAAATATAAGAGCTAAAACTATAAAGCTCCTAGAAGAAAACAGATTTAAAGCTTCATGCTTTTGGACCTGGCAGCACTTTTTTTTTTTTTTTAAGATTTTATTTATTTATTTATTTGACAGAGAGATAGCACAAGCAGGCAAGTGGCAGGGAGAGGGAGAAGCAGGCTCTTTGCTGAGCAGGGAGCCCGACGCGGGGCTCGATCCCAGGACCCTGGGATCATGACCCGAGCCGAAGGCAGACGCTTAACCAACTGAGCCACCCAGGTGCCCCGTGGCTGCAGTTTTTTAAACATGACATCAGAAGCACAAGTAACAAACAGTAGATATACCACACCTTACCAAACGTAAAAGCTGTTAGGCTCAAAGAGCACTATCAAGAAAGTAAAAAGACAGCCCCCACCCCCCAAACAGGAGAAAATATTAGCAATTCGTCTATCTCCTAGGGGTGTAGTATCCAGAATATATAAAGAACTATTATAACTTAACAATAAAAAGGCAAATAAGTCAAGGGATTTGAATAGACATTGTTCCATGTACCAGTAAGTACATGAAAAGATGCTCCATGTAGTAGTCATTAGAAAAATGCAAATCAAAACCACATGAGGTAAAGTCAGAAAGTCAGATAGTTAAGTGTTGGTGAGGATGTGGAGAAATTGAATCCCTCATACGCTGCTGGGATTGTGAAATGGTACAGACAATGTGGAACACATTCTGGCAGTTCCTCAAACAATTAAATATAGTGTTACCATCTGACCCAACAGTTTCACTTCTAGATATACCCTAGAGAAATGAAAACATATGCCCGTAGAGAAACTTAACACAAATGGTGATAGCCGTATTCATAATAGACACAAGGTAGAATTACCCAGATGTCCATTAACTGTCAAATGGATAAACAAAGTGTGGCACATTCATACAATGGAATACTACTTGCCAGTAAAAGGGAATTCAGTACTGATAACAATGCTGCAGTATGAATGACCCTCAGCATAATGGAAGCCAGTCACAAAAGACCACATATTAGAGGATTCTGTTCATATGGAATGTCCAGAATACGGAAATCTGTTAGAGACAGAAAGCAGATTAGTAGTTGCTGAGGCCTGGAGCACCGATGGAGGGCAGCAGGGTGGTATTTCAAGGGTACGTGGTTTCTTTTTGATATGATGAAATGTTCTAAAATTGACTGTGGTGACAGTTGCAGTATCTGTGGATCTATAAATAATCACTGAATTTACACTTAAAATAGGTGAATTGTATGTTATGAGAATTGTATCTCAGTAGAGCTGTTAAAAATAAAGGTAAAAGGATGGGAAACATGTATAATCCAAACACTAATCAACAGAAAGTGAGAGTGGCTGTATTAATATCTGATAAAGTACACTTGAGAGCAAAGAGGAAAGAAAATATATTTTTTTAATGTCTTTAAAAAACAAAATTGTTGGGCGCCTGGGTGGCTCAGTTGGTTAAGCGACTGCCTTCGGCTCAGGTCATGATCCTGGAGTCCCGGGATCGAGTCCCGCATCGGGCTCCCTGCTCAGCGGGGAGTCTGCTTCTCCCTCTGACCCTCCCCCCTCTCATGTGCTCTCTCTCTCCTCTCATCCTCTCTCAAATAAATAAATAAAAAATCTTTAAAAAAAAAAAATTGTTGTCATATAAAAAGGTAATTAAAGAGTATGTAGCCAAAAAACATAAGGGAAAAAAAGTATTACGGAGGTGTGTCAGCCAGTCAATAAAAATGTTATCTTTCTGGAAAAAAAAAAAAAAAAGAGCTCATGATTACTGTGTTAGACTAGGAAGACTGGTCTATGGATAAAGAAGTTCTCTTTCAGACTAGGATGTACTGTGTTGTCCTGCCACTCCCTTGTCGTGGCTGTAACCTTCACTAATTCATTGCAGTGGTTTCCTGAGAACAGAAAGCATGATTTTGCTAGTTGGGTGAACTGTGATTGAAAGTAATGAGAAGTTTTTTGTTTTTTGTTTTTTTAAAGATTTTATTTTATTTATTTGACAGAGAGAGAGAGAGACAGCTAGAAAGGGAACACACAAGCAGGGGGAGTGGGAGAGGGAGAAGCAGGCTCCTGGCCGAGCAGGGAGCCCGATGCGGGGCTCGATCCCAGGACCCTGAGATCATGACCTGAGCCGAAGGCAGACGCTTAACGACTGAGCCACCCAGGCGCCCCGAAAGTAATGAGAAGTTTTGAAGTCAGTGTCAATAAGCGTGTACCTACCAAATACATCAAACTGGGGTCACTAATTATCTTCGGATGAAGATTTATTAACCTTAAAATGTAGTTGTGGGTTAGTGTCAGTTGCAATAGCGGAGCAATTATCAAACTTTTTGGTCTCAAGACGCCTTTATATACTCTTAAAAAATTACTGAGAAACTCAAGCAGCTTTTGTTTATGTGGAGTATAACTGTCAAGATTCACGATTAAAAATTGAGAAATGTTTAAAATACTCACTGAAAAGTAACAATAAGCCTATTACATGTAAATGTAAATAACATGTTTGTGGAAAGTAATTATATTTTCCAAAAAAACAAAAATAAATTAGTGAGGAGAATAATATTATTTCACACTTTTGCAAATCTCTTCTATTAAAGAAGGCAACTGCATTCTCTTTTCTGCTTTATATACTGTGTGTTGTTTTGGTTTGAGTATATGGAAAAAATCAGGTCTCAGAGATCTGTAGCTGGCAAAGAAAGAAGTATTTTAATAGTCTTTTTAGGTAATTATAGATATTTGTTGTTGATACTACACAAAAAACTCAGTAAGTGGTGGCTTCCTTCCTAAAGATTAATAGCAATATGGAATCTGAAGTCAAATCCATATCTTAACTTTTCCTATTCTGTTGCATTAAAATCCATGATCCATCTTGCACTTAGAATGAGTCTTTCACCCATGCATGATTTTGTAACATCATGCATTGGTCATTTGGAAAATCTTGGTTTGCTGAGTTACATATATCTTCTAGATATTGACACATTTTACTACACAGCTCAAAAAATTGTATTCATTAATAACACCACCAATCTCATCACAAAAGTATTTGGAAGGTGTCAAGCTCATGGTGGCAGATTAAAGATTTCTAAAATTCTGGAAAAAGAAGATGTGAGATATATATATCTATATAAAATCTATATAATATATTTATATATATACATATATATATAATATACAATATTATATATATGTGTATATATAATATTAGCCATCAGAAAGAATGAAATCTTGCCATTTGCAATGACGTGGATGGAACTTGAGGGTATTATGCTAAGCGAAATAAGTCAGAAAGACAAATACCATATGATTTCACTCATATGTGGAATTTAAGAAACAAACCAGATGAACACAGGGGAAGGGAAGGAAAAGTAAGATAAAAACAGAGAGGGAGACAAACCATAAGAGACCATAAGAGACTCCTAACTCTAGGGTTGCTACAGAGGGATGGGGTAACTGGGGGATGGACATTGAGGAGGGCACTTGAGGGAATGAGCACTGGGTGTTATAAGCAACTGATGAATCACTAAATTCTACCCCTGAAATTAATAATACACTATATGTTAACTAAATTGAATTTAAGTAATTTTTTTTTAATTTCTGGTTTTTGCTTGAAAGCTCAACTTTTGTCATTGGCAACCAAGGCAGCAGTCCTGAGTTGTTTTCCTCAAAATGGCAGGCTCACTTCATTTATTTTTGCGAAAATGCCTGAGAATGCCCAAATCTGAATGACTAGTTTGTCTGTCAGTCATTTGTTCAAGTAAAAATAATGTTTGATGAAAAAATGGATTGTCGAGCTTACAGTTCAATCACACAAGTGTTTTGCCTGGAGACAACCATCATACTTGAGTCTGCAGCAGAAGTGCTTTGTGCATATTTCCTTTTTCTTCACACAGACTTTTAAAAGGGCATGTGCTCAAGGGTCAAGATTTAATACAATTAATAATTTTTACTGCTTCATTAAGGACATTCTTAAATGACACTGGAATTTTTTTTCTTACTGTAAGTCTTTGGTCATGAAGAATGCAGTGATTACGGGCACAGCTTGGTTCCACTGTCTTGAGTCACACTAAGTCACCAGCAGTTTTACCCACGATTGCTTTTGCACCATCAGTGCACATACCAGCAAAGTTTGAAAGACACAAATTACCTTAATGTTATGAAAATAATTTTACTTTGCAGACTCCTTAAAGAATGTTAGAGATCCATGGGGTCCATGGGCCATGTTTTAAAACCCACTTTAATAGAGGATATGTAAGAAAAAAATACAGGCAAACCAGAGGCTTTAAAAAAAAAAAAAAAAAAAAAAAGACCCATACATTTAGGGAAATTTGAACACTTGAGTATTTGATAATAAGGAATTAGTATTTTTTCTTTTAGGTGTGATAGGTGGTATTATAGTTACGTTTTGTTTTATATGTAAGGGAGGGGTCCTTTTAGGAAGCTGTTGAAGTAGCTGCATGAAATATGGTGCTTGGGAATTGCTTCAGAAAAATTCTGTTCAAGGGGAGAGGTGGGAGGCATATGGTGGAGGGGAATTTAGGTTAAATAAGATTGGCCATGTGTGATAATGGTTGAAACAGGATGATGGGTATACAGTGGGGTTTATATTCTTTTTATATATGTTTGAAACTGTCCTTTATTTTTATTTTATTTTTTTTTAAGACTCTAACAGCAGTAATATGGCAGTGTTAATTTAATAGGCCTATCTACTGAGCCAGTTTCTTTTAGTAGGGATACATTGTGCATTCAATGCAGAGAACTTGGGTTTCGGAATCAGACTCCGCCATTTAAATGCACTAGGACCTTGCGAGAATCACTTAACTTCTCAGGATCTATTTTTGCACCTATAAAACTGGGCTAATACTACTTAACTCGTGAAGAGTAAGTTAGACAATGTATATAAAGTATTTGGCACATAGTAAGTGCACTATAAATTGTTAATAACCATGGTGGGAAAGAGTCCGGATTTTGTTTTTACTGTATCGGGGATCAGAAAGATGAGAGTTAAGGGTATGTAGCATTGGATTCAGTTCACTGTTTTAAGTGATTAAGAAAATGTCCATAAAATTGTGTGGGAGTTTGGCATTTCCTTTTGACTGTGGAACCTCCTTTGTTTGTTTTCATTCCTTTGTCTTTGCTTAGGCTACTGGTGGGAAATTTAGTTCTAGGGTCACATGCTTCAAGAGAGAGAAATGTTCATTTTAAGTCTGAGGAAATCACAGCTACAAAAAGCCTCTTTCCTTCCTCTCTGTGTTTGATATGCAAGATGTAATAACTTAAAGAAATAGAATTAAGAGATAGTTAGCTAAAATAAGTGACTTTTAACATTTATTCCCAGGCTTTAACCTTTTGTATTTCTTTCCTTAGAAGCAAGAAAATATTCCACACCCATGATTACCTGATTGTATACTCAGGTATTTTTATGTGTGTGTGTAATGATTAAACTGGTACTGGAATATGGTGTTGTATAACTGTTTATGTATGAATCAGAGTGCAAAATGAAGATATAAAACACAACAGGGAAGTTCTTAAAATCACTGTAGTTTTTGTTTAATTTTAAGCTTAGTTTTGCTTTTATTGAATAGGTATTATTTGTGCACATTGCAGAAATCAAAATGATGTAAAAAGGTTTACATACATTGCGACATCTCATTTCCACCATGTCTTTGTCTACCTCCTCTTCCCAAACTCACCCCTCCCCCATAGGTCACCACTCTTACTGGCTTTTTGAGTATCCTTTCAGTGTTCCTTTTTTGCAAAACAAGCAAATAGGACTAGATTTATTCTATCTCACTACCTCTTTAATCCCTCATGTCAAAAGGTAGCATTCTAAATTTAGTGTTTGGCACCTTGTTTGTTTTACTTAACTGTATATCCTGGAGATTGTTCTATGCTAGCCTCCTTTATATGGGTTCTTGGCCATCTCAGTCTCCTACACACGGATACTTGGCTTGTTTCCAGTCTTTTACTACTATAGATAACAGAGCAGTGATAATCTTGTTTATGTTGTTTCATTTGTTTGTAGTATATCTGTGGGATATATTCCCAGAAATGGGATTGCAAGACTGTAGGGTAAATGGGTTGTAATTTTAGTAGACATTAAAGGGGCATCATATTTTCGATAATTCATGTATGTGGTGAAATTCAGTAAGTATGGTTGTAAATTCTTCACTGTTTCTGATCAGATTGTTCATTCTGATTGAGTGTTCGAGTCACCAGTTGGTTGCCTATGGCTGCTAATATGTGATGTAATTATTTATGCCATTGTGTAATGAAAATGGACAAGTTGAAAAACATGACCCACATTCTTAGCCACGTAAATATGGGCTATTCCATCTGTTTAACACTAGAAGAGAATCTTTGAGCCCACTGACACAGGGTATAAGGAGAATCCTGTCTGGTGGTAGATGTTGCATGGAATAGTGATTGACAGACCAGATAAACTTCAGGGTGTGTCACCACCAAATAGAGGGACTTTTTCACCTCTGTGCTCTAGTTTTCCAGTGTTTAAGTATTTACCATTTCTTTGGTAGGTATAATTTAAAGATTGGATAATTTTATAAAATACTTTGAAAAATTAGGGAAAGAATTTGGCAAATAGAAGTGTATTTTATGAATCTGCTTACGTGGTTCCATGGAATCAGATCTTCCTCTGAGCATTGCACTATTCGAAGGATACACAAAGGAAACCAGGAAGGTAGGGGGACTACTTTGAGGAAAAACAGAAGGAGCTCAGTATCTATGTGTCTAGCAGCTAAGTGCAATTACTTGGAGTTTGGGAAATACTGGGGCCTTTATGAACTGATTCTTGCTCTGATACTATCTAATGGCCTGGTATTTGCAGGAACAAGATAGGGATCAGACATTTGTTACAGCACATTACATAGTTATGTTCCCATTTGAAATTCCTGTGTCCCTGGGGCCACTTTGTCTTTTAAGTTATAAAGCCACCTTCCTACCTAAGGTTTGTATTCTTTTTCCTCATTAGTCATCGAGATATTTACATACTGTCAGAATGAAACTGGGAAAGCTCTTATTCAGATAATCCATATGTAAAGAAGGGCGAGGGGCACCACCTGGGTCACTCAGTCAGTTAAGCATCTGCGTTCAGCACGGATCATGATCTCAGGGTCCTGGGATCGAGCCCCGTGTCAGGCTCTCTGCTCAGGGTGGAGTCTGCTTCTCTCTCTCGCTCTGACCCTCCCTTCTGCTCATGCTCTCTCTCTCTCTCAAATGAATAAATTAAAAAAAAAATCTTTAAAAAAATTAAAAATCAAAGGAGGAAGTCTGTTTAGAACTGATTAGTGTTTGGTTTTTTGTTTTTTTTTTTTTTAAGATTTTATTTATTTATTTGACAGAGATACAGCGAGAGAAGGAACACAAGCAGGGGCAGTGGGAGAGGGAGAAGCAGGCTTCCCATGGAGCAGGGAGCCCGATGCAGGGCTGGAGCCCGATGTGGGGCTCGATCCCAGGACCCTGGGATCATGACCTGAGCCGAAGGCAGATGCTTAACGACTGAGCCACCCAGGCGCCCCAGTGTTTGGTATTTTTAAAAAACAATTGCAAAATGCAAATTTTTGATAACCTTTGTTATATACTAAGTGTTTTTCCTACCATACCTGTAAACAAATTCCTGAATTATGCTAGGGGAAAAAACATGCAGGGAGAAGATAAGCCATTTTTCCTAAATCTATACACATCTGTAAAAAGCACCCAGGATTAGAAAAAGAGACACTAAACCACATTTTAGAGATAGCTGTCTTTTAGTGGTTATTCTCTGGGTGAGGAAAGTTTAACAGAAAATATTGTCTTCTTACCTGAGGCCTAATTAGGGTAGTAGGTACTGTGCTTTTCCACCCCCTTTCTTTAGTCCTGGTAGTAATTCATATCTCTCGACCATGCCCATTTTCTTCAATCTATAAAAATGCTTATTTAGAGAATTTATGCTTATTTGCATATGATATAATAGTACAGATCACTTACTATGTGCTAGGTTTTGTGCTTCAGCACATGGCATGTGTCCTGTTTTTCTTACTATAACTCTCTGAGGTAGACAATATTTTATCCTTATTTTAAGTACATAATGTCCTTCAAAAATTTGCTGTATTATTGTAATTAAAACAAATGACCTACCCAAACATGAGGAATTAATTTTTCTCTTTCCAATCCCTCCCCAGCGAACTAGTAATGTTCGATCCACATTTTTCAAGGACTGTTTATATGAAGTATTTGATGATTTGGAGTCAAAGATGGAAGATTCTGGAAAACAGCTCCTTCAGTCAGTTCTCCACCTGATGGAAAATGGAGCCCTGGTATTAACTACAAATTTTGATAATCTCCTGGAACTGTATGCAGCAGATCAGGGAAAACAACTTGAATCCCTTGACCTTACTGATGAGAAAAAGGTAAAAAGTAAAGGATTAGTTTCTTCTTCAGGCTCGTGGGTTGTATCTTCACCAGAAATGCTGTTTTCTCGGTATATTATACACTGCTGGTATTTATGTTGAGGTAGAAAGGAAGATTCTTGTCCCTAGTTGGATTTTTATTTTTTTGATTTTTGAGATAAAATCAAAATAGAGTAAAATGCACAGCTCTTAAAAGTGTTCAGTTCTGTGAGTTTTGACAATTTCACCCAATTTCAGAGCAAGGTTATAGGAAGTCATTTGAGCTGTAAGATCTTAACATTTGCTAATACCAGATGAGCATAATACTGATTTAGAGTTCTTTCTTAGGATATATTCTTCATGGCCTCTATTAGAAATGTATGAAAACTACTATACGATGTCTGAAGAGCAACTTTCAAGCCAAGTGATAGCTGGCTTGAAGTTAATGTTCAGTGGAAACCTCAGGAGAGTTGTTGTGTTTTTTTTTTTAAATACAGCCCATGTATACCTAAGTCGTTTACCATAATACTGAATTATAGATGTTGATCTATGTC